>NC_135785.1:61717500-62317500 GCF_051106095.1 Pogona vitticeps
CAGGTGCCTTTTAATTTCATGACTGCTGTCTCCATCCGCAGTGATCATGGAGCCCAAGAGAGTAAAATCTGTCACTGCCTCTATATCTTCCCCTTCTATTTTCCTGGAGGTGATGGAACCAGTGGCCATGATCTTAGTTCAGTGGTTCTTAACCTTTGTTATTCAGGTGTTTTTGAACTGCAACTCCCAGAAACCCCAGCCAGCAGAGCTGATGGTGAAGGCTTCTGGGAGTTGCAGTCCAAAAACATCTGAGTAACAAAGGTTAAGAACCACTGATGTTAGTTTTTTTTGATGTTGAGTTTCAGACTATTTTTTGCACTCTCCTCTTTCACTCTCATTAAGAGGTTCTTATTCTACATATGAATATGTAGAATGGAAATTATTATGGGGTTAAATACAAATCCACTAAAGTATTCTTGAGGTATATACTACAAAACAGGCTTCATGTGATTCATGCATCCAAAGGGCAGAATCATGCAGAATGTTTATATTTTATTTTATTTTCGCATATGTACACATGGATCAGTAAAATGAGAGATAATATGAACATCTGCAGAAAGTTCTGCTTTATTTTCTGCACCTTTTCTTCACTGTTGAGGAACCAAATCAGCCACCAGCCATCTTGCCCACTGCTTTTTATGTTTTGTTTTGGTTTACTCAAAAAGTTCATCCCTCTAGTAGACTTAAGGCAGTTCACAATCAGTTAAAATATGATAGTTACAATTAGAACCTCAAAAAGTATAATATTAAGAAAACAATCAAGAACAAAATAAAATTAAAAACTACCATTAAGAAAGCATTATAAAACAGTGGCTTGAAATCCTGTTACACTGCTAAGCTAAAGACATTACTTTGGAGCAGAATTATATCAAGTTCAGAAATCTTCATAGGCACAAAGTGCCACGATGCAGTGTGCAATAAATACTATCTATGGAGATTTCTTAATTTGAGGCAATTTGCTTCCAAATGTTGTGCCATTTGTGCTGCAATGCAAAAAGATTTCAGTCATTTTAATGTAACAATTGAGTAGGTTTCTTTGTCATCTTGTCTCCTGTATTTTCTATTGCCATATCTTCCCTATACTCCACAATCTTGTCTGCTTCCTTGTTCAGTTTTTCCTCACCTGTTTTTTTTAAAAAATTCTTATATCTAACACATTTACCTCAAGAAGGATTTTGTTATCAAGGTGAAAAAGAAGAGGGTGGAAGGCAAGGACTTTAATATTATATGTATAAACTGAGGATAAAAAGAAAAACAGCAAATTAATACGCTGAGGAAGCCTATGTCATTTGTGTTACACATCAAGCATTGATCTTTAAACCACTTTATTCTGACAAATCTTTACAAGGCACCTAAGAAATCAAGTGGCCACAAATCACACTTATATTCCCTCTCACAAGCTCCAAGCTACTTGCTATTCCTGCAGACGTGACCCTAAAAGTTCAAGGATATCAGCTATTCTTTTTCAAAAGATAACATATGGCTACTGGAGCTACATTATTACCCAATATTATGTAATGGACAGAGTGATGGATTAGAACTCAGGAGGCCTGGGTTCAAATCCCAGCTCAGCCATGGAAATTCACTAGGAAGGTGGAACTCGTAACTCCTTAAATATCCCACTTACATTGAAAGCCCAATTAGGGCCACTGTAAGTCAGTTCTGACTTGACAGCACATAACAACTACCAAAGACACTGCTTTGCATTCCCTTCACTCTGATGCTTGCACTCTTAACAACACTTTGCATTTTCCTTAAAGTCTCGTCTTATTTGTCACCCACACAGGTCTTCATAACTTAATAAAGAAGCAATCTGTCAGACTGAAGAGAGAAGTCAGAAGAAGAACATTCAATAGAATGTTGTTTTTGTATGAAAACAAGAATCACAGAATCTAAAAGGATGGGGAAAGGAAGCAGACGGTGTCTCAGGCTGCATGAAAAAATTGAGACAACAAAAAGACAAAAATCAATCTTTATGAATGCCATCACATTTCTCTCCTACCCATCACCAGATTGTATGGGTAATAAGAAAGGAACAAGAATCACAGCAATGAGCAATGAGAGTGGGTTGGCTTGTATTTATCATCTTTTGCCTCAACAGGAAGAACTGGGGCAAAAGAACATTTTTCTGAAGTTTAAAGACAATGGATGCTTTTCTATTTGCAAAATATGGGGCCAAATATATATTACAGGTAGTGCATCATTAGGAGAGGGGATGGAGAGCTTTGGAGAAAAGATAGCAACTTCAAGAAAGTTTGAAAACCCCATTGCTCCATCAAAAATCATAATTATGCTTTCCTTTTCTTGCCTTTCTCTTCTCAGGTTATTGTGACTCTTCATCAGGGTGGGCAAGGAATTACTTACTTAAAATGTTTTAAATTATATTGATTCAAATAAGCCTACTTGAACTGCAGTTTACTCTCCCTCATTTATGCAACAAAAGCTGGCTTGGCAGCTATACAGAAGGACTGGTGATTTGGAGATTTCACATATTTTTAGGCTGCAGTTGCTTTTCTTATTCAAAAGCTATAATATTTGTTGTTCCTGTTGTTGACTTTATTGCTAACCAGGATAAATGTTTATGCAAAAAAGAAAAAAAAAACAGTTTTAATCAACCACTTTCATTTCAATGCTTTAATACTTGGCTGATTAACATAGCATGTGTTATTTTATTGTAACATGTCACTGTCTCTCTCTGGCCTGTTCTTTTACCCTCATCATGCCGCTGTGCACTAATAAACTAAAAATGTTTTCTGCCTTCGTAGTGTTAGACAATACTGCTCATAATATTACAAAGGTTCTGTCTGCTTGCTGTCAACAGGCCTAACGGTGTGAACTTAGGGAAACTCCTTACCAGTACTTTTGTACTTGGCAACCTAATGCTGATGGTTTGGGTATTTAGGTGACACTCTTAATGGGAGATTGCTAGCCAAGCAACCAGTACACACTGTCTCAAAAGATAGACAAGAGCTAAACTCTTCTGCTCTGAATGGAGGAATACTGGTCTCCCAGAATTTGGGGAAGGAAATTCTGAAAGATATAACTTTGTTCAGAAAGGGGTGATAATTTTTTGAATAAAAGTTGTCAGATTTCAGGAATTGTCATGTGAAAACTAACTTCTCCTAAAATCTGTCTGCGTTCTCTTCTCATCCTAGCAAATGAGGATGCAATGTATATGTGTCTGCATGCATGTGTACATATAGGCACACATGCACACAGCCTCCATGTAATTAGGCCATAACATCTGGACAGGAAATTCTACTTGCCAGGATCTCTGATAGACCATCAAAATCCACCACAACATGTTAATTTACTTGATAAATGAGCACAGCCTGCCTACTGCCAGTCTTGTTTTCTTTGGTCCTCTTTTTCTGTCCTCCACTCATCTGATCCCTGGATTACCGAATGCCTCCAGTGAAATCTTCTCCCATCTTGGAAGTTTCCTAGCTTGCCAGGCGCTAGTCAGCAGAGATAGGAGGGCAGGCAGGACCCAGCATTTATTCTGGGGAATTGGACATTCACTAGGACACTCATAACCAAGAGTTGTTGGCAGTTTTCACAGATGGAGAAAGCAGGGATGGTAAACTTTGATAATCCTGTATTCAGAATTTTAGACTCCACCAAGGTACACAAAAACCATTAGCCAGGGAAGGAAAGTGTGCAACACACTTTTCTAGCATACGCCGCCCCATGACCACCATCCCACTTTCTAAATTGTTGGCCCCCCCGAAAAAAAAAAGAAAGAAATGCTTGAATGGGTTACTTGTGTAAGACTTTGGAAAGGGCAGGCATTCTTTTGGGTAACTGAGCAGAACAAAACTGACCACTGGGTGGGCAGCCAGCCCTCACTTTGCTTATTGTCAGGTTTCTACAAGCTTTAATTTTGAGGGAAGTGTAAATGGTTTCAAATTGACAATAACATAATGTCAAAAAGGCACTCACCTTGTTCATATTAGAACCTATAAATAGATCTGCATCAAATGTTTCTTAAAGAGTACTTATGGTGGAAAATAGCACATTAATATGAATAAGGAATGCATAAAACCACTCATCAGAGCACACCTACGGCCTTTTCTCTTGCAATGCTTGCTAGAACAATCTATCATTTTATTACCCATTTAAAACCCAGACAAATATCAAACAAATGCCAATTGGAGCAACACAATTATGCAAACTCACATCTCACCAAAAAGCTGTCCATATTTCCTACCATATGCTTCTATTCAAGGGTCAAAGTCCTTTGCAGAAACCAATGCCATTCCATCTGCTCTCTTTCCATGTACATTTTTAAAGGTACTACACTATACTACTCTTCTAACACCAAGTCTCTATGTGACCAAATTATATGTATGTTTGTTATTTTAAAATTATTTATTTATTTTAATAAAATATTCTTTAACATAATTCTTGTTTAGTAGATATTAACAGTAATTTGAATTTTGGGTTAAGGACAGAGGCAGAGGATCTAAAGGCTGTTTTGCTTCCTTTTCATGTTAATAGATGTCTAATTCTATAACACTACAGTTTGGTGTCACATTTGGCTGAGGAAACTGTGGCTTAAACATGTACAGTACTACAAACCAGAATTGTAAACCAGAAGCAACAATCTATTGTAATGCTAATTTCTGGCTGTCCAAACCATTGTTTCTCAGTGTGAGCACCACAACAAAGCTGTGGCTTCAAAAGATGGATGTCTTGTATTAAGCTGTGTGTGCCAGAGGAATAAGAAAGATATTGGGATATAGAAGTCCTAATCCAGGAAACCATAATTTGTTAGCTCAGAATATGGCATTTAACACGGACAAGTGGATCTCTCCTAACGTGGTTCTCTGATTCATTTCTACGTGGGGCTGTCCTTAAAGCTGACATGGAAACAAACCAACAAACAAACTTGTAAAGTGAGAAACTGACCATCACCACCAATCTGTATTGAAGAGAACATTGTACCTTCATCTGATATGAGTCATTAACAAGTTATAAGACGTTTTGGCCACCCTATTGACAATTTGGGGTTAGTCAGATTATTGGTAGTCTTCCAAGAACATTTTTTTTAGTAAGATGTTATGCCTTTGGAGTTTTGGGAAGAGAAGGAAAGTATATGATTCAAACACAAAATGTAAGCCATTGAATGTCTGACCTTCATCCCATGCTTCTACTCCTCAATACTTCTGGATAACAAGAGATTGTCTCAGTTGTCTTCTAACAGGTATTTTGTATTAACAAATACAACAATCAGTATTTCAGTCATTTATTCACATTATAAATAATCATAGCAAATAACAGTAGAAATGAAATAGGTAAGTCCATGACACAATTCATTTTGTTCCCAGGCACTAAACAAAATGTCTGTCTCAGTAATTAATTAGGTGCTGAGTATAATGCAAATGGAGCAACTTCTGAAGATGAATTGCCACAAGTTACAAAGTCATAGAGACATTATCTTTCAGGTACCAAGTCACACAACTCAGCATACAACAAATAAAGTCCACATTGATTTCATAATTTGCAGCAATTTACTGCCTATGTTATGCTATTTGCATTATGAGACTGTAAAATGACAATAGGATTTTGGTCAATAAAACAAAATCTTGCAATCAAAACCATACAGATCAAGTCTATGAACAGTAAACACAATTTTAAGCCAATTTTGAAAGATATGCCTTGTAAAAAAAGTTTTATGTATAAAGAGAGAGAGAGAGAGAGAGAGAGAGAGATTTACAATGTTCATGATTGCAAGACCTAGAATTATGAGCAACCAGAAATAAGCTTAGAAAGAAAATTAAAACTAAATGCAGAGAGCAAGGAAGAGTATCCGCACAATGATAATTATACATATTAAAAGCTAGCAGACAATATCCAATCCTAGCTGATTTCATAAAGATTTTTGAAAGCCTGAGTCACCTAAAAACCCTAAAAAACAACAACTACATGTATTTGGAGGATTTGTTGCCATATCTAATTCCTCTAAATAGTGTATAGTCTTCCCAAGAACAAGTTCCCACCACTTCTATCCCATCAGGACTATATTTCAGATGACACAGTGGCAATACTCATCCTAACCTTTGTCTGATTTTTTGTACGTGGCAAATGCAGCCAAGAGTTAATGTATCTCTGTTGCTACTTCAGGTCATGTTTAGCATCAGCAAACTTAAGAGGACTTGTGCCTTCAGCTTGTATGCACAGTGTATTTGGCAAACACTGCCTCAAACTGGGATTTAGAGATCACAGTACGATGGGTTTTCATTGTTAATATGCCAAAGTAAGTACAAATCTGTACAGACCTATTATCAGTCCCTTCTGATGGTTGTAACTTTCTCTTCAGGCAAGCTTTCCCTTAGTGACTGGCTGACTTATTATTTTTAAATGGATTGTTGTACCTTACTACTTTGAATGTGTTTTGGTGTTGCTTATTGTGGCATTCACCCTCATTATGTTGAATAGGTTATGCATTATTCATGTTCTATGCTGATGTGGTTGAGAGATGGGGCCACCAGAGATGTTAAAAAGTGTGGAGAAGGGAGTAGAGTTCAGTCAGAGTTAGAGAGAGAGATAGTTGGGAGATCTGAGGTGATTAGTCTAAGGAGTGAATAGTAACCTGTGAGATTTAAATAGAAGATTGATGCTTGATTAACCTGAAGTAAATACTTCTGAATTATTAAAGAAACATCTGTAATTAATAAACCTGTTTTAAGAAAAAGTGAAAACTGAATGGACCTTCATCTTTCCCAAGTAAAGTACAAAGCAGAACTTCAACAAAAAAGAGGAAAGCGTGAAGCTCAACAAAACTTGGCTCCCAGCTCTCAAAAATACAGTGTGCAAAAGGTCAACGAACTCCACCCAGCCACAAGGACAGGGGATCACTACACACAAAAGACCAGCTAATAACACCCATCAACTACAGTGACAGATAATCTCTTCTCCTTAGCACAACAATACACCCACAACAAGACACACTAATCGCCCATCTACAGAAAAAGACAAAAGCCCATCTCACAGCCATAAATACTGCACTCCCAAGCCTACTACACCAGAGCACAGAATGCTGTCCTCTGAAGATGCCGGCCACAGAGACTGGTGAAACGTTAGGAAGAACAACCTTCAGAACACGGCCAAAGAGCCCGAAAAAACCACAACAACCATAAAGTACATTGATCTAGTGATCAACTGGTGGCAGTGTGTGAAAAGGTGTTTGATTTGCCTCCGGGTGATCTGTGTTTGGAAAACAAACAGGGGCCACGAGGGGCAAACGTCACACTTATGTTTTTTAGTATAGGATTTGTTTGATCCTTTTTAGTCATTGTATACTCACTATTGTTAGCTTTAAACACTGCCTTTTAATGATGTAAGTCACCTTGGGTCCTTTTTAAGGAGAAAGGTGGGCTAAAAATATAATGAATGAATGTTAGGGAGTCACTTAATTTTTTTTTACATTACTTCAAAGTAGTACAGCTAGTTGACCCATGTGTTTTACTCAATCAATCTTTATTTGCGGTCTCCAACCCATATATTTAAACTGTATAAAATATACAGTTTAAATATACATGTAATATTTAAAATAAATGGAAGCAATTAAAACATTTCAAGATAGCTAATACAGTATAACTTAATAATATAGATTACCCAAACATTTTTAATATTAATATTATATACAAACAGTCAATCTTTATTTGCGGTCTCCGACCCAATAGGATACATACATGTAGTATTTAAAATAAATGGAAGCAATTAAAACATTTCAAGATAGATAAAATAGTATAAACTAATAAATAAATAAACCATACATTTTTTTAATGAAGGGGTTAGGTATAGGTCAGGATTGTCTTTCGTATTCTTGAGAGAAGGAATTTGGCCACTGATTTGGTGGTTATCTTGTTTGTGTTGCTTAATAAATATTTTATATGCCAAATCAGAGCCCCATCTGGGAAGACATTCATTATGGGCTTGAGGAATTTGATATGCTCATTTCTGTAAAAGTTACACTCAAAAAGTACGTGCTTCAAAGTTTCAATTTCTCTATCCTTACAAGGACACAATCTTTTTTTCGTAAGGGGTGCCCAAATATCGCCCATCTAAAATTGTGGATTGGAGACAGTTAAATTGGGCTCTTGAGAAGATGTGCCTGTATTTTGGGATAATCAAATTCTCCAGATACCTAGCACTTTGGGAGAAATTATAGTTTAGGCAAAGGTGCAAGATGGAGGATGTTTTGTGAGCCGTTGAAATAGAATATTGAAAGTCAATGTCCCTAATCTGCTTTTCTAAGATAGAGCTGGCTGCCTTGGGTTCCTGGGCATAAAGAAAGTCCATAGAGAGCCCTAATAGATGCAGTTTGGCTGGAAAAGCTTTAAGCCATGAGCTATTATGGACATCTTTTTGCAGCAAGTTAAGATATCCCATGGAGGGATCAGCATGTATTACCTTATTCCAATATCTAAAAGCAAAGAGCCAAGCACTACATTCTAGCGATGTTAGACCAGTCTGTAATCATAAGGCAACTGCAGGGATGCATTTTGGCATTCCCAGATGGATCTTAGAAAAATTGAAAGAACACTCTCTATACTTGTGTGAAATCCTAGGATCCAAGTTGGTATACCGTATAACAGTTGGAGCAGAATCTTAAGCTTAGAAACTTGGATAGCAGCTCGTATAAATTGCCCCCCCCCCTTAGTAAAGAAAAAAAGCAAGATAGCTTTCTGCATGTTCTGGGCTGTTTGAATTATGGACCATCTATGGGCAGCTTGGGAAAGTTTATGGTGGAATATAATATCTAGATACTTTAGCTGTTTTACTTGCTCATTGCAAGTACCATTAATTGTCCAATTTCTTGGTGTTACAGACTGAGCAAAAACCATAATTTTGGTTTTGACAAAATTTATAACCAATTGGTTGTTCTTATAGTAGGACATAAATGTACAGATCAGACTTTTAAGGCCTATTTTAGATAGTGACAGAAGAACTGCATCATCTGCATAAAACAGTAGGGGGCCTTTGGCCTTTGCCAGTCTAGGAGGATGGAAGTCTGTTCCAAGACACCACCCAAACAGATCATTTAAATAGAGGTTAAATAATGTGGAGGCTATATATATATATATAGGCTTGTATATATATATATATATATATATATATATATATATATATATATATATATATATATATATATATATATATATATATATATATATATATATACAAGCCTGTCAAGCCCCTTTATTAGCCTGAATAGGGTTTGTCAGGTTTCCTTCTGTACCACATCTAACACGAAGTGTGGTGCCTTGATAAAGACATTTAATGAGATATAAGAGTCTGTAATCTATAGAGGTTTTATATACAGTAATTTTGACCATAGTGTATCTCTTGGGACAAAATCAAAAACTGATTTTAAGTCTATGAATTTTAAGCCCATCACCATGAGAGGATATATATTTCTCCGCAAGATGGCTCAAAATCATACAGTGATCGATTGCTGATCTACCCTTTCTAAATCCTGCCTGTTCCTTCTCCAATATATTTTCCTCCTCTATCCAAGTAAGTAATCTTTGATTGAAATGACTGGAGTACAATATACACAGCACAGAGAGTAGACTGACTGGTCAAGTTTCAAGTCATTGACCAGAAAATACAAAGATAGAAACATTATATAATATATACATAATAAGTAAGTTGTTAGAACATGATTGGTATGTACAGTGGTGCCTCGCTTGACGAGGATAATCCGTTCCACCAAAATCGCTGTAGAATGAAATCCTCGTCAAGCTAAATGAAAAAGCCCATTGAAATGCATTGAAAACCAGTTCAATGCATTCCAATGGGTGAAATACCTCAGTGTCCAGCGAAGATCCTCCATAGGGTGGCCATTTTCCGATGCCTGTAATGCGAGGAATCTGTCCTAAAACACAGCGGGGGGCCATTTTGAAGACCCAATGATCAGCTGTAAAGATCGTCGTTAAGTGAAAAACTGGTTCCCGAAGCAGAGAACTGATCATCGTAAAGCAGTTTTCCCCTATTAAAACATTATTTTGCGATCGCAAAAGCGATCGCAAAAAGTTCATCATAAAGTGATTTCCTTGTCTAACGAGGTAATCATCAAGCAGGGCACCACTGTAGTTGGTTGTGTCTCCTTTTTATCCTTTCTTAAAGATAGGTATTATTATGGCTTCGGACAAAGCGGTGGAAAATTTACCTGAGTTAGTAATATGGGTAAATGTCATGAGTGTTTCCGAAGACCTGGAACCCAAAGGGTTAACTGTGGCTGAAGAGAATGTGGAGAGATCAGAAACACCTGAACCACCTCTAGATTCTCCTTCCACAGCAGACAGGCTTCAGGGCAGGCTTCGGGAAAGACTTAGGACCAGAAGATCAGAGGATCGCTAAAAGGCTGTCCACAGAAACCTACGTGCATCTAGTCCTGAGTATTAACAGGATAGAAAGCTTTCCAGCAGCTCAAGGAGCTGTTTTACTATAAAACAGCTCCCAGTGAAGCCAGCAATTCTGTGGAAGCAAGGAGTCAAAACCTTGGCTTGCATCCATGTTTCTTGTATCGTGTTCCTGACCCTGGACTCTGGACTCTGACCTTGAACTACGCCGGTATTGGACTTTGGACTCTGACTCCGGACTATGCTGTGTATCGGACTCTGGACTTTGACACTGGACTTCCTTCTGTGAGTTGATTTATGGACATTGGCTTTGCATTCTTGGTATTCTTGACCCTGGACTGGTTTATTGGACTTTGGCTGTTGTAACCCCTGGGAACGTGACAGTAAACAAGTTTGCCAACAGAGGTGACCACCAATCCATGTTAACCTTTAGCATTACAGAGAATGGCATCTGTTCCCAGGGCCTTGCCTCTAATCAGGGTTTTTGTTTCATTCACTGTGATCAGCCTCCATGGAGAAGTGTTATTTACCGTATTTTTCGCTCCATAAGACGCACCTCCAAATAAGACGCACCTCATTTTTAGGAGAGGAAAACTGGAAAAAAATATTCTGGCAAATTCATAAGGCAGTAGCAATAGATAGATGTTGTCACATCAATTACCTCAAACTTCTTGCAGTGTACAACACAGTGAGAGCTTTTGAACAATTTGTAGTTGGCAAAGTTATTCCAATAGCCACAGACAACAACACTACAATGCTTTATATCAACCACCAAGGAGGAACAAAATCCATGTCTTTCTTGCTACTAACAGTACAGTTTTGGGACTGGTGTATTCTCAAGCATGTCATTTCACAAGTCATACATGTACCAGAAGTGGAGAATCATGAAGCAGACTTCTACAGCAGGATGACACACAATGAGTGGGAATTACAGTACCATCTCAAGTTTTAACACTTATAATGAATTGTTATTGCACTGAAAGAGATGAATAAACAGATTGTTGCTGGGTAGTCAATAAGAGCTATGATGAAGAAATCACCACCAGCACAGGTGTAAGCAAACAGCAAAGCATGCCTCACTTCCACTCCCTCCCTTCCTCCCAGCAATAAAGTTTTTTCTCTCTCCATCATTCAGTTCTTTACTTTGCAGCATGCCCACAGAAAGTGTGCTTACTTTTATCAGCTTTTTGCAGCTGATCCTCCTGTTTCCTCCACTCTCTAATCATTTTTTCAGTGAGGAGGCCCAAAATGTCTCTGCACTGTTCACTGTTTCCATACTCCTTACCATATTTTACTACCTCTAGTTTAAAAGGAATGCTATATGCTAGCCTTTTCTGTTTTGCACTGGTAGAATGAGTTCCCATACTCTGCAAGAAAAATGTGCCCCTTATTCATCACCACATATACTGCTTCCTTTTACAAATATAATCTCAAAGCAGCACAGAATCATAGAATAATGGAGTTGGAAGGGGCCTATAAGGCCATCAGTTCCAACCCCTGGTTCAATGCAGGAATCCAAATCAGAGCAGATCTGACAGATGGTTGTCCAATTTTAGAGACTACAATAGGATAAAATACAGTAGCTGGGAATCACAATGAAAAGATAAAATCTACCAGCAATATTGTAGAACGACAATGATTAAGAAAAACCAATAAAAACAGGGGGAGCGACACCATGCAGCTTTTGTTAACACAAAAATACTACTAAAATTTCTATTTCCAGTTGTGTGTGTGTACATGTGAAATGCTATTTATGAAATGTTGGGTTCTTAAACCAATTTTCAAGATTTCAAAGCCTTACTTGAACATATTCAGATCTGTGATTCAGATCTGCCCTCTGCAATTCAATTTGCCTTGCTCCATAAAAACTGGACTCAGCTAATGTGGCAAGCTAATACACCAAATAAAACCTGTAGCCCTAGTGGTAATATATTAAGGAAAGGAGTGTTAGGTCCCTTTTTGGTTTCCCTTTTGAACTTTATTCTGCATGTGCTCAGTGCCTTTTTAATCATTCTGTGCTTCAGAATGAAATTTGGCTAACAATACACATTAGCCTCCCCCCCCCGTCCCTTAATGTTTTAAATATCTGCAAAATTACTTCTATTTAGGCCTAATTTATGATGAAGTGATGCAGCTTCCTGCAAAGCTCTGAACTACAGAGAGCTATTCTAGCAGGCTCTCAGTAGTAACTTTATCTTCCACTCACCATTCTCAGGCCTGTTTAAGTTACTGCCAATTTTAGAAGCTTTTGTTTCTGTCCTCTCTCCCTCTCCCTCTCTCTCTCTGCTTCTCAAAATGTCTGGCTAGTCACATGGTCTAACTTCTCTGCAGAAGGTGAAGGGAAAGAGACTCCTCCTTCCTGCTTTGCTTCTCCAATAGAGAAGCCTACTGGGTGATGCAAGCAGGCAGATATGCTAATATCTGTGCACTGAAGGATTGTGGGAGGAACATCTAGCCCCTGATGGGGGTCCTGTGAGGCACCCCAAAACACTGAGTAGCTCTCCTGGCCTCTTTCAGACTGGGGCTGTGCAGCACTGTTCTGATCAGAGGGTACAGCCGGCGGTCACCATGCCTTTGGAGGATAGTGCACACAAAGGGCCAGGAGGCTTAGGGGCCATTCAAACTCAGACCTGGCAGGGGAGATACCATTGTTGTAAAAGTGGTTTTCCTAGGATAAGGCTCATCTATTGCACTTCGGATGAGCTGATCCCTGTGATTTCCCCAAATGTGGGAAAATCAACTGCCTAAGTGGGAGATTGTGTTTGTGGTTTCCCTTGATCTTTCTAGAACCACTCTTTGGTCCTTTGCTATTTTCACTGCTTGCTGCCATAGGCCTGTTTGCCTTGCTGGTTTTCCAGGTGGGCTGCAGGAGGCAGATCCTAGAAAGCTAGCAGTGCAGAATGATGAGGTCCAAACAGAAAGCAGTCTCTGCTGCCAGTTCAGAGGCCTCCCAGCATGGCAGTGGGAGGCTTTTGGGTGGTGGTGGCTGAACCCTGGGTTACTGCATTCACTCCATAAGACGCATGTACTTTCCCTCCCACCTTTTTAGAGAGAAAAAGTGCGTCTTATGGAGCGAAATATACGGTACATTTATAGTTGGAAAGAAATCTATTGAGTAGTCTTATCCTCAAATAGAATAGAATAGTGCTGTTCCCAGATGTCAATTGAGATGTTACAGCTGAGCTGGTTCGAGGACGAGTTCAGGGCATCATTGACAAGAGCCCAGAAGAGTTTAGATTTATTAAAATAAAGTGCATTCTACTTATGCATTCCATCCCTTTTGAATTGCTTATCTATTTTTAAGTGCTATTAATTGTTTATATTTCTTTTTTATATCATAATATTCTGCGGGTAATGCATTTAGGTTTTCCTTTCTATAGTTGTTATATACCTCTCTCAGGTTTTTTTGTTTTTTTTTTTTTTTGCTACATAACATTCCTTGTCAAACCACTTATCTTTAATGAGGCTTGTGGAATCAGTTGTTTGGAGGTTAGTGCCATATTCATTGCATTGATTAGGATTGAGTAGTTATTTATAGCAGTGGTGGCATTTGTGGCTCTTATGATTGAATTTTTTAGGGACTACCCCTCAGGGGAGCCAAAAACACCTTCTAGCTTATTGTGGGTTTCCTCAGTCTAGTGTATTCTCCTTTGTTTGAAGCTTAGAAATTTATCTTGGAGATGAGGTTTTGCACTCAAATGGACAAACTTTGAAAGTAGGAGGGTGGCATTAAGGTGCAATTGGTCACTATCCAGCCTTAGGCATACAGAAAATTCCAGTACCTCTGTAGATAAAGAATGGGATATTAGCACAAAATCCACAGCACTGCTTCCATGTCCCCATGATTTGTTGTTGTTGTTTACTCATTAAGTCGTGTCCGACTCTTCATGACCCCATGGACCAGGGCACTCCAGGCCCTCCTGTCTTCCACTGCCTCCCGGAGTTTGGTCAAATTCATGTTGGTAGTTTTGATGACACTTTCAAACCATCTCGTCCCAATACATAGGTGAATTCAGGACGTTTGCCATAGCATGGGTTCCCATTTAATATTATAAAACCAAGGCAAGTCACCATTTGGATCATACAGATGCCACTGTAATTCACCTTAGTATCTTTGGATATTCTATTGTAGCTAGGGGCAAAGATCTCATTTTCAACTGCCCCCATAAACTAGAAGGAAAGAGTGAGCTGTTATTTGAGCATAATCTTGCATTAAATTATGAGTAGTTGGGCTCTAGGGAGTTTGCATTGCAGTCCTATTATATAATTTTCCAGGTCTTCCCAAGCTCAGAGGTATGAGAGACACAATATGATACATTAGAGAAGACTTCCCTGACATTCCAATGGCCATGCAGGCTGGGGATGGCTAGAGTTCTACTCCAACTTATTCTGGGCAGAGCACCAAATTGGGTGAGACTGTGTTAGAATTTTATGAGCTCATTTGGGAAAGTTGAAAAATGTGACTAATTAATAGAACGCGTTGGCAGAAATTAGTATTAAGTTGCATTTGAAGGAAGCCCATTGAATCAGTAGGGATTTGGTTAGTCAACGTTTCTGTAAGTTTTGCTGATTCAAGAGGCCTATTCGTATCAATACTTACTACTAGATTTCTGCTTTTGTCTGTCCTTATGGTTGAATGCTTGCCTGTCACTCTGTTTGAGCACTCCTTTCCTGCCCATTCCCTTATGTGCTGTTTTTCTCATAAAAAATTAGGATACATTTATTTTTCTCACAAAAACCAGATCAAACAAAACAGCAAAACCCTATATGTTGAACCCGTGAGAATCCAAATAAGGACAGGTTAGAAGGCATTGCTCATGGGTTCAAGTGGGGGGAAAGTAAATTTGTGTGTTATGGTCAAAGGGAAATGTCACAGCAGCAAGCACTTCCAGAACTATTATGATAGAATGAAGCAAACAGCCTGCCTGTGCTAGAGGATTATAATCTTCAAGGCCAATTTCCCCTTCTTTCACACATATAGCTGAAGGCATGACAGACTCCCTGCAGACTTAAGAACCACAGGATAAAGGAGAACTGGACTCACTGTACGTTTTCCTTTGAACACATGTCTTCCACAAGCTAATCTTTGCCACACTATTCCTGCATAGATGTTTTTCAATGATTGGACACATCAGAGAGGAATTTTGAATAAAAAGAAGGAAGTGATGCTAGAGCTGGGTGATGGAACTGTCACTGGCCTACTAGTTAGGAGAGAGTCTATATGATTCCCCAAGCCAAGTTAGACAAACTGTCCTTTGCAATTTAAAGACTCTCTGTGGGACAGAAATTACTTCTGAGCATCTTCCATCCCATGGCCAACTGTTTCTGAAAACCCTGCCATCCCCATAATCCCTTACTTTTAACACAAGCTTTATCAGGGACTTGCCTTACTGAGGAGACGGTAGCAATGGCTGTTTATGAGTTGGGAATTGGAGACAGGTAGATGGATGGTAAAAGAAGGAATAATGTCTTGGTCTTGACTTTTCATTCTCTTCAAAATTTGTTATGTATTCCCTCCCTAAATTCTGATCGTGCTATAGGTCTGGGGATTATCATCAAAACACCAACAGGAGCACTTCATAAACAGATGAACCAAAGCTTGGCATGGTCATAACAAAAGAACTTGTGTTAGTCATTACTTTGCTTGGGCGTCCAGCTACTGTCATTGGCATTGCTTCTCAGGAGAGTAATTTGTTGCATTCCTTGTTTTCACTGCATTGGCTTTGTCACTGCACCATTGGAAAAATAATGCTGAAAAAAATGGCTGTGAGCTTGCAAATAAAAATTGTTCACAGAAGCAAAAAAAAAAGTTTCATTTTTCAAGAGACTCCCATTTCCCCTCACATTCATGCTTAGTCTCTCCCTGGCTCAATTCACTGATTTTCTCCAACTCTTCATCATAAAAGTACAGGCTTGAACCTACATAGGGAACCCGAGTCTTTCTCTGCTCTTTCTGCAGCACGTAGTGAACCCTCCGGCACTGCAGAATGGATTTCATGGACAGAATTCCTACTCCTGTCCTCTGAAGATGCCGGCCACAGAGACTGGCGAAACATCAGGAAGAACAACCTTCAGAATATGGCCAAAGAACCCGAAAAACCCACAACAACACTGAGATACACTTGGTCGTAGGCAAGCCAATATATTTAAAAGTCAAGATCCCTGTCTGTAATATAGGTACATATGGACATTGGAGTACTGGCTCACCTTACAATACTGTTGTGAGCATAATTAACATACATAGGCATGGCTCATCTGTTTATGCAACAAGTACAGTAGTTTGTTTTTATACTTTACCATGTTATATTGTTTCTTTTGGAATTTCTTAGCAGCTGCTCTTAAGCTCAGATCCCATATTTTCCAAGACAGATACATACCATGTGGTTTGTGGTTCGCTCTAATTTTTTTTCTGAAACTAAGTGTGAGTCTTAAACATGTATACGAGGGAGTAACCCTTGCTGAATACACTGAGACTTAAATTCAAGCAAACACGCATAACGTTGTACTGTTATAAGAAACCTCTTTAAAAATTAATCATGGCAGTACATCATTGTTGCTCACCTTAGCATTAAAGCATTATGTACAGGAGAGAGTGTAGAGTTCAGTATTCCAGCATTTCACTGCTTTGCAATCCACCTTCTTCATGTACAATACAATTTGAAATTCTTTCCTTAATCTGGCTCTTGATTTCTAGGTTTATGCTAATCCTCTAAAGTATTTCCTAAGCTCTAAAGTGTATTTTGAAAGCTTGCCAGACTTGAAGTGATATGAAAACTGCTGACATATGAATTTTAAAACACAGATTATCCTCAGAAAGTAGTACAGTATAGTTGCATATGTAAATAAACACCATAATATTAAAGCTTCCCTTGAAGCTATAATAATTGCAGAGTTTGTTCCTAGGAACTATTACCTTTTGGCTGAATTTTGCTGCTATTTATGAAACACACAGTGCACCAGAAGTTAAGACTGCCAGTGCCTGGCAGAATTAGAGCATAATGTTTAATGCATTATTATAAATTATACTTTTGTAGCTCATTAAAAAGTTTCCTTTTCAAAACATACTCACAATCTGGGTTGAACTTCATGAGAAGACTCCTGTTTGCTTTAATAAGGTAATTAGAAGTAGGCCCAGGGTTATTTAGGGACTAATTCAAAACATCTTGGACATTCCCCGTAATACACTGTGATTGAGGTTTCTCATGACTGCAAATGTTGTATACTTTGGTAGAGGTTTCTACAAATGGTCAAGTAAGATGACTCCTCTTTCTAGGTATATCTAATCAAGACTGAGCATACAAGTATATAAATGCCAGGTGTTCTTGATTTGCAACAATTGTATGTAAACTCACTTCGGTTTTCATTATTCTTTGTACATCTTGATAAAAGAAAAAGGGAAAGGGAAAAAAAGAGTGAGCATACAGAACAGTTACCATGTGGTCAGAATTTCACATTCCTGGCCTACTGCTAGGAGATTAAGAGGATCAAAAGCCAGAAGGAAAAGTGTATGCCAGTGATTTCTGTGTTAGCATGAATGGTTAAAATAATACTTTTGGTAAGGCATTCTTATTTCTTTAGGAAGCACAACAAAGGATGAACACAGGTGGTACTTAATATGTATATTCCCGCTTTTATATCATCTTATAGCAATGGTTCCCAATCTTGGGTCCTAGATGCTCTTCAACTACAAATCTGAACCCATCCAGCTAGCAGTAAAGGTTTCCGGGAGTTGTTGTAGTCCAAGAACATTTCTCCACCACCAGCCCATGACAGAATGAGAGATACAGGCATCAGTTCCAGGACTGTTTGGGAGAGAATATCAGGAGAATGAGGCCCTTTGGCATGTCCCTGAAATCCCCCCAGACTATGTTATGACCTGAACTGCTGGTTTTAATCCTTTTTAGCTGGACATTCCCAGAAGGTGGTGCTGCGGGGCTGGTGTTCATCTTCTTCATTATTAGCATGTGGGATTACTCAGGGCACAATTTTCCATGTGCTTTTGAACATTTACATGAAGCTGCTAGGAGAAATCATTTCGAGTTTGAAAAATGGGTCTCACTACGATGCTAATTCTATCTCTCTTTCTCAGCGGATGCTAAGGAGACTGGGAATTTTGATGCACTAGGGAGGGGGTAGAAAAGCAAAAACAAAAGCAAAGCAAAGCGTGCTGCTTATAGACTGTCCAATAGTGCTTAAAGCACTTTCTGAGTGGTTTACAATTTAATTATGCAGGCTACACATTGCCACCCCAGCAAACTGGGTACTCAATTTGCCCCCCTCAGAAGGATGAAAGGTTGAGTCAACCTCCCACTAGCTACGTCAGCCTGCTATCAAACTCAGGTTACGAGCAGAATCTTCATTGCAGTACTGCAGTTTAACCACCTTGCCATGAGGCTCTTTGGTGGTGGCTGAATAAACAGAGGCTCAGCACCTCAGCTGTGGAACTCTTTCCCTCTTATTTTGGAACTCTAGCCTCATTTTGGTTTTAAAATGTTTCACTCTACTTTTCTTTATTTTTTAAAATTCCATTTTTGTACAATAAAATATCAATGTACAACTTATACATAAATTCTTATACAGGCAGAAATTCTAATTTATAAATACTTTAAATAAATAGATATACCCTATCTTTCCTCTGCTGCCCCTCTTGGCAACCCCAGAAGCGATGCCTTATCTTTTTTTAAAGGTAGATATATATACTAAAAAATAAAATGTGATGGGAACATGGAAATAAGCAGTAGTTCACACTTCAAGGAAAAAAACATGAAAAAAATTTATGCAGCACTCAGGTGAATGTCAGGCAGAAACTGAACTTGTTGGATGAACCCCTGAAAACTAGTTATTAAAGTCGCAAGGGCCTTCTAAAAAGTTCAAGGACTATCTAATCTTGCCAGCAGTTGCTGGAAATGTAGCTAATGTCCACCTGTCAGCTCAACCCATCGACTGGGAAACAAAAGTCAATACACCGAAAAAAGTCTCCTCTTTTTGCTAGCTATTGCTGACTGCTAGAAGGCACTCACGCTCCCCAACTAAACCAAATCCATAAGTTCTGCTCGCCACTTTCAGATCTAAGGGTTTCGTCATTCCTATTCTCTGCATCACTTTAATCATGCATCTTTGACTTTCTTCTTCTGCTTTGTTGCTAGGAGACACGCAAATGGGGAAGAAACTACAGAGAACAAGCTATAAAACAAATATGTGGCTGTAGCTCATACATTTTGTTCTATAGACCATAGTCATAAGCTAAATTCACCATTGATCCCTTGATGTTTGATAAAACTATATAGAGGGCAGAAGTCCGAAATCACATTTTACAGAGATTGTTCTTTTATGAATAGTTCTCAATATCATAGACACATTTACATTTTACATTAAAATTGTTTTAATATATGACATTTTATATTGTCTTTTAAAATGTTTTTAATGTTTTTAAGTTTTAATGTTGTACACCGCCCAGAAGCCACTGGTAATGGTGCGGCTAAAAAATATTGTAAATAAATAAATAAAATAAATTTTAACATGTTCTTTTCTAAAGAACCTTTTAGTGACAACGCACACGTGATGAAATTCAGCCTGTGTTAGCTGTGCAGCTGTTGTTAGAAATATTGCTCATTTTAAATCATCCACATTTAAAATTTCTTGTTGCCCAACATTGGAGACTAATTTTTAGATGTACATTTCAGATTTTTTTTTAGTAGTATAGTATTTAAAAGCACAGTGCTTGAATGAGAACAACAAAAGTTTGAAAGCACTTATATAGCACAGGTATACCCCATTTGGAGGCCCACCAACCTTGGGCCTCCAGATGTTCTTAGACTATAACTCCCAGAAGCCTTCACCATCACCTCTGTTGGCCAGGATTTCTGGGAGTTGAAGTCCAAGAACATCTGGAGGCCCAAGGTTGGGGATACTGCCCTAGAGAGCCCTGAAAGTTCCTTGTCAAACATAGCAAACATAGACTTGAGGCTGAGTAATGTACTTAATAGACCAGAGACATTCTCTGTATGGATAAAAGAAAAGAAAAGAAGAGACTCCCAGCCCTACGTGGGGAAAGCACAAATTTATATGCCTTGCTGGGCTCTTGCCAACTAGGGCAGAAAACATGGGGGGGGCTTTCTCCCCTTCTTGGTCTGTTTGCCTTGCTTGCTGTTTTGGTGTTTAATTTTTTTTAAAATTACTTGTGGGGTAATTTTAGCGACATTAGCTACATTCTCATTCCATGGTCGTATTTGGGAAATGATATGAAAGCTCTAACACAGTGGTTCTTAACCTTTGTTACTCAGATGTTTTCAAACTGCAACTCCCAGAAACCCCAGCCAGCACAGTTGGTGGTGAAGGCTTCTGGGAGTTGCAGTCCAAAACTCCTGAGTAACCCAAGGTTAAGAACCACTGCTCTAACATTTCTGTCAATCTAGCTTTGACTCACCATGGCCTTCATCCTCTCTCTGATGTTGATGCTCATGTTGCTGTTTCCTCTGCCTGCATTGGTTCCATGTTGATTTGGGCTCCCCTGATTTCACCTCTGAGGTGGGGGCTTGGGATTTTCATACTTCCCCCCCCTTTCCCTTAGGGACCTGGATCTGAACCCAAACCCATCCCTACGGATGTTCCTTACAAATGTAGTCCCACTCCCTGGGGAATTCTGGCTCTTTTTCTAGTGAGTCCTTTGCCAAATAGAACTCATTCCACTTCTGAGCATCTCCCAAGCCCCTTCACCAGGGTCCTCTTCTTTTCCCTAGGGCCCTCTAGTTCCCTTTCCACAGGTTCTATGTCTCTGTGTTGATGTGCTTCCCCAGGAACCTGTGGTTCCTGCTCTTGGGGAACCTCAGTTTGGCAACCAGCTTCCAGACAGGTCGGTTTCTGTGGGATCTCATCTCTATTAGCAGCGAGGCAGTTTTTATAGCTGCCATCCACCAGGGATAGATGATTTCGCTCCTCTTCCCTAAGGGTTGCCCCCCTGTCTCCAGGGCTGATGTGGCCAGCAGTGCCTCAGTCTGGGTCCCACTCTCACAGGAGTGTCAGGTTCCTGTGGCTCCCTACCCCTGTCCTCACCACGGAGACCTCAGGGTAGGCATTGGTGTCAAAGTTGCCATAGACTTGGGCCCTAAGTCAGAACACAACTACTCACCAAAAGGCCCTGTCCTCTTCACAAACCCTAATCTGGGAGACCAAAGCCCTTAATGCAGGGGGGAAATGTTAGAATGTAGAACACGACAGCTCTTTTAGGAAGAACAATAAGTTTTCTGACTTTCAGGAATAAAGAGAAAGTAGAACTTGAGTTTAGCTATGTCTCAGTTATTGTTCAGGAGGAAAAAGAAGGTCATGTATTTAACTTTTTGTCTATTGCCCCCATTTGTGTAGGTAACTTACTAGTACTTTGATTTCTGACATCCGTGACATCAGTAACCTCTTCAGGACCTTATCTCAGAGCATGTTCTCATGCTTTTTCTTAAGAAAAAAAAAGTGACTCATTGGACTGTTTGCAAAAGGGAATGACTAGACCAGCCTGCAGTTTTTTTGGAACTGTAGCACACACTGGTAATACCTGCCTTTAATAAAGGGCTGAGGTGAGAGACTTTCTCCCTTTATTTAATGCTTTCAAAATAAAAATCCCCAAAAGAAAAAAGTAGCGCTGTTGTATCTACTGTGAATTTGAATTTCTCAAGCTGCCTGCTCTCTGGCAACCTTATGAGGGAGCAGAACATCTACGTTCTCTGTAACACCCATTTCCAGCTGACTGTGGCTTATTTCAAGAATAGAACAAGTGTTAAAACCTCAATATGCCCATAATTTCCATTGCTACTACCTTTATCTCAGGTGCAAGGAATATTTTGATGCCATTTTGCTTTTACAGACACCACTCTTGAAGCTTTTTAGGTCTTGACATGCTTTCATTTGCCCCTTTTCCCATAATGCTTTGTGGGTCATAAAATACAAGGTTCAGGAATTTTGGCTTTGCAGTACATGAGAATTATTTTGCAGCAGCCTTCCATTGTTTTTCTATCCTTTCTCAGCTGTCATTCTTTATTACATCAAGCAGAATGGTAAAGTGGTTCCATTCAATCATTTTTACTATGGAAGCTGCAGCTTCTTTTTTCCTATGATGACCTTTGCAACTACAATTGTTTGCCAGGTAGAAATTCAACAGATGCTACTTTACCCAGCACTTCAAATGCAGTGAAAAATAAAGCCGTGCTTGCCACTCATTCTTGGGGACAAAGAATTTCTGCAGTGTGAGGAAAGTAATGTAACTCCATACTATTCCAAGCAACGTAAGCACACAATACGAAAAACTCTCATATAAAACATTGCCAAGTTTTAAGGTATTTCCTGGACAAAATCTAACATTATGCAAGCAAACGTCCACTTGCACAAGAGTTCTTTACCTCCTTTTCCCTAGGTTTTCTGTACACTCAGCAAATATGCCATGGAGGGTCTCTTCCACCTTCCAGAACAGATGTGAAGTGTGTGAAAGGGAAAGCGATCAGAACCTTTCCACCTATACAAACACACCCCATCCATCTAGAATGACAAAGAGTGTCATAGTTCAAAAAAGTAATTTTTGCACATTCTGCATAGGGGGAAAGGACACTGTTAAATGTAACCACTGTAGCTGCCCCATTTGCAACTATTTGAGAAGTGGGTAGCATTTACTTCTACGCTGCTGAAAATCATATCATAGCACGAGTTGCTGGAAATGACAAAATACTAAGCATAACTAATTCAGATGTCCCATTGTTTATGCTAGTAGAATCATAGAATAATTGAGCTGAAAGGTCCTATATGGCCATCAAGTCCAACCCCCCTCCTTGGTGCAGGAATCCAAAGCAAAGCAGATTTGACAGGTGATTGCCCAATTTTCTCTTGAATGCCCCCAGCATTGGAGCGCTCACCACTTCTTGAAGCAATTGGTTCCATTGTACTGCTCTAACAGCTAGTAGTACTGTAGTAGATATTCTACTAGAGACAAAAAACATTGCGAAACTTTTTCTTTACAGTTCAGTATCTGGAAAATTACAAGGACTATGAATTACATAGGATAAAGAAAATTACAAGGACCTTTGTTGTGCACAGTAGCCACCATGACATGTGATGTTTGCAACCTTTACAGAGCTGACATTGAAGGTGTTTGAAAAATATAGTCTGGAGAAACTCAACTTTTTCAGTCAGTGTTATGATGGGGCTAGTGTAATGCATGGCAGGAAAAGATGAGGGCAAGCCCATATGCAACAGCAATTTCAAAGAAAAATCTCTTAACAGAAATTTAGTGAGCCAACTATAAATTCAAATGGGCCTACCTTTACTATGCTAAAGTAAGCCACATTTAGAGTAGACCCATTTGAAGCAATGCAATTTACAAAGGAGTTGACTTACCAAATCACCATTGATTCACTGTGCCTACTCGAGTACAATTTACTATACTAAACAACTGGATTGGGGTCTTTGTTATTGTTCTTAATAAAATGAACAGGAGATGTTTTTGAAAGCGATGAAATAATTACTGCAGTGGCAACTGTTGTAAATAACTTGAATTTTGAGCAAGTAAATCCACTTAGTTTTGCAGGAATCACAGACCTGACAAAAAAAGAGATAACACTGTTAGAAAAACAGAGCAATCTAAACATATTTCAGTAATTTTACCAGCAGAGTGGCCTTTGCAAATACATATGTACTTCTGGCTGCTACAAAGAGGTTTGTGTACAGCACAAACATCTGTGAGTCAACGTTTTCTAACTTGAGTCAACATTCTGTAGAGACTTCCTGTGACTCACAAGCATTTAGCAAAATGCATGTGCATTGAAAAAGAACAGTCAGCTCACATTCTTAATTATTAACTTTTCTTAACCTACTTTAATTCTAGCAAGATTCGAACATTCCCTGGATGGCTGATAGGAGGACAGGCACTCCATCAAATAGCTGAGTCTCAATTTGTTAAGGAATTATATACTAATAAATATATCTTAAGTGGACTCATTGCTTACTGACAGCCAGTGGAGTTTGGCATAGTCACAGCACAATCTAGCTGCTCAAATCAGCAACTCTTAGGCAGCCTTATGTAGATAGTGTAGCGGTAATTTATCACAGGTAAAACCCAGAGCAGAGACAATTAGTCCAAATTATCTCAGTACAGAAACAGTCAGTCAGTGCGTCAGTCAGAGCTGAGAAGTGTTTCTAACCATGCAACTAGGCTCTGTGTGAACATGATTTCTCAAAGGCTTTCATGGCCAGGATCCGATGGTTGTTGTAGGTTTTTCAGGCCGTGTTCCTAAGGTTTTTCTTCCTAACGTTTCGCCAGTCTCTGTGGCTGACATCTTCAGAGGACAGGAGTTAGAACTCTCTCTCGGTTGTGGTGTAGTGTGTGGGATGGTTGAATATTAGTAGCTGTGGGATCAGCTTTTTGTCCTTTTCAGGAGATTGGGTAATTATGGAGATCAGGGTGGTTTTTGTTATGGCTGTATTGTTGTGATAAGTTGTGGCCAGGTATATACTGGGACCACAAAACACAGCATCCACACCAGAATCAGAGAACATGAAAGACACTGCAGACTAAAACAACTGGAAAAATCGGCAGTAACTGAACATCCCCTGAAACAAGCCAGAGATGAAATCATCTTTCAAAATACAGATGTACTGGACAACACCAGCAATCATTATGTTAGACTACACAGGTAAGCCATTGAAAATCACAAACACCAGCAGAGCTTCAACAAAAAAGAAGAAAGTCCAAAACCCAACAAAGTCTGGCTCCCAGCACTGAAAAATACAGCCTGCAAAAGGTCAAGAAACTCTACCCAGCCACAAGGACCGGTGATCACTGCACACAAAAGACTAGCTAACAACACCCATCAATCATAGTGACAGACCATCTCACCCCCTTATCACAACAATACACCCATAACAAAAAACAGCCTGATCACCATAATCACCCAATCTCCTGAAAAGGACAAAAAGCTGATCTCACAACTACAATTACTGGCGAATCATTAGGAAGAAAAACCTTCAGAACATACATGGTGTGAAAGCTGAACAATGGTATGGATGATCTTGGTCTTTGTTTCCAATGATGCATTCTTATACTTGATTTTTTTCTAGTTCCTTCACTGCTACTCTTCCAAGTCTTAGTCTTCTTCTGATTTCTTGGCTGCAGTCTCCAGTAGGATTGATCACTGAACCAAGGTATACAAAATTTCTAACTATTTCAATTTCTTAATTGTCAACCCTAAAATTCTGCAGTTCTTTTGTAATCATGATTTTTATGTTCTTATCATTCAGCCACAGTCCTGCTTTGGCACTGTCTTCTTTCACTTTCCCTAAAAACCATTTCAAGTCACTGCTGCTTTCTGCCAGTAAGATGCTGATATCTGCGTATCTTAAATTATTGATATTACTTCCATCATTTTTCACTTCTCCTTCATCTAAATCTAGTCTGGTTTTCCCTATTATATGTTCTGTGTACAGAATGAACAGATAAGGGGATTAGGAATGCTGAATGACAGAGAAACACACTATATGACCAGGAAAAAACAAAGAGAAAGTGGAAACAGAATAATGAAGAGTTATACAGAAGAGATAAATGGATGATGGACTCCTTTACAGAGGAATCCTATTATGAAGAACCTGCAGTTTTAGAGAAGTGAAAACTTCTCTGAAAGCACTGGGGAAAAATAAATCACCAGGGGTAGATGCTATACCAATAGAATTTTTTTCAAGCCACAGAGATTGAATAGGTCAAAATCCCAACAAGTATGGGAAACAAAATAATGGCCCACAGACTAGAAATGTTCAATATACATTCCAGTTCCCAAGAAATGAGATGCCAAAGATTGCAGTAACTATAGGACAATTGCTTTAAGTTCCCATGCAAGCAAAGTGAAGCTTAAATTGTTGCAACAAAGGCTTTTACCTATAGGGAACAAGAAATGCCTGATATTCACACTGGCTTTCAAAAAAGAAAGAGACACTCAATACACACTCATGTAAGCAGCAGATATGCAGGACCCATTAGCAGCTTTCATTGCACAAAGTCTGAGTAAGACCAGCCATTGTAAGCTGTGTTTAGGGGGATGCAGTTGGAACAGAATATATCTCGTAACCCCATTAAAGCAATTATTGTGATTTTCAGTGTTTTTATTTTATTACGGTTATTGTTTGTTGTTCTGAGCTGTGAGCAATTCAGAAAGATTTGGCTGATGAAGAGCTAATAAGAATCCCAAGTAAATCAACATAATGGGATCAGACTGTGTTGCTTCTTACTGAATACCTCTGGTGAACAAATGAGGCAATTGAAATAAAATAATTTTTTAAAAGCACTTTTGCAGTGAATTTGTAAAATCTAATCGTTCTGAAATGTACAAATTGTTCAGACGCTACATACCTAATATATTTCTGTTCCATTTAGGCAATCTAAATATTGGTTTGTCTACCCTTTCATGGCAAACCCCAGAAGAGCTCATCTTTTTTTATGCATCAGTTGTTACATTTTTCTATCATTTCCCGATCTGACTACAAAAGCGTCTACACAAAAGAAAGAGATTTCACACATTGAAATGGGAGTCTCTGAGGACTTGTTTCTGCTTTGAGGTTTTAACACATTGCAGTACTCCATCATTTATGGGGCCAAACTCTTCCTTGTGTTATTTAACAACAATAAAAACCTCAATGCCAGACACTATACAAATGCTAATTTAAAAAAAAAAGATCTCTCTGTTCAAATGCATCATTAAAGAAAGCAGGACGTCTCATAAGTCTATTTTTTAAAGAATGGCTTGGATGTGAAAAGCATTCTTAAAATTAGAAAGCACATTAATAATGGCTACTATATGCATTTCTATTGAATCCACATGTACTTGGACTTTGATGGTTCTGAATTCAATTTCTGTTCTATTTGATATAAAATATCCAAGTAACAGTGGTGCCTCGCTTAGCAATTGCTCCATTGAGAGATAAAATCGCTTTGCGATGATCATGGGGAAGCGATCATGGCAAAGCGACTCTTTTTGCACAGCTGATTGGCGGTTCCAAAATGGCCACCGGAAAAACAAAATGGCCACCCGCTGTTTTGCCTCACTTTAGAGGCACCGAAAATGGCCGCCCCTATGGAGGATCTTCACATAAGGTGAATTTTTAAGCGCATAGGAATGCATTAAACACATTTTAATGTCTTTCTATGGGCTTTTTAATTCCGTTTAGCGATGAAATCGGTTGGCAACGTTTTTCCTGGAACGGATTAACGTCGCTAAGTGAGGCACCACTGTACAAAGGCAGTATCTGGAAGCAACCTGATTTGGTGCGTTCTTGTTACGGGTTTTAGTCATTATGGCTACTGAATAATTGAAGGGTTGATGATGTCTAAAATCATCTTGAAAGTCTGAAATATATGGTGTTGCATGCTCTTATAAGTCTTTGCTTATAAGATATTATCTTGGACATTGTTTTGTTTGCGTAATCTATTTTCAGTTTTTGTTATTCTTGTGGTTATTTGCCTAAGGACCCTTAGAGCTAACTGTGTGGTACTACAAATACAGGACTATAATTTTGAAAAATGAGATCAGAAATTCTGTTTATCTGGGTTTGTGACTATTATATGGTTAGTATATGACATAGATAAGTGATGGAAAATTGACAGGAAGGTGAAATGTTTGTAAATGTAATGTGTCTCTCATAATGGATATCTACTCAGAAATCAAAGGGCATTCTATGAGACCACTGAAAAAATGTGAAAAATGCTAGCTTTCAACCCACATGGACCTTCATTGGGCACCATTTTCTGTGGCTGGTACAGTGAAAATTGAAGAGTTCTAAAAATCTTAATTAGAAGTTTATACTAGTTTCAAAAAGAGAGTTGGAAAGTAAAGCCAGGAGTGTTGGTTTTAAATTCCATCTCTGACAATTCTCCCAACCTGCCATAAAACAGGGCGCCAGCCACTCAGCAACCCTCACTTCCCACTTCCATTGTCTTATACTGAAACAAAAGTTCCTTTTCCTTATCATGGTCAGACTGTAGGAAAAGACTGAGGCAAAATAGAAGACCATTCTGCCTTCTTTTCATTTCCTGTTAACAATTTGCAACCTGCTCCAAGCAGGAGGCTTACAACTGGCTCAGTTTTTTTCTGCTACTAACGTAGCCCAATAAATGCTTTCTAGTTGTTTTTCATATGTTCAAAGCTGCACAGCTTGGCAAGACAAACACATTTTGGTCAGAAAATGACATCCACTTAAATAGGTTTTGGCACTAACAATAGAAAACGTGTTCATATTTAAATCTACACATGGCTTGGCCCTAACAATCCTCTTTATTTTATCTTTTTCTAACAGTCACTGAACTTGTCAACAAAGTTTTTCTGAGAACTGAAATAACACAAGATAAGAAACAATGAAATATCCAGATGCTTTCTCTCAGCCTTTTATTCAGTTATAGCTTCTGGGTACCACTTGATGATACATATTTTGTATTCAGAGACTGTTGCTCACCCACTGTCCCTTCTGTGCTGTTTCTTATGCATTCTCTGCCTTTAGGATCATCCTGCCCTGGCAAGGCTTATGTACTAATCAAAGTATAAGTGCATCTTGCAATACATACACATCACAGACCCTCAGGTAGCAATTGCTTCAAACTGTGGGATAGGAAAGCAGAAGTTCACAATTGCAAAACTAGCCTGAAGTGCAATAGGGGTGATTTTGCACACCATAATTATATGCTAGTTGGATGCACTTTATTTTAGTTGCATGTTTTGCATAATTATGTAAGCCACCCCAAGTAGTGTCCTCACTAAGTTGGGTGGTCTGTAACCTCAATAAGTAAATAAATAAACTGCAATGCCATAGAATATCATTCTGTTAAGGATTCTTCACAAAGATAAGGATTATTTTTGCCCACTATAGATTTATAAATACAGAAAATACCAAAATAAAAATATACTAATAGTTAACATAGTCTAGGGCAGTGATGGTAAACCTATGGCACACGTGCCACAGCTGGCACACAGAGCCCTCTCTGTGGGCACACAAGCCGTAAGTCGCCATAGAGAAATACTTACCCATCCTCTGATCCCAGATTTCAACACTCCCCTCTGCTGGTCCAGTGGAGGAGTGCAATGGTGGCCATTATTGATCTAGCCCAATGGGGGATTGGAGGACCAGTAAGTATTTATTTGTTAATACCACCCATAGCAAAAAAAACAAAAAGCAAACAAGCATTTAATCCTTGCAGTGCAGGAGCAGTTGTTTTTTTTCTAAGCTAAAACTTCAGCATTCAGGTTTTAATTGCAGTATTGGCACTCTGAAATAAATAAGTTGATTTTGTGTTGCAGTTTGGGCACTTGGGCTCAAAAAGGTTCACCACCACTGGTCTAGGGAATGAGCCAACTTGTCAAAATATCTAGGACTATCCTCACAGAGTTGAGATGCTTTTATAAATGTTAAATGTTACACACAGAGATGGGCACAAAACAAACTACAAAGCACCCCCACAAACACACACACAAATTGGGCCATTTTATGGTTAATTTCAATACTCTTTAGGAAACACACCTACCCAGAATGAAACAAAAAGCCAACGGTGATAATAGTGCACTTTGTACTATTTGTATACTTTGTGGTTTGGGCAATTTGGGATTTCTAGGAGCCCCTGCATGAGTTAGAGCAGCTTCAGCTGATTCTCCTCCCCACCCTCTCCAAGTTTGCTGAAGACTGGATTTGGGACAACAGAGTTATAGCCCCCCCCCCCAAAAGCTGCTCCCCCAGGAAAGTGCTGTTTAGCTAGCTGGCATCTCTAAGTCTCATAAGGGCCATTCTACCACTCCCAGAAGTCCTGAATTGCACAAAAGATGAAAAGGTTCATTTCGTCAGAAAGTCTGTGAAAGCGTGTGGTTTGTTGATCATGAATAGCAATGAACCACGGACCATGACAAACCACCCTTTTCCCAGTTTGTTCCCATCCCTAGTCACACAAAATCTTCACTAAATTTTGTTCACTTGCTATTGCATGAGGTACATGTAGAGATGTGCAGACTAGGGATGAGCACATGAAATCTTTCATGTTTGTTTTGTTTCAGATTCTCTTTTGGGGCGGGCTCTTTTATTTGCATATATTTTGTGTGCAGGGCATTTCATTAGACATGAAAGGGACTGGCTCTTCTGGATTCTTTCATTTCATTTTTTTTCCCAATTCATTTTTCTGGTGCTAGGAAGTAAGCTCTAAGGAACGTACACATTTATTACCTGGTGCTGGTCTTGGAAGCCCTATGACTTTATTCTGGTGCTGAAGGAGAACAGGGATGGTTTTATGGTGAAGGTAAAGAAGATGTTAATGAAATATACTTGAAATTAATTTACTTTCTGTCAGGTGTGTGCAGAGCTTAGAAATAAATAGTCAAAAATACCTAGTTATTTTTAATAGCTGCTTTCCACAATACCTAAGGTATAACTAAGTTATGATATGATTGTAACTTGACAAGGAATAGCCATTCATTTGGCAGGTTAACCGTAATGTTTAATTGCATTGGGTGTGAATTCACCAAATGGCAACGGAGGAATCTCATGTGACTCACATGCTGGCTTATGTTGAGCCTCATGCTACTACCTCAGTGTTCTGTTGTAGATATTGAGGTGATGATGAGGTAGATGTGAGGGCTATGTTTTATATCAGTAGCCTGTGGCTTACACTACAGAACTGAGATTTCTAGCAAATAACTAATGGTAACAATTTAGTTACATATGAGAAATTTTGAAAGCTAATTACATTTTGAAAATGTAGTGGTAATGGTAATTAATGGGCTGTGAATCCGTAACAGTCAGCAATTGCTTTTTTTAAAACAACATTTTAAGTTCATCACATATGGTCCCCTTTTATCTCTTTATATTCAGTTCTCCCAGGCTTATCAATAGCCTTCACGTTTGCTCTCAGCTCAGGAATTTTGGCAGGTGTTTTTAATTATTTTATTTCAGTCCCAAAAAAGTATATTGCAGAACCAGCATTGGAACAGAAGACTGCTTCAGCCTAAACTAAACATCTTTTGAACTACATAATGTGGATATCATACAAGGAAACAGGAGTTAATTGATTTCATATGTCTATGAAGCCACCTTCATATGTTGCTCTGTATTTTCCATAATTCCTCATCTTTAGTCTCTTGATGTGCTGGATTTCAAAATATATTCTTCTTGAGAAATTCATAGTAGTGTTAAGCAACTGCTGTTCGAACATGAGCTTCTCAGTTTGCTGTTGCTGCTGCTTCAGCCAGATTTGTATTACATAAACTTGCCTTCCATTTCACACTAGTTTTTTTAAAGGCATATTTCCATACTGCTGGATAAGCAGCAGGTACCGTCTTCACATTGCTTTGCGTTATACCATTAGAGGTAGCAATACATGAAAAGAAGAGGAAGAAGAAATCTTCCTTAGCACTTTGAAAAGCTGGTTGATGCAAGTGGCACTTTAGGGAGCCATAGAAGTAATGTGAATAATCCATCTTACACTTCTCCCAAACATCATAATGCACAATGATGCCACAATAAGCTACCATATTGCAGTGCTAATATACTAAGTGCAAACTGTCCACTGAAGACTCCCAGATTTATCCTGTGGGGGTATTTTCATTTGTCAAATGTTTCCAGTCAAAATTTATGTAGAGGGGAAATGTGTATTTTCTACAAAGAAAATTTTTAAATAACTCTCCCAGACAGTTTATGTTTTGTATTGTTTGGACAAAAGCAGGATCTAGGGACCAAGAACCATGCTGTACAGGACATGATCGAATCTTAATTAAAAGATGGTCTGTTTTACTGATGGACATGTTCCCTGATTCTTTTCAGATTCTGCTTGGCATCTAACATGGTTTCTCAGCAAACATTTGGATTAAGCTCATCTGTTTTCTCATATTCATCTTCTGGCTTGTAATATGCTCAGTATTATGCTTTCTCCTATTGACCCTGGTGAGAAATTTGGCCGCCACCAATACAAAAACAAAGAGATAGGAAAAGGGGATAGTATTATGTTTTCACATTTTATTAAGATCTCAGCAAACCTGCACTTCCTGAATCAGTAAACAAACTGGAATACAATATATCCCATATCTATAAGTATACCACAGATATCTTAAGCTGATTTTTAATCTCTCTGAAAATATATTCTGCCCAGGCACAGGGAACGAAGGCTAGCCAAATGGAGAACAAAATCCTGCCTTTCTTGGGGCCATGTCCGTGCAGGCTTCACATTGAATCAAACATACTATTTCAAGGGATATTTACAAAATTACAAGATAGAACTCAAACTAGAATACAATATGAGAGAAATTATCTAGATGGTGCTATTCAAATACAGGTGTAGCATATCCACCAGTCATCACTATTAAAATGAAATATATGATGTGGATGTTTTTTTTTTTTTTTTAAATGCTAGGCTCTAATAATTTTATATTTATAGTTTTTGCATATAGTTTTATATACATTTTCTAGATGATGATGATAACAATGATTTTCTTTCCCAACACTTCTAAATCTTGAAGAAGGAGGGGGGGTGGAAATGCCCATATGACCAGAGCCATCCCAGTATATTTAGAGGAACAGTTTTGGTACCCTCCCACATCACTTTTAAAAGAATGGGAAAAGACCCAGGCATTTACTGTATTCTGTTTCAGGAAAAAAGGCAAGAAAGATGGGGAGGCAAGGGGACAAGAAAGAAATGTATAAAATTGCTCATAATACTAGTGTTCATTTAATTCTACTTTTATAATTTAACATGTTCCAAATTAGTGGACCATTTTAAATTATGTTAGTCGTTCAACTTTTGAAATTGGCCTATTTCTTCCTTAAATATGTTTTAAATTAGTTTATGATTTCATGTATTTGCTTGTACAATAAGCCTCCTGTAGAAGACTGCCTGAAAGGTGTCTGAGAAATATTTTTGGTTTAATTTAGCAAATTAGCTTCTAGATTAGGTTTGAGGAATATGTGATCCTACATCCATATGTTGTTGAACTGCAACTCCCATCTGCTTTAGCCAGCATTGCTAGTATTGCAGATAATGGGAGCTGGAGTCCAATAGCATCTAGAAGGGCGCACACTTCTGATTCTGATTTTATATAGCCCTTAATTGCCAGAGACACTATTAGGCAAACTTCACCAGAAGATGAGGAGGAAGAGGAAGACCTATATTAGATTGGTTGTTTGCCACCTCGGGTCCCTAGATGTTCTGGAACTAAAATTCCAAGAAGCTTTCACCACTAGCAGTACTGGCCAAGATTTCTGGGAGTTGTAGTCCAAGAACATCTGGGGATCCAAGGTTGGAAACCATTGCTATAAGAGAATATAGAAGTGTCTCTTAATCAGAACAGGTATTGTGTGTGGGGAGAAAAATAATAAATTGATGTAACAGCAGTTCTTATTCCCTGTGGTACTGCACCCTAAGTTCCATTAATTCAATAGCCTGCTCTAGTTATGACTTACTACTCAATTTTAGCCAATATGCGTTGTTTACAGTACCAAATGATGCATCTAGCCAGGAAAAGAGACCTGAACATTTGAGTGTTATATGCCTAAAACATTTTAGTTTTCCTTCCCCCATCTCATGGCTATAACACAAAAAGAGGAATATGTTTAAGGGTCACAGTGTCATGTGTAATGTGTAGGAGAAAAACACAAGATTCACGCAAAATCCATGCAATTATCCCTTTTAAATACAGGGACTTCTCTAACAAGATAAAGTTATCAAAATAGACCATTAGCAGATTATTGTGGTTCATTTTCCATCAGCAAATGGTTTCCGCTAACAGTTCCACAAGGGCATCGCTCAATACAGAGTTGCTGGAAGGCCTAAATAACATGGCGTGGAAGGGGCTGTAAAGATCCCTGTTCAGTATGGGGGGCGTTGGTGAGGTCCAAGCTAATGAGACAGAATCAATAGGCCACACAGAAATCTTCCCTGAAGCCCTAGCTCCTGCTTTATTAAGTGATAAGGTGAGTTTGGAAAAACTATTCTTCCAATATCTGAATAAAATCTTTTCTAGGCTAAGCAAAACACAGAGATGGATATTCCATTTTGCTATCTCAGGATGGTCTGTGCCTTATTACTTGATCAGTTACACAGAAGGTCAGTGCCTTGTTACTTGATCAGTTGTATGTTGCCATGTGAAATGAGAATTGAAAAAAAACCATTCTCCATTGTCAAGTGAAGCATTCTGGAAATCTATATGGGTGCGAAGTGCCAGACACCAAGAGATAATGATCTATACAAGGTTCTTAGGCCCTCCTCTGGCATTCATAGCAAATTGAACCCTAACATCTTTTCAGTGTCGTCTTGTACTTGTGTCTTTATTTATGTATTTATGTATTTATTTACATATTTATCTATGTATTGATTTATTTAAAGTATTTTTACCTCACCTTTCTCCTTAAAAGAACTCAATGTTTGTAATGTTTGACGAACATATATACCCTCTTCAAACCCACAGTTTTAAAACCAGGTAAGGACCAGATATACATTCTCTGGCCTCAGCCCCTCTGCTCCTGACAGCCCTGTGTTTGTGGAAGTGTGCTTTGTGAAATGTATTTACACTGGCCCATGTGACTGAGAAACCTGCCTTATTATTGTTACCAATCCCACAGAGCATCTGAAACCTATATAGCTAATCATGCTTACACTTTTATGATACATATTCCTATCAATGGAGAGAAACCAGGAGGGAAAGAATACATTCTAGTGTGGAAAGAATACATTCTCCCAGTTTTAGATTGGTTCAAAGTTTACGCCTGAACTCCTGAAGGTGGCTGATTTTTGTCAAATCATTGAAGAGATGGTCCAGTGGTAGCGGCACAAGGGCTCATTGTACTATCAGCAATTTTCCTTATTTTTATCAGAACATTTCTTTAGTTTCCGAGGATCTTGATGCAGCTGAAACAAAGAAACTCTTATGCATACCTACATAATAATTCTGTTGCATCGGAACACACCTGTGGATAATTTACTGATAAATAACCCTTCATTAAAGAGAAGAACAACAGTTTCTGAAAAATGAATGAAACCCAATAGTATTCTAAATAATCTTGTCAAAGCTAATGCCCATCTGTGGGTCTGGTTAACTATTAGAATGGTGCTAATGGAAAAATTTTGAAGTCTTCGGCTTCCTGCCTACAAAATAAGCCTACTACCTTCCAATTTGCAGCCTACAGCTCCATGCAATTTTCTCTAACAGACCCAGGAATGTCAAGTGTTCCTGCCTTGCATTTATAAAAATGTTCTTGCAGTCTTGGAAAAGCAGGAGTGTGTTAATAAAAGGACCAATTTAAAACAATATGTTTATTTACATAATTGCTATCCCACATTATTGTTGGAAAACACAACATTGGCATACACATACTGTATTAGAATACAAATGGTCGCAGGCACCACAAGCATGCCACTGATAAATCACAGCAATATACATCTCATGATGTAACCGATGAAAAAAAGGTTTGTTCTCTAGTGGTAAAAAGTAGAAGCACTTGTGTACTGTTTTAAAATTATGAGTTGATGGGAAACACTGAATAAATAATACATCCCATAAAGGAACTGTGTGTTTAAGGACTATAGAAGTCCTTTCTGATGGATGCTAGGCTGCACCCTTCTTATTGAACTTCCACTAAGCAAGCAAATACATTTTTATTCACATAGACCTTTGACCACTGATCATGACCTTTCAGCAGCAAGGAGGGTAAACTAAACCTATACAGAACAAAAACAACCAACCTTGCAGAATGGGGATGGATGCTGAAGAGTGTCTCCCACCAGGACAAGATTCCAGCTGGACCATCTGGAAGTCACTTAATAGACTTCAAAGTGAAGTAAGGAGATTAAAGAATAATCAAGTAAAAGGGAGCTAGTTGAAGATAGGAAAAATTTCTGTGACTGTGGATAAATTCAATTAATGAAGCACATGTGAATCCAATTTATATCCCACCATGTGTACAAAAGAAGATCTACTAATGACCAAGATAACACTACTGAAGTAGCCCAATTCAGGTCAAAAACAATCAATCTTAACATTTTAATTTGTTATTAATTTTATCTATATTTTATATATGTCCACAACTTTAAATTGTGCAGTGCTCTGATATGAATAATGAAAGATTTGTTTAATAGTGTTTTAATTGTAATTTGTTGCCATTTTTAGCTCTATTGCATTTTAAATGCACACTGTAAACCACCTTGGGTCCTGCAAGGGAAAAAGGAAGAAAACCAGGAAACAAACAGTTAATCCTCATATATCAAGACAGAACATTTTAGTCTCCCAGCATCACATTAGGTTGCATTAGGAGAGAAGTATAATCTGTAGCGTATTTTCCTGCCTTGTGTCAACCACTTCCCAACCATGACCCCACACTGTTTTGTCCATTCCACCAGCACATTTGGGCAGTTCTGCCAGTATATATTTCACAACAGTGGGGCATGCCAAGTACCACTGGGTTAGCAGGGCTTCCTCCCCATCCTATAGCTCTTCAGTTAGTAGAACCTGCATCTAAAACAAAGTTCTCTGTTGACCATGAGTAATTCTTACTTTTACTAATGACACATTGATTTTTTCAGGCTTTGCCCTGCATATTTGTTATAGGAAACAGATCTGGTTTGACTAAAGTCTATCATGTCAAGGTACCTACAATCTTATATTCACTTCTGCATTATTTGTATTAATGCCAAAAGTTTCTTTTCAGACATTTCATTTAAGAGCTGATACAGTACCTATAGGAAAGGGATGTGTGCTGCTGTGCGTTAAACTGCTGAAGCCTCTGTGCTGCAAGGTCAGAAGACCTGCAGTCATAAGATTGAATCCACACAGTGGAATGAGCCCCCGTCACTTGTCCCACCTCCCGCCAACCTAGCAGTTCGAAAGCATGCAAAAATGCAAAAATGTGACTAGATAAATAGGTATCACCTTGGTGGGAAGGTAAATGGTGTTCCGTGTCTAGTCACATTGGCCATGTGACCATGAAGGATTGTCTGGGGACAAACACTAGCTCTATGGGTTGGAAACAGAGATGAGCACTGCCGCCTAGAGTCGGACACAACTGGACAAATTGTCAAGGGGAACCTTTACCTACTTATAGGATAGTAAGTAAACAAAGCATACACTTTTCTTTTCTTATGAAAACTAAATAGAAATTATGAAAAGATGCCTGAAGCATATAGCTGATTTCCTACTTTGTGTTTTCTAATCAATTGATGCCCTTAATGGCCTTAAAGTTTTCTTATTGGAAAAGAATTCTGTGATATCCCTCTGGGTGCACTGCAGAGTACACAACAGATTTATGCCAGAGGAAGCTGTCCTATGCCCTTTAATTAAAACTGGAAAATTATTTTTCTAGCTCTGCAAGAAGCATACTAGAAATAATGGAAAATATTATTTAAAAAAAGAAATAGAAGAAAGGCAAATTCAGCATGATGTTTGGACCTGGTCTTCCTGTCATCGTTACTCCCCACTATCTATGATTCTTCAAAGAAAGATGTGATGAGAAACCACAAAACTGAACAGAAGAAAACCTCATATCAGTATAGCAATATCAGATTCCCATTGTTGACACTGTTACCTGCTGTCACGTTGCCTCTGACTAGTGGCAACCTCATGAATTAGAGATCTCTAAAATGATAATCCTCAACCGTCCTGCTCCGCTCTTGTAAACTCAAGCCACTTCCTTTAGGAAGTCAATCCACTTAGTATTTGGTCTTCCTTCTTTTCTGCTATCATTTTACCTTCTAGAGATAGTTCAGGCTTGATTTGATCTAGAACCCACTTGATCATCTTTCTGGCAATCCAAGGTATGCTCTTCTCCAGCACTATATTTCAAACTAATTGGTTCCCCCCACATGAGCATAAGAAGTATGAATCAAGGTAAACTGGAAAGCAAGAAATAGAATGTATAAACATTGCAGTGATTGGTGTCAGTGACCTAAAGTAGACTGAAACTAGATATTTTGAGTCAAACAACTACAAAGTGTTCTATTCTGTAAAAGGCAAGTCCAGAAGAAATAGTGTGGCATTAATACTGAGGCTAGATGTAGCATAGGCAGTTAGGTGTTATAATGCAAAGTCTGACCAAATATTAACAGACAGATGCAGTGGAAATCCTATCAACCTGACCATCATTTCAGATCTATGCTCCAGCTACCAATGCTGAAGATGAAATTCAAAGCTTTATGCAAGCATACAAGAGGAAATGGATCACCCACCAAAGCAAGACATGCTTATAATCATAGGTGACTGGAATGCAAAAGTAGGGAACAAAGGAGAACCAAATGTTGCTAGAAAATTTGGCATAGGGGACAGAAATTAAGTAGGAGAACAACTCATAGAGTTATGTGAAATCAACAATCTGTACATGTACACATTGCCATATGGCCAATATAGAAATCAAATAGACTATATACAGTGGTACCTCGACTTAAGAACTTAATCCGTATTGGGACTGCGTTCTTAAGTCGAAACCTTCTTAAGTCGAAGCACCATTTCCCATAGGAATGCACTGAAAACCATTTAATCTGTATCTGCTGTTTTTCGTTCTTAAGCCGAGGCACTGTTCTTAAGTCGAAGCATTAGTTCCCATAGGAACTAATGCAAAGCCGGCTAATCAGTATGTACCACTAGGGGGTATTTTTTATTTTTTTCTTCTTTTGACCTAAGGTGAACTTAGGTCAATAAAAGGGCAGGAAAGGGTTTTTTTTTCTCTTTTTTTGGTTCTTAAGTCGAGGCTCCGTTCTCAAGTCGAAACAACTTTTTGCAAACGGAGCTCTTCTTAACTCAAATCGTTCTTATGTAGGGACATTCTCAAGTCAAGGTACCACTATAACTGGAAGCAAGAGATGGAAAAGCTGCATTCTCTCTGCCAAAACAAGATCAGAAATGGATTGTGGTAGTGATCATGAACTGTTAATATCCAATATTAAAGTAAAGCTGGACAAGAAAACTAGTTTGGAAGCAAAAGTGACAGAAATAGGGTCAGAACCTATTTGATGCAGCTTTTCATCAGCTAAATGCAGCTTTTCATCTGCCGTTATATACAGGAAAAGAGAACTATTATAATCATCAGTACAAAGAAATAGAGAAGAAAAACAAAAGAGGAAAAACAAGAGATCTCTTCCAAAAGATCCAAGAAATCAAAGAGAAATTTAAGCCTAGATTGGGAATGCTGGATGATTGGGAAGCACATTGTCTGACCAGGAGAAAATAAAAAGAAGATGTAAAGAATATACTGAAAACTTTATAGAAGAGATAAAAGGATGACAGGCTCCTTGAAGAGGTATCCTGTGACAAAGAACCTGCAGTTCTAGAAAAGAAAGTGAAAGCTGCTCTGAAAGCACTGGGATGAAATAAATCACCACAGATAGAATACTAATAGAACTAAAATTTCAAACCACAGAAACTGAACTGGTCAAAATCTTAACAAGAATATTCCAAGAAATATGGAGAACAAAACAATGGCCAACAGAATGGCAACATTCAATGTACATTCCAATCCCCAATAAAAGAAATGTCAAGGACTGCAGTAAGTATAGGACTATTGCTCTAATCTCCCATGCAAGCCAAGTGATTTTTAAGGTGGTGCTATGTTGGAATGAGAATGCTTGATGTTCAAGCTGTATTCTCAAAAGAAAGAGACACTCGAGTTCACATTGCAAATGCCCACTGGCTACTGGAGCACACCAAACGACTTAAGAAGAAGATCAGTCTATGCCTTATAGACTACAGCAAAGCCTTTGATTGTATGGATCATGAGAAACTATGGGTTGTTTCAAAAGAAATGGATGTGCATCAGCACTTGATTGTCCTAACATATAACCTGTATTGTGGACAAGATGCTACCATTAGGACAGATTCCCATTAGTCATACAATATTACCTACATTATTCAAGGTTATTTCTTTGAAATAAGTATATTCTTAGTATCTCTTTGAATGTGTAACTGCATGCCCTATAAGTTTTTAAACCACAGGCTGCCATGTGCTGGACCTCCAAGCATTTTTTATACTAAAATAACCGAACAGCAGGAACCTACATTTAGTAAACAGCAGAACTTTGTTCTGCCCAATGAACCACCGAAGAGCTGAGCAGTTTGTCCCTAAAGCTACAATCTTTTGTAAATCAACTGAGTTTGGTTGGTGTAAGTTTTACAGGCTGTTTGGCCGAGTTCTGGAGGTTTTTCTTCCTAACATTTTGCCAGTCTCTGTGGCTGGCATCTTCAGAGGACAGGAGTTAGAACTCTTGTCTGAACTCAACTGAGTTTCTTTCTGGTTTATAGCACAACATTGATTTCAAATAAAGAAGAAATTCCTGGTACCTAGGTTACATTTGTTGGTGCCAGGTGATAAAGAGAAGGCACCGGGATACTTTTACACCTCAGTTCTTATACATATGGGAAACTGTGTGAATAGGAAAGCAGAGCCAGTGAGTATGATCTTCATCCCAACTCCTCTTCTTGATTTTCACAGGATTAAGTCTCAGAGCAAGAGATTAAGTCATCTTTAGGTGACATAGTCAGCACTTCATCTATCATAAGCATGTCTTGTCTATAAAGTAAACACAAAAAGGAATTCTTTCTGGGAAAGGGTACACACAGCAGACATGATACATCTCTCAAATCATTTGTGTGATTTACCCACGCAAGAGAGAAATAGAGAGATCAGTGCCGTAGATAACTGACAGTGACATAATATCGCTTTGCCTTTTTAGTGAGGGCTAGGCATAATGTTATTTTGAAAGAGTTTTCATGCTGAGCCAGCACAGCTGGGTGCTTGTGCAGAATGAAGGGACTTGCCTGAAGTGGCAGATTTTTTTTTTACGTACTGCTGAAGAGCAGGATTTTTCCCCAGTTATTTAGCTTATCATCACTTTATAGTGGAAGTATTTACTCTTGATTTTCCTCCCATAAGCAGCAATGTCTTGATCTCTTGTTGCTGTCCAGTTTTTACCCATGTCAGTTATAATACACAAGTACGATCTTACTCTCCCTCACCTCTTCCAACTGCCTTTTTTAATATGTGATAGAAATATGAAATGTACAACAGTTTCAAGATGTATCTTGATAAGGATCAGCAGACTCCTTGAACCAACCGGACTTCTGAAGGCATTTTTAAGCATCTTGTAAGAACTATAGAGAGTCGTTCTAAAAATATCCAGAAACCTGCATACCTCTAGTAAGAACTGCCCATGGAGGACTTAGAGAGCTGTCCCTGACAGTGTGGATGAATTACCATTTATAATGAGGATTATTTGTCTCATTTCCATTGTACAATGTAGAATCATCAATATTAATACAAGCTACTTTTTAAAAAGAAAAAAAGTTAAGAATAAACATTTGAAATTTGATTTATCTCAGGGTCCTACAAGTTTCTTGGATCAGTTGGATCACCCATGAAGGCATATTAAAGCAACAAAAGAGCTCTAGCTTTCTGCAATTTTTGTGATTTTTTTTGATGTGTTTAAACATAAATCCAAAAAAATCACAAAAATTGCAGAAAGCTAGAGCTCCTTTGTTGCTTCACTAGAAATGGAAAGTACAGCTTATTACAGCTGGATATAAAAATCAATGCTAAAATATATGCATGAAAGAGAGAAACTAGGCTGAAGAACGTTGGAGAGTAATTTGGATGCAACATCATTGTTTAGAGGTGCCACATCTAAAGTCAGAACTGCCCATTATTATGTTCCAGTAGGAGAGGAATGAGAACAAATTAGGAATTTGATTGAGATAAGTTAAAATTAATTCGTGCCCACAGCGTCCTCTTCTAATCTTTCTGTCTCCCCCAAACAAAATAAAAAGAAAATCCCACTTGTAAAAGAGAGAAGAGTTTGACTGTATCAAAGACAGGGAAGGCAAAATAACAGGGGAGGTAGGCTGCAAGTCTTATGTTGAACTGGACCCAAACGAAAGGCAGATGGACCCAATTCAAATCAGACACAACTGAGTTTCCCTGCTGCGTAATCTTGCACTGTCTTGATAGTGTTCTTGCATAAGGAGATTAGAATAAGAGCCAGAGATGGTTTCACGGTCTCAGCAATTCAATAAATGTTTTCCTGTAGCTCTGCTCTAAGACGGTTCTAGTTTGGTGCTGAATTGTGCTGAACAGAACTGCGTGAGAAGCTTTGCTGCGGTGACGCTCTGAGTATCCTTGAAAGTCAAAAAACATTGTGGCTGAAAGCAGTTGGTTGACGCACTCTTCCTCTGTGTGCCCTTGAACAAAGTAATCATCCTAAAGGTGAAAGGCTTTCAGTGGATCTATAGACCAAGAAGCAGCAACTGATTGCTATAAATTGCTGGGAAGTCTTCTCTACTGCAAATCATTAATGCTATTTTAAATTGTCCAAGAGAATAATAATATTAAAAATAATCACTTGACACAGTAGGTGCCATTTCCATTCAGACCCCATACTCATCTTTGAAAGCTTTTGATTCTAAAGGAAAAGGATGGAAACAATGGCAAACGCAAGCACTCTGTAGAGTCTCCCCTGCAAGCGCACGTTTTGTCATGCAGCGGTGTCTGGAACTGCACATTGTCCTCCTTTGTAACAAATATCTTTGTACTGCTCACAATGTCTTTTTAATAAATTTATGAAAATGTAGACAAACAGATATATTGATCTTCCCTCCTTCTCTCTCTCAAATTTTAAACATAAGCTTTGTGTAGCTGAGGAATGAAATATTCAGAAGTGATTTACTATTGCTTCTTCTGGGCAGTACCAACAAAACTGCTACTTCTGTCATCAGTCCAAAGGGGGCACTGCAGTCAAGAAATCAGAAGACTGAGATTTGAAACGGCAGCCATGAAGGAACTAGGGGGAAAAAAATCTTTAGGTTATAAGAAAGCCAACTGCAGACCAAGATTATCTATATTATGGTATTCCTGATAACCTCGTACGAATATGAAAGCTGGACAATGAAGAAAGCTGAGATGAAAAAAATAAAGTCTTGTTAGAAACACGTTGTTCAGTGAGTACTTTAGGAATTCCATGACTGTCAGAAAGACAAATAAGTGGGTTCAAGAGTGAATGAAGCCTGAACTCTCCCCAGAAACAAAAATGACTAAAATATATTATGAGAAAACAATATTCACTGGAGAAGACAGAAATACTAGAAAAAAGGTAGCAAGGGAAGGTTGAACAGGAGATGGGTTGACTCAATAAAAGAAACCACTATCTAAATCTGGAAAACTTGAGCAAGATTATAAATGACAAGACCTTTTGGAGTTTAATAACTCATTGAGTTTCCATAAAACAGTGGCTGAAATCCAGCCTCTAGTCAGTACTAGAGTAGACCCACTGGAGCAATCAAATTTATATAAAAGTTGACTTACCATTCAGTAGTTGGTTCAATGAGACTACCGAAGTTGTGACTAACAAAAGTTCATTCATTCATTCATTCATTCATTCATTCATTCATTCATTCATTCAGCTTTTACCTCACCCATCTAGATTCAAATGATTCTACTCTAGGCAGCTTACAGTCCAAGCAATATAAAACAAGAATTAAAACAGACAATATCCAAACAAAAAACAAAACAAAAACCAAATAAGAGAAGTAAGCAAAGTCCAAGATGGGAAAACACAAGGAACTAAGTGATGGAAGGGGGGAAGGCTAAAAGGCCAAAAAGATATAAACCAGTGGCATCAACTGGTTTTCTACAAGTAGTATGCAAATTAAAGAACACAAATAAATACCAACTAGCAACAGGTGTTTCTCCAGATCTGCATAATACTAGTGGAAGATACCATTCAACTGCACGGTGTTAATTTTCAGGAAAAGAAGGACAAGAAGTAAGAAAGATATGGCTTTCCAAACAGTCACACTCAAACAGTGAATCATGATCAGTGCCCCACTATAGAAACTTCCTGGTTTGACCTAAGGAGTTGTAACTACTATTGTTCCAAGTAAGGGAACAGTAACTGAGTTGCCACCAAAATTCATGAACAAAGGCTTGCAATATAAACTGTGGCAGAAAATAATATTTTTACCCTCAGTGCATGCAAGCATTACAATCCTGAGACGCATTTCCTTCTTAGATATTAGTACAATTCACAGAACTCTTTAATCTGCTTTACTACCATGTACCTTCTCAATACAGCAGATGGTCCCCACCCCAATCTCCCTTTCTCTTACCTGATGCAAGAAACACTATTTAGGGATATGCAGAAGGAGCCCTTGGAAATGTCATTTTTGTGCAGTCTTTGAGAAATATTAAATGCCTTCAAAGACTGCACTGCCAGCTGCACTTTGAACATGCTGCCTCAGCAGCATTTCTCCCCAGAGGGTTACAGGAGACATTGAGAAAGCAGGCAAGGCCTACCTCTCCTGCAGCATTAGAGCAGCTGCCAGAAGATGAAAGGAGAAAGAGGGAAAGAGGCTAAGCATGCTAACAGAGAATTCTGTAGCAGCTCCTCCAGTAGTGGTGGCCTTGGGTGGATGACTCATCATGGGATGAAATATCCTTCCTGTTGAGATGGCAGGCCATCTAGACTGTCAAGTAAGGATTTGGTTGATGTAGGCAGAAGTGGCAATCACAATCAAATTTAAACTCTTGTGAACAGAGGTGTTGTTTTCCCAGTGCTCTCTCCAGTTTTCTGTAATTTATAGGCAATTAAAATCAGCCTATAAGAATTTACTCTTCTCTGCACAGAAATCTGGAAGGCAGCCTAACTTGTTCAGTTGTCTGGATTAGAGAGGGGGACAATTCATCATCTTGGCGAGTCGTCCTGATTCGTGCCTCGTCAAAAGTTGACGATGCACGAAGCTGCCCCGGTGAACCAATGAAGAATGGATTTGTTGATTCATGGGGGGGGGGGGAGTCCTAAAAAAAACACCTTAATGCAGGCTAAGGGAATCCAGGCTGCCCTTTGCAAAGATGGCAGGTGCAGCTTCCCTACCTTAAATGAAGTCCCAGCCACCATCTTTGCAAAGGGCAGCCAGTCTCCCTTTTTATACGCCGTGCCTGTGGAGGCCAGATAGAGACCTTGGTAGCAGTGGTGATTATGGTGAGGAGGAGTCAGGGGAGGGCTAAGGTAGGGAGAGGAAGGGGTGGGGGATGGGCTGTGTGGGTGGGTGCCTATTGGTCTGCTAATTAGCTGATTGGCAGGCCGGTAGGCAGAATGGAAAAACCATAGGATGGCTTTTTTTCTCTATATGGGAGATGAATAAAAATGGGGAAATATTTGTCCCTTTGTATTTGTCGGGGTCTCTGTAACCCATGAATATGAAGGGACAAGTATTTAACAAATTAGTGATTTCTGACGAATATTGCGATTCATTTTTTATTCGTCCCCATGTCTGGTCTGGATACATTTAGTGCAGTCTTTCAGCGATCAGACATTGTTTTTTATTGAGATAAGTGATTCAGTCACAGACTTGATCTACAATAGTCAGAAGATTATTCAGTGGGTTGAAATAAATTTGAATGTCCATAGTAGTTACTAGATATGATAGAAAGATCTATTTAATCATGCTCTCTTTGTCTTGGTACCTGCAGCGGGCAAATCATTCTTAACACACCAAGTCTATGTATTTTAGCATATTTCTTCAAAGTAAGACCTTCAAAGCTCAGTTCTTGATAACTTATTAGATACACATATATGTTTTCTGTGTTGCTCATTTCTGCTAAATCATTGTCTTTTGGAAGAGTAGGAGAGTTTGTCAAATAACTGTGTTTTTTTAAGGTGATTGATAAAGACAGTGTGGAATATGAAGGGATGTCAGCTTTGAAAATTAAGCCATAAATTATATAAGACAAAATAGCCACTGGCATTTCCTGAAGCTTTTTCTTTTTACTGTAATTTTTATTTGTTAGCCCATGCTCTGCCTGTGCACTTGAAGTAGTTTATCTCAATAGTTTGGGTTTTTAATCCCAAGGGTCCAGAGCCACGTACAACACACTGAACACATTAAATAAGTAAATATAAAAACAACACAAAGAAAGAGACAACATTAATCAAGACTTACCTGCTAGAACCCCGCCCTCATTTTAAAAATTGTTCTGGTAGGGAGGCAGGAGGGGAACCATGCGATTAATCATTCATTTCTGCCATCCTCAGAATAAACAGAGAAACTGTTTCTGGTATTTGACAGAGTATGTGGGTCTGTTTCAACAGTTTCTTATGTACCTTTGCTAATGCTGCCTTGAATGACCAATGATAGGGGGATTTTTAGGAGACTTGGACAAGATGCTGATACCAGCTTCTTATGGATCCAGGCCCGGCTAAGGGATGCACACATACACCAAACACATTGGGCTTCAGCAGTGAGACTGTTATAAATATTCAAACCAGTCTCCAAGAATGTGTGTAATCAAAGCACATACATTATGACTGTGCTTTGGACAGACTTCTGCCACTTCCAGTTGTGGTAGACTACAACCCCCATAGCACTTTTGTGAACATGCTTGATCAGAGGATAGAGGGAGCCACAGTACAACAAGGTGACAAAAGTCTCTCCACCAAACTTCCATTTGCAAGCAGTTGTCTTCTTCACAGTTGTGGGTTTTGATTCCTCTGCACTGAGAAACAGGTGAACTGGGAGTACTGTTCCGTATTACAATTCTAGTCATGAATATCACTTACACTGATCCTCTCACGGAAGGATTTTCACACTTATTCCAACACAAAGCTACTCTGAGAGCAATTTGAAAATAAAAAATAATCCCCTTTACTCTTTTTCTAAATTCAAAGCACTGAATACAAGCTGAGTGATTAATTGCCTTCCTTTCTCTTCATTGTTTCTCTTTACATTCCAGTGCTGCATTCAAATTTGCAAACCGAAAGTTTCAATTAAATGTGGAAGCTGTACTAAGGATTTTAATTGGTAGAATTGCTAATTATGATTTTATTTCATTTACAGAATCCCCTGGAAGAACAAGTCTATAAGACCTAAAGAAGGAAAATGTAATGGCACTTCACTTTCATCTGTGACAAATAGAAATGTCATTCTAGCAGAAAAATAGGATAGTGTGGTTTGCAATTTGCCAGAGACATAAAAAGAAACAAAACAACACTCTTCTCTTTAAAAACTCAAATCCCTTCAAAGATATTTTCTTTACTGAAGACCTAAATTTGAAGCAGGGGCACTATATGCTTTTTCCTTTGCCCAATACATCAAACATATGCCAAAAAAAAGTGAAGCAACAGGTACCAAAACATAATGCTATGTGAGGGGAAAGACAAGTTAGCGTTTCCTCCCTTCTTCCATGTTCAGGAACAGATGGTAAAGGCAGCTGAATTATACATGGGCACTGGCAAAGAGATAACCTCACCCATCCACTCACACAAGGATATCAAGATAGCTTAGGATATAGCATGGTGCAGAACTCTGTACTCTACCATTTCACCCAGTCTTCCATCCATATTTGCTACCTGACAGAGCCATATCATTCTCAACTCTTCCTCGTCGTTGTTTAGTCGTTTAGTCATGTCTGGCTCTTCGTGACCCCATGGACCAGAGCACGCCATGCCTCCCAGAGTTGTGTCAGATTCATGTTGGTAGCTTCGATGACACTGTCCAACCATCTCATCCTCTGTCGTCCCCTTCTCCTCTTGCCCTCACACTTTCCTAACATCAAGGTCTTTTCCAAGGAGTCTTCTCTTCTCATCAGATGGCCAAAGTACTGGAGCCTCAGCTTCAGGATCTGTCCTTCCAGTGAGCACTCAGGGTTGATTTCCTTCAGAATGGATAGGTTTGTTCTCCTTGCAGTCCAGGGGACTCTCAAGAGCCTCCTCTAGCACCACAATTCAAAGGCATCAATTCTTCAGCGGTCAGCTTTCTTTACGGTCCAGCTCTCACTTCCTTTGTCACTACAGGAAAAACCATAGATACTTAGAGCTGCTGATCCTGAAGCTCAAGTATAGGATGATTTCTGGACACTTCTGTTTCACCCTCTACCTCTGCAGCACCCAACCTGATGAAAAGTCCTGCAGAACTCATATGTTTGCTTCTTTTTGAGATCTGGCCATGGAAACCCACTGCCACAGAAACTCAGTAGAGGTGTGGAAGTGGTAAAACTACTCCTTAAATATCTCACTTACCTTGAAACCCCTATTAGGGTCACTATATGTCAGTTCTGACTTGACAGCACAGAAAACACAAACAATTATCTAACCTTGTTTATGGAGTTTGTACAATGTACTTGGCTTTTTGTTAGTAGTATTTCTAATCACTGTTTGTAACTGTTCAGATTTCCATTTTGCAATATTTTATATTTCTTTATTCATTTGTTATAACTGAACAATTGTAAACAGAAATATTTTATGGATTAAAAAAAACAGATAGCTGTATTTCTATAAGAACTGCTTGATAGCACAGTAGTTTAGGTCTCTGGCTGCAGAGTCAGAAGTTTTGAAGTCGATGCCCCACTGTGCTTCCTTAACAGGGGCTGGACTCAGTGATCCATAGGTTCCCTTTTAGTGCTGCAGTTCTAAGATGATTATAATGATGATAATTACTGACTAATATTATTCCTTTTGGAAGAAGGGCATTTTGAGAAAGAAGGAAACTGAGTTGTTTAGACAATCTAGCCAAGCAAAGTTTTTCCTCAAAAAAGCTTGATTTATTAGTACATCAAAAGAGGTTGTGTTAATTAGATGCTTTACATCTCTGTAGGTTAGCTGAGGGGATGTTATCTCATTTGCGTTAATTACCCCATTCAACCCCCCAGAGTACTGGCCTCTGGAATATTTCCCTCAGAAGTACTTGAGGTGTTGGTTTGCATTATAATTTCAAAAGTGATGCATGGAGAGGGTGCTTTAGAAGAAAACCAGAAGCGATATTCAATGCAAGTATTTTAAGTATATATTAGGATAAGCAGGAGATGTCCATCTCAAACTCCTAAGAGGGCTTTGCTGCATTATTTAAGATTTCACAGAAGACATAGTGCTGCCAACATCTTATAGGGTCAATAGTATTCTTACATTGCACCTCAAGGAGAGATGTGTAATCACAAAACTTTGTGACAGAATGTTCTGCCTTTTCAAGCGACCTGATAAAAGTACTAACACAACATAGATAGTGGGATTTGACTTATAACTCTCCTTCACTTTGTACAATGTTGGTACCAAATTCAGCCATTTCCACAGTAGGACTTGACCCTAGAGGAGGAGGATTTCATGCAACCTAGACTGGGGGTTTAATCTAGGCTTGCGGAAAAGCAGCTTGTCCAGATGGCTTCCATGGACTTACTTTCCCAATCCAGCATCTGAATTTATTTTCAGCCTTGAAAATACAGGAAATGGCCCAAAGATTCTCTGTTGTCCTTCTGAAAAGGGGACCATCAATCTGGCAAAGAACAGCTTTGGGTTTCAAGGGAGTTCTTTGTATTTTCAAAATAGAAAATAAAAGGTTTATTGTCTTTGTGGCCTTTCATGTTCCCAGTAAACCTAGGATCCATTCAGAGTGAAATCTAACACCTGATGTATCCTATTTGTGTGTCTGCAACTTCTCATCCATGACATTTTAAGTCAGCTAGTTTTAACACCATGGCTTTAACATCATGAACCCTATGAGCCATATATTGGGATAACCAATACAGAAACACAAATACAAATACACCTCTGAATCATTTAGAGCCCCAAACTGGATTTTTTAAGCCCCTGAAAGTCACAAATCCTAGCTGACCTATTGCAAATCACCTATAGATATCTCAGAATATCCTGACCTCCCTATGCTCCTTGTGTACTTTCTTGCACAAGAACTATACTATATCTGTGAAGATTCTCAGTCATCCAGGTGAGGCTGTCTGGAAGTTGAGTCATGGCAACTGGACTTCTTTCTTATTAGGTTGAAACGTTTCATTACTCATCCAAGTAGCTTCTTCAGTCTGAGGAGAGTTGGTAGGGTACAGCACAGTGCCTTAATTTCCTTCCAAACAGCAACCTGAGTTATTGGATAAAAAATCCAGTATCTTCAGTAACAACTTCTTTTTGTTGTGGTTGACAAAACCAAACATGCTTAATGTTACATAAATAGGTCAAGATATTTGTTTTTGTTTTTTTTTCAACAGGTTTCTCAAAGCCTGCTTGAGTGGAGTAAGTGGATTAAGTGATGACTTAATGCATGCAAGGAAAGGCTCTCTTTCTTGTTTACAAGGGCCAAAATCCTGTTGCTTAACTTTGCATCCAGCGCAATTCAGATCAGGTGCTGGAAATGTTTAGCTTACACTAATTAAAGCTTCCTATCCCCCAGTTTTAGCTTCTGAGTTTCCCTCTGGAAAGCCTCTGGGAGCCTCTGGGTGAGTGAGGAGAAGGCTTTTAAAAATCAAAAAATTGCTACTGGTTTCCGGTTCTGATTCCAGCAGCATCAATTTTGTACTTTAAAAGACTTCTTCCAGTCCCAGAGCTTCCAAAGGCTTCTCCAGCACAAAAGGCAGGCCAAGGGAGCCTTGGAACCTAAAATGAGGAACAGGAACTTTAATCGGTGTAAGTTAAATGTTTCTGGTGCCTGATCTAAGTTGCATCAGATGCAAAGTTATACAGTAGCCTTTTGCCCATTATACTGATGCTTTTTGTCTGTCTTGTGAATTTCTCAGAGTAGCTTGGCTATATGGGTGGTATACAAATCAAATAATTAATAAATAAATCAATTAATTAATTAATGATATAACATCACAGAAGAAATCCTTCAAATCAAACATACCATGGATTTTGGCATTTCACCTCTGTGTTTTGCTTTCCAGGCTAAGTCTTCCAAGGAGAAGGAGAAGACTGTAATTCCAGCTTATACTACATAAAACCAACTTAGACACTAAATGGAAAACAATTCTGTTTTTTTCATAGAGTGGTCCGGTGGGCCAGATAGGCGGGCTATAAATTAAATAAATAAATAAATAAATAAATAAATAAATAATAGAAATAAAACCAATGGAACCTAGGTACACAGTTTATGTGACTTCTAGGCATGTTTGAATGCAATTGTAACCATCTGTTAATGTTTATTATAAATAATGTACAAATGAAAGGGGGAATGACATGGTGTTGGTTCCTTCTTCTCTAGGAGGACTCCTGAGTCTTTAACAGCTATTTGATAATTGTGGATTAAACAGAGTTGACAAGACTGCACATCTGTACATGAACAAGAGTTGCCATTATTCATATAACCATTGAAGACACAGATGACAGTAGAAAAAGTGCAACTCTACAAAATGGTTTGCTAACGCACGCACGCACGCACGCACGCGCACACACACACACACACACACACACACACACATCCAAAATCTACTATGACCCCTGAGCTGCGTCTCCCTGGCATTTCTCCACTCTGGAGATAAATGATCATTTTGGCTCCCTGAAGTCCCAGACTAATTTGAGGCTACATCTATTAAAGTCTGCAATGAAGTTGTTGCTAATTGTGTACACAAGGAACCTTGTGAGTCTCATTATGTTTAATATGTTGTACTAACAATGTAGTGCATATGTAGGGCTGAGATGACGCAGTACACTGAGCAATAGAGAAGTTAGGTGACTTTTATCAGAATCATTTATTTTGAACAGTTCTGTCATATCAGTACCTCTAAACACATGAAAGGGGTATCTCCTCTTAGCTGGCTGAGAGCCTGCCCACACTGGCATATTCTTATGATACATTGATCACTGATCGCAGTGCTTGGCATAGAAAACAAAAACCTTGTCCGCTTGTGTTTCTACTTAAAACAATCCATCCTTCCCCTTTAAGAGATATCCCACACCTTTTTAATACAAGGCTAGGGCATGCATTCTCTTGGGCACAATTCTGAGCCTAGAAGTTTCCAGGGGAAAAATCCTCCATGGCAAATAATATTTAAATCTACATATGGTCTGTGTGAATGATATAAGTAAAGATCACTTTCCATACAAGCCCAGAAGGAGGCAGGCTGGAAAGAGCAAGAACAGCTGAGGTTGTGAGGCCCTTCAAGGTTCCCTGGCACTGCAGCTAGCTTCCCACTTCACCTAATCAGCTGTATAGGAGAGGGGAATCAGCTGAAGAGGTGGTGAGCCTCTTTGATACTACAGCTAGCTTTTCATCTTCATTGATCTGCTGGGAAGCAGAGAGTGACTGAGCATTCAACAGAGAGGAGAAAGAAAGAGTAGAAAGGTGGCAAGGCTCTTCAACACTCTGGCTAGTTTCCTCCTAGCCTTGAGACTCCAGCGCAGAAGAATCACTATGAGAGAGTTTAAAGTAGATAAATACCTCTTAAGCATGGACATGATCACACCACATTTCACAATGTGGATAAGCTCTGAGATGCAAAATAGATCAGGAGCCAGGCATTTTCAACAGCTTATACCAGGAACATTTCAGCAGAGTTCCTTTTTGTGAACCATTATTAAAGGTAGCACAGTTCTATCCTCCTGCCCCTGCCCACTCTTGTTAGATGAGCAAAAGCTGCTTTTAAAAATGCCATTCTATTTTCTCTGAGAAAAAAACTGGAACGCACGCACTTCTCAGAATTGTGCAAATGGCTTTTCCAAATGGTGGTTGTAATGAAATCAGTGCAAAGGTTGATTTCCTATAAGCATGCGTGCAGCTCCCCTCAAATATTTTCTTATATATATATTTAACATGAGCGGGGGGAGTTACATGAATGACACACACCGCTACCACCATCAATTCCTGCTTTCATCCACTTCTTGTTTAACTCTTTACCCCTGACAACTAACCTGATGCAATTCTGATTGGGCTGTACAGTTTTTACCAGTGGCAACCCTATTAAGCAAGTACTTTCTGTGCAATGTCTCGCATGGCGAAACACAAAGAAATTGCCATGTTTCATCCAAATCTTCATTCTGTTCCGACAAAGGTAATCATGGTGCACAGCTGTTGGTAACTTTGTTTAATTACTTTTTTTTACTAGCACAAGTTTTAATTACATCATTTAAAACTAGTAATTTGGCTTCTTTGATGCATGCTGATATTCTTCCATTCATTTTTTAAAAAGCAAAATTACATATGCTTAATATCATGGCAGTAATCCATGCTGAAGTGTACTCCCTGCTATTTGTGCTGGCTCGTCCTGCTTGAATGCAGAGCAATCTGGAAATAAAGTTTCAACTGCAATTATAATTTAATGTCATAATTGCTGAAGACTGTGAACACTGGCAATACGATATGCAAAGAGTTTGTTTTATTAATATTTAAAGAATAATATTTTGCTGAAGTTGTGTGTAAGAGGTCAGTCAGAGAAGCATGATCCACAGGGCAGGACACCAAAGGAATCTCATTGGAGAAGATAATGTGTCAGTTGCTCTCATAACCAGGGTATTGCTTTATTTTCAGAGAAGTTTTTTTCTGGATTAAGTCAGTGTTTCAGTCAAAACTTAAGCTCAGTACTTAACACTGATACATTTTCGCTTAATGCTGCAGACCAAATGCATTATAGGTGAGAAATCAGTGGGTCACTATGATGGCTCCCATCAGCCACCGTAACTAAAGGTCAAGGATGCCATACCCCAAGAACATCTGGAGGGCCAAGCATAATTCCATCATTTTGTAAATTCCACCTAGACTATTTCTACATCTCACCAGTGGTATATATGCCACTAGTTGAGAACCACTATATTAGGCACTAGCCTTCAAAAACTACTCTGGCTCAGTCAGATACAGTTTATAGATGAGTCTGTTTCTGTGGTATACATAGGATGGTGTTGCCAATGCCAGGTCTGCCTATTGTAGACTTTCCCAAACTTGCTGATTATTCCATTCTGAGCAGATTAAAAACAGTCATCTGCTGTGACCATATATAAAACTACAGAACAGAGTCACTTCACCTCCATTTTTCTATATAGGTTTAAAGATACATATCACTCAGTTGCTGATGATCTCCTAAATCAACCTATTTACTGGATACATTTAGAGCATTAGATAGTGCTCTTTGCTCATTGCCCCTTTAAATGCCTTAATGTAGTGGGGAACCTATATACCCCCTGAAATCCCTCAAGCTACACACATACTGACTCCCTGTAAGTGTTGCTGAAGTGCAACATTTATCAGCCCCAATAGCTTAGCTAATGGTGAGAAATGCTGGGATATGCCATCCAAAAACATAAGGAAGGTCACTCACAACTTATCCACTCCTGCCCAAGAGAGATTTTCAGTGAGACTGAAAACAGCAATCTTCTGGTGCATTAAGTCACCCATATTTATCATGGCATAACCTTTTGTGGATCAGGCCATACCATCCTCTGTATACCCCAGAAACAGAGTCATCTATAAACTGTGTCTAACAGAGCTTGTTACAGTTTTTCAAGACTTGTGCCCTAACAGAGTAGTTCTCAGCTAGTGGAGCCCTATACCACCAATGAGGTGGAGAAGTAGTCTAGGTGGAAGCTAGATGTTTCATAATGACAAATTATGGAATTTGTTGTTTTAACCAATCAAATGTATTCCTAATGACAATACTGCAATGTTTATTTCTTATGTCAGTGTTTTACAGTTCCCATAGTATTAAAATTTATACTCAGTAGTTTTATTACAATTATACTGTTGAGCATAAAGAACAATTAATGGAATATTATTTTGTTTATGTTTAGGAGTCTCATGACACATTGGTTAAACTCTAGTATTGCAGCGAGGTAGATAAAATGAGTGCTGGGGGGGCACAATGTGTAATTGTATAATTTGTGTGTGTGTGTGTGTGTGTGTGTGTACATATAGTTTACTATAGATACATTTATATTTATATCTATAGTAAACCATCCTGAGAGTGCTTTCAGCACTATCAGGTGGTATATAATCATCACATTTTACTTTTGCTAAGCTTTCATTCCCATAAATACTATTACCATTCCATAAATACTATTACCATTACCAAAATAGAAGTTTACTGTCTATTTTGACTCTCCTGTCCAGAGCTATGTCTATTGATGTCACTGTGTAATATAATATTATAAATAAAAAATACCTGTGAACAAATCATTGTGTTTATCATGAAAAGTGTGCATTTTGTTTCCCTCAGGGTGTGATTCAAATTCTCTGACAGAGTGGTTGGTGAGCTGCAAGATATAAAAGGTTTAAAAGATTTTAAACCACTGCACTAATCGACTTCTGTAATTGCCCCAAACTACTTTCCAGCTGTGCTGCTATTTGTAATTAGAACTGTGTTTTTGTTGCCCAAACCAACGTGTTCATGAATAATAGCCCCTTCTTGGTCAAATCTTAGGCAAGTTTGCTATAAGAACTTTAGTTCATTGCATCACAGGATAATTTATCTGCAATATTCTACCTGGAGAATGACTTGTCAAATCTGTGTCCGGCCCTTTTCATGAATTCCTTTTCATCTATTAGTTATAAAGCACAATCTGGGTGCTTCCAACAGAAACCTTAATTGAAAAATGTAACATTTACTAAATAGTGATCAAAAAGGTTCTGGAGAAGAAAGAGTTTGCTGTTAACAGGAATGAGCATTTTGCAAATTAAAATGAAGACCAGAGGCTTCTTTGTAACGAATATGTTGATTAGAAGAGAATTTTTCTGTGTTTCTAATGAGACTTTCACAAATGAACCTGCTGTCTGGGAAAAAAAATAAAAACTTCCCCTTGAGAGATGGAATACTGTAATTCAACTATTTTGGCTTGCACATATGTGTATATAGATTAACCCCTTAACCTATGGAAAGATTAAACCCTCTTGAGATGATCCCCCTGATTAGATTGGTTTTGCTCATCTTTATTCCTTTGTGAAACCTATTGCTTGTTATCACCTAACCAGCCATTCACAAAGATAAAAAAGACTATAAATCACTTACTTGAAATACGCAAAGGAGTCGTGAAAAGATAACTATAGGTGCTCTATTTTTTTAATATGAAAAGCTATGTGATGCTTGCAATGGGGAGAGAAATGAAATAGCATTTTATACTATGGTAAAAGAGTGGCAGTTCTGTGGCTAGTAATGGCAGTTGTTTTGAAGAAGATGCAAGGGCAGTTTTAAAGAAGATGTAAGGACAGGGCCTGGCGTGCTCTGGTCCATGGGGTCACAAAGAGTTGGACATGACTTAACGACTAAACAACAACAAGGACAGTCACAAAAGCAAGCAAACTCATTTGCAAACTATGACAGATTTTTTAAAAAACTCTGCTATGGCAATCCGATATTTTCACTGTTAATAAATGTTCTTTTCTAATGATGGTCTATCTGGAATGGAGGACCAGTCCTTAGTGTGGTCACTCATTTAAGGAGAAGCACTTTCAGGACACTTTAACCTGAAAGACAGATACCTAAGCATTAACGAATCTAGCTTCCAGAACATGTTTAGAGCCCTGCAACCTATTGTCACTTTTTTCATGTGATGATGGAGGGTGAAATTCCTGCCCATGTGCACACTCTGGAAAATCTGGGTTCTTTCATGTGTGTGGACCCTACAGGCAAGAAGGAACTTCATACATTTCTATCTGAAGAAATTCTGATGTTAACACTGCCCTGTCTGTTTGTCTGTCAATCCACCCATCTGTATGTCTGTCTATGACAGGCTCTTCTGTGTTGCATTATTTTTGTTCTGCCTTTTAGCTTGCAAAGAGTGCACTTCTGAATAGTCAAGAAGTCTGAAGACCAGCTGTGCTGAAGCGAAACCAGCTGAAGCTGTGCCGAAAATCCCTCTGAACCTGAAGATGAGAGAAATTATTTAAGACCATTGACACCCCTGGCCTAACCTTGTGCTAATGTGGTGCTATGTCGTGGAACAGAAGAATCTGTCACAACTTGGCTACTCCTTCACCCTGCCCCTTAGCCAACTCTTTTTTGGGGGGGGGGGCTTTTCAGAGATTAATCAACAAAGGCATTTCTATCAGCATGCAGGGATTTCTGCAATTTAGAGAGAACAACAGTAGACATTTGACAGCAGACAAGGCTTCTGTCTATTTTTAACCTGCTAGAGCCAATGCATGCTTTTACCAAGCAATTCCTACTTTCCCCCTATATTTTTGTTCCAAAGCAGGATGCTTTCCCACTCCATTTTCTTTGCAAAACGTGGAGGGGGAAAGCAGGGATCAAAGTGCTTTGATCTCTCCCCCCTTACTTCCATGTATAAAACGACCCTCAATTTTTCCTTTAATTATTTTAGGAAAAAGATTTTATACATGGAAAAATACGGTAACTCTTGACTTATAAAGTCTTATTAATTCAGTGGGTCTAGTCTACACAGTCAGATTTATCCCATTGTTTTAGGGAATTATGATTCACTGTAATCAATGATTTATATTTGTTGTACTTCACTGTGAAATCTGATCTGTGGAAGGTTAGTACAGTATAGAAATATTTTAAATAAAAAATAATTCAGACTTCAGAGAACATGAACTTATTGCATCATGCATCCGGACAGCTATGCAATAACTTCTCTCTGCTATTGTAGAGGTCTCCCTCGCTATTGTGCAATGTTTTTCCTTTAACAGCCATTTTGAGATGCACTTGTGTAAGAAAATTAGGCAAAGCCCAGAGGTACTGGGTTATTTCCATTCTCTTTTCTCATGCACTAACTTGCACTAAAGTGAGCATCCTATGACCATTTCTCTGGTTATGATCTCATTTGGGACTCAGTGGAACTTGCTTTTTAATAGACATAGAAAGAATCACATGGAAGTCAGGAAATCATTTTCTATGCAACCCTAAATAGAAAATGAAGGACTTCATGAGACTTTGAGAATTCATATTTTATTTGTTTGTTTGTTTGTTTGTTTGTTTGTTTGTTTATTTATTTATTTATTTATTTAATATCCCACCTATCTGGTCGGGTGAGGACCACTCTAGGCGGCTAACAGTCATAAAAATACAACAATAAAATATATGAACAATTCTAACTGACAAAACAGTGGAAACACAAAACATTACATTGCATTAAGTGTTAGACAGAAGAGAAACAATTAGAAGGGAAGAAAGGACGTCAGGAGTTATCTGATGGGAAGGCCTGCCGAAACATCCATGTCTTTAGTAAGTTCTTAAAAATACCCAGCGAGGGAGCCCCGCGAATCTCAGGAGGTAGGTTGTTCCAGAGGCGAGGAGCTACCGCCGAGAAGGCCCGATTTCTTGTCTTTTCCCTCTGGGCCTCCCTCGGCGTCAGGCTCCTCAGCCTCACCTCCTGACTCACACGAGTGATACATGTAGATCTTGGTGGGAGTAGGCGTTCCGCCAAGTATTGAGGCCCTAAACCATTTAGGGCTTTATACGTAAGCATCATCACTTTGAAGTCGATGCGGAACTGGATGGGCAGCCAATGCAATGCGGCCAGAGTGGGTGAGATATGTTGATATTTCTTCACTCCACTGAGTAATCTGGCCGCCGCATTCTGCACTACCTGTAATTTCCGCAGCAGCCTCAAAGGAAGCCCCACGTAGAGCGCATTGCAGTGGTCTAATCTCAAGATTACGAGCGCATGCACCAAGGTGGTGAGCGCCCCCATAAGTAAAGCAAATCTCATAAGCTTCTTAGAAAGTTATAATAGAAAAAACAAAAAGCTTAACTTACAGGAAATTTCCAAAACACTGAGAATAAACACATGAGAACACATGTGTTGTTACATGTCATCAGGTTGCTTCCAATATATAGTAATCCTATGAATGAATGACCATCAAAAGGTCCTAAACAGCCCTGTGCATGCCATTGCTTTATTGAGGCACAAATCTAAAAGTTTAAGGCAATGTGTTATGAAACGATAGCTCATTTTGAATTAAAATGCTCAGAGTACAGGCTTGTTAACTAGAATGCAGTAACCAGAGCTTTCTCCCAGGACACCAATTTTAGAGGGTGCATCCCTTCCTCCAGACTTTTAAGATCGGCCTGGTCCACCACCATAGCAAAAGGTAAAGATAGACCAGGCCTCTGGGGTGATTTTTCCCTGCTGCAAGCTGTGCAGGCTGTGGACCAGGCCATTGAGGTAGAGGGTTGGAAAAGTGGTTGCTATCTGAGGTTGCAGAGAGCAGGTCTACAGGATCAAAAGTGGACAAGGCCTTTTCTGTTTAGAAGGAAGATCCCCTTGGCTCTTGGTACAGTGGGCTCTGGACTGGACTGTGCAGAATGTGGACTTATTAATAGTATGGTGTGCTAAATTATATCCACATTTTTGATTTGTTTTTGTAGCTCTGCCAGTCCCTGCTGATCCCCTGTGAAGGAGGGGAGAAGTTGGCAATGTGTTCAGTGCTGTAATTACATCTTGTGTTACCTGCACAATATGAATTACAAAGTTGATTTGATGTGGCATTTTGCACTTCTTACCCTGGATGCCAAAACGGCTAGTTACGGTTCCATCAGTATATAATAAATTACTGTAACCTCTCATCATTTTTGGACAGCTCAAAAAATATGTGTCTGTGTTGTCTCATACTGAACCACACTACAGTGCTGTTGTTGCATGTTGATGTGTCTCATCATATGCTGTCATCACCACCATAACAAAATAAACTATAAAGAGGAAACTGTTAGTCTTGAAAATCTTGAAACACGTGTTGAGGAAATGAACCTGTTGTCAAAGCTTCAACAAGCTATCCTGCTTTCTCATACAATTGTGTATTGGGCAAATAATTGGCCTTTATCGAAGATGGCTTTGAAGAACTTCAGTCAGTCTTCTCTCTTTTTTTAAACCTTCTGTAACAGTGTTATTCTCTCTAAATTGCATTCATCATCTTGTTATATCCTACATTATTACTGCATTTAAATCAGATTTCAAATTTATTGTTTTAGATATTACAACATTTATAATAATGTGTTATCAAGTCAATTCTGACGTATGGTAATCCTTTCCAGGGTTTTTCAGGTAGAGAATACTCGTAAATGGTTTACCATTCTCTTCTTCTGAGGGCAATCAAGGCCAAGGCCACACAGACTGCCTCTACTTGCAGGAGGCAAAGTGGGAGTCAAACTCCCAACTGCAACCAGATACTTAAACCACTGAGCTACCCTGCCAGCTACTGCAATATTATATAAGTAAAAGGACTGTTGTTTTCTGTTCAGAAAAAAGCATATGATTTATTGGTTGCCATGTCATATACTAAACATGCTAAAGAAAGCAAGAGATGAATAATATTATGTGATCATCATAGCAATTGCCTTTCTCACTCCTCATAGTTTGCCAATTAGCTTGCTTTGTTTTGTGATTCGTCTTCATGATCTAAACATGGACGTCATTTGTAGGTCTGATTTCTCTGGCACAAAAATCTGCCCAATTAATGCAATTGGAACACTAACACAATTTTCACCTCTAATGGTGTAACGTATAGTTGGGTGCAAGATGGTGTTCTAGTGACAAGGGAACAATCATCCAATCCACTTTTCAACCTGATCCCAAAAGTGACATGCAGTATTTATATGTGAGATGGACAGCAGTGTAGGGCTTAACTGTAGAGTCAGGCAATTCTCTGGGGCACTTGGCTACTTAGGCCTGGAATATGCCAAGATCAAGATGCACCAGTCACAAATACCAACCACTCAACTTCTCACTCATTACTGAAAAAAGAGTACAAGCAGTTCATATTGCATTAAAGTTTAGAGATTTACAGGGCCAAGCACAAAATTTTTGTTATTATTTGTGACTGAAATTTTACAGTATGCATCAAAGTTACTGACTGATATGGATGCAATTGAGCATCGAACAAATAGTGTGAACGTTCAACTGACGAGAAGGACTTTTTAGGTTCTATGTGTTGAGGATAGATTAGACTCCTCCGGCTCTTTCAAGCATTTAACATTTATTTCTGGAACATCAATAAAACTCTGAATGTCCACTTTAACACCTAACAATTCCAGATTTATGGGATTCAGAAAAGATTTATTCTCATAAACAGGAAAAGGGTTCTCAAAAGTTTGTTCCCATAGTCCTCCAATACCTTCTTTCTCTAAGTCCATTAGCTGCACCTCTGGTGATAATGGCAGCAAGGAGAACTGTCCCCCTCATAGGTCTCAGGTACCTGGGAAGTCATCTCTCGGGTATTGAAAATCCCAATTCCTGGGGGTGAACATCTCTTCAACCTGGGGTGCTTCATCCATCTTTCTTTCTTCTTTTTCTCTCTTTGCTCCCTCTTCCCTGGTTTTTCTTCCCCATTCCCAAGCGTCTTTCTCACCCCAATATGAAGGTTTTTCAGATACTCGTTCCTTCTCCTGTCAGCTTCCTCCCAAGGGACCTTCAGCTTGTCCCACTTATGGATCCATGGGTTCTCCAATCAGGTCTATTCCCAACCTGGGAATAGGACCTTTTTCTCCTTCCTTCCCTCTGCCACTCCTGTGCCGGCCTCCTCCCCTCTTCTTCTCTCCCCTTTTTCTACCTCCCTCTTCTCTATGCTCAGTCTCTTTTCTCCACCAATCACTGTATTGCTCTTTCCCACCTCTTTTAACTGTCTGGCAGAGATGTTATCAGATTCACACACACACACACACACCGACTCACAGTAAGACCGAAAAGCATTTCAATTGCCAGTGTGTTGCTCCCTGTACATGGAGAGCAACATCTTCCTCTGTCTCTGGGGGCTCTTTACACAATTTCGAGCTCAGAAAAAACAGGATTCCCTAAAGTATGGAGAGGTTCCATACATAGCAGGAGCCCTCCTGTTCAAACTGTTTTCTTCCATATGTAGAAAACAATGAAGCTGGTGCTGAAGGGGGTAAGACCAGCCAATTTCCCTTCTTATATGTTTAAGATTTCTGCAGCTAACAATGCCTGAACAGAATGATTGCCATTTTTCATGGAAAATAATCATGTGAAATTGTTATTATATGCCGTTATGTTGCCTCCAATTTATGGTGACCTTATGAATGAGCAATTTCCAGAATGTTCGGTCCTAAACTGTCCTGCTCAGCTCTTGTAAACTCAAGCCTCTGGCTTCCTTTAGGGAATAAATCCACCTCATATTTTGCCTTCCTCTTTTGTTCCTGACTTCAACTTTTCCCAGTATTATTGTCTTTTCCAGAGAATCCTGCCTTCTCATGATGTGTCCAAAGTAGAACACCTTCAGTTTCAACATTTTTGCCTCTAGAGATAGTTCAGGCTTGATTTGATCTAGGACCCACTTGTTTGTCTTTCTAGCAGTCCAGGGTATCTGCAAAGCTCTACTCCAGCGCCAGATTTCAAGTGAATCATTTTTCCCCTGTCAGCTTCCTTTACCATCTGGTTTTCACACCCATACATGGTAATCAGAAATACAAGAGTGTAGCCTTGGTCTCCATGTGAAATTTGGGTGTCGTTTGTGCACATGTCCATGAACATTCATTTCATCTGAGCTGCCAGCAGCCTTATTAATCAAATAAATTAAGTATATATGGAAGGCATAGATGCATAAAAGCTAAAATAATGTATCCTCACAGAACAATTTTGCTGTTGTTCCAATCAACTAAAGGCCATCACCTTCTTCAGATTCAGACAAAAAGAAAAAAAGACTGATTGATTTTTTTTTAAAAAAAATCAGGAATGACAAATCACCTTCAGTCTAAATGGACAGGACACTCCGCTTGACTGCCTTGAAACTGAGCACGTCTTTCTACAGGCATTCATGAGTTCGACCCGTTGAGTACTCTCAAGACCCCTGTTTGACACAGCGATATTGTTCTCGGTGGCTGTGAAAAGCTACAGAAGGTAGCCTTGAACATTTCAGCTGCATTTTTATGAATACAGTGCTGTTGTTTTTCTCAAAACAAATAAATTATTTTAATTTCTACCTATTTTGTTGCTAGTTAAAATAAAGCACAACTCCGTATATGTCACTGTTTATTCACTGCTCCTTCCAATTAAATAGTTTTCAGGGATCTGTCCATTATGTGGCAAGGGAAGGGGAAAAAAAAGCAAATTCACTTCATAAATTTAAAACAGAATAGAAAATTAAAAGGTCCTGTAAATATGAAACAACAACAAAAACTATGCTCATTATGTGCTCTAACACTGGAACTAAGTTATTTAACATTCTCTTAACCAGCCTGGGTTTGCATTATCGTTTGTCTTTGTCTTTAATCAAGTGTTCAGATAAAGAGTTAATCTTAATCTAAGACAAGAGCAGCAACCTAGCCCTATCTCCTCTATCCAATCTTTCATCATTGGGGAGCTTGAGAAGAAGGCATTTTTGGATGAAACAGATGCCCTGGATCCGTTTCAGTCAGGCTTCAGGCCGCGCCACAGTACAGAAACGGCATTGGTCGGCCTGTACGATGACCTGTTGAGAGAGGCTGACAGGGGTAAAATATCTCTATTGGTCCTTCTCGACATCTCGGTGGCCTTCGATACCGTTGACCACGGTATCCTCCTGGGGAGCCTCTCTGAGTTGGGAATTGGTGGCTTAGCGCTTGCCTGGCTCCGTTCCTTCTTGGACGACCGATCCCAGAGAGTACAGCTTGGGGAGAATGTCTCGGCCCTGTGGAGCCTCAATTCTGGGGCCCCACAGGGGTCGATTATCTCCCCAATGCTGTTAAACATGTATATGAGGCCACTGGGCAGGGCCATCAGGGGGTGTGGGGCATAGTGTCATCAATGTGCTGATGACACACAGCTCTACATCTCCTTTTCACCAACTGCGGGTGATGCTGTTCTGTCCCTTCAGCACTGCCTGGGGGCTGTACTGCAATGGATGCAGGAAAATGGGCTGAGGCTGAACCCGGACAAGACAGAAGTTCTGAGGGTGGGTCCTCCCACTATTGGTGGCTTGGGGGACTCCCTCTCATTTGGGGGGGTAACCCTGGCTGCAGAGAGTGGGGTATGCAGCCTGGGGATCCATTTGGACCCAGCGCTCACCATGGAGACTCAGGTGGCATCCGTGGTCTGCACCACCTTTTCCCACCTTTGGTGGATAGCCCGGCTGCGGCCCTATCTCGATGTGGGGGCGCTTACCACCTTGGTCCATGTGCTCATAATCTTGAGATTAGACCACTGTAACACACTCTACGTGGGGCTACCTTTGAAGTTGATGCGGAAACTCCAAGTGGTGCAGAATGCGGCGGCCAGACTCCTTAGCGGAGTGAGAAAATTCCATCATATTTCTCCTATTTTGGCTGCACTGCATTGGCTGCCCATTCAGTTCCGCATTGACTTTAAAGTTCTGATGCTCACTTATAAAGCCCTAAATGGATTAGGACCTCGATACTTGGTGGAACGCTTACTCCCACCTAAGTCTACCCGTGTCACACGTGCGAGTCAGGAGGTGAGGCTGAGGAGCCTGATGCCAAGGGAGGCCCAGAAGGAAAAAAACAAGGAACTGGGCCTTCTCGGTGGTGGCACCTCGCCTCTGGAATAACCTGCCTCCGGAGATTCACGCTGCACCCTTCTGAGTATTTTTAAAAACCAATTAAAAACGTGGATGTATAGGCAGGCCTTCCCCTCCAGTTAATTCCTGACCTCTTTCCTTCCTTTCTCTTTATATTTGATTTATTTTGTATTTTTCCCATCTTGCAGAATCATTTAATTAATTAATTGTTATAAATTTCTCTTAAACTTGTTATGTTTTTATGTTGTAAGCTGCCTAGAGTGGTCGAAATGACTAGATAGGCGGGGTATAAATACAATAAATAAATAAATAAATAAATAAATAAATAAATAAATAAATAAATAAATAAATAAAGAAAGAAAGAAAGAAAGAAAGAAAGAAAGAAAGAAAGAAAGAAAGAAAGAAAGAAAGAAAGAAAGAAAGAAAGAAAGAAAGACACCATTGCAGTGTTGATGTTCCCAGGGTGTGTGTGTGTGTGTGTGTGTTTGGGTGCACATGAAGGATAGGTCCTTGCTCCACCCCTTATTTGCTCCAATATCACACAAATACCCCTGATTTAATTCAGTTTTGCCCCTTTGTTCAAAGACAGTGCTACTCTGATGCCATCGGAAGACTTAACAAGAGAGAGTGCCTGATCACATTTTTCTCCGCATTAGAGACTGCTCTCCTCTTCAGACTCCATGCCTGAGAGCTAAGTTGCAGACAGCAGAGGTAACCTGCTATTTCTGCTCATGGTTAGGATTAACACCCCCTTTTCTTTTCTTTCCTTTTTGAATACCTATATAGAAATTTCTAAGTTTCTGCTTCTGTTTCTCATTAGCATATGGCTTTGGGGTCAAGTCTTAATTCTGTTTCCCGTTCACCCTGTTGCTCACTGTTAAATAAGATGTAAGCACTGGTAGCTGTTGCACATGTTAAACAGCATAACTTCATTACCTACCATGTCACAGTGGCGTATTTCATTACCCTACATTCTTCAGACATAAAACAAATGATGCAATTGATATATGACTTGTACAAAATCAAACTGGCATGAAAACAAATGGCCAGTTACAGTACAGGCAGTTATAGTGTATCATTTTAAAAAATTATAATGTTAATAGATATAGATAGATAGATAGATAGATAGATAGATAGATAGATAGATAGATAGATAGATAGATAGATAGATAGATAGATAGATAGATAGATAGATAGATAGATAGATAGATAGATAGATAGATAGATAGATTTGACTCAGAATTGATTCAGATATTCAGATCCCAGTTCTCTCACTGATGTCCATTGGAAAACGAAAATTGCTATAACTTTTTTGTTTTACATTGATGCATAAGAAATTTGGAAAGATTAGATCCTAAGAAAGAGAGTAAGTACATCTGCCCAATTTTAGACAACTAGTTTTAGAGGTTTGTACTAGAACCTCTAAAATTTCTTTTTTCAGGGAAAAAATTCCAGTTGTTAAAAACATGTACACACAGATAAGTGCTCAATCTTGCTTATTCATGCTGTTTCTACCCTATTACTGTCTTTTTGACTCCATGCAGTCCTTTCCTAGAGCTCTTAGAACATCTCCAAGCTTTACATTTGAAGAACTGTGCCAAAGAACAGCTGGTGGAAACAAACAAACAAGTATGCATTTGGCTGGGCGGATGTATTGCACTAAAAGCCAGCACAGTTGGAAAAGGATAAGATAGTAAGCAGACAGGCAGGTACATAGGAATGCTTGACAGGCAGCCAAATCAAAGACATTCTTCCCAGGCAGGCATACTCCCTTTGCTGAGTGTGGTACTGAAGGTTTACCATTCGAGAGCCCTAAGAACCATCCCAACTGTTGCAGGTTGGGTGGTTTAATGCCTTGTCAGGTTGTGTCATGTGCCCTCAAGTCAGTTCTACTTAAATAGATCTTTTAAAGTTTTTGCGAGTGTGATTGTCATTGTTAACAAACTTAGAGTTCTACTCAGGATCTTTTCTGTTGGCTGACTAGCACGGAGACTCTCTGAGAATAAGAGAATATGCCCAACAGAGTTTTCAATGTATGTGAGATATTTAAGTAGTGGTTTTACCAGTACCAACCACAAGTGAGTTGGTACTCACTCAAAGCCAAAATTTGAACCCAGTTCTCCTGGATCCTAGTCCAACACTTTATCTACTACACCATACCAGCTCTCACTAGCAATTTACCCCTGCTCGTTCGATGCCTATGCATATAGCACTCCTGGGATTTCCTCTATTGCAAAGTGGTTCTAGACAATGCTCTGCTTTTCTTGGATGGTGGTAACCCAGGCTGCTGCCTTTTGGCTCAGAAAATGCATCCATCATGGTAGTGGTGCCACTTCTAGTCTATCTCTGATAGTCAGGTTCAAATAGTGCCCTCCTGATTGCTTTTAGAACTTGTCTCAGTGATTGCATGGGGGAGGATATATAAGTTCATCTCTAGGGAGTGCTCTCAAGCTGAGAATTTGAAATGGCAATACCAACAATGGAGTCCCAGCTTTTCGGAGATGGTTTGTAGAATTATTCTATGGTTGGGTGCTGGGGTTATATAATTTTGTATCTTTGTATGTAAGTAAGAGTTTGTTGTGACTTTTTAGTTCCAGAGACCTGTACATGTGAGGGACAGGCTCTTGAAAAAGTGATAAACCACAAAACTTGCAAGGTGGATTGGACTATTTGTTCGGAGCTCATTGAGTCCTTATCCTATCAAGAACTATCCATGGACATCATTGCTATTATATTTTGGAGTTTCTCACCTGGACCTCATGACTGACAGAATATGTACAGTATTTGAGTTGTGATATGTAGTACGTATTGTTACATTGACTTGTTTTTATGCTACACATATGTATGCATACTGTGATCTGTGAACATATAATTATACAGTGGTGCCTCGCATAGCAAGGTTAATCCGTTCCGGATTAACCTTCGCTATGCTGAAGCATCGCTGAACGGGGCAGGGATTTCCATTGGAACGCATTAAACATGGTTTAATGCGTTCCAAATGGGCCAAATACTCACCGTTCAGCGATGCTTCAGGATGGCCGGCAGCCATTTTCGCGCCCTCGCCTCGCTTAACGAGGGCACGAAAACGCTGCGCGCGGCCATTTTGGGCCATTTCCAGGCTTCCGGCGGCCATTTTGGCCGCCGAACAGCTGATCGTCGGGGTTCGTTTTGCGAAGATCGGTAAGCGAAACGCTTACCGGTCTTCGCAAAGCGAATTTTCCCCTATTGGAAAAACGTTGAGCGATCGCATTAGCGATCCGAAAAAACGGATCGCTATGCGATTTCATCGTTATACGGTGCGCTCGTTAAGCGAGGCACCACTGTATATTGCATTATATAATCACATATAGTGTTTAACTGATTGTACAGAGTTTCTTTTAGTTGTTTTACTCTCACTAGCAGCTGGAATGAAGACAAAGCAGTCTATTTCTCTTTGGTCCTAGTCAGCAACTAGACTTGTATATACTCCAAATTACTGCCAATGGCAAAGATCTTGTGAGGAACTCTGTCCTGTTTACACTGACTCTGAGAATTTATTCAGAACCCCTGATTAAGGAGCGTCATTAAATCCATTATGTCTTATTCTGAAATAACTGGGAAAAGGATCATAGCCCTAACCTGGATTGTCTTAGTAGTGGCTGATATGAGGACAGCCAGTTTCTAGTGCAAATTGTGGCTATATGAGGCATGTTGACTTCTGGTTTCAGTGAGAGCATCCTTAGGTTTCGGAACAGGGACAAGCTGTCTCACCGTTAATGCCAAGCCTTCACACCTTGTTATCAGAATCAACCAATGGAAGAACTAATTCTCATAGTTCAGGCTTGAGAAAAGCCCAGTGACTATAGAATAAGAAGAAGGAGGGAAAGAAGGAAAACTAGCTATAGCCAAAGAAACCTGCTTTGGTACTGAGTGAGTCTCTAAATGATTCTTTGTATTCAATAGAACAAGGATGGCTAAACACTAGGAACCCTAAGTGCTCTTTTTTCGAGCTATGCTGCCTTTAGGAAGCCACACTCACTACCTCAAATGAAACCAAAATTGACCACAACATGACCTTGGTTATTTTTTTAAAAGCATCTCCAAATTTTTAAAAGTGGACTTTTGGCTAAAATATGTATGGCGGCATAGCCTTGTTTTAATGATCCCCTGAAGTCATGATTCTGTCTATTTTATAAAATTTTGCTGCGGGGAAAAATCGTGGGGGCACATGATTCCTATCATCTATAACAGGAGGTTGTAAAAGCAAATATGAAGTTCATCCTTTAAACTTTGAGAGAGAGAGAGAGAGAGACTTGGTTTCTTGGCTTTTCCCCACCAAAAAAAAGGACAACCACTTTAACATTTAATTACAGAAGGTCAGTCTTCATGGTCAGATGCTTCATAGCTAATGAAAAGTTGGCACTCCTGCTGTAATCTTGAACAACTGAAACCAATTCCATTATAACCTGTAAAGTGGCGAGCTTCATAAATCATTCCACTGTTCAGTGTCTGACCACCTTATCAAGGTGAAAGATGCAACTGGGGCATAAATTGTTACACCCCGGACTGCTGTTAATCCCTTCTTCATGCACAGACATGCTAATTAGTTTTGGATAAACTATTTCACAGAGAAAATGAAGCAAGAAGGTAGTTTAGGGGGGAGAATAAATGTTGGAGGTTGAGTGGATGGATTAAAGAAAAGAATAAGTAATCTGTTCCAAAATGAGCCAAAGCTGCCTTTTGAAAGGGTATTAATTGAAACTAGTTCTGCTGGCATTAAGACTATTATAATTAAATTTAAAAATAATTAGTCTAAACTGTTCATTTAGTGTTTTATGTGCCCCATTCACTACAGTATTTCTTTGTAAACTATTATTGCTACTCTTCAATAAATATGTTATAAGGATTACTGCTTCTTAAGTAACTAACACCTCTAGACTATTGTACCACAAACTTTTCTTTCTTTCTTTTCACTCTGATTTTTATTTTTTTAAAAAAAAAATCCCCCCCCCCGCCACTATCACCCTCGGGACTAGATAACAAAATATTTCCTTTTCACCCCATTCCACTCCAAAAATACATTGATTCTTCTGCTGGCTTATGACCAATCCCTTTTACAAAAACATAGTTCAAATATAGATTCCATATCTCTTTAAAATCGTTATATTTTGTCATTCTTCTTATTTATTTATTTATTTACCTTTATATCTTGTCTTTTTTTTACTGAGCTGAAGGCAGCTTTCATGGTTCTTCTCCTCCCTGCTTTGTCCTGCCAGTAACCCTGAATGTCAAGTGAGGCTGAGAGAAAATGGTGGTTTCAAGATCATCCAATGGGTTTGGGAGTTCAATGGGGACTGTATTCCAGGCCACTATTATAATCTCTATCCCTGCCAGCACTATATCCAACTCCCCACCTCACACTACTCAACCCCCCCCCCAACAGCTTGCACAGGAATTGCACTGATTCTGTTGTGATATGATAGAGAGATGTGCAACTCCAAACATGCAGGGGCAATACAGTGGACATGTGTTATGAACTGCTCCATGGTACATATCTACTAGCCTTTTCATCCTTCATGCATAGGTAGAATGCTGGTGAAGCCCCAGGAACAAAATGAGGGTGCTGTTGGAGAAACTTTTAGAGCTTCTAGAAAGTTATAGCATGTGTTGGCTGCAGCACGTCTCTTGCTGTAGTTGTCTGGATTTGGATATGACTCTATGGGACTGGGCTAGCCTGGGACAGACACAGAGCCTCAAATAAATGGCTCAGAGCCTAGGTTGGCCAAGAACCACTTCTTGCCATGTAAATTTTCCCATTCTTTGAGTTTAGCTTCTCGTATGAACTTTTGCTTTCAGAGGTTCCATTGTTAATAATATGCAAAAAGGCTTTCTCAGAAATTTTATTAATTTATTTATTTGATCTATATACCACCCCATTAGTGCAAAGTGCTATTCAGAATAGCAATGTAAAATAAACCACAAGCAAACAGCAATAAGATCATAAGCAAATGAACAGAACGAATTATCTCATATGTGGCACCTCTTATGTGGAACCCCTGGTCACTTGGGTTAGATCCTTTTCTCTTTATTTGTGCTGCTCCAGCAAGTGAAGATATTTTTCTTTAAACAAGAATGTTACTCTACTGTTCTTGCTTGATTTTATTAACTGTCTGATTTTCTCGTGTTTTCTGTGTTTTTGTTTTTGTTTTTTGCTACTTTGGAGCTTGTTAATGTGTTTTCAATTCACTATTGCTTTCATATTTTTATATCTCAGTGAAGCACTCTCTTGTGCTTTTTGTTTAAACAAATATCTAGCTTTATGAGTTTTACCTAATGTTATAGCTGATGATTGATGTACATTTATCTATTTTTATTACAGTATAGCTTTTTCGGGATTTTATTGTATTCTGTTATTGGTTTTAATTGTTGCTAGCCACCCTGATTTGTGTGCAAGAACAAGAAGAGCAGAGTTTATGTGTCTGTATAAAAGAAATACAGGGAAAAGTCTTGATCCTATAATATGGTAAAAAGATTGTAACATTATTATAACTACTTACAGAGTTTGTTGCATTTATAGCATCACTGGGTCTCATGATACACTGGCAGGATGTGAAAGTAAGTGTGTTTTTATCTGTAACCCACCCTTTTTTGTATTTTATGTAAGTGGAAAACATCAGAAATGAAAACATCAGCAGAAATGGATATGGATCATCAGAAACCATTTCAGCCTGAGTTAAGGCTGGTTCTAGTACATTTGCCTTGAAATCTGCCTAGATTATCCAAGGGATAATCCTCATCATGATAGGAATGGGAGTGCAAGCTGATTACTCTTCCTTAGCCTATCAGTTGTTTTTGATACCAATGACCATGGACATCTTCTTGGCTTATGTTCAGCAGTGCTGTATTCTTATGGCCCTGCTCCTAACTCTAGGGTCTGTTCCAAAGAATGGCAATGCAGGATTATGTCTCTGCCCTGTAGCTACTGCAGTGTGAGATTTTGCAAGGTACACTTGTACCCCCAGTGCTTATTAAAAACCTATAAGAAGGCACTGGCAGCTGTCATTAGGTAATCAGGAGTATAGGAGTATGGGGATGACAGTCACCTGGACAATTTATACCAGTGACTTCAAGCAGTGGTGAGCAGGATCAAGCATAACTAACTGAGACAGAAGACAGAGCAGACAGTTGCCCTGGTGGTTCTTTTGCCCAAGAACTGGGTAACCTACTAGTATGGATAGGGTTGCACCTCCCTCCACACATGAACAGGTACATATTATGGAGGTGCTCTTGGATTTATTTCTGCATTGGAAGTCCACACATACTACCAATGTCAGCTATGGCCATTTCTGGACAGGGATTGCCCAGCCATAGTGATCTATACATTGATGGGAATAGGCTATTATACTGTGCTCTGTAGACTTGAGTTTGGTTCAGAGACTGCAGCTAGTGCAGAATATGGCAGCAGGGTTACATAGTGAGGTCTTTAATGTGCACATATAATTCCTGAAACAACAAATAAACAATTGCTGCAAATTAGATTCTGCACCAGGGTCAAGGTGTTCCTTTTGGTTTATAAGGCCATCTGATACAACTCAGGAATATCTTACTCTAAGTAATCACTTTGTCTATGCATATGACAAAGTGGTTGTCATGTCTGCAGCATCCCAGTCTCTAATATTTCAGGGCCAACATCTGAAACATGTGATGTAACATAATCTAGGCAATGGTTGGGAATACATAAAGTATTGTTATTTAGGCTCTGTACTGCTCCTGCTGCACTGCTCCTGTGTGCAGCAAGAAGACACATGAGTTACGACAATGGTGCTCCACTCCCTGCCTTGTTCTAGATGGCTCAGGGAGTCCCACAGATACAAATAAAAAGGCCAGGAGAAAGGCAAAGGGAGAAGAGAGCCAGAGATCACAACATTATTATAATTACAATGTTTGTGGTATTTCAAAATGCACAATTAACTCACACAGAGAGAGAGAACACTTAACACTGAGTCAGTGAGCCTGGCACCAGCTGATAGCTGGTGGAGATGGGTGCTCAATCTTTAAAGTGACTCTACAGACAAAAATCAGTCTCCTGTTCCAGCATCACATATCCTGAGATTCATCTCCATCTCTAGAGACCCAGACTAATAAAACAATTTCTGGATATCAGGTAATCCTTACTACCCCATATGTGCTTTGTGTAGAAAGGAGTCTTAGCCTAGGATTGTTTCATTGCAGGACACCCACCATGCAGAATAATCTCCACAGTGATATCAATAAGTGTGTGTCATGAATTCAATTGCAACTTCTGGCAACCCATTCCAGAGTTTTCTAGTCGTCATAAATGGTTAACTATTCCTTTCTTCTAGGGGTACTTTAGGTCTGTGCAGGTTGCCCAAGGCTACACAGGCTGGCTCTTCTCCTGCAATGCACAGAAGGGAATCAAACTTCCAAGATATTAAACTCATTCAAGTATTCAGCCAGATGGTCTAGGTGGACTCCTATTGTTGCTTTTTTTCCACCATCAGCTAAAGATATTTGACCAGGCATTTTCCTGATTATCTTCTTGCATTAGCTATTAAATATGGTAAAGACATTTTAAGAATTACTGAACTGATTCAGTCTTTCTGCTGCTCTTTGAAATGCAGAAAATATTTCTCCAAAAAAAATTTCATAGAATAATTATAATTAATGTTTATGCACAATGATATGAAGAAAGGAAGGTGAAAATTCCAATAATCTGAAATGATTATGTTGCCAGTGGGAGGACTGCAGTATGCATGTTGATTATATTTTAACTCATCTCCGAGGCAATATGTGTAGGCTGAAAGGTCAGTATTAAAAGCATTGTACTTATATTTTGTATACATCAACCAATTTGTATTTCAAGACTGACAGTATTTGCACAGGTCGTTTACATCTTGTTTCTATTGCTGTTTGTACTGATTGTATATCAGGTTTGTCAGATTTTGTAATACAAATCATAGCTTTAAAACGTGACCAGACAGAAAATCAGTCTGGCATCTGAGAACTAGCAGCAAAATCAGGTTCTGTTCAACCACCACACACCCACAGACACACATACGCAAACACTAAAAGCTGCATAGATTATGTTAACAAGCCACTAGATCACAATGTTAGCCTCCTGTCTTCATTTAATGGGGGGGGGTAATAATAATCCTGATCTGCTTTGCACAGCAGCTGTAATGCACAAGGCAATAATGAATAGGTATATACACAACTTTGCTATATAAAGTTATTGTTATTGACATTAAAAGGTTTTGCTTAAATTACATTGTTTTACTTATAGCAATGGTACACTGTGCGGCATGCCATTAGACTGTTTTCTCCAGTTAGCTCATTGCTGTCTATTTCACCAGCAATTTCTGGACTCAGGCTTTAAAATGGGTGTTTTTTGGCCCCTTAAGAAAATGCCAAGAAATCAACTTGGAACATTCCTATGCAAAATGTTTGATTTATTACTGAGCTATGGGCATTCCCCATGATTTTTCCCTCCCTGCTTCAGAGACAAGAGAGGCTGTCTGGTGTCTAGAATAGAAAGCACTATAATTGAATGGAATGTACCATCAATGCATGATAATAGGAATAATACTGTGTACAGTAAATGAATGGGTCCCCTATGGAGAGAAAGGTGGCATATAAATAATGTAAATAAATAAAATAATAAACACATACACTAACGGGACTTGAGTTGGTTGTGTTTATACATTTCTTTTACTTTAGTCCAAAACATTTTCTATTTTTCCAGATATACTCTTTTTCCAGAAACACTCCTAGTTAGATCAGGAAATACATAGGCATTAACAATGAATTAATTGTACTTAAGGTTCCCTTTATCACAATTTTCCAGAAGCAGTTTACCAGTCCCTTCTTCTGAAAACAACTCCAGAAAGGACATGCATCTACAGTGGACCCTCTACTTAAGGGATTAATCTGTATTGGAACGGTGGCTGTAAGTCGAAAAGTCTGTAGGTCGAATCTCCATTGACCTACAATGCATTGAAAACTGATTAATCCCACAAGTGGCAGTTTTTATTCTATTTTTGTTCCATTTTGGTTTTTTTCTGGTCTGTAGGTCGATTCTCCGGCTGCAAGTCGAATCTAAATTTTGCAGCCAGAGAAGTCTGTAACTCGAAAAGTCTGTAAGTCGAGCCGTCTGTAAGTCGAGGGTCCACTGTACCATAATTTGTGGGAAATGACAGCATTCAGTTATGAAATCTAAGTGGCATCTCCAAGACAAGAAGTGCCTCCTACAGAAGAAACAGCTGCTACGCCTTGTTTGTGCACTTTTGAGAGTTTCTGAAAGCCTTCCAACTTGCTCATCACTGAAAATGGGAAGCTGGGCTCTTGATCTGATCCAAACCAGTTACATTTTATCTTCAGAATTTTGATATGTTTGCCTATTTGCGTCATCAATGCAATCCTTTTACTTCAAATGTCTCACAGGACTCCCATTTTACCACTGGCATAATCGTGCACAGGATTAGGCTGCAAATATGTACATGTTCTAAACAGGTGAACCTTTCTTACATTGAATAATCCCAGAAACAGACATCTAAGACTAACTTTTACACTAACAACATAAGCCTTTGTGCCATTGTTTACCACAAACCAAAGTTTTAGCTGTAGCTCTGATGAAACCTGATCTCAACAGACTTCCTAGACCAATGTTTCAAAATCCTCTCACCATCCAAGAACAAACAATGGCTCTTCTGTGCAACAACAAATGCAAAATAGTAAAAGTATCTGTCTGTTCATGATGCAAAGAAACTGAGTGTACATTGGTAATTGAAATGATACTATATAGAATCAGAATGGTTTTATGTGAAGGGTTTTTAACTATAAAAAATAAGTACAGGTACTATGGTGTTCAGTGGTTAAACCAATAATTAGTATGTGGACTGGGACTTGAGAGATGTCTTCAGGTTCTAGTTCCCATTCAGCCAGGAAACATGTCAGTGACTTTGAGTAAACACCCTCTCTCAGGGTGTGACTACACAGCAGGAAAAATATGAATGGATCCACTGTGAAATTGCACCTGGAAAGTTGGGTTTACTTAGATCATGTTACTTAGATCCTACTCCAGTCCTCTGAAGATGCCGGCCACAGAGACTTGCGAAACATCAGGAAGAACAACCTTCAGAACACATCCAAAGAGCCTGAAAAACCCACAACAACCATCAGATCCTGGCTGTGAAAGCCTTCGGGAATACTGTACATTGTCTCAGAAATCCCTCAGATGGGGTAGGAATTTGATATGTGCAGCCATGAAAGAGACATAGGAAGAGTTGGTGAATGTGTTGGCTAGTTGTCAAGATGCTGAGGAAGGGGGAAGTAGAGTTGCAAGTGTCCCCTGATAGGGGTCAGGAGACCCAGACAGAAGGTATGTGCCAATGCAAATGTACCTGGCATTGTTTATAGACAAGCTGAGTGTAACTTCTCCGGTTCAGTCAAATAGCCTCTCTGGGGCTCCTCCCCACTCAAGCTTCAGACCACTACATTTCCAAAAAACTTTTCTATAGAGTAACATGGAAAGGAAGTTCATAGTTTCAGAATAGAGAACATCAAAAGTCTGAATAGTAATTTTGTAAAATGCATGATGATTCACATCTATTCCATAGGGGATCACCACTCTCCATCACCTATCTGCTACTCCTTTCTCTTACTTTCAAGTAGCGGGTGCAGGAATTATCTCATATCTGGTAACATAAACTTGTTTAAACTAGTTCAAAAATATGTCACCAGGATTAGTAATTTTGTATCATAAATACAAAGAAAATACAAAGAAAATGCTCAGTGAATAAATGTTGAGTATGGATGATCCCTTTGTGTTAATAGCTTACTTCCTTAGTGTTCTATGCATTATTTCCCACTTTTTGCTTTGCACTGGCTGATACAGTATAGGCTGATAAAGATATTTTATCTTTTTCAGAAGCCTTGCACTGTTACAATCAAAAGTAGAAATACAAGAGAAGCAGGACTAACAATCATTTGTACACCAAGAGCTACTGATACCCTTTTTTAAAAAGAGAGGGAGGGAGGGAAGAAGAGAGAGAATATCTCCACAGAACTCACTATGATTGGTTATTGGTCTTTGCTCAGAAGAACTAGATCGTGCAAGATTAATGACACAATTTTCTTCTATGTTTTATTACTTGCCCAGCACAAATTAAGATGTCAGAGCCAAAACTGTATTGTATGCCATGTAGAATAGCAGAACATCTGTCTCATTTGCTGAGAACTTGAATGGAGGTGTACATCAGGTGAGTGAATAAATCAGCCACAAGACAAAGAAATGTGTCCCCAATCCTTAGGTTTAGTCTCAGCCGCCTAGCAATACATTTTACTTCTGCCATGTTAGCAAAGAGTTTTTATCTGCTACCAGATGTATGTTCATAATTTTTGCTTTTATTTTTGTGGTTTGCCTTGATCCATGAACAAAACCATAACTTGTAGACAGACTCGGAAATCACTTTCTGCAGAACAGACTATCAAAAGCAATTATGACACTCATCACCCAAAGAAACGTGTGCCAGCTGTTCCACCAGAGAGACTAAACATTTCATGACTGACAGCTATATGAACACAAATTAAGAACTCACTCCAGTCCATCATTACTCATCAGAAAAAGAGCAGAGATGGGCACGAACCACAGGTTCAGAGGTTAGTGCTAGATGTTCAGTGGTTCCCAGACCTGACCCATCCAAAGGGCACCCACTCAGAGGCAGTGCCCAGAGGAGGCAAGGCAGGGGTGCTGCCTCTGAGTGGGTGCTCACTGGAAGAATTGGGGCTAGGAACCACCAAACACCTGTTGTCTGAAGGAGAAACTGACAGTTTGTGCCCATCTCTAATTAAGAGCAATAGGCTACAACTGTAGGCACATGTGTGATATAAGAAGAGGTGTGGTTCAATTCACTTTCTTGACTCCACTATACAAATACATAGTGGTCAGAATTCCATTTACACAACTATGTGCATGGAAGGAAACATAGATCTTCATCTTTATTTAAAATTTCCCCGTGTTCTTCTCTGAGGTTCTGAGTCTCCCTAGGGATCCCCTATAAACTTTGGAAACCCCTGGGGTCCGTGGGGCAGTGGTGGTGGGGGGGACATTTTTTATTTCCAAAAGAATGGAACAGGAAACTTTTAAATAAAGATTAAAATCAGCAACAGCAGCCTTACATACTCAGAGCTGTGCAAACAGGATTCTGACCAATGGATTTAATAGTACCACTTTATATTTTTTAAAAAACCTACAGACTACTACATTAATAGCCTCCTTCTAGCTTTCACCCACAACACGCTAGAAAATCCATTGCCTGAAGTGATGGAGGAATTCAACAATTCAATGGGTTACCTTAGGCGTTTCTCCAACAACATACCCACCATGAAAAGTAGAAACATAATCTTGCCTGAGCCAAACTGCTACTGAAGAGTCATTTATTACAGGAAAGGCCTAGAAGAGAAAAAAAACACAGCAGAATTTAGCTTCCACTTGAAAAAAGCTCAAATGCATCATGAATGAACAATATCCGATCCTAGCCTATATGCTTACAGACAACCTCTGGGCCCTTAACGGCTACTTATTAGCAATGACAGGCCACACAACAGGGATACAAACACTGGAAACAATCCTGACTATTGTTAAGTGAAGGGGAAACCAAAACAGACTAGTGACGACTGAGCATCCTGATTATTTGGGGGGAGAGAAAAAGAGAAGTGGTTGGAATGACAAGCAGTAACATCCTACTTTACATTATTTTGTTGAAAGCTGTCCAGAAATAAAGCCCTTGACTTCATCTTAACGACCAGTCATCAATTTTTTTAAAAAAGAGGTAAATTTGCTACTTCCCAAGCTATGAAAAATATTAGAAGATAAGCACACATATTTTATTGCTGAACCTAGCTGCATTTCTAATGGCAAATCTGCAAAGTTACATCACAAACTTTATTTATTGGTTTAGTGGTTTAGGCATTTGCTGGGGGAGCCAGAGGTTAGGAGTTTGATTCCCCACTGTGCCTCCTTGACAAGGGCTGGATTCAGTGATCCATAAGGTCCCTTCCACTTCTGCAGTTCAAAGATGATTATGATGATGCAAATATTTTATCTCCATCCTTTCTCCTTAAGAAGGACCCAAGGCGGCTTACACCATTAAAAGATAGCATTCAAAGCTAACAGCAGTGAGTATACAAATATTTAAAAGGATCAAACAAATGCCGTACACAAAAACAGTAAACAAAAGCAACACCAAAAGTACGTTCAAAGCAATAAGGCACAACAATCCATCAATCACAACAACAATCTTTCCCCTCTATCTATTTTGTCTTTGTGTTCCGTCTTCAGCTGCTTCTCTCCACACAGCACCCTTCTTGCAGATCAATTCCAATTGACCTTGCTTTGTATCCAACATGACTTCACATGTCAAAATAGACACGGGTGCATTTGCCACAGACTGCATGATGGTGTCTGTGTAATCTGCATACGGGGACATTTTCACCTGAAGGAATTGTATGTCAATCATTCCTAATAGTGCTTTTGACAAATGCTTAGTACCTTTATTCATAAACATTAAATTCACACAAACACACATTTGAGCACAAAGATTTTCCTGCTTGGCTGCACTAAAATGACTCAAAGTTATCACCCAGAGGTAAAAATTCTGCAGAAATAAAACTAGATGAATAGTTCGTTCAAAGAACAAAGCTGCTAAGCCCACAAAAACTATTCTGAGGCTGTTTTGTTCTGATCTGTTCTGTTTTACAGCTTCAGAATAAAACCTGAAGGCAGGATCTTCTCACTGAAACAAAAACACTTAGAGATGGGACAGAAAATATATATAAAAAATATATTCCCTGCATGCTCCAAAACCAAAACAACAACAGCAAAACAAAATGTATATTCCACCAAAGGAAGGAAATGGTTCCACTACAGATAATTTCATTCCCTGCATGCTATCTGTAGTGGAACCATTTCCTTCCTTTGGCGAGCGCATTAAGTTATCTTACAATAAAGTACTGTATATTGGTTGTTGTGGGTTTTTCGGGCTCTTTGGCCATGTTCTGAAGGTTGTTCTTCCTAATGTTTTGCCAGTCTCTGTGGCCAGCATCTTCAGAGGACAGCATTCTGTGCTCTGGTGTAGTTTGCTTGAGAGTGGAGTATTTATGGCTATGAGATAGGCTTTTGTCCTTTTCTGGAGATGGGTGATTAGTGTGTATTGTTGTGGGTGTATTGTTGTGATAAGGAGCAGAGATTATCTGTCACTGTGATTGATGGGTGTCATTAGCTGGTCTTTTGTGTGTAGTGATTCCCCGTCCTTGTGGCTGGGTACAGTTTGTTGACCTTTTGCATGCTGCATTTTTGAGACCTGGGAGCCAAGTTTTGTTGAGTTTCAAACTTAACAAAAGTTCTGCTGGTGCTTGTGGATTTCAATGGCTTCCCTGTGCAGTCTGACGTAGTGACTGCTGGTGTTGTCCAGTATTTCAGTATTTTGAAATAGAATTTCATGTCCAGCTTGTTTTAGGGCATGTTTAGCTACTGTTTTAGTCTGCAATGTCTCTCATCTTCTTTGATTCTCGTATGGATGCTTCGTTTTTGTAGTTCCAATATATACCTGGCCACAACTGCAAGGTATCCAGTATACTCCTGCAGTAGTGAGGGGGTCCCTTCTGTCCTTTGCTGACCGTAACATTTGTTGTATTGTTGTGGTGGGCTTGAATACTGTTTGTAGGTTGTGTTTTTTCAAAAGTTTCCCCATGCGGTCCGTGACCCCTTTGATGTATGGCAGAAATACTTTATTTGTGGGTGGCTCTTTTTCTTCTTCAGTTTGGTATTGTTTTCTTGGTTTGATGGCTCTTGTGATTTCATTTTTGGAGTAGCCATTTGCCTGTAGGGCCCAATTCAGATGGTTGAGTTCAGTGCTGAGAAAGTGAGCTTCACAGTTCCGATTTGCATGGTCTACCAGTGTTTTGATTATGCCTCTTTTTTGCTGTGGGTGGTGTTTGGAGTTTTTGTGTAGGTACTGGTCTGTGTGGGTGGGTTTTCTGTAGACCTTGTTTCCCAATAGGAGGTCAGTTTTGCATATGACCATGACATCTAAGAACGGGAGTTGGCCCTCTATTTCTTTTTCCATGGTGAATTGTATATTTGGGTGGATGCTGTTGAGATGGTGGAGAAATTCTTCCAATTTTTCTTCACCATGACTCCAAATTGCAAAGGTGTCATCCACATATCGGAACCAGACTGTGGGTGCGAGGGGTGCCGAAGCCAGAGCAAGTTTTTCAAAATGCTCCATGTAGAAGTTTGCTATAACCGGGCTGAGGGGGCTGCCCATGGCCACTCCATCTGTCTGTTCATAGAATTCATTATCCCACTGGAAATAGCTGGTCGTTGGGCAGTGTTGGAATACACTCACAACAATACACACTAATCACACATCTCAAGAAAAGGACAAAAGCCTATCTCACAGCCATAAATACTCCACTCCCAAGCAAACTACACCAGAGCACAGAGTGCTGTCCTCTGAAGATGCCGGCCACAGAGACTGGTGAAATGTTAGGAAGAACAACCTTCAGAACAAGTTGAAAGAGCCCGAAAAACCCACAACAACCATTAGATCCCGGCCATGAAAGCCTTCACAAGTACTGTATATTGTTGGTCCTTACATCAACTGAACTTCGATATACCACCACAAACTGGGGTGCAAATATTCTTTTCCAATTAGATGAAGGTTGCTTCCATGTTTTTCTTTTCTCTCTTACAATAAAGAAGATCATTCAAATATCAAATAATTAAGCAGAAAATTAACCTGAAACCCACTGTGGTCAGTCACTTGCTGTGAGGCATAGTTCTGCAACAAAAGTCAAGAATATGAGACAAAGAAAGAAGAGCCTTTCATACAAAGGACACAATCAATATAATCTTTTCTTTTAGGCAAAGAAATATTAAGACAAGTTGCCAGCAAATCCGAATTGTGATTATTCTCGATAACTGGCTGTTTCACTTCAGACTGAAAAAACAGCCCTCAGCTGTGAATGGAAATCCCATTCAAAGAAGCTGCTGAGCATGAATGTTAGTGGCAGTTCCAGAAGCATTTGCTTTGTTCAGCTGAAGCTGACCTCAGATATGTGCTGTGCATGGCTTGGGATTGCACTAGATGAAAAGTCGATCCCTTCCCAAGTCATTGATTCTAAGCTTTGTCAGAAGAATCATCACCTTCTTCCTCTATTGTGAAATATATGTACAGAGCAAATCATGTAGCTCCCTAGTGCTGCCACTGCCAAGGATAGAATCCGTAGATCCATCCCAGTACAGCAGTTGCAATTACCTTCCTGTGCTGCAACACGTTTGGGGAGAAAAGGAACAGTCAGTACAGCAACGACAGCAATTTGACTTCTGTTCTTAGTGGGACCATGGCCAGGTCCTCCATGCCCCTGTTGATAACAGGTGATTATTAGAGAAAGTTGTCTTGGAAAGAATGTTACTATGGCTAGACTAAATGGCACCATTTTATTTGCAATAGTATTCAGGTGCTTTTTGCAATTAAGAAATTGCCTTTGAGCATTCAGGATCACTGAAGTGGCAGAAAGCTAATGGGAGTGGTAGAGTGCGACAGAGAAGAGCTAGGAAAACTGGAAAAGAAATGCTTCGTAGGAAAGGAGGGGGTATCTGTAAAGCTTAAAACAAATGTAGTCTACTTGTGCTGTAGGACTAATGCCTTCTTCTGCAAAGCCAACAAATAAAACACGGGTGGACTGGGTGCCGAACATATAGGATTAAAAGGTACTGCATTCCCATTTTGAGCACAACAAGCTCATTCTGCTCACTACACCAAGTTCGCATCTTTGCACTGGAAGCAATTGAGTTATCCTCTATCCAGGCTAGCTAATCAAGTCACCCATTTGCTATGGTTGGTACTTTCGAATTGAATGGATTTTCAGCCCCATAGGTCCATGGGAAGGCCTCCAGACTAAATTATGGCAATGCAAGTGCCCCACTGAACTCAAGAATCCCAAGGTTTCCTGAGACTTGCAAAAGGGCCAGGGAAAGTGAGTTCCAATGAAAAAATCTTGTGCATCCTGAGCACCTCTGCCACCATGGTTAGATTGCCCTGCCCATTCCATCTGTTTTTATTCCATCTATTCATTTCCTCAGCTGTACCAAGCTCTCAAAAGCCTTGCTGTTCACCCTGTTTCTCAACTAAGTAGCTTCACACCTTACAGTGCCTGAAAAGATAGAAGATTCAGATTTTCTACAATGCTACAGAAATGACATTTGCTTTATGAGGTGGGCAGCATGGCAGGGAACAGAACTGAAGATGAGAGCAATACTAGCTTTCTACTTGATAAGATTTGGCCACAACTACATTGGTTGCAGATGATGAGTTTTGGTTGTATGTGCAGCAACATGTCCAACTTGCACCTACAGCCCAGAGTCCCATTTATGGCCAGCATCAGCATGGCTCTCAGCAACCCTGTCTCAAAGTATGTCCTTGCATGAATCCCATGATCCCAGGTGAGTAGGGGGTGTCCCATGAGCTTGCCATGGGATGTTTTGCATGGGTCTATTGATGCAGCTAGAGGCAATATAGCTCTGGCAGGAGTTGGTGCTATCAGCTGTTTTCTTTTTTCCCCCTCTTGCTTGTTGGAGGGAGAGATATTTGCCACCATCCTTGCTATAATAACAAGATACAGTGGGGTCTTGACTTAAGAACGGCTTGAGTTAAGAACATTTTGACTTAAGAACCGCTCTCATAGGAAAATATTGACTTGACTTAAGTACTTAGATTTGAGTTAAGAACTGAAAAAAACCACGTGGGAGGCAGGGAAAGTGCAAAATTTGAACTTTCAGTTAACTGTTGGCCAGTGAAAAGGGTGCCTGTCTGCTTTCTCACTCCTCCCAGCGTTTAGAGAGTGGATTGGGAGACAGTCTTCAGACTGCCTGGTACTGTACTGCCTGGACTGTATTTTCCCTGCCTTCCCTGAACCTTTCTTGACCTAGGAAAAAAAGAAACAAAATATCCCCCTCTAGTGGTCGGAGGTGGAATAGCAGCTTCCCATTAGTTTCTATGGACAGAAAAGAGCAGATACGGATCAAATGGTTTTCAATGCATTCCTATGGGAAATGCAGATTTGACTTGAGAACTTTTTGACTTGAGAACCGCCTTCCAATACAGATTAAGTTCTCAAGTCAAGACCCCACTGTATACTGTTCTGCTGGGTATTGAACGATGCAATCTGCCCTTTCAGGTGAGAAATACCTTTGGTTATGTCAGCTCCTAAGGGATAGACCTTCCAAAGGAGAGTTCCTGCTTATTCATGGGGTGCTTTGATCACTGCCCCCACTGGCTCTGTCCACCCCTCTTCTTCTTTCTCCATATCGCCTCCTTTACTTCACCTGATGACCTTTTTACACTACATCCATCCACACTATTGTGCTCTTCCTCTGGCCCCTGCCTGCTTTTCTGGGCTTCACTCAATGAAGTTGTGAAGCAGACTGGCACTTAGGCACCTGGAGCAATATATATATTTGTTCCTCCTGAGGACCAGAGAGTTGATTAGCTTTCTTCATTCTGTTCCCGGAGGCTCCACCCTGCCCTGCCTGTTCATAATCCTTTCTCGATTGGCCATCCTGGAAGTAAGCTATGTGAGAACCCACACAAACAATGTGCCCTCCTGGGACCTGCCACACCACCGAAAAAGTGGCGATTGTCTCTCTCCACTCCTGCTTCCATCTTTGAACTGACCTCTTCCGTTAACTGACATAGCTGAAATTCACTTTGCAGGTTTTAAGTCAATGCTAAATGATTTACAGCTATATGCACAGAGCATACTATTTATTTTGTTCAAAGGCTCAGTTACCTACTAATTATGTAAGTCACCTTTCATAAGATTCAGTTCTGTCCAGATTAAAAATCAATTCTAGGCTATTAAAAATAATGATTTTTTAAATAAGAGATGATGTGCTTCACTGGAAAATATCTCAAGCAACGTAGAAAAGATCAGATGACATCTTTTTTTTCTTTCCTTACCTCAGTACTGAAATTGTTTTAAAAACTTTCAACATGCATTTAATGCAATGAGTTTGTTTTTTCACAGTATGCATAAAATATAGCCTGCATTTGCTAGATATTCCACCTTTTTGTCACTTTGTTTGTAATGTAGCATTTTTGTTTACAGCCTTGTGACGTCCATTATAAATGTGCCAAGAGCACCATGCAGAAAGTGGCCTATAGCAATGAATCTAAATCACCACTTCAATGAGGCAAGTAGGTTACATGCACTTTATAACGCTGTGGTTCCAGTTCCGTTATATTGCTACTATAATATATCTTAAGTTGAGAATTGTGGCAGTCTAATTTGTTTCAAGCTGAAACTACTTTAGTGTAGCAAATGAGTCTTCCACAGTCCTCCCTTCAACTCACCCTTCCAACATATCATTGCTGGAGACCGTACTGCAATGGATGCAGGAGAATGGGCTAAGGCTGAACCCGGACAAGACGGAGGTACTAAGGGCGGGTGTCCCCACAGTGGGGGGTTTGGGAAACTCCCTCTCTTTCAGGGGTGACCCTCCCTGCCAAGAATGGGGTCCGCAGTTTGGGGATCCACCTGGACCCGGCGCTTACTATGGAATCCCAGGTGGCGTCTGTGGTCCGAACCGCCTTCTATCATCTTAGGTGGATAGCCCAGCTGCAGTCCTATCTTGATGTGGAGGCCCTCACTACCTTGGTGCATGCGCTCGTAATCTCAAGATTAGACCACTGTAATGCGCTCTACGTGGGGCTGCCTTTAAGGCTGCTGCGGAAACTTCAGGTGGTGCAGAATGCTGTGGCCAGACTTCTCAGTGGTGTGAAAAAATACCAACACATTTCACCCACTCTGGCCGCATTGCATTGGCTGCCCATCTGATTCCGCATCAACTTCAAAGTGTTGACGCTTACGTATAAAGCCCTAAACGGCTTAGGGCCTCAATACTTGGCGGAACACCTAATTCCACAAAGATCTACCCGTGTCACTTGCATGAGTCAGGGTGTGAGGCTGAGCAGCCTAACGCCGAGGGAGGCCCGGAAAGAAAAGACAAGAAATCGGGCCTTCTCGGCGGTGGCTCCTCGCCTCTGGAATAACCTACCACTTGATATCCGCGCGGCTCCCTCGCTGGGTATTTTTAAAAACCAACCAAAAACACTGATGTTTCGGCAGGCCTTCCCCTCAGCCAATTTCTGACTTTCCCTTTCTCACCTTTTCTAGTGTCTGTCCCATTTGTCCAAAGTTTTCCCCTTATTTAAAACTGTTTTTATTCACATTGTTATATTATTGTTGTAAGCCACCTAGAGTGGTCTTAATCGACTAGATAGGCGGGATATTAAATAAATAAATAAATAAATAAATAAATAAATAAATAAATAAATAAATAAATACATAAATACATAAATAAATAAATAAATAAATAAATAAATAAATATTTTCCCATATAAATGTATCCCTGGCTGAATAGGTCAGGAAGCTAGCAGAGGTCAGGAGTTCTATTTTCCACTGTGCCTTGTCAGAAAAGAGCCAGTCAGTACAGCCCTGGGCCAGCTGCACAGTCCCAAGGAACCCCCAGAGGAAGGGCATGGTAAACCACCTCTATATACTCTTTACCTAGAGAACCCCAGGAAGGGTCACCGTAAGTCAGAATTGACTCAGTGGCATATGATTTTCATAAGAGCTTAATGTGCTTCTCCTATGCTATGTATGCCACAATGGTGGCAGCTTTAGAAGTTCTTTCTGTCTTAATGTATTACTATCTTTGTGGAATGCCTCCCATTTCAGTGCAATCAGAAGTTCTTCATTCAATTCTATCCACTCATTCCCTTCCAACAATAAGACACACGTCATGTTCCAAGCCTTAGTGAACATCAGAGGGTTGCCAATTAATATGAAGCCCTTCCCTGAACAATACAAAAGCTATATGTTTGTGATATAAAAGACAATGGCATGACAGTTCTCGCTTGTCCCGCGGGAAACCTGGAATAAAATGACGCAAGATGATGTTAACTGAATAGGGACTCTCCACTTTCTGTTCCTAGAACCATCTCTATGCACTTTCCCTTGTAAGGCTGCTGTGATCTCTCCTCCTTCCTGTCCTCTGTCAGCCTTTTATGGCTGCTGTACAGTGCTAAGTGGGCAAGAAAAGGAAGGAGGGCCAAAAGAGTACAGCACTGCTGTGTTAATGGCAATAGGTGGGCCCTCCCCTAAAATGGTTCCATTCAAAGTTTAATACAAATAATTCTGGCAGTATTTCTGCTGTTTCTGCTGGCAAAGAGTTGAATGGTGCTGCAGGATGAGAGAGCAAATGACAAGTCCCCTTTGCTCTCCCTTCAAAGACAGATATAGATACAGACACACACACACAAACTTCTAAAGGCTTTTGTGTTTCTTTGTTCATTCATTCATTCATTTATTCCACTGCTTCAAGATATCATCAGATAGGCAGTAAGCAGGATAGTTGAAATAATCGCCAATAAAGGCACAATGCAATTTGTGTTGGCAAATTGCTGCTAATTAACAAGACCCAACTCAGATTCCCAGTTATGCACCAAACCACTTAACTTGCACACAATGGGGGGGGGGGTGCAGGGAGAACTCATTAATTAACAGAGACTTGTTGCTGTGTGTTGTGCTATTCCTTTTGTGCTGGAATAATTAAACAATAGATTTGGCCAACAATAACAATAATAAAATAATGAAGTAGTCCTTGGTGGGTTTGGCGTCTTTGTTGTGCTTGTTTCATTGGCCTCTTCTCCAGTATGGATTTCAAGACCTGTTTTATGATCCACTCAGCGACCTCCTTTTTGTGGGTCTTGTGGTTGAAAAAAAAATGCTCAAGTTCAGCTGTGAATCATGCAGCAGACAGAAAAGTTTGTCACTTCTCTCAGTATTTAAATGGCTGAATAGCTAATACAGTGGTTCCCAACATTGGGTAGCCCAGATGTTCTTGGTCTGCAACTCTCAAAAGCCTTTACTATGTGCTGGTTGAGGGTTCTATGGATTGCAGTCCAAGAATACGAGGGTTATCCAAACTTGGGACCCACAGGGCTAAGGAAATCTTACGGTAGAGTTTGTGAGGAAGGAAGAAGTTATTATACAAAGCAACATTCCACATGTTCACATACTATGCAATACAAGCTCATAGGAAACTGATTCTGAAAAGTCACATTACCCTCCCTTTCAGCAGCCTTTCCGGGGGCAAAGCATGATCGGACTATTCTTGTATGGACAGGGAATAAATTCAAGTACACTCCTTCTAAACAGATCCTAAAATGACAAAGACTCAAAAATAACGCCCTTGAAGCAACGACGTAAACCTCCTCATTTCACAAAAACTATGAATAAATACTGAAGCACTTATACTTCAGCACAAACATCATGAAATCAGTCCTGGACTTGCCCATGATGGAAGCTTTTAGGTGGAAGAGGTGTTGATTGGATGCCTGTGTTTAAGCTCTGTTCTGGGTTGTACCTAGACAATCAATGCCATCTTATCATCTTGCCTGATTTCATGTGTTGTAAAATCAGCTCTTGGAGCCCAGAACTGGGATTACATGCAAATAGGTATACAGAAGAAGAAAGTATACCAATATTTTTCAGCTACAAAAGTATGAATCCTTTTAAATTATGCACAATGCAGAATTGAAATCAAATATCACTGATTGGTTCTATTAACTTCATAATCAGTTACATGATCTGAACAGGGGACTGTACTTGCAACAAATGTTCAGAATTTTGCCTTTCTGTTGCATAACTCTGGGAGTTGTTTTTGCAAGGAGCTAAATTCCTTGCTCATACTTGGTAAGTCATTTATGACAGAATATGGAATATGCTCAGAGCTTGGGAATGTTATCTTTTTGGACTGCAAGTCGCCCAATCCTCCAGCCAGGAAGATGAACAAAGTCATTTTTTCCCAACTCTGAACATGATGTCTGTTGCAAATGACTTCATGGGGGATTTGGAGTCAATGTCAACTTATGAAGGTAGCACATGGTTAGCAGACCATGTGCCAGTCCACTCACATCTTGTAAGAAGAGCAATGGATTGCTTTCTCCTGCTGCTGACCTTTGGAAAACGTATAGGAACACAAGGACAAAGAATGTTCCCATATCTCTTGCCTATCTGGACCACAGTTCTGATTAGCACTAATTCCCCAGCATTTGGGGGAAGATCCTTTCCTAGCCCTATCTAGACATCTCTGATGTTAACTTTGTAGTCTCCATTGTGAATCTGCATAGCTTCCAAAATTGTACAAGATTGGATGTGACAGAGTGATATGATACAGATCTAAAGTTGAAATTCTGTTGGTTGAAGTACAAGCAGATGTTGAAAAGCAAGGGATCAGAGGCAGATCCAATACTGGAACAACAGAACTCATTAAGAAGGGGGCATTTCTCCCACTAAAGCCTCCAGAATAAAAGTTTTCCAGAAAGGTGAGACACTTTCCAACGTCACACTTGATACAGACCTATTGTTGGAGACTCAGGTTCTTAGCATTTTGATTTACCTAAATAAAATGGAGAATATATCTATTATATATAACTATCTTCTTCCAAAGTCTGACACAAAACATGTTTCTTATTATCTAATTTCTTATTTCTGAAGTGCATTCAAGACACCTGATGGATGAATCCACTAAAATTTCTAGATATTTAATGTTGATAAGAAATGGATAAACAGGAATAACATAATTATTAACTAAATTGAAATGAATGAAATACCTGAATCTGGCATACAAGTTGAGACACCAATGACCATTTTAGTACTACTATATGTGACAATATGTCTAATGTGTAGCAGATGATTTCCATACAACAGTGGCATCATCCAGTCTCTCTCCATTTCAGAAAAAGCCACAGCTGATCCTGAAGAAGTTTTATTCATCCATTTCTTAAAATAAAAATACTGATGAACCATTCATATTTTATTGAACATACTAAGCTGGTGGAAAAGGAGAAATGGCTCCTTACCTTTATTCCATAGAACATGATAAATGGAGATGGTGTGTGGAATTTCATCTTCTTTTGTAGCACAGCTTTCTAACTAGGGCACTGGCGGCTGACCTAAATGTAGGACTCAGAAATGAAGGCCAGAAGACCCACTAAATATTGGTAGACCTCAGCACTTTGATGCCTTTTGCATAGAATTTGCTGGTAGACCTTATAATATTTGTGTTGAATTGTGGGCTACAAAATGTAGTCAAAGGCCAGCAGAGTAAACCTCAAACTTTCTACCACAAGGAAAAATCATCTTTCCAAGTCATAAGAAGTCCAAGCAATTAGAAAATCAAACAGTAAACACAGCATAGAAAGCAAAGCTAAAATATGTTTTGAATGGCTATGTTTCCCATCTCTGGTAGTATGTCTGAGACTATGTTGCTCCTGGTGACTTAGTGTAGGTCCAAAGGAATTATATGTTAGTAAGTTGCCAATTTTCTTTCCCAGTTTTTGACATGACTTCTACGGCCATTCACACATCTCTCCTGTGGAGACAAAGATAAATGCTCACCTGAAATCCAATCCAGCTATAAAGGGGACAGCCTATCACTCTTATAGATCACTGTAAAGAAGAGTTAACTGGCAGAGTCTATCCTGTCTTTGTTGAAGGAGTCCTCCAGTGAGGATGATCCCAGTACTTCAAGAGTAAAAAAACTGCCTAGTCCTGCAGACTTTGGATGACAAGGGTACAGGAGCCAAATTAAATGAATATGAGGGATTCCCACTGGTCCACACACACACAAAGCCCCCCCCACACACAAAGCTGAAGGTATAAAGACCCAAGATGAAGTATTTGGCTTTGGGAAAAGATTCAAGGAAGGACTTCTCAAGAGAAAGAGCCTCCTTGGGAATAGGGGTCTCATCAGAAGGAGACTTTTCCTTCGGGAGAGACCCAAGCACACAATCCTGTGGCTAGGTTTCCCCCCTCCTTGCTGCCCAAACATTTGCAGAAAAGCACTGGTGAGGCTCCGAAAGCCCAGCTTCAAAAACCCTCCAATTTGGATTGCAAGCTATTGAGGGCAATGTGTTTACTAGTCTCTGTGTTTGCGTCGTGTGTGCTGGGACACCAACTTCAGAATTCTGAATTCTGGACTATGTTTTTGGATCCTCCTTGCAGATTGAAGTAGATATTGAGCTGGCTTGAACCCTTGGACTGTGGGTTTGGACGTCCTGCTCTGGTTGTCTGCTCTAATAAGGTTTTCAGTACCTCTGTACTCTTCAGAGCCTTGTCCTTTCCCAGGTTTGGGGCTTCTCTGGCTAGGAGCCTCACCTGCCTTGCCTAGCATAGGACAGAACAGTTCCTCCTTCCAGTGCCTTCATTAATATTCATTGGCTACCAACCCTGCAAAAGTCACCATCCATTAAAACTTCAGAAAAGAAAGAAAGGAAAAATCCTGGCCTTAACTACTGTAATCAGTCAGAATATGACATATACCGGTAAGTACTTTTTATTCTGCAAGCATAAAGATGTTTCTGGCTGGCTCTAAAATCCATCTTCCTCTGATGTGGCAATTGCTAAAGCAGGCAAAGAGACTGTTTGCTTCCATGTACAGCTAATTCTCTTTCAAATCTGTGTTTCACCAGAGGCAACCCAAGACATTTTGAAGCTTGAGACTATACAGGAAGTGCTCACTGCCCTGCCCCTAGCCACCAAAGTCAGGATTCATCATAGTACTCAAAGGCAGCCAAATCATTTGCATAGATAGACCAGAACATTTCATAACCAGCTCTTCCTACTTGTGTGTTGTCAAGTCCATCTCAGTTTACAGTGACGTTTTCCAGGGTTTTGGAGAGATCGTAGGTATGCAAAAGTGATTTACCATTTCCTCCTTCTTGGGGTGCCCTGGTACTATGCAGCTTGCCCATAGCTATGGAAGATGGCTCTTTTCCTTGGAAGCAGAGTGGGGATTGAACGCCCAACCTCTGGCTCTGTCACCCGACACCTAAATCACTGAGCTATCCAGCCAGAAGCTCTTCCCACACCTGGTATTAAAAACACAAGAACAACTAATTTTTCCTTGCCCTTTTATGAAATCCCAGCTGTGCTTTCTGAGGTGGCTTCCATCACACACTGTAATGATCGGACTGGCCCTATACTACTGGCTGCTACTGAAATTCCTCCCTGCTTCATTCCAAGTCTGGTTTTGAATTCCTATCACCTAATATTCCATTTCAACTGTCTATTAATCTTCTCTGCAGTGGGACTTCTGGCTGCTGCTATTATGAGGCAGATTTATTCTCAGTTTGGGCAGAAAGTTTTTAAATGTTCCACTTTCAAGTTTCGTTAGTTATTATCATGGCCAGCATCCTGCTGAGAGCAGGTGGAGTGAAACGTTCCATCTGCAATATTCCATAATATTTAGTGTGGCATTGTGCAAGCTGCGCATGGGCCATATGGTTTTCAACAGGCCGTACTCTTGCCAAAGGGGGTAATGGATATTTCTTTAAACAACCTTCAAAAAAGCACCATGACACCCTGTTACATGTGTAGGAAAGGGCAATAGGACTCTGTCCCAGGCGTGTTAGACAGGACTGCTCATCAATTTTGCATGTTATAATTCTAGAAAATTCAGTACCCTCCTTACTCATGTGCATGAATACGTTGTCTGAACTCAACCACTGATTGTAAATAGAAACATTGCCCCTCTTCCAGTTACCAAGCTGATGTCAGGATACTATAACTGCACAAGTTTTTTTTTAGTAGTAGTGCAAATACTTCAGTAGTAGGAATGGTCCTTAATGTCAGTATCTGTGCACAAAGATATACATATATGCAACCCATATTTTACATGCTAATGACGGGTTGTTAGCAAGAGCTGTTTAAATGTCTTCTGCAAAAGAAACTGGGGAGAAATTTTGCTCACTGAGGAAATAATCCAGAGCATAACTATGACTAATGTAGATGATTTGACATATGGAATAATTCAACCATCCGCCAGAGGCAAACTCCCAATACAAGATGGATGATAATGGGTCTGTGTCACATCTCTGTAGTACTCTCTGAGGCAGGTTTGTCATGTGTGAGGCCAAGTTTCTCGCAGCAGCTGTGCAACTCCTGCTGTGTGACTGTAATGAGCGGAGCAAAGGGTGAGAAACAGCTATCTGCAAAAGAGTAACTTGTCTAATCCTTTCCTGTTTCTATATGCTAAAGGACTTGAGACTAAAAAGTGTCTCAGGGAACATTCCAAGTGTTATTTGATTGGAGGAAAAGGGCTGTTTCCTGGGTCAGCTTCACCATGACTTCCCACAGCAAGTTTACAGGTAACTTATTTGTATCCTTGAAGCAGATCTCTGTGGGATCTTCCATACAAAGTATTAGGACTTGTTTGACTTCATTGTGAAAGATTAAGGGATTTGGAAACAATAAATGGAGCACTGATGGAAACAATAATTGGAGCACTGATCTTACAGCAAAACACCAAGTCCCAGGGTGAAGGTTGCTTCTCTCCCCCTATTTTTAATAGATCCTAGTGCTATATTCTCTGGCAGTCCCCTAATCCACAAAAAAGTAGCAAAGACTAAAGGAAGCAAAGGACAAGAAGGGAGAAATAAGGCAGCAGTATATATCCTTAACACTTGGCAATTTGCTGTAAGATTTGCTGTCTTTATACATAATTTCCATGGCTCCAGCATTGCCAGGGAGATATGGGGAGGGAGGGAAGATAATACAATTTGTAGGTGCAAATCATTGGTCCATCCTTTGCAGTCAGAACTAGAAAAAGCAAGTGCAGAAAGCATTAGAATTCCTCCACATCCATTCTAGAACAAGAGGTACAAAAAATAAACCAGGGGTTTGGTGAAAAAGATTCTCGAAATTTACAGAAAAAAACCTCTCTACCTACCAAGAGAGGAGATATGCCATATGAGTAACAGAAAAATAAATGCTATAACATGAGTGCAGAATCCAGTATTTTAAGAAGAACAAATACTTTCTCTGGAAGAGCCCTGTCACATGGGTTGCCCTAAACAAGTTTAACCAATGGTGCTGCCAAAGTTGCGGGGAGCAAAAACATGATGTCCTGGGAGCCAAAAGCATGCTCCTAGACACAACCACAAATTATTTCTCCATTATTCAAGTCAACTGAACAGATGAAGCTGCATTAAATGCTCTAGGTCTGGACAGCTTTTTCCCACATTTAGAATTTTTTAAGCACAAAAAACCTTCATCTAAAATGATGAACAATGATGAAGAAAAGTTTAGCTGATTCCTACCAAAACCCAAGCAGAAACAAAATTCTCTCCTGCCCTTAATAGGAAAAAATAAAATGTTTGACAGAAAAATATACTATAAGGAGAAACATAGAGAGGAAATATGGGAACATAGATATGAGGATCCAGTTGCAAAAAGGGAAGGACAATGGCATTGCCCCCTAACCCCAGAATAATGATGCGAGACAAGTATTATGGGATAAACACGGGCTACACTTGATTGAATAATCATTATTGCCCGCCATAAAAGGATGGGCCGCATTGTGGAATCAGGTTTTGCATAGGGGTCTCAACAGACCCCTTACCAAATAAATGGGTGAGTCCCTGGCCCCAATGTCTTGCGGTCATGAAGATAGTGAGAGCCAGGCCAAATTTGACCACCACTGGACCTTGAGCCACCTTCTACTTCTTGACTGTTGGTCTGGGTGCAGCCCCACTGCATCTTTTCCCCTCCATCCCAGCACTGTAATCACACGATCTGCAGTGCTGGGAGGTCAGATGAGCTATACATTACCTGTGATTGTGATGGGACTCACCGAAACTTGTTCTGTCTGCACTACCCGCCACAGCATAGGGACTACACCGCTAAGTCCCATTCCCGCCAACCAGCTTCTCACGCTCCAGCAGCAGGCCACCTCTGGATGTCTTTAAGGAAAATATCCAAGCCTCTGTCCAAAAGATGAACTCCATCATGCCAAAACAGCTCAGGCCTATCAGTGCAGATCTCCCAGTGACCAATCACCGATCCAAGGCCATTGCATACTGTTCTGCATACTTCCCTGTTAACACTCCTCTGCACAGTATTAATTCGCTGAACATGACGTACTGCCCTCCACCCAACCTGAGGGATGAGTGTGGACCATAAAATGCTCATACGCCTGAGCCCTCAGCCATCTGAGGTCACATATCACATCCAAGATCAAGGCCTTTCCACCATACCTGGCTAGATCACTACCTCCAAAGTGTATTACCAACACATCTGAGGATTGCAAGCCAAATTCAGCCGCTCTGCAAAATTGGCCCAATTGCATTACACACAACCCTTTCCATTCGCTCTGGGCTCTAGCTCCGAGGCCCAAGTTACTCCCCAGGCTGACCTGGCTGCATAGCATGCTGCCCCCAAAAAACTAACTCTGGTCAATTACCATGATATGGAGCCACCTCACCATCACCACTGGACCTGCAATGACAGACAAAAAACAGGCACCTGCCTAGACATGAGGGAGTGTTGTGATAAACCTGTGGAAAGCTATTGATGACCAATGCTCCAGCCATTTAAAGTCATTGGGATGGTAGCCTAAGGCAGCTGCAATTGAGGCAGCTCCAATTCTAAAAGAATGTATCCCAAACTTTAAGACTGGAATTCCCACCTTATGAAGTGCCATGTCTGTGATTTTCCAAAACTGATACTTTGTCAACAGGGAACCATCCTTGTGTATGAAAAAGTAATGCTGTCCCTGTCCCCTGATTTCCAAATATGCACCTACTGCTGCCACCAGACATAGCTCTGCCACAGAACAAGTTGCTAAAGTAAGCTTGGCACCTCTACCACACTGGTCAGCCTTGGACTGGCAAATGTGAACTGAAACTGTATTGTCCACTATCCTAATGTCCTGCCTTTGCAAAGCTACTTTGGTTGCATCACTTTTGCCTGTAGCTAGGTAAAGGTTCCCCTTGACATTTAGTCAAGTTGTCTTCAACTCTAGGGGACGGTGTTCATCCTATTTTCAAGCCATAGAGCCAGCATTTGTCCGAAGACAATTTCCGTGGTCATGTGGCCAGCGCGACTAGACACAGAACGCCATTACCTTTCCACCGAGGTGGTACCTATTTATCTACTCATATTTTTACATGCTTTCGAACGGCTAGGTTGGCAGGCACTGGGACAAGCGATGGGAGCTCACTTTGTCGTGAGGATTCGATCTTACGACTGCTGGTCTTCTGACCTTACAGCACAGAGGCTTCCACTTTGCTAATCCTTAATGTACCAAAGAATGTAAGCAACGCCGACACCCTAAATAATGCTGCTTCGTAACCATCCTGAAAAATGAAAATCCATTGTTGGCAGATTTTTTTCCAACAAAGCTGGGGATATGGGTGCCCTTGTCTCCTTAACCCTATCCCTTTCTTTACTCCAGCCTTCAATCATCTTCCTTGGACTCTGACATGAAAAGCCAGTGCTGACATCCTGCTCTGTATAGATCCTGGAAACAAGCTTTTCCTATGTAAATACACTATAAACTGTTGAAGGTGTTCTATGGCTCTTGACCTCCTTCGCCAAACAGAATGGTTGAGACTTGATATGTTGTGCAACCCTTTGTGTCATTCTTTCAGCCTCTTTGGCTTTAGAGGTTGAAAGAATGGCACAAAGGGTTGCACAACATATCAAGCCTCAACCATCTTGTCCTGCAGCTGTTGCCAAATAGGCCAGGTTTCCTAATCTGAGTATGACTGAGGAGGTGAAACTTGAGGACCTGCACTCTTCTCAGCAGGCTGGTTGCCTTTCACATTACCTTGGCCCTTCCTGTAAGCCATTCTAACCGCACAGATTCCCTTTTGTACAGGTTAGAAATCTAACCTTCCCAATTAGTTGTGCCCAACTACCTAAACTCAGCTCAGGCCCCAAATTAATGTGAGTAATCCAGCTAAAGCCCTTTTACCGAGCCTCTCTCAGCTGCTGCCCAGGCTTAACTAAGCTCCTTCACTATCCCCTTCCTTCAATGACTTAAGCTTACCAATCTCCTTTATTATTTATTATTATCATATATATATTTAAAAACAAACAAACACAAACAAATAATAGATAAATAAATTATTATTTTAAAGTGTAATTTATAATAATAATTTTATATACAGTATGTATGTGTGTGTTTCAGGAAGAGCTGAAACAAGTTTTAAGAAGCTGGAGAAGAAATATAATATTGCTATAATATTGCTGCATGGGCTACAGAGGGTTTGTTGAGGTGGTGGGAAGAGTAATGTTCCATTTGGTACACTCCTCTTGTCTCCACAGCAAATGGATAACCTGATCAGCTATCAAGTATGTGCTTTCCCTCATTCTCTGTGAAGGGACAAGGAAAACGGGTCGTCCTGTGCTATAGATCCATTCAGAGCAAGGTTTACCCAGTTTACTGAGTAAGTTTATTACCTTGAGTAAGAAGACAGTTGTAGCATGAAGCAAGAACATGGGGGTGAAAACTGGGGAGGAAAAAAGAATGCCAGGCTTTACATAACAAATATTCAGGCTGCCCTTTGTGAAGTAAAGCTTGGCATTCCTTTTTCCTGCTGGCAAAGTTGGCACAATATCATGCAGCAATATTGGACCATTTTCTGACTTTTTTAATTGTGGATACAGAAGCACAATACTTCTCATTTATAAACCAGATATATTTTAAAGAATTGAATTTATGTGTAGTAGAGAAAACTGTCAAGTAGCATCTCTTACTGGCATGTGACTTCCATCCTAGAGAAATCCTCTGAGCACAGCAACTGTTTCTCATTTGTAGTAAAGCAAATTCAAGAACAATTATTTCATATGCTCATAATTTGAAAACATGCTTCATACTGGAAGCAAATATCCTCTCAGCACCCCCTATCCCATCATTGTTTTATACACTGTCGCCATTAAACTTTAAGGGAAACATTCAGATTCACGCTTGTTCTTGCCAAATTCAATTTCCTATTTTCTATGCTTCCCACAGATATCATCGTAACTGCCATTCATTTGCTGCTAGAGTTCTTGGGAAATAAGCAATATGCAGTTGGCTGAGTGTTGCTTTGATTAGACTCCCATGAAACAGCAAAATCTGACGACAACACCAACATTTTGGATTACGAGCAGGGCCAATGTAAACATTTGCTCTTCAACCATGATGAGTTAAGACCAGTAACCATAGTTACATACATGCAAAGTCACATCTGATGTGATGTTTCATGCTCAAAGAATCAAGGGGCTCAGATCATTAATGGGAACAAGGCAGGGCCTACACTGGAGCTTCTTTCTCTTCTCAGGACCCATGCTGGCAACACTTTTCTCTCCACATACAATTCTTGTTCTATGGTCACATATTAAAGGCCGTAGCTCAGTATTCCCCAGTGAAGGCTAGTCCTCTAAACATCCCCAGATGTTCTTGGACTACAACTCCCAGAAATCTTGGCCAGGACAGCAAGTGGTGAAGACTTCAGGGAATTTTAGTCCAAGAACATCTGGACTCCAAAGTCTGGGAACCATTGCTCTAAAGCACTGGTTCTTAACCTTGGGTTACTCAGGAGTTTTGGACTGCAACTCCCAGAAGCCTTCACCACCAACTGTGCTGGCTGGGGTTTCTGGGAGTTGCAGTTCAAAAACATCTGAGTAACAAAGGTTAAGAACCACTGCTCTAAAGCAAGTGGGTCACAGCTCTCCTTTGCTTTGTAGCTAGAAAAGGTGATAGAGACCATCAAGAATCAAATAGAAACCTATTCAGTTTCTTAGATGTTAAAGAGTTTCAAGTGTTTTGTCATTGCGAGGGAGGAGGACGGTAACAAAACCGGAATTAGTTAGCCCCCATCTGCTGTTGTCTTTGATTTCACTTCCACTGACAGCTCTACCCTACCAGTCTTCATGGCACCAGCCAGCACTGGTATCTCTCATGTTCATAAAATGGCAACACACCATTTACCCCATGCATACTGTTATAGCTAAGGGAAAAGGAGAAGGAGATTTAGATGTCACTTGTGCTTTATCACCTGTCTTTATTCTGAGAACACATGTGATGAGCTACAGTGCTGCAATTGTGGAAGAAGTGGGAGGCTGCAGTGTTTCAGATTCCCTTTTTCAAAATGTTTGGTAAATGTGGCTGTATACGAGTACAGATTTAAAAACTAGAAGATTGTGCACAGTAGGAATTTGTCTCCAAAAACAAAAATGTAACCAAATACTCCTGTTGGAGGAGAAATGAAAGACCTGCCCACAAATACATTCCCCTCCACTTTCTGGTTCTATCTTTGGAAAACAGCCAGACCAAGATAGACCAAGATAGAGGCTAAAAACACGTCGGACCAATGAGATGTTAAGTGCCTCACATTCTTTGTGGGATACCAGAACATTGTAGTGAAGAAGAAGAAAAAGAAGGAGTGTCGAACAGGACCCAAAATACTTTAATTCTGGTGACCTTGAGGGAAAGTGAGTTCAGTTTATGTCTCAGTTTTGCACAGTATGTCTTTTAAAAAGGCACATTCTCTCAGCTGGAATTTCACATCTGCCAAATTTCAGAGTATGGCAACAATAGCACCTGCTATCTGTGCAGGCCTCACTGCAAAACTTGGTTGTAAGCAGTCAGAGGCTAGATTTCTAAAATAAATGTCTGGATTTGCACTTTGATCCCTTGAAATAAAAAGGGTTGCTGAAGCTAGGAGAAAGAAAATCACCTCAGAAAGGATTGTCTTCTCTGACAAAAACAAGATAAAGGATGGTGGAGCCAGGCAAAATGGTTAGACAAGGTAGATACTACTAAGGGCTCCTTTTAACTGGGTGGGACACTCAGTAATAAGACACAGCTCAGGGCTACTGAAATTCCTTCACTGGTAGTGGTGAACTCATAGGGAGCGTTCAGTTGTTCAGTTGTCTTGGGTGCATGTATTCCATAAACAGGAATTGGGAAACATGGGTTCAAATCATCGCGTCATCTTAGAACTGCAGAGCTAGAAAGGACCCTATGGAGGTACAGTGGGGCAGGACTCCAGTTTTCAGCAGCCCAATAACATAGCTAATGATCAGGGATGATGGACATTGTAGCCCCAAAAATTCAGCAAGGCCATGTGATCTACAAAGACAGATAGAAGCTTCCCCACTGCAATATTATCTTCATGTTTGCTTTTCTCTTATATCAGCTGCTGCAATATTCAACTGAGCCATGTTAGCTTATTTCATTAGACTGAATGTTGGTAGATTTGAACCTGCTGTCTGCAACCTATGGCAATCTGTACAATTTGCCAGTCTTATGCAATCTGTACCTTTGACTATTTCCCAGAGACCAAGATAATTGATTTCAAATGTGTTGCTGGCTTCCCCACCAAAGCTGACCTTGCTTTGATTTATGTCACAGGCCAGATTTACGGTATCAGTTGACTAAAGCCAATACTACTTAGCAACTGGCCTTGCTACTGCAGCCTGTTGATCCCTGGTCTTCTAGATACAGCTGACAACTGATATAAAATCAGATTGAATTATAACAAAAGCCCTGCTAGTTTAAGACCAGATTTAAAGCTTTCTCATACCAACTCCACACAGCTAGGAAATCAGACACTATGATGACAGGAATGACATTGTGCAAAGTTATAAATCATGCTTTCTTACAACTTAGCCTCCGTGTACCTATATATTCCTCCTCGGTCCTGCAAGATGAAAACCAAATAGAAACAATGGATTGTCTGGAACATCAAAGATTCCCCACTTGTTCTGATACTTTAAAGCCGCATGACTCCTCAAGCATTTCTTGTGAAATGAACCTTCTTATAAGTTAACTGTTGATGGTTTCTTTCCTACATCAGTAGGTGGTAGGGGAGCAGAGATGGAGAATCTTCTGGGAATCCACAGGATCAGTTAAGTAGCAGTAGTTTAAACCCCAGAAACATACTGTTAGGAAAAGGCTTTCAAATAATACAAGTAATTCAGCACAAGAGTAGGGAGAGAGAAAGAATCTCCTCAAAGGGATAGGTATGAAGTCATCATTTTACTGAGATAAAAGAGATAATGTAAGATATCAAACAACCCTGAGATAAATTTAACCTCATCCTCTAAGGCCCTTCTGAAATGTTCTATTTGTTTTACAACAGTAAAACCAGTGACCTTGCCAAAGGGTACCATTTCCAAAGAATAATTTGTGTTTTGCTTCGAAGTTTGCACTGGGTTTAGGAAATGCAGTCTCTACTTTTAAATCATTGGCAGGTTCCCTGAAACAAATATTGGGTAATTTGTTTGAGAAGCTTATCTTCCCAGAACATAAGATAGCTGTAAAAAAAAATATCCTCAATCTAATCTGATTTCATCAAAAGAGTTGATGAAACCATTTGTTATTCTTTAAGGTGTAATGAAAGTTATGTGTCCAGCCTTGATACAGGTGAGCATAGTAGCAGCTTGCGGTATTCTGGCAAAATGGTGAGGAAACTCAGTCCTCAAACTATCTGGGACTAAGGAGCTTGGCACTCTGATGAATAAATAATACTGCCAAGAAAATCAGGTAAAAACGAATAAAAAATTTTAAAAAATAAAAAAGACAGAAGCATTGTGGCATCTTAAAGACTAACTGCTGTATTTCACTGTGAGCTTTCATGGATGTTTACTTCCTCAGACTTGTCCACAAAAGCTCAAATTAAAATATAGCAGTTAGTCTTTAAGGTGCCACAACATTTTAGACTTCATTTTTTAATTTTGTTTTAGCCAATTTGCTAACACAAACTAACACAGCTATCTCTTCTAAAATGGCAACAAAATGCTACATAGGCCAACATCTTGTTGCTTAGTAATCACAGTAGGCCCATTGAATCAATGGAGATTTAGTAAGGGTGCAATCAAACAGCCATTTAGCCTAATGTTTTGGTCCACTGACCATGGGTTGGTTCATCCCTTTTTCTGGCAATCACGTGATGTGATAGCTGGAGCTAACCAAACCATCCCCAGAGCATTCCTACCTGTCCTTTTCTGGGCCCCTGCTAGAGGCCTCTGCTTTTTTGTGTGTATGGATAGGATCACTCCATTTTGGTTTGTTTGTGTGACTGCTGGAAACAATCCAAAGTAAGCCTTGTGGCTGTCAAATTGCCTGTCAGTTTGCCATATTGTGAGGTGGCTTAAGAAGAGAGCCACTTCAGGATATTGGTGCCTCTGTGGAAGCATGGAGGAAGTGATTGTGATTTTTATTTAGATTCCATGGTGGATTTGGCTATGGGCAGGTTCTTGACCAGACCTTCCTTCCTTCCTTCCTTCCTTCCTTCCTTCCTTCCTTCCTTCCTTACTTACTTACTTACTTACTTACTTACTTACTTACTTACTTACTTACTTACTTATACTGTCCCATGAATGCACTATTCTGAGTGGTTTACAAACCTAAAAAGGCAAACAAAACAAACATACAAGGTAAATATATCTTAAAACAAAACCAGAAAGCACCATGTTTCGCAGTCACAGGCAATGGCAAAAAAAGAGAGCACCACCTTCAGCAGCTTCTTGAAGGTAGGCAAGGAAGGGGCCCTTTAAGATAAATGAAAGAAAATGGGGGGAAATGTCCATAATTGTCCCCTCCTGTCTCCTCTCACTACCAGGAGGAAGTTTTCTAATTTTTTTTAATATAAGTGATGCAGTGCATCTGCACCTAATAACGATAATGACAACTGCGTGCTGTCAAGTCAATTCTGACTCATGGTGACACTTTTCAGGGGTTTCTATGTAGACACTACTCAGAAATGGTTTACTGCTCCCTTCTTCTGTGGGCAACTTGGAACTGCGCAGCTTGTCCAAGAGCACACAACCTGCGGCAACCCTATCTAGCCTACTCCAGCCCACTCCAATTGTCATGTGCAGACAAGCCCTGAATCAACTCCTATATTCCTACTGTTAGGAAGTATTTAAAGAATTAGATATCCCTTTAATGGATAAGCCAATAGGTTTGATAAACACAAAGGAAATAGTCTTGCATATTAACATACAGAAACCTTTATTGGCATTACATAGTCTTGCATATTGGATAGATTTTTTGGGGGGGTCAAGTGGAAGCATGTTATTTTGCACAGAATAACAATATTGTTTTTAACAGATTAGGGAAATGCATTTTCCTGTAAAGGAAAAATATGTGACATTTCTCTGCCTAACGATAGGGCTGGCTCTGGCCCCTCTTCAGAAGACTGGCTTCCATTGTCTTCTATTTACTACAGTTCTCTCTAACAACCATTTGCCACAAGGAACTTTTGTTTCTAGACAGAATCCAGTTGATACTACCAAGTAGAGTCGACCCACTGAATCAATGAAAGCTATGTAAGTATTAACTCACAAACAGTAATTGATTCAATAGGTTTAACTGGAGCTAACAAGTGGATTAAGTGAAATTAAGCTCATATGTTTCAGTACACTAATGATACCATAGTTGCAAACAGGTTTGTTTTAATTACAATAGCCAGAATCCTAATGACAATGTATACTTGCATAAGAGAAACTGCTTAAGTCTCGGTGGAAAATTGCCACACATTAATGAGGTACAGTGTGCATTTCTGTCACACATCCAATCAGGTACAGACTCAAGAATGTAATTTGTCTTAGACAAGCATAGATCACTGGTAAGGATTTTGGCCAATGAATTGCTGGACTTCCCATAGTTCATTAGGTTAAAAGGGGGCAAACAGATTCAAAGCTAATCCTTATCCACCAACATGCACAAGCTGGAGGAAGATAGGGAGATCAAGACAAGCTTTTACAAGAATCACAATGTAGGCTGTCATGGATAAGTACCATCTTTCTGTCCACCAGTTGAATAATCTATCTTGACAAAATTCAGTACCTAGTCATTTTTGATCTCTGCATAAAACTGTCAGCCTTCAACTCTGGAAAGGGTATTGTCCACTGCTTTCCTTAATTTAAGATGATTTCTCATAGTGTGCAAATTTTATAACCATGAATCTTACATAAAACTTGGCAGACAAATGCTATTTCTCTTTCTACATATTGCAGCAACCAATATTTTCTTGTGAAAGCGTAACATATATTTGATACTGTGAAAACAGCTTTGGGGGATAATAATGTTTTATTCTCTTTATCTAACCAAATGTGAACCAAGATGCTATCTTCTAATATTTCTCAGTGATACAAGTTTTCTGGCAGCTTCAGTGTATCTTCAAAACAATCACTTTCTTGATTGTAGCACCCTAATAGATTTACAAGAATTTGGGTGGGGGGAAGCACAAGCATCATTCTTTGGTGAGCAAGGATAAGGACCCAGTAGCCAGGGGAAAGGCAGTATTAAAGACCAAGGAATAAATCAGAAACAAAGGATAGAGAAACAGGATTCAGGAATCATCCAAAAATTACAACTGAAAAGCAAGCCAGGATCAGGGAATAAATTAAGAGGCAGAATCACACTGAATACCAGAGATCAGGACCAAAGGACAGCATTATTATTATTATTATTTATTTTATTTATATCCCGCCTATCTAGTCAATTAAGACCACTCTAGGCGGCTTGAGGATACAGAGAGATCTGAGTATTAAAGAAGATGTCTGTGCTCAAATAAGCATTACCTGAGACAGGAAATTCTCTTATATTCCATCTTGCCCTTGTTTCCTGTCCAGGAGGCTCCAACAACCAGCCACAGGGAGGTAGGATCAGTCTGTAGTTTAAATGTCTATGCAGAGGCTGCTATATACAGTCTAGCTGCTTACTCCTCATTCAAATCATAGCAGTTTTTGGCTGCATTAATGTCAACACCCTGTTTGTGTTCCAACATTGGCTTTAGTTTCCTTAAACTAATGCCCTATTTCTCTTCAGATCACATAAATATATGTATTTTTAATAAGGATTAGTTTCTCAAACCAAATCTGCAACAAACTGTTTTCCATTCCAGGAACCAAAAGATAGGAAATCTCTGTCTGTGAAGATTCTCAGTCATTCAGGTGAGGTTATCTGGAAGTTGAGTCACGGCAACTGGACTTCTTTCTTATTAGATTGAAATGTTTCGCTACTCATCCAAGTAGCTCCTTCAGTCTGAGGAGAGTTGGTAGGAGACCTCTGATATATCCTCCACATTTGTAGAGCCTCCTAGTATTATACTTTTTGCAGGTGTAATACTAGTAGAATATAGAATATAGAAATCCCAGGAATTGCTAAGGAGCTATGGGTTAGGAACACAAGAAGCTGCCTTATGAGTTAGGAACACAGGACGTTCAGCCCTTAATCCATCAAACTGAGTATTGTCAGTCTGACCAGAGTGGCTTTCCAGTGTTTCAGGCAGAGTCCTTCCTTGGCACAAGCTTCTGAATTTATAAAAGATTACATGTGTTCAGTGTGGCACATTGGTCGTGCAAGACAGCAAGATGGACATGAAAGGAAAGCTGTTTGGAATGCAGAAATATCATTCTCTTGAGTACTACAAGCCTACTTTATGCCTTCTCTAATCTCTAGGCTTTTTCTTTGGGACAGCATCTTGTTATAATTATTAGGGCCCAGCAAACCTATTCCAACAACAGAAGGAACAGAGGCATGGAGAGTTGCTGCCCTACAATGCCTGCCCCCTGCAAAATTTAGGGGAAGAACACAAAGCCAAAGGTGTCCAGATCAGGCCTGTGAAACGTCTAGTTCAGAAGCAAAAGGGATGGGAAACATCTGTAAATGGATCCTGCAAGGACTGAAGGCTTGATTTCCACTATCGGGATTATTTCCCCCTGATTTGCTTGGTAATCTGGTGGAAGGTATCTGTGCCTATTCATTCCCAAAATGTGAATGATTCAATAAATTGACGTCATTCTTTTGTGTTCTATCCTATCAGGATGCCAAACTGTGGCACTGCATGATTGATGAAAGCAACAGCAGCCAGGAAACAAGAAATCTACCCAATTAAAATAAAAAATTAAAAATAAAATCACCCATGAGATTATAAAGGGTGGTGGTGGTGGTAAATATCCTATCATTCATTATTTTTGGTGCTGGTCCTGCCTTTATTGATGAAAGCATGAGCTGTGCCTTGTACTGTACGTTCATGCCATCTAGTGGACACAATAAAAAACTGAGTGCCTATGCATACATTTTATATATACATTAGCCTCTCGCGTACACACAAACATGCACACATGGCATCTTATAAGTGTAACCGGTGTACAACAAAAGAGAGCCAATTTCATCAGATACATGAAATGTTGTCCTGTATAACATTTTTTGCAGTTTTCAAAGAAGTAGCCAAGTTAGTCGGTGCAGGTACAAAACAGACAAAAATGTTATGGTATCCTGAGGGCTCGGTCACACAGCCGATTTACATCAATTCCAGTTGTGACATTTTAAAATTCCTATAAAGTCACATAGTATATAATTCTGTAGACATGTTCTCATTGACTTAAATTACTTCAACTCATTTCTGTTCTATTTGCAAAGCATAGTTTTGGTTTCTTTTCTTTTCTTTTTAAGTATACGTGATAAGTGTTTCCTAACGATGCTCCTGGCACACCCAGCATTCTTCAGTAAACCTACTTGCTGTGTTGATGGATGAGGGAAGAAGGAGTTGAAAAAGGTAAGAGGGTGGGAAGAAAGTTCAGGTGGCATGAAGGAAAAACAGACTTCCTCTGCTGTTCTTTTAAAATGAAATCACTCTCCCTTTAAAGGGCCACACTCACTCCCTGTCCTGTGGCTGCTTTAGAAAAGTCACTTGGCCCATTTGTGAGATTGGGGTTTCTCTCTGCTGGCTTGGGTGGAGGGAGGGGAAAGGTGGGGGTGGAGATAAAGCAGAGTATCTAGCTCTGCAGATATCCATTAGCTTTTGGTGGAATTAGTCTGATGCTAAAAACTGTTGAGGGAAATTGACGAGCACATCAAGATTCTATGATTCATAACAAGGTAACATGTTGTCTTTGCCTAGGCCTGTCCTTAGAAGACAGGCTTAGGTTCCCTAAGATATGCAGTTGGAATTGGGTAGGGAAAGTTGGTCTGTTTTGTACAGTGAGTAAAGTATTACACTGTTTTGAATGGTTTACTTGTTTATACAATGGCTTTTCAGTTTTGCTCTTCCCTTGCTTTATTCAGTATAGGAGAGCCTCTTTACCCAACATCAAGTCTCTGTGTCTCTGTGTTTCAAAAACCAGGAAATTCCCAGAAATGTTTACAAAAAGTTATGGTTGAAGCTGTTTCTCCCTTAGTATCCAGTGTGTCATAGTGGATAGAGTAACAAGTAGGACTCAAGAGACGTGGGTTCAGTTCCCAGGCTTTGCCATGGAGATGGGGTGGAACTGGTAAAACCACTCCTTAAATACCTCACTTGCCTTGAAAACTCTATTAGGGTCACTATTAGTCAGTTCTGACATGATGGCATATAACATTTCTTTCTCCCTCCTCACTCAGAACACAGAAACTTTGACACACAGCTTTTATACCTTAACTTCTACTCCAAGAAATCACTACAACAATAATCCTACTTACTGTCTATAGAGTCAATCATTAGTGTTGTGAACGAGATGAAATAAAACAGTGTCTTTGATAGTGTCAACAACCACAATCAGCAGATTTCCAGCTCAGTTCTACCCATAATTCCATAACCTCTGCTAATCCTGTACAGCAGATCCATATTTCAGAAAATAGCATTTATTCTGTTTAATGGGCTTAGCCCTGTGTTAAGCAGAGTTTTTTTTTCTCCATAAGAGTGAGGATCATTTCTTTAACCACAACTTTATGCTTGAACAAAATGTATTTATGTTATTTATGTACTGACTGAAAGAAAGAGAAAAATGATGGTAAGTCTTGTACAATTCTCCTTTTCCGCCATACAATTTCCTTCTTCCCCCTTCCCACCCCCAGTCCCTCTATTCTTTTTCCATGATCACAAAAATGAGGATTGTCTCCTGTGACCCATTATATGATCAGAATGTACAGGAGAGGATCATTTTCTGGCTTAACAATGATATACAATAGCTGAGACTGGAACATAACGATGACATCTACTACAGAATTTCAATCAGATTCCTTAATAAACCAAAGCAAACGGATATTAATAAAAGATAAGGAAACGTTGAACTGCATTGCCGCGACTCATATTTTAATCACCGAAATGATGGACAAATTAGTCTAACTCCTCCGCTAACATTTATCTTATGCTATAAAATATTAATAACCCATTCGTACTTAATTCAGTTATTACAGCAGATGAACTACCTATATCAGTAATCTCAAAGGTCACTAATAACTCACCTACTCCACTTGCACCACCTTCTCAGAAATTGCTACCTCTCTGGAATCTTCCAGTCAAGACTCCCATACTGATAACCATCACTTGAAGCATCTCTTTTTTATAAAAAGGATTCAGAGCGAATCACACTGTTCTTTCAATTAGTGTATATATTATTTCAACCATCAGACCTGGACCTCCAGTCTAAGACTGGAGATTTTTTTATACTATCAATTTTTGCACTTTCAAACCCTGAAGCACCAGCAGTCAGATGGCTGTCCAAATCTGTTTGAAAATATCCACCACTATAGTGATTCCACATTGTATGTTATTGGTATGTACGTATGTATTGGTATGTGACTGGGTTGTGATTGGCATTAGCAAGCTGAATGTGTGTGAGGAGGGTCTATTAAAAACAGATTTTGGGGGGGGGGTAGAATGAAATGTATGTGGATGTCATTTTTGGAGTTAGTAGGTTTGGCTGGGAGGGATCTTTTTTGGCTGAGGTGACTTTGCCACCCCAGGAAGAACAAAAGAGATTTCCATTAAAACCTTTTTGACCAATTTAGAGATAATTAAATTACTACGCTGACAAAATTAAATTGTTTACAGTCAAAGAAAAATATAAATATCTGAGAAATATGAACAAAGGGAGGCAAGAAATAAGATGCTACACGCGTGATCCCATGCCACAGACACCATTTACCAACAACACATAGACTGGGCACCAGACAGAGCAACAGCAGGCAGCAGGACAGCTTGCAGTAGCACCTCAAAACATATAAGGGCAACATGGATGCTTAAAGGCAAAATATGCTTAAAGGCAAAAGACTGCTCAAAGCTATAATTCTTTTTTATTTTTAATGATGTATTTTAGAGATGTATTCTCTGCATTTTGATTGTCTCTTTTTAAGGCTATTCCCTATATGTGTGTATGTGTGTATGTGTGTATGTGTGTATGTATGTATGTATGTATGTATGTATGTATGTATGTATGTATGTATGTATGTATGTATGTATGTATGTATGTATGTATGTATGTATGTATGTATATGTATATGTATATGTATATGTACAGTATATGTATATGTATATGTATACTCTGTGTGTGTGTGTGTGTGTGTGTGTGTGTGTGTACACACACACACACACACACACACACATACACACACACACACACACACACACACACACACACACACACACACACACACACACACACACACAGTATTTTCAAAACTGAAAAAGGCCCTATATACCCTCTTGTGGGTTGCTGGGCCCCCAAACAAGGCACAATTGCTTCCTACATTCCCAACAGGCACAAGGAGCCCCAAAACTATTTGTTTTAAGTTTTTAAATTAGCGTGTATGGAAGTGCAGGTGCGACCAAGATCTTGGGGGGGGGGGTTAAATCAACAGGGGTCCTTGAAGACATGGATGGGACCTGTAGCAACCCCAGACCTACTGGAGTATCCCACCCTGTAGTTATGCTGCCACCAACCATTCGCTCTACCAAGTCACCCAGACCAGGAATGGATTTTAATAAACAAGAGAACAAGGTTTATTGAAAAAACAAACAGGGTAAATAAAAGGATCAGGTAAATAGGATACTGGAACTTGGTATAGTCCCAATCATACACATACAACAGATTGGTTCCCACGGAACACTTTAAGGTAACGCACAGACCCTGAACCTATCCGGTCTGGCTACCTAGATAGAAACCTGAACCTATCAGGTATGTACTATCTGAGGAACAGTTGTACCCAGTCTGACCCACAGACTCCAACTCCACTTCTCCACGTCAGCTCTCTTACGAAGGACTTCCCCCAAATATATACAGTACAGCTCCTGCCCCCTGATGTCCCGCCTTCTACTCCCCATAGGATGGAACTTTCCCTCCAAACCCATGACAGACAGGTACCATCAGTGCTGTATGTGACACCTCCCCCCTTTATAAGTTGTTTTGCGGGGAAAAGCTAAAGTGCTTTTCTCCAAAAAAACAACCAGGATCAAAACACATAAACAGTTATACATTCTAATACAATCCCATAACCCATACTTACTCACTCTAGGTCAAACATATCACTTATGCATTTATACATTAATATTTGCAATACATTAAGTTACCTTTATTAATACAAACCAAGCCTGTTCAATAAACAGGTACATTTAACTTTTGGTCACCAATATACACAGTCCATGGTTTCTTCGCCGTCTTCACCGTCGGGTCTTCTTGACAAGGCATCAGCAACACAGTTCATTGTCCCTCTGACCACCTTCACTTCAAAGTCAAAATCTTGCAGGTTTAAAGCCCACCTCATAAGTTTACTATTATGTGTTTTCATTGTCTTTAACCACTGCAGTGGTGAGTGGTCAGTGCACAGAACAAAATGTCTTCCCCAGATGTAAGGTTTGGCCTTCTGAATCGCGTATACTATGGCCAGGCACTCCTTTTCCACGGTTGCCAAATGTCTCTCACCTTTCCGGAGTTTCCTACTCAGGTAGGACACTGGATGCTGGTCACCATTTTAATCCTCCTGGCAAAGAACTGCTCCTACCCCGCTGTTAGACGCATCGGTGTAGATGATGAACTCCCGGTCGAAGTCGGGAGCACGCAGCACTGGATAATGGACGAGCACCTCCTTCAACCTCTGGAACGCCTCCTCACAGTCGCTGGTCCACGGGATGCGGTCATCAGTCTTCTTCCGCGTCAGATCGGTCAGCGGAGTCGCCATCTCGCTAAACCTCGGGATGAACTTTCTGTAGTAGCCCACCAACCCAAGAAATGATTTGACTTTTTTCTTGGTGTTGGGTCTGGGCCAATCACGAACGGCTTCTATCTTGGCCTCTAGGGGTTTGATCACTCCTCCCCCTACTATGTGACCCAAGTATTTTATTTCTGGGCTACCCAGCTGACACTTGCTTGCCTTTACTGTTAGCCCTGCTGCACTTAACCTCTGCAGCACTATCTCCAGGTGTTTCAGGTGATCTTCCCAGGTATTGCTGAAGATCCCTATATCGTCAATGTAGGCCACAGTAAAGTCACTGAGCCCTGCTAAGGTCTGGTCCATCAGCCTTTGGAATGTGGCTGGTGCATTTCTGAGACCAAAACTAAGGACTCTAAACTCATATAGACCGAAAGGGCTGCAAAATGCGGTCTTTTCCTGATCCCTGGGATCAATCCTTAATTGCCAGTAACCCTTTACTAGGTCCAACGATGAAATGAACCGACAACCCCCTATGGTTTCAATCAGGTTGTCTAGCCTGGGCATTGGGTAGGCATCAGGAGTGGTTATGCGGTTTAATTTCCGGTAATCTACACAAAATCTAATGCTCCCATCAGGCTTGTCCACCAGGACTATCGGAGAGGACCAAGGACTAGAAGAGGGGACGATTATGTTCTCCCTAAGCATCTCGTCCAACTCCTTCCGCACCTTGTCCCTATAGGGTCCCGTCACTCGGTACGGGGATACTGCTTGCGGGGGTGCATCCCCTGTGTGGATCCGATGCATCACTCCCTTCACTATCCCTGGCTTATTTGAAAAAACCTTATGATATTTAGTGAGCAGCACTTTTAGTTCTTGCTGCTGGTCTTGGGTGAGTGCAGGACTGATCTTCACCTCATCTGGGTTGTATTTCACTTCCCCTCTACCCTCCCAGAAGGGCAATTCAGCTTCCTCACTCTCAGCTGCTTTTATGGCAAATAAAACCCTCTGTTCCCCTCTGTAGTAGGGTTTCAGGGCATTCACATGTACCACCCTCCGTGCTTGGTGTTCCTCCTGTTCTATAAGGTAGTTCAGGTCTGACATCTTGGAAATGACCCTGTATGGTCCTGCCCATTTGAGCTGCAGTTTGTTCTCTTTGCAGGGCCTAAGCCAAAGCACTTCCTCCCCTGGGTTAAAGTGCCTCTCCCTGGCTTTCTGGTCATACCAGGTTTTCTGTCTGACCTTCTGAGCTTGCAGGTTTTCTGCTGCTAGCTCTAGGTTTCTCTTCAGGTCATTCATTAAAGTGTCTATATACGTCACAACATCTTGTGGGTCACCCTGGGTGATCTGCTCCCAATTCTGTTTGATTAAATCAAGTGGACCTTTTACTTTTCTCCCAAACAAAAGTTCAAACGGACTGAACCCGGTACTGGCTTGGGGCACTGATCGGTAAGCAAACAAAAGGGATTGCAGCTTCTGGTCCCAATTGTTTGGATTCTCTGCCAAGTAAGCCCTAATCATGCGCATCAGAGTCCCACTGAACTTCTCCGTTAACCCATTACTTTCGGGGTGATAGGCAGTGGTTTCCTTGTGTTTAATTCCACAGATTTGCCATAACCGTTTCATGAGCTTTGATGTAAACGATGTGCCCAAATCTGTGATTATTTCTGAGGCAAATCCCATCCTGGACATATACCCCACCAAGGCATCTGCCACTGTGTTAGTTTCGATGTTAGTCAAGGGAATGGCTTCGGGGTACCTCGTGGCATGGTCCACAATGGTGAGAATGAACCGGTTCCCCCTCTTTGTGGCCTTGGGCAAAGGTCCCACAATATCCACTCCTATACATTTGAACGGGGTGTCAATCACAGGCAAAGGGCACAACTTCGCTTTGGTCCTGTCACGGTTATTCCCCTGCCTCTGACACACATCACATTGTTTACAGAACTCCTTGATCTGCTTCCCTATTTCAGGCCAGTAAAAATTTTGTGTGATTCCCTGCTGTGTTTTGTTCACCCCCAAGTGTGCAGCAAACATGTCAGAGTGCCCCCTTTGTAAGATCATGGGGCGATACTTTTCAGGTACCACTAGCTGACTTCTGATCCCATCTCCCCCTTTTGAGACATTCATCAGGGTCTCTCTATATAAAATTCCCTTTTTCTCGTGAAATCTCGCTGGGGTTTCAGGTGTTAGCTGGGTGTCTGTCACCTTTTCAAAACACTTTCGGAGAGTGGCATCTGCCTTTTGCTCTTGGCCAAATTTGCTGTCTGTGGTTAAGGTTTCTGCCACAGCTTCGGGACTACCCTCATCTGCTTCAGCCTCGGGCTCTTCAGTACCCCCCTGAACTGTCCCCGTGGTAGCTTGTGAGCGTGTAATCACTAGCACCCGTTTCACATGTTCAGCCAGGTCATTTCCCACGAGCACGGCTGCTGGCAGAGTCGATGAAATCGCTAGACGCCAAACTCCCCTCCAGCCTTGAAAGCTCACAGGTACCTCAGCTACTGGCAGTGAGATCACCTGCCCCTCAATCCCTGCCACCTTCAGGCTCTCATTTGGGATTATATGCTTCCTAGGAATAATGTCTGGATGGCACAGGGTCACCTGGGAACAAGTATCCCTTAGCCCCCTATACTGATGGTCAAGTATTCCTACGTCCACCCCAGCGGCCTCAAACAATTGCGAATCTGTCCTAACTAGTAAGCAGCGCTTGACCTCCACAAGAGGACCATTTTCCCCAGCCTGATCAGCAGATGTAACTGGTCCAGAGTGAGTCGCCATGGCAACAGGCTCCCTCTGTGGCAAGGAGCTTTGCTCTGTCTGGACACAGAACACCGCTTTTGGCTTGGTTCCACTCAAATCATGAGGCAAATTTCCCTTTAGCTGCTTTAATTTCTCACACTCTGAGATTAGATGGCCCTTTCCTTGACAGAAATAACATTTTCTGCTGTACTTGGAGTCTTTCTCATCTGTTTTTGGTTTTCCCTCCAAAATCTGAGGTCTTGGTGGTTTCATGTCAGAGGGCTTCCCTTCAACATGGGCCCCTCCCCCTTGCTGGTTTTTCCCTGGTCCCTGAGAGTACCTGCTGTAGGTTTCTTTGGGCTTACCCACAGTTTTCCCCTCAGCACCTAAGGGCTTCCTTATTTGGGAAATAAAATCTGCGATCTCCGCCGCTTCTGTCACAGTTTTCGGTTTCCTCTCTCTCACATGGAACTTCAGTTCCCCATGCAGGACTGAATAAAATTGCTCCAGCGCTATCAGGTCTTTGAGCTGCTGGAAGGTCTCTGTCCCCTCCTGAGACAGCCATTTCTCTAGCAACCTCACCAGTTGGGCCCCCACTTGGGTAAAAGTCTGCTCTGGTTTTTTTGTGAGTGACCTGAATTTTTGCCTCAGCTGTTCAGCATTTATCCCATGCCGGGCAAACACCAGTTTTTTAAACTCAGCGAAGTCTTTCAGCAGTTCCACTGGCATCTCTGCATAGACTTCTGCCAGGCTGCCACTGATTAAAGATCGCATAATGGTCATCTTCTCAGTTTCCCTTACTGAGAAGTCCACAAACGCTCTTTCCACGAGGGAAAAGAACACCTCAGGGCAATCTCCCTTGTTGTACACAGGGAATTTCTTCAAGTCAGTTTTAGACAGGCTGCCTTCCCCATTCCCTGGGTTCCCCTCATTATTATTGTTATTCCTATTTCTACTCATTATTTCCAGCTTCTTCAGCTCAAACGCCATTCTTTCTAACTCCAACTGTCTCTGTTTCTCTTCCCTTTCCATTTCAAATTGTCTTTGTTTCTCCCTTTCCCTTTCCTCCATTTCCCTCACCCTCAGTTCATGCTGTTGGGCTAGGAGCATTTTTCTGAGTTCTGAGGTCAGTTCTCCCGCGCTCTCATCCTGCACTGAGCCAAATTCCTCCTCAGAACCTTGGTCTCCCTGTGGTTCTCTCACTTCCCCCATTTCTGCCATTTGGCTTCGAGTCAAGGGCATAATCCCCCCAGACCAGGCTGCCTTCAAAAGTCACGCCTCAAAATAAAACGACGACTTTTTTCCTTTTGCCTCAGAAACAGCCTTCTATAGACTGCTGCTGTCCCTCCAGCACCCACTTGCAACTGTTGCCAGACAGAATTCACCCCCTCTGCTAGGCCTCTCAGCAGACAGGCTAGATCACTGTTACTTCACGCAGCTTTGCCTCAGCCCTTTCCCGCCAAAACGGGTTGCCTCAGAGCTCCCTAATCTAGTCCCCCAATCTGAGTTTGCACGTTCTTCCACTAGCCTACCTCCCCGTGAGGTAAGCCTAGAAGATTACCTACGCGCCCTCAGATTTTCCCTGACTAGACCCCCCTTTCTCTGGGCACACTAGCCAAGGCTTTGCTGGACCACTGGGCAACTGGACCAGTCGTATCCCACCCGCTGGACACCAATAAATGTAGCAACCCCAGACCTACTGGAGTATCCCACCCTGTAGTTATGCTGCCACCAACCATTCGCTCTACCAAGTCACCCAGACCAGGAATGGATTTTAATAAACAAGAGAACAAGGTTTATTGAAAAAACAAACAGGGTAAATAAAAGGATCAGGTAAATAGGATACTGGAACTTGGTATAGTCCCAATCATACACATACAACAGATTGGTTCCCACGGAACACTTTAAGGTAACGCACAGACCCTGAACCTATCCGGTCTGGCTACCTAGATAGAAACCTGAACCTATCAGGTATGTACTATCTGACGAACAGTTGTACCCAGTCTGACCCACAGACTCCAACTCCACTTCTCCACGTCAGCTCTCTTACGAAGGACTTCCCCCAAATATATACAGTACAGCTCCTGCCCCCTGATGTCCCGCCTTCCACTCCCCATAGGATGGAACTTTCCCTCCAAACCCATGACAGACAGGTACCATCAGTGCTGTATGTGACAGGACCCATGGGCCACACTTTGCCCATCCTGCTATAGAGGAAGGAACCTTACAGAGCACCCAGATGATCAGAATAATAGACTCAAATTCTACCAAGTCTGGCCCCTCCAAGAAATTCTTGGTTTATGTTGTTGGTAATTTTATCTTACAAAAACTGGAGGAAGAAATGAGATTATCTATCCCTCACTTGATTCTAACCAACTTGGACGTGATTGCAGGAGTTGCCTAGGGCTCACTTGCTTACACCTTTGTGTCTATGAGTTTGCTGAAGACAACATGGAGATACCCACATTGTTGGTCCCAGAAGAAAAGAGAATCAAGAACAAACCATTCCCTGAAGGAAAGGAGAAGTAGTCAATGACAAACATCAAGATGGACAAGAAAGAGCCTGCTTGGCTACCTATAGGTCTCTCCTCTACCTCAGTCATTTCAAAGATGCTTTAAAGAAAATTTCTTTTCACCTATGTAAACTATTCAGGGGTGCAGAATCCTTTGTCCCCTATACTCTTGGGGATAGCACACAAACACCATCATGGAAGATCACTGTACAGATCCTCCACATTAAAGCTATAATGAAGTGTTTACTTAACAATTTCTTGTCTTTAAAAAATTAACAGATCATCAAAGTCTCTTATATTAAAATAAGTGCAGCAGTGTGAATACAACATTTATATAATTATTTTAATGCTAGAAAACTGAATAAATTGTTAAGACACTCAGGACATTGATGCACTGGTTTTTAAATTAACATGGCCCAATAACACAAATAAGAAACCTTAAGATAATGAAAGAAGTCTGATTAAAATACCTAATTACATAAATATATGCATATGCATGTACAGGGATACTTTTTTTAAATATAGCTACACAGTCATTTTTATCCAATATTAAAAACATCCCATTAATTCACTGTAAGAAATGGGTGATGTATAATGCTTTATCATTTTGAATTTGTTTGTTGATGGCACAAACCAGTGGGAGGCCTTTTGAGAGAGACTTGTCTCAACAAGACTATAGCTGACGTGTCTTGTATTTTTTAATGAATAAATAAATACATTATTTTTTAAATGCTGTAGCTGTCTTCATTATAATTTCAAGGACTGCTGGGAAGGTCAGAAGATGCAGCTTTATTCATTCAAACCTCCTCCAGCAACCAAACCTTCACTAGATAGTGAAGGCTGTGCTTGTATTTAATAATCCATTACAAAGCTCTTTTATTTGTAGTTTATTAGTCCTCTGCACTTCATACGTAAACCTGCACTGTTTCCCTGGGTATGGATCAAGAAGGCAGGAGGGATGAAAAAGTACACAGCAGCTAATAGATTGTCTTAATTGGGCATGCAGGCACATTCCTTAATTAGCAGATAAAACGTACTAGGAATTACAGATTTAAAAGTGGCATATACTCCAGAGTTACATCTTTGAGCAAGTTACTTAACACCACTGTCAACTGTTCATCCATTGTTTCCTCAAAGAAGCACTGGTAATCTTTGCTTATTTTGTAAAGCAATATAAAAGCGTTGGTTGTTGTGGGTCTTCGGGCTATTTGGCCGTGTTCTGAAGGTTGTTCTTCCTGACTTTTCACCAGTCTCTGTGGCCAGCATCTTCAGAGGACAGGAGTATGAACTCTGTCCGTGCTCTGTTGCTGTTTGTTGGATAGTTGAGTATTTATAGCTATGGGAACAACTTTCGTCCTTTTTAGTAGATTGGGTGATTATGGTGATCAGCATGTTTTTGTTGTGGATGTATTGTTGTAATAAGGGGGAGAGATTATCTGTCACTGTGATTGATGGGTGTCATTAGCTGGTCTTTTGTGTGTAGTGATCACCGGTCCTTGTGGCTGGGTAGAGTTCATTGACCTTTTACAGGCTGTATTTGTCAGTGCTGGGAGCCAGGCCTTGTTGAGAAAGTCTAAAACTCAAAAAATGTCTGGGGGAAAGACTCTTAACTTTTGGTATGTATGTATATATAGAGTCAATGCGGATTCCGAGCTAATAGATCCACCACTGACATGGTATTCTCCCTCAGACAGTTTGTCATGAGTGCAGCTGAAGACCTGGAACCAGAAGGGTTAACTGAGGCTGAGGAGAATGCTGAGCAATCAGAAACACCTGAATCGCCTCCAGATTCTCCTTCCCCAGCAGACAAGCTTCGGGCCAGGCTTGGGGGAAGACTTATGGCAAAGAGGTCAGAGGATCGCTTGAAGGCTGTCCACAGAAACATCCGTTCAATTAGTCCTGAGTACTGACAGGATGGAAAGGTTTCCAGCAGCTCAAGGGGCTGTTTTACTATAAAAACAGCTCCTAGTCAGCTAGAATTTCGTGGAAGCAACAAGTCAAAACCTCTGGCTTGCATCCACGCTCCTTAAACTGTGTTTTCCTGAACTCCTGACTCTGGACTCTGACCTTGGACTACGTTGTGTGTTTGACTCTGGACTCTGACCTTGGACTACGTTCTGTGAGTTGGTTTGGTAATTGGTTATCGGCTTTGCATTCTTAGTATTCCTGACTTTGGACTGGCTTATCGGACTTCCGCTGTTGTAACCCCCCGGGAACATGACACAGTTGCAGGAGAAATATAGGGAACAACAACAACCACTCTTTGTGGCCTTCATAGATCTCACAAAGGCCTTTGGTTTAGTTAGCAGGGATGGCCTTTTAAAAATATTTCCCAAGATTGGATGTCCACCTCAACTACTTAACATCATCAGGTCCTTTCATGAGGGAATGAAGGGCACCGTAGTTTTTGATGGTTCAACATCAGATCCCTTTGACATCTGAAGTGGAGCAAAACAGGGATGTGTCCTTGCGCCAACCCTGTTTGGGATCTTTTTTACTGTCATGCTGAAGCATGCCTTTGGAACTACAACAGAAGGTGTCTATCTCCGGCCTAGATCAGATGGAAAGCTCTTTGATTTCTCTAGATTGAGAGCAAAGACCAAAGTCTAACTGAAATGTATGTGGGACTTCCTCTTTGCCAATGATGCAGCTGTTGTTGCCCACTCTGGTAAGGACCTCCAACAACTCATGAATTGTTTTAGCAAGTCCTGCCAAGACTTTGGACCAACAATCAGCCTGAAGAAAACACAAGTCACGGGCCAGGGTGTAGACTCACCTCCCTCTATTACCATCTTTATGCAAGAATTGGAGGTTGTTCATGACTTTGTGTAACTTGGCTCAACGATCTCTGACACTCTCTCCCTAGATGTCGAGCTGGATAAACGCATTGTCAAAGCAGCTACCATGTTCTCTAGACTCACAAAGAGAGTATGGCTTAATAAGAAGCTGACAGCATATACCAAGATCGGCATATACTATAGAGCCTGTGTCCTGAGCACACTCCTGTACTGCAGTGAGTCCTGGACCTTTTGTGCACGACAGGAGAGGAAGCTGAACACGTTCCATATGCGTTTTCTCTGACACATTTTTGGTATCACCTGGCAGGACAACAATAGAGTAGTCCTAGAACGAGCTGGAATTTTAGCATGTATACATTACTGAAACAGCGATGTCTACATTGGCTTGGGCACATTGTAAGAATGGCTGATGGTCGGATTCCAAAAGATCTCCTGTATGGAGAATTAGTGCAGGGAAATAGCCCCAGACCACAGCTACAATACAAGGATATCTGCAAGCGGGATCTGAAGGCCCTAGGAATGATCCTCAACAGATGGGAAACCCAGACATCTGAGCATTCAGCCTGGAGGCAGGCAGTGCATCACGGCCTCTCCCAATTTGAAGAGACCCTTGTTCAGCAGGCCGAGGCAAAGAGGCAGTCCTGGAAGCAGCAAAATCAGGGAGCTGGACAGGGGACAGATTGTATTTGTCTTCAGTGTGGGACTGTCACTCTCGAATTGGCCTTCTCAGCCACACTAGACGCTGTTCCAAGTCACCATAGCACGTCACCATAGTCTCTCGAGACTAAAGGATGCCTAACAAACCAGTCGTCCAGGGTCAGTGATGGAAATCCAAGGCATCTGTGAAATGGAAAGTAACTACAAATCCAACACGTGGGGAGCTTAGTGTGTTGCAAAGCTTGTTGATGTAATCGAACCATAGTATTCTCTTCAACCCCCTCCCCCATTTCCGCATTAGTTCACAGAGTCCAAGATTGCAAGGAAAAGAAACCCTATCATTTTTATTAATTTCACTAAATCTCTTTGTCCTATAGTCTAAAGAGAAGTAGAAGATCTTTCAGCCTAGTCAACGTCCAGTGACCCCCCCTGTGGTTTTCTCTGTCCTTTTTCTTTTCCGTCCACTAGGCGGGGGAGGTCTGCAACTGGCAGCAGTCCCTTCAACTTTTACTTCTTTTCCTATAGGAGATGGGAAAATCCAAGCAAATAGTTATGCAAGTCCCCCCCTTTAAAAGGCCTCCTTTGGATCAGTGTGGAGAGAGTTAATGACAAAGGGATGGCCATACAAAGCCTAAAAGGGGCTGATAGTTAATTTGCCCCTTGGGAGGATTCTGATCCCCAAAAGGGCTTGGGGAAGCAAGTCCACCCAGCCCAGTCCTGTCTCTTGTGCACATAAGTGTGACTTGAGAGTCTGGTTCAACCTCTCTACCTGACCCGATGATTGGGGATGATGAGCAGCATGGTACCTCCAGTCATTGTTGAGAAAGGCGGAAACCTCCTGCACTATTTTGGCAACTAAATAAGTTCTTCCATTATCTGAGAACAACCCCACATTCCAGGGTCCTTTCCAGAGCACTGTAACCAGCTGCAGATCCATTGTGTGAGGACCCCAAGTGCCACACTGTATCACTCATGAACGAACAATTCAAATGGCCATTCTGGGTCAGGCAGCCCAAGCATTGGAACAGACAGCAGCTTCTGCTTTATGAGCATAAAAAGCCTTTTTCATGCACGGAGTATTTTCCACTCTGTCACCTGGCCCTTTAAGTGCCTTATAGAGAGGGTGTGCCAAAACAAAAATTTGGAATCCAGATTTTGCAGAATCCCACCATGCCTAGGGATTTACACCAGCCCTGCTTAGTGTCTGGGAGGGGACCTTGGCAAATAGTGTTCTTTCTATCCATTGTCAACTTTCTCTGTCTTTTCGAAATAAAAAATCCTAAATACCTCACCTCTGTCCTGGCAATCTGTGCTTTGTCCTTATAAAACCTTGAAGCCTTTGTATCCCAAGAAGTTGAGGTCAATAGAGGCTCTCAAACACATACTCTGGTCCTCTGCTAACAATAAAATATCTACATCCTGCATGACTCTGCATGTTTCTGTAGGATTCCATAGTCAAAATTTTCATAGCGCATTAAGGACCCCCCTCGCGTTACCGAGTCTGGCAAATTTTCCCCTCTTGCCTGCCTTGTCTTTTTCTGCTTCCTTATATTTGGTAAGAGCTACCACTGAAACTTTATAGTATTCTTGTGAGTTCGGTGTCAGTGGGGGAGCTACATAATCCATAGAACCATACCGGTTCCCAGCTCTTTTTAGAGGGACCAACTTTAAAGCTCCCTCATATCTTTCTGGCTGAGCTGCTACTGAAGCAAAACCGCCTACATATCTGAGATGGTCTTCCTCCCCCTCTTTGTCGCCGCCTCTGCCCAATCAACCAGGGAAGTCAAATATTCCGAAGAGAAGGCCAAAGTTCAGTACACAATTTAATCATGCACCTCTTTGTCAGCCCCAATCTCCTGCCCACAAGCTCTTTCCAGTTTTCCAGAACACAGCCAAGAAGCATCCCCCTTTACTGGGTGTGCCTTGCTCGTGCATGTTCCCATGCCTTGCAAGTTACGGCCTGGCCAGATGTTTAAGAAGGTTGTACAGAAAAACACACTCATGTCACACTCAGGCCCCTGTTCATGTTGCACTGATTATCACTCTGTCGGCTTTGCAGGCCACAGCCTCAGCACGAGGAATGGGGCGTCTTTGCCATGAAGGGGAGGCCACCACCCATACACCAGGACCCCTTTGGGGGCGCAGTCTTTCAGGCTACCCCTCCTCGAGCATCATCTTTCAGGCTACTGACCTAGGAGAGCAGTTGGCAAGCAGGATGGCTGGGGCAGCCTGATCCCTCCATTGAGGATTCCAAGAGTCACCAGAGACAGGTCGGCCAATGCACCAGATGTGGCCGGCCAAACCTGGGTCCTAAGATTCTCTGGCAAGGAATCAGGCACAGATACAACCAGCTGAACCAAAGGCCCAATTCTATTGAATAGCAGCAAAGAAAAGGTCAGCTGGGGACTTCTCTTAAAAGCAGAGAAAATACAGTGCACATATGTTTTATAATGATACAAACAAAGAGTCATAAAATGCTACAATTCTATTGGTCATTTGTAGCCCAAGTTTGGATAGTCTCTCATTGGGTAATGATGCCAACTAAGCTGTTCTATTGGTTACCTATAGATATGCAGATCGTGTGCACGTGTCCTTGGCTTATGCTCAAGATGTGTCTAAATGTTTGGGGAAAGAATCTGTATGTTTATGTGTAGGCTTCCTGGGCCCTGATATATGGCCTTCACTTTCTGGCTCCCCACTGTGAATGTTTTGGCCTGTTATCGTGGGTTCCTCTGCATACTAAAATCTAGTTTGATTCTGCTCCGGTATCAAATTCACTGACACATATAGTGCAAGTTCTTCAGAGAAAAGATAATTTTTCAGATTTTCACTGCAGAAATCTTTACTACAGAAATTTAACAGCCCCCCATTAAGCTTAATGAGAAGTGCAGAGTTAAATTCTTCTCCAGTGACTTTGAAAAATCTCTGTCATTGTCTCTCCATATGTCCCCCAAAATGCTGAGCACATCTGGGTACAAAATAAGATAGCAAATGGCATTTACACAGCTGTGTAAAATTACACAGCTTTCTATATAGAGCCAAGACATATATACACTCTTTAAAGTCATTTACCACCTTAAATAGCTAATATTTTCTTTTACAGACATGTTTTAGGTACCTGCCTTTCATGATGCCAGGAAAGGTTACTGCATTGAAAACATTTTGCATTTTGTAAAGGGGTGTAATTCAAGATGTTTATTAGCAGGATGACAAAGTGTGTCTGTATTGCTCCAAGACTGAAGACAGATAAAAGTAATCTTTGGTACCACATCTTTCAAATTCCCACGTTGAGCACAATAATCCATGCAAGCCACAGGATTCTGAGAACAGTAATTCTAAAAGGTAACTTTCCCCCCCTCTCTGTCATGACTACTACCTGTGAATTCTCCTTTGGTCTTCACTATTTAGAGTGGAGCAGAAGGGGACAGCCTCCCCTACATCTGGTGCTAGATGGTCTACTCTAAAGGTGAAGCTCAGGCACTAATTGGCCACTTGGAGCTACCTAGTGTTCAGTGTGTCACACAGCTGCACAACAATCATATCCACTGGAGCTGAGTGGAGGATCTGCCCTGTTCTCCTGTGTGCCACAAGACATAAACATCAGTATGTAGGAGAGCAGGGACCAGGCTTTTCTCATTTAATTCAGTGGCTGATGTCCTTCGTGGCATACTAAAAGAATTCTACATTCTTAGTGATTTTATTCATATACTCCTTGCACTTTGTTTACACCTCTCATGAGCGTCCAAATTTTGTCAGAGTTTGAGATGCATTTGTGTGTTTGTCAGTACCTGGTTTCCTGAAGGAAGCCTTCTTACCCTAATGACTCGCTTGGCATTGTTCTTCTTGGAATGTGCGTCTTTCCTAATTTTAGATATCAGTTTAGGTTATATTATCATACGTTTAAATCACCCTTAAACATCTTGGATGGGTGCCACAAGAAGAAATAAATGATTTATTATAGTGAGCTTTATGTCTGTTACTTGAAAGTGTGATGGTGTGTTCTTTCCTGAAGATACCCTCCCTGGATCCAGAGTTCAGAGCAGAGTGGGGTTATCCAGGTGTTCCTGGACTGCAACTCTCATCAGCCCTGGGTAGCATAGCCAATGATGAGGAATATGGGATTTGCAATCTAATAGTATCTAGAGCAACAGTTAGAACTGGATATGGAACAACTAATTGGTTCAAAATTGGGAAAGGAGTACGACAAAGATGTATATTGTCTCTCTGCTTATTTAACTTATAGGCAGAATACATCATGGAAAAGGCTGGACTGGATGAACCCCAAGCCGGAATTAAGATTGCCGGAAGAAATATCAACCTCCAATATGCAGATGATACCACTCTGATGGCAGAAAGTGAGAAGGAATTAAAGAACCTTTTAATGAGGGCGAAAGAGGAGAGTGTAAAAATGGTCTGAAGCTCAAAAAAAAAAAAAAAAAAAAAACCAAACTAAGATCATGGCCACTGGTCCCATCACTGCCTGGCAAGTAGAAGGGGAAGAAATGGAGATAGTGACAGATTTTACTTTCTTGGGCTCCATGATCATTGCAGATGGTGACAGCAGCCACGAAACAAAAAGACGCCTGCTTCTTGGGAGGAAAGCGCTGACAAACCTCGACAGCATCTTAAAAAGCAGACATATCATCTTGCCAACAAAAGTCTGCATAGTCAAAGCTATGGTTTTTCCTGTAGTGATGTATGGAAGGGAGAGCTGGACCATAAAGAAGTCTGACTGCTGAAGAATTTATGTTTTTGAATTGTGGTGCTGGAGGAGACTCTTGAGAGTCCCCTGGACTGCAAGGAGAACAAACCTATCCATTCTAAAGGAAATCAACCCTGAGTGCTCACTGAAATGACAGATCCTGAAGCTGAGGCTCCAATACTTTGACCATCTCACGAGAAGAGGACTCCCTGGAAAAAATCCTGATGTTGGGAAAGTGTGAAGGCAAGAGAAGGGGACAACAGAGGACAAGATGATTGGACAGTGTCATCGAAGCTACCAACATGAATTTGACCAAACTCTGAGAGGCAGTGGAAGACAGGAGGGCCTGGCATGCTTTGGTCCATGAGGTCACGAAGAGTTGGACATGACTTAATGACTAAGTACAAGTATCTAGAGACCTACAGATTCTCTTTTTAGACAATAGTCACAGATATCTTTTACTTTTCCTTCTTTATTTTACTGCTGTTGCTGTTTGATTATTATGTATTTGTCTATGTTTTTATTATCTGATTTTATATTGGAAGCTGCCTAGAGTGGTCCGGTGGGCCAGATAGGCAGGGTATAAATCAAATAAATAAATAAATATTTAATATATAATTTCAGGGCATAGTGATGACTGACCTGCTCAAACATTCCTGGATGACGGACTGACCATTGCAGTGGGTTAAGATTAGTGAGTCTGTACCTGAAGACTGATTTCAACCCCTTCATGGATTGCTGCCTTGTTGTGGCGAAGAGGCTTGAATAATTCAGAGAAGCTATGGGCTATGCCATACAGGGACACCCAAGACGGACAGGTCATAGTGGAGAGTTCCGACTAAACGCAATCCACCTTGAGTAGGAAATGGCAAGCCACTCCAGTATCTTTGCCAAGAACGCCCCATGATCAGAAACAAAAGGCTAAAAGATATGACGCTGGAAGATGGGCCCCTCAGGTCGAAAGTTGTCCAACATGCTACTGAGGAAGAGTGGAGGACAAGTACAAGTAGCTCCAGAGCTAATGAAGTAGTTGGGCCAAAGCCGAAAGGATGCTCAGCTGTGGACGTGCCTGGAAGTGAAAGGAAAGTCCAATGCTGCAAAGAAAAATACTGCATAGGAACCTGGAATGCAAGATCTATGAACCTTGGTAATCTGGAGGTGGTCAAGCAGGAGATGGCAAGAATAAACATCGACATCCTGGGCATCAGTGAACTAAAATGGACAGGAATGGGTTAATTCAACTCAGATGATTATCATATCTACTATTGTGGGCAAGAATCCCATAGAAGGAATGGAGTAGCCCTCATAGTCAACAAAGGAGTGGAAAAAGCTGTAATAATCTCAAAAATGATAGAATGATTTCAATATGAATCCACGGCAGACCTTTCAACATCACAATAATCCAAGTTTATGCACCAACCACCATTGCTGAGGAGACTGAAACTGAACAATTTTATGAAGATTTACAACACCTTCTAGAATTGACACCAAAGAAAGATGTTCTTCTCATTCTAGGGGACTGGAATGCTCAAGTAGGGAGTCAAGAGATAAAAGGAACAACAGGGAAGTTTGGTCTTGGAGTTCAAAACGAAGCAGGGCAAAGGTTAATAGAGTTTTGTCAAGAGAACAAGCTGGTCATCACAAACACTCTTTTCCAACAACACAAGAGGCGAGTAGGAAAAACCATGAGAAGACTCCTTGGAAAAGACCTTGATGTTAGGAAAGTGTGATGGCAAGAGGAGAAGGGGACGACAGAGGATGAGATGGTTGGACAGTGTCTTCGAAGCAACCAACATGAATTTGACACAACTATGGGAGGCAGTGGAAGATAGGAGGGCCTGGCGTGCTCTGGTCCATGGGGTCACGAAGAGTCGGACACGACTAGACGACCTGAAGACTGATAGACAAATATTACAATTGTGTGAAAACCTGCCTGCAAACAGTGCATAGAAAGCAGATAACTTATAGCAATGAATGCTGGGGATTATGAGAACTCTAGTCCTCAAAATGAGCATATTCAAGCTGTGCTGTTATGCATTTTATTGCATATCCTCCTTTAGTAAGTGTATTTGGGTCTATCATTCTATGAATCTATAATTTTATGACCTTCTGGAGTCATGAACTCCAACTTGCCTTCCACAAGCTTCTAGGAGCTTAGCTGAGAGTTAAGGTACCTGCTTCCATGAAAAAAGAGTGTTGGCAAAACAAGGTGAGGGTGTATAAATTATTAGAAGCTTCTACTTGTTCTTGAGGCTCAACCTATAATTGTTGATAATACTGTACTGTTTTGTGGAAGAAAGTTCCAGAAAACAATAAGGAAATCAAGTCTCTTTCAAAGACTTAATTCTGTATGCATTTGTTTTGGGAATATGGTATTCTTTGAACTGCTTGTGCAAATATGCATGTATCCTACTAAATTAAATGTAAAAGTAAATGAAATTAAATGTAAACTAAATTAAAGGTAAATTAAATTACTTCATAGGAATTCATATATTTCAATTTATTAGGAAGCAAAGATTGACAAAGCTACTTTCATGTATTACTGTCTTCCTAATCCCTATCATTTTGACTATGACTGAGGGATTCTGAATAGCGTAGTCCAAAACATACCGTATTTTTCGCTCCATAAGACGCACCTCCAAATAAGACGCACCTCATTTTTAGGAGAGGGAAACCGGAAAAAAATATTCTGGCAAATTCATAAGGCAGTAGCAATAGATAGATGTTGTCACATCAATTACCTCAAACTTCTTGCAGTGTACAACACAGTGAGAGCTTTCGAACAATTTGTAGTTGGCAAAGTTATTCCAATAGCCACAGACAACAACACTACAATGCTTTATATCAACCACCAAGGAGGAACAAAATCCATGTCTTTCTTGCTACTAACAGTACAGTTTTGGGACTGGTGTATTCTCAAGCATGTCATTTCACAAGTCATACATGTACCAGAAGTGGAGAATCATGAAGCAGACTTCTACAGCAGGATGACACACAATGAGTGGGAATTACAGTACCATCTCAAGTTTTAACACTTATAATGAATTGTTATTGCACTGAAAAATATGAATAAACAGATTGTTGCTGGGTAGTCAATAAGAGCTATGAAGAAATCACCACCAGCACAGGTGTAAGCAAACAGCAAAGCATGCCTCACTTCCACTCCCTCCCTTCCTTCCTCCCTTCCTTCCTTACAGCAATAAAGTTTTTTCTCTCTCCATCATTCAGTTCTTTACTTTGCAGCATGCAGCATGTCCACAGAAAGTGTGCTTACTTTTATCAGCTTTTTGCAGCTGATCCTCCTGTTTCCTCCACTCTCTAATCATTTTTCAGATGAGGAGGCCCAAAATGTCTCTGCACTGTTCACTGTTTCCATACTCCTTAGCATATTTTACTACCTCTAGTTTAAAAGGAATGCTATATGCTAGCCTTTTCTGTTTTGCACTGGTAGAATGAGTTCCCATACTCTGCAAGAAAAATGTGCCCCTTATTCATCACCACATATACTGCCTGCTTCCTTTTACAAATATAATCTCAAAGCAGCACAGAATCATAGAATAATGGAGTTGGAAGGGGCCTATAAGGCCATCAATTCCAACCCCTGGCTCAATGCAGGAATCCAAGTCAGAGCAGATCTGACAGATGGTTGTCCAATTTTAGAGACTACAATAGGATAAAATACAGTAGCTGGGAATCACAATGAAAAGATAAAATCTACCAGCAATATTGTAGAACAATGATTAAGAAAAACCAATAAAAACAGGGGGAGCGACACCATGCAGCTTTTGTTAACACAAAAATACTACTAAAATTTCTATTTCCAGTTGTGTGTGTGTACATGTGAAATGCTATTTATGAAATGTTGGGTTCTTAAACCAATTTTCAAGATTTCAAAGCCTTACTTGAACATATTCAGATCTGTGATTCAGATCTGCCCTCTGCAATTCAATTTGCCTTGCTCCATAAAAACTGGACTCAGCTAATGTGGCAAGCTAATACACCAAATAAAACCTGTAGCCCTAGTGGTAATATATTAAGGAAAGGAGTGTTAGGTCCCTTTTTGGTTTCCCTTTTGAACTTTATTCTGCATGTGCTCAGTGCCTTTTTAATCATTCCGTGCTTCAGAATGAAATTTGGCTAACAATACACATTAGCCTCCCCCCCCCCGGTCCCTTAATGTTTTAAATATCTGCAAAATTACTTCTATTTAGGCCTAATTTATGATGAAGTGATGCAGCTTCCTGCAAAGCTCTGAACTACAGAGAGCTATTCTAGCAGGCTCTCAGTAGTAACTTTATCTTCCCCTCACCATTCTCAGGTCTGTTTAAGTTACTGCCAATTTTAGAAGCTTTTGTTTCCGTCCTCTCTCCCTCTCCCTCTCTGCTTCTCAAAATGTCTGGCTAGTCACATGGTCTAACTTCTCTGCAGAAGGTGAAGGGAAAGAGACTCCTCCTTCCTGCTTTGCTTCTCCAATAGAGAAGCCTACTGGGTGATGCAAGCAGGCAGATATGCTAATATCTGTGCACTGGAGGATTGTGGGAGGAACATCTAGCCCCTGATGGGGGTCCTGTGGGGCACCCCAAAACACTGAGTAGCTCTCCTGGCCTCTTTCAGGACTGGGGCTGTGCAGCACTGTTCTGATCAGGAGGTACAGCCGGCAGTCACCATGCCTTTGGGGGATAGTGCACACAAAGGGCCAGGAGGCTTAGGGGCCATTCAAACTCAGACCTGGCAGGAGAGATACCATTGTTGTAAAAGTGGTTTTCCCAGGGTGAGGCTCATCTATTGCACTTTGGATGAGCTGACCCCTGTGATTTCCCCAAATGGGGAAAAATCAACTGCCTAAGTGGGAGATTGTGTTTGTGGTTTCCCTTGGTCTTTCTAGAACCACCCTTTGGTCCTTTGCTATTTTCACTGCTTGTTGCCATAGGCCTGTTTGCTTTGCTGGTTTTCCAGGTGGGCTGCAGAAGGCAGATCCTAGAAAGCTAGCAGTGCAAAATGGTGAGGTCCAAACAGAAAGCAGTCTCTGCTGCCAGTTTAGAGGCCTCCCAGCATGGCAGTGGGAGGCTTTTGGGTGGTGGTGGCTGAACCCTGGGTTACTGCATTCACTCCATAAAACGCGTGTACTTTCCCTCCCACCTTTTTGGAGAGAAAAAGTGCGTCTTATGGAGCAAAAAATACGGTAAATATTCAAGCTCCACTACAATTGTCATTCCCTACTTCAATATGAGTCATAGCAGCTAGTGAGGGTAGGAGTTTAGGAAGGAGGCATACATTTGATTCACACTTGCTTGTGTGTGTGTGAAATATGCTGTAGAAATTTAAATTAGGATATTTTCTAGTTATAATGAAACATTTGTTCTCTATCGTTGAAGGAAATGACATAATTATGTCCCCCGCTCTAATTTTTACAATATGCTCTCACATTCTTATGCATTTTTTTGTGCACATCAGATTCCTGTGGTATTTTCATAGATATAAGGAGCTTGTTAATGCCTATAAAAATAATGGCAAATTTAACAGCCATTTCATGCTAACATCAGAAGAAATCCTCCATGCATAGCAAAATGTTGCTCTTTATGCATCAGTAATGCACACAGCTGATTTACACGGTTCTCTCCTCATTTTATGCCAAAAACAACTCTCTAACATAGGTTAGAGCGAGAAGTTGACCCCAGGACACTTTATTAAATCTGCCCCATCTACACAGGTTCCAACAGTAGTCCTCTGGATATTCAATATTGATATTTTATATTTCTTTATATATATATATTAAAATGTTGGTACTGTATCGTCCTTAATGTTTCCCCAAATGCAACAATACTGAGAATGACATCACAATCAAATAAAAAGGGAGATCAAGCTGGTTTAATAAAATGTTATCAGGAAAACTCAATTACAAAAAGACGAGAAGATTAAAAGATGCTTTAACTGACATCTTTAACTGACAACTGAAATCTAATAAATAAATAAATCTTGAATTTAAGATTTGGAAAGTACCAGACATTTGCATAGAAGGGAACCAAGCTGGATAGCTATTGTCAATAAAAATTAGATTTTCCACAAACCATTGGCAATAATGAAGCTCTCCTTTGCCCCAAGCTTCCATTTCTTAATCGTTTTGATGTACAGCTGATAGGTGTGAATTAAGCCAAAGGCTTCCAGAATTATATTGGTTGATAAATGTCAGAAAAACAAGAGGAAAATCAAGGCCAATCCTATTCACAGTCCCCTTAAGAGTCCTGAGGTGGCCTTGGAAATCTCAGGGTCCCTTGCTATTGGATATACTAGCAAGGGATAGAAATTGCATTTCCATAGCATCTAGAGCTGAAGGTTTTGCACTTCTATCCTAGGGTGATTGGTTTTCCCCAGGGAAGCCTTTAAAAGGCTTTTTACTTCTTATGCCTGAATAGACCATAATTTTTTAAAGCCGATTTTCCAACTGCACGAATGCCCTTTCAGGACTACTTTTCCTTTCCCCATGTGAGAAATCATAAGACTGAGTGGGTTGCTTTAGTATACACATACAGTCAATAAGGCCTATAGACGTTCAGTTCTGATGAAGGCAAAGAGGTTCTAACCAAAATGAAGTTGTTTTAATACAGTTTGGGCAGTATTCAGTATCCTTCTTCACTCTTGGCTGCTGCAGACCATCTAGCCCAGAGGACTACCACATGAACTACATATAGGACTTACTGCTTTGTAGGTACTTGCTTTTAAGTGTGTTACAGTGATTTGTTGAAATAAACCAATTAAACTAGTGAACTCTTGATCTGTTATGGTGTGGTTAAACTGTCTCTTAATCTGGACTCTACATGTGGCTACTATAAGTGGTCTAAGGTGGGTAGATTGATGTTATACTGGACAAGGGTGGGTGGGTTCCTGTTTTCTTAACTATGTGGGAAGCAAATAACATCTGTGAGTAGAGGTGAAATTGAAATATTAGCAGCAACTCTAGCCTGCCCCGAGTGGGTAGGAAAAATCACTAACTGCCTGTGGCACATCAAGATCAGCTTCTCATAGGAGAAACTTATAATTGTTCACTAATTAGAAATAAAGGAACAATATGGTCAGATGAATACAGATGAGCTTCTCTCTTCCTGCAGAACAACAGATATATAATCCTCCACAAGCTAATGAAGTGGCATTATTTTCCTACTGAATGAATTTCAACCCAAGTGAGAGTATGCAAAACTGAGATTCACAGGCAACTTCTACATGTGGTAAAGGAATCCTCTTTGTAGCTTTTCTTACAATTTGTAAAGATTTAGCCACGTTACAACAAAGCAATTTCAAGTTCTTTATTAAAATTTCTGTGAAGCTCTATGCTTCTTAAAAGAGATACAGAGGTGTTAAAATGAAAAGGTAGTGTGCTAACATTTTTCAAGATCATGCTTGTTTTCACAAGTAGAAATACAGAGCAGCTAAGGTATTTTGCAATGTTATCCAAGCCCTTCAATGTTGCAAATGTCATGCTAGATTGTTTTTTGTTTTTCTTTTTACAAAAAAAGTCCTGTAAAGACAAGGCAATTTGGTTAGAAAATACATGTGAGAGTATTAAATATGAAGTACGAGAACACTGTTATTAGGAAGAGAGCTATGATCCTCCCTATATGGAGTTTGATCTATATTACCCATTAGTTAATAAACAGAACTCAGAGATGTAATGGAATGTTGTCCTTTATATTTACTTGTAGCATACTCCCATACGTACACGCTGTTTAGATAAGCGTTGCAAACGTAGGGTCTACATTCGTTAATCTCAGATGGAATACATTTTACTGAATCAAACATTGGGCATAACCCTGTTGACATAACTTTTCATGAGGTAACCCAGATCAGGTGCTGGAAGAATTTAATTTAAAGTAATTAAAAGCTTTCTATCTCCCTCTGAAGTTCCCTAGGGCTCCCTTTTTGCCCCAGGGAAGTTTTGGGACCCTCTGGATGGGGGTAGCAGGGAGCCTTTAATAGAAAGTATTGCCACTGGATAGCCATTGGCAGTCCTGATCACAGCACTGGTCATCCGGCAGTGATTTTTAACTAAGGACTTCTCCTCACTGTCCAGATACTTTTAAATAACTGAAATTAGTGCTTTCAGTGCCTGATTTGGCACAAATTGATTTAACAGGATTTTGCCCAGTAGTGTTGACTTACCCAGCTCCAACTGGTTCAGTGGGTCTATTCTAGTTAGGACTAGCAAATAAGATTTAGGTCTACATATTAAGTTTTAATAGTCTAGATCTAGCTTAAGATTAGCCAAAGCACAGCTTTAAAAAACCCCCACTGAAACCTTGCTATACATCAGCAAAAAGGAGGCTTAAAACTCAGCTCTGTAAAGGCAAAATTCTATTTAACAGCTATATCACAAAGGGCGTTGTGCTTTATTATTGGGGGGGAAAGCAAAAATCACTTCATACGCAGCTCTGTGCATATCCACATCTATGCCACAGAATATCTACCTCTGTCATTGTGCAACATTCAAAGCTCGACATTTCTACACATGCAGTCTCTCTGCTTATGAAACCTGCACACAAAACATCTCCTCATAACCAGCAGTTTTAATATACAGTACCACACATATCATCAACTCAAACACATATTGCTGCACCCCAAGAATGTTTTAATAATATAAGTTATTGTTATTAGTGACACCTAGCAATTATGTTCTAGTATCCAAACTAATGCCTATCCCCTCATCTTTTAAAAACTTACATAGAACATTTTCATTAAAATTAGCCAAGCATCACTTGCTACAATACACTGCAACATTATTTTTGGTGGAGGGAGGACACCATCTTGATTCTAGCATACACTGAAAAGATGTAAAAATGAAGAGAACTTCCTTATTTACAAGCACCTATTTATCTAACCTTAAATGGAAGCCATAAGCAATGTTTAGATGTTGCTATTCAGAGACTACATTCAGTTTTAACTAACAGTGCACATTAATAAAGATGAGGTGTGTTTAGTCTAAATAGAAAGTAGAGTTTATTGGAACAAATGGAATTCATGTCAGTTGCTATCCCACTGGAAATGATATAAGAACAAACTAATTAATTCAGCGTTACTGCCATGATGCAACTTTGGTTCAAAATTTTACCTTCAAAATATTTTAAAGCACCCACTTGATGATATGAAACATGCACATAAGCTCCTCTCATAGACAGTTGTGTGGGAACACTAAGTGAACACTGCAAATCTATTGTTTTAATAAAGAAGCATCTGTATAGAAAAGATAACCTTAACAAAATGTTAAATAGATGGTATCTGTGTGTGTTCTGTACCATCAGGATCCAACTTATAGTGCTTTCCAAGGTAAGTGAAATATTTAAGGAGTGGTTTTACCAATTCCCCTCTCCTGGCTGAGAAGGGATTCGAAGTCTGTTCCTCCATCCACTACACCATACTGGAAGTCTTGGGATACATGATAGTTGTATAATAAGCACAGAGATGAAAACTGTTCACAGAAGCTCTGTGCTAGAATGACTGTGCAACACTCCAGCCACGTGAGCAAGCTATTAAAAATGAAAGCTAAAACAGTTTTTTTTCCTGAAAAGGAGAGGACAGTGCTGAGAATGTTCTAATCAACATTACAACAGCAGCAATGTGTCTTCACTCAATAAGGCATGAAGTTCTTTCTCAAAAACTAAATCTATGTTTATTGCTTCAGCTAATGTATCTGAAACTGCAGCTTCTGTACTACATTATACTTTGGGAGATTATCTTGACCCAAGAATAAATGATCTGCAATCTTAATTCAAATATTACCATTACATCATAGACATCTAAGCCAACATTGAACAGCTTTGCTTGTAAGATTTTAATGCTAACAAATCATCCTCCATCTGAGATTAATCAAGATTAGAATGGACCATTTTCATTTAGTGAATATTTCAATGTTATTCTTGTAACTCATAGAGTTTAAGCAGCACTTAAAATACTGAAAAGCAGCAAATGGATGCCAGCCTTCCAGTACAAAGACAAATCAAGTATCATACCAGTTTGGGCACAAAATGAATTATGGTCCAATTGGTTAATAAGCTAATGTATTAGTTTTCCTTTGTTGAGGAGAAACCTCATCAGATCTTAATGTATTAATTTTGCCACTGCAATATGGGGGTCACTGGTGGCCGTTCAAGTCATTTTAATGAGGTATTAGCTCATTATTTTTATTCAACATGTTACCATAGTAATGAACAGAAGAAAAATTATTAAATGCCCTTGGAACCTGCTGAATTCAGCTTTCCTGAACACCATATCTGGACAGAATAAGCTGCCCGGGCTGACAAAGGTTGTGCAAAATTTGCACATTAATTGGAATTATTTTAACTTATTCAGAATTGTAATGTGACAATGACTAGTTGCTGGTAAATACACTTGTGCATTTGTCATAGTCATTAGCCTTCAAATAAATGTAATACTTTGCAGGTTAAAAATGTAACACTTGATACAGGCTCATGTAAAAACTCAGAATTTTGTTTGTGCAAAAATGGCTTATCACTTGCATCCAAAATGTGCCTGACTGCGTGATCAAACGGTATAGTTCCCGGCATGCATATGTAACAAGGCACTTGTCTTCCAGTGGCTTGCTTGGGTTAGATAAGGCCTTACCAAAAATGGCACTACAGTATACATACTATGGAAGCAGCAAAAGGCCCTGAAGCTTAGTGTCACATTCTCCCACTCTACCAACTTCTTGGAAGACTTCAGATGTGTTCTACAGTATGACAAACCCCAGAATGAATTCCAGTAGTTTTTGCCGATTACAATGAGGTAGAAAAGTGCTGCTTAATTCCAAAATAGTTTCCCTCTTCTGCTTTGTCTCCTTAAACACCTAGAAGAAAATGTAAAATGTTGTTTCAGTATTGTCATTCAGCAGTATCAGTTAAATGCAGCGTTACTGATGGACCCACACAGTTCAGCTGCTCTCAAAACCATGTTCTCTCAGACAATGTTTTTCACATGCACAAATTATCTGTTTACAGAATGCAGAATGCAACCTATTAGCCACCAGAATCCCCCAGAAGTCAAGTGCCAAAGTGACAAATTGATGGTAAATGTGTAATGTTTTGTTTTTGTAGCTTTACATCTGAGACTAGGAAGCACTTTGTGAGGGCTCTGTTCTCAGTGGTTTACATTAGTGGTTTCTAACCTCAGGTAACGCAGGTGTTCTTGGACTGCAACTCCCAGATACCCCACCTAGCACAGCTGGCGGTGAAGGCTTCTAGGAATTACAGTCCAAGAACCCCTGAGTCACCACTGCTTTTCATAAATTTGTACCAGAATTCTACAGAACATCAGAGATTAGATATATCCCTCTTGAGTAGCCGATACTGCCATCATTCTATGGATTTATTTGATCCTTTCAAAGCTCCTCAAGCTTGTAGCCACCATTGAATCTTGCAGCTGTGAATGTCATCATTTAACTATGCAATGCACAAAAAGTAGTCACCAAGTGAGGATTATTGTTTCATACAACATGCTCAGTTTAACATCAAGAGTACAAAATTAAATACAGTACACTAACTAGCGGATGTCTCACTGAACTTAACACAGTACTTACACCCATGTCCTTGAAGACGTTCACTGCATTTTTTGCAAGGCAGTATGTGGCGCTCTCAGCTGTAAATGTGGAGAAGGCAAAAAGAGAAGCATTATTTCAGGGCAAATACCAGAAACATTGCCAAGCACAACATATTTAAACACAATGAAGCTTTTCTATAGAAAGGGGCTGCTGGGCATACCATATACTGCAACATTCTTCTCTGTTCTCATTATTAAGTATTTGTGTAATTTTTGAAGATACTCTGATTCCCTGACAGGACCGCTGAAATTATGGATGAAGATGGCAGCAGAACTGTAGGCTTCCAATAAGGGTCCTAACAACTTCTGTAGGAAGGTGAGGTACTGCTGGTGTTCCTGTGACTGGCTCACCTACATTAAGCAAGAGGATACAAGTCAAATCAACTGTTACTCTGATGAAGTATAATGCAACAAAGTCATACATAGGGTGGACCTTTTTTTTCCCTAATCTAAATCAGATTCAGCAATGTACATCTATGTTATGCATATTGATAGCAATCTCAATTTGTATAGGTTTTGTGTAATCAAAACAGCTCCCCCCCATGCACAAGCCAGGAGATATCAACAGATAAGGGTGTACACAGGGTGTTAAGTGTAACAGGACCTTTGGGTTAAGGAATAGGACAGAACCCCTGTCCCCCATCCCCACCCACTAACAAGTGGCCATGCTCAGTGCACATGAAATTACGAACTGATAACAGGGGGGAAAAGGCCAGTGAGAGGGATTGGAGTGGAATAGAGTGTCTGGAATATAAGGATGTCACACGCCAACATTTTCCTTCACATCCCATGTGGCACATATACTAAAAGAAAACTCAGGTATTAAATTGTAAAATGGGGTGACAGAAAAACAAATGCAAAGTGTATCAGCATACTTGTAGGGACTCCAAAGTTTGCAGAAGTTTTAGAATAAAAACATAACAGGAAAAAGGAGCATGACTAGGGGCTAAAGAATGCTGAGTGTCTCTGGGGCAGAACATTGGGACTGAGAGCTTACAGTGCGAGAACAGAATGGAATACCTTGGAAGGAAGGCTCAGCTGGACCAAGCAAGAGCACTCCATCTAGGCTCCCTTTAAAATTATAAATTGCAAGCTCATAAAGGTGGATGGAAGGAAAGGGAGATAGTAGAGACAAAGTAGTCAAAAAACCAGTTACACTGCCAGTTAGGCTCAGCATGCAAACTGTATAGATATCTTTAGACCTGGTCTCAGCTGTATAGAGTCTGCGAAAAAAGCTAGCAAGTGCCCTAAAAGACTCTGAGCTGGGCTGCTACATAGTCCCAGTTCCTCAGACAACCAGAATGGGTCAGTGCTCCTCCAGTTTATGCAGCACCTTCAAGTAGCAATCCCTCTGCTCTTCACCGAAGTCACTATCTTCATCCTCCTCGTCACTTCTCCAAGACAAAGGTTGTGGCAATTTCTTCTCCCAGTGCTGTTCTGCAAGATTAGGACTAATATCTTCCTGCTCATCCTGCTTAATACAGAAATAGTACAAACCTGTAAGAATGGGGAGTGGAGGGGGAAGTGGCAAAAGTCTTCCTCCTACTTCTCCTTTCTACTGGGAAGAAAGAAAGCTATATGTAATGTACTGATATGTGCTATGGGTCTCAGCAATTTTAAAAGGTCATATTTTAAATAAAATGCTAAGTAACATCCAGTTTCTAATTTTAATAACTCATCTACTGATTACAAAAATTGTGCGGAGGCATTACCTATATCCCTAGAACTTTCTATTTTTCCATGTGAAATTTTTGGGAGGGAGGGACAGAATAGGTAGGTTGTCCACCTCACCATCATTGCCTATACAACATCCACAGGTGCAGCAAGCAAACCAGATTCTACGCCAACACCCAAGTCATTCTAGAATTTACATCCTTAGGAAAGAGTCTTGATTTTTGTTAAATGAGAGGGAAATGTTAGAAAAGAAGAAAAACAGTGCCTTCTAGAGGAATAAAGCTTAAACTGAATACTTTTGTTGAAGTCTATGATAAGGACAGGACTATAAAAGAGTAAGGATTTTCCATATAAATATAAAGTTATAACTTAAAATGAGTTACAGAAACTTCTCATAAGACAAACTGACATAAAGGGTCAGACACCTGCTTCAGTAACCACTCTAAAATTCACTAAGTTCACCAAAGCTTCTTCCCAGGTATATCATAGTTCTCAACCTAACTTTACAAATCAGGAGCATACATTCTGATATTGCCAATTGTCCTAATTTTTTATTCCCAAACATAATCAAGAAGTATTTTGAAGGCAGAGAAATAATTACTAGTAATTTTATAAAACTTACAGGAGGGGGAGATCACATGTCCTGAAACCCAGTATAATAAGTTACAACTATAATTGGCCCACTGAAAGAACTGAACTTACATAGGTGTTAAGTCATGAAATCCCCACTGATCTAATGGGCTTACTTACTGTAGCTATGACTTATGATTTCAGCCAAGGCAATCTAAATTTACTCATTTTAATTTGCACTGGCTCAAAAGGTACCAACTTTTTCTATTTCCATTGCAGGGCCTAACAATCCTGTATATGCAAAAAATCTTTTTATATAAGAGCCGGGAATATCATTAGGATTCCCAGGTGAATCCTGGGACCTTATAAATTTGCCAGGGTGGAGAAAGATCCTTTATTAAGATCCTTAATAAAGGATCTATATTGAACACAGAATGTTGATGTGTACATCCGTGAACAGAAATATATTTTGTATTCTGAGCTAAAGGAGAAGAGTCAAGTTTTAGGACTCACAATCAATTTCAAATCAGCATTTATCACTGCCAAACGTGAAATGTTCAAACCAGGAAGCACAAATCTGCGATCTTAGAAACGGACCCTGTTAAACTTGATCCTTTCACAATGCCTAGATGATAAGTTAGATACACATATTTGTCTAGCTGTCTCTTATTATTTTAGATGTTATCAGTACTGCAGATGTAAAATGCAAGGCATTTAGGATGTAAATACTTAAAACAATCTGCATCTTACCTCTGCAATCACAAGAATTCCATATTGTATGAACTGAGCAATTGCTTCATGACAGACTTGGCCTAAAAGCTGGCAGGGCTGAAGACAAAAGAAGCCACATCAGTCATCTATGATATTTTTTTTTTTACTGTGGACTATTCAAGTGCCGCAAATGATTAATGGACATAGATGACAAAGCAATGTAAAACTCTGTGGGGCACATGTATAAACCTACTTTATAGCTTCCCCTTTTAAAAATTTTCTCTAGTGCTCTTTCATTTCACAAAATCTGAGTGAACACCAATAGAATTAATTCATTTCTATTGCATCTAAAAACAAAAAAGAACTAAATAACTGGTTATATATTTAAATATTGCTTTACAAGAGGGGTCAGCAACAGGCAGGTTATGAGTTGCATATGACCTCCGGTCTCACAAGGCAAACAGAACATATTGCTATAAAATATAATAGTGACTAACTAATACAGAAACCTACTTTTAGGACCAGGGTAGACAAATAGTCACTTGCATCTCCTAGCTGGTGCAATGCAACAAAAACATTATGAGGCAAACACATGATGAGCTACAAAGATGGACTAGGAATCCATGGCTGTGATTTATGAAAAATGCCTTTGTTTGCAGAGTATCCATTTTGACTCAGCAACAAAGGGCTCTGGCTGTGCTGTGATGATATTCCAGCTTTGCCTGGTTGTCCCTGCCTTGCCTGCCAGCCTCCTAGTTCCTGCCCTGCCTGTCTTGCCACTCCTACATCTCTAGACCCTGCTGCCTTGCTACAGTTCCTCCTGACTTTGACCCCTGGACCACAATTTGCATTATCCTTCCACCCAGCTGCTGTTTGGACTCAAACCCCCAGCTCGTTGGTCTCTGCTTGGGCTGTGATCTTTACTCTGAACTAGGTCCTGGTGCCTGTTCTACTGAACCCTGACAGTTTGCTAAGGCAAAGGCCTGCTGGGAAGGCCTATTCTTATATAGCCCAGTCCTAAGCTTACCCAGGTGGCACTCCTGAGGAGCTGGGCAACAGCTGCAGGGAATGGGCCCAGTCCTGCAATCCTTAAAGCAGTTCCCCTCAGAGAAATAGGGCCAATTCTGCCTGCACTAAGGTTGCTGGGTCCCAACAAGGCCCCAGTCATGACACTCATTTATCTGGCAGTCCATATTGCCCAAAGATCAATATGAACATAATGTAAAATGAACAGTCCTTACAGTTTGCTGTCCTCTGAAGATGCCGGCCACAGAGACTGGCGAAACGGTAGGAAAAACCACCTTCAGAACACGGCCAAGAAGCCCGAAAAACCCACAACCACCATTCGATCCCGGCCGTGAAAGCCTTCGAGAATACATAGTCCTTACATTTCTGTCCAAATCTGTCTTTCAATATCATCAAACCTAGATCTGCATGCATTTACACATTTCAATATTGCTTTACAAGAAGGGTTGGCAACTGGCAGGTTATGAGTTGCATACGGCCTCCAATCTCTCAAACACCTGACACACTATCTCATTTCCTTCACATTTTCTCCAAAATCTCATACAAATCATTAATTACTGAAACAACACTCCTTGCTATATCACCTATTGATCTCTGCCATTTGCCTTGTTTCGCACCTGTAGTTTAAATATTTCCACACAACTTCCATGTCACTATTAGCAGTTATCCAAGATCCAGTTTTCCAAACAATTTTCAGAATTATGCTATCATGTTCTTATGAGTAGCACATGTGTCACTTGCAACCAGCACAATACTTTCTCTTTTCTTGCTTGCCATGTTTCTATCTTCAGATTTTTAAGAAATCTTATGAATTAAAATACACCTCACATTGCTGTTAGACACTGTTAACATAACAAAATAACACTGTTGTTGCTATGAAATATCTAATATGTAGCTTGCACACAAACATACACACACCTTTCAATACCTACCAATGAAACTGTGCCTTCCTTAGAAAGCAAATAACATAGGCTGGCAGCTTTACGGACCAGTTGTTCCTGGCTAACCATATGGGGTGGAATTCCATTGACACCATTTCTATGCCTTTTATTCTGTATGGCATGGAGACTGCAGGCTGAATGCAAAAAAGGAACCAAGTTATTTTGAAAGCCTTTTTTAAAGTTTGCTGTTAAGAACCAAGTTTAAAGAATCAATACATGAAATCATTTTAAGGATAAAACATCTCTTCCAAAGAAACTGAAACATTTCTTAACTAATGATAGGAAATCTAAGCTGCAACAAATTCAAAAATTATAAAAATGTGCACAGAATAAAGCAGAGGAAAACCATATCCGAACTTTTTAAAAAATGACGTAGCAACTGAAAAACTGATTTTCAACAGAAATTCAGCCTAATAATTCTTTCAGCCGTCGTCCTGAGGAAAGCTGACATGCTGCCACTTGCTAGAAGGTTAATCTATGACTAATTCAGCAGTTCAGGCTTAGCACCTACCAATGACAGCCTCTCTGAAGAAGACATGAAGCACTCCGTTGCTGTAGAAATTGAGTTCAAAGACAGCAGGAACAGATGTGCTGGGAGTGATGAAAAACTCATTGTTCCGGCTAGTGTTCGTGATAGTTAAGCAATTCCCCAATAGATGGATAGCATGCATGACCACATCTTCTGAATTCCCAGAGAATCCCAAGTCATAGTCCCGAGCCAGCACCTCTTCCTTCATGGAGAAGAAATCCTCCACCAGTTTTGAAAGATCGATTCCCTGCAGAAAAACAGTTATAAGATTCAAATCTTAAATAAGTTTTAAGGTACTGATTTTCTTTTTTAAAGTGAGACACTTAAAACAGCCGGGGAAACCATCATTAGTTTCCAAAGTATACCCATGTGAATGCACAACTGCTTTCAACCGCAGTTATCCTTACATAAGCAGCAGTATAAATAAAATTATCCAAACATATGGACTCTCTGAATGTTCCTAATGCAATTCAGAAAGATTTTTCTGCTGTTATCATATAATGTGTTGGCATTGCCCATGGAAAAGTTTCAAATGTATCTGGAGACAACAGTAGAATTAGGCATTCCAATGAGAGTTAAACTGAACCTGGCGCCCCACTCCCTCAGGTGTCATGGAGAACAAAGCCCTATTCAGGCATTCTGGTACTCTCTCACACAATGAGAACTGCTTCCTAACACTTTCCACTAAGTCACTGCTTTTAACATGTGAAAGTGATAGTCTGAAAAAGAGGAGCCCTGATTCGGGTGGGATAAGGAACTGATTCATGTGGAGACCCTACACAGACACAAGACTTTCTCCAACAGACAGCTCAAAAAGGTTGGCAAATTTTGTGTAAGTGGAAAGAGGAGCAATAAGATTTCCTCAATGATAAAAACTGCTTCTCAACTTAGATTTAACTAAAGGCTAAGTCATTTTGGCCTGAATATGTACTGTATTTCTTTAAGGGAAAAGAGGAAGAGCTGGTCACATGGAGTACTGTACCATACAACACAACAGAATAAGCAGCTTAGATCAATATTCAAGAAGCTTAATTCCATAGCAACTGTAATGCCTATTACAAGGGGCCTGATTTTACCTACACATGTGTGTGTTTAAAGACATGTATTTAAAAATTCATCTCCAAACAAAGAGGAGAAACATGATTGCCACACAAATATTTGATCCATTTAACTATAGAAAGTTAAACCAAATTACGTCAAAGATATATTCTCCTCTTCTCTCCACCTACGACATAAAGGAAGCCAGTGTAGCACAAAACTTAAAAATTAGTACACCACCCATCAAAACAGATAATTAATGTATCTATACTTATATTGATTCTATACTTTTTTCACAATTTTATCACTCAATATATAGGCATAGACCTTGTGGCATATGTTAACTACCAAAATGAGATCTTCATCAAAGACCCAGAAAAAATTCCTCAGTTGTTGGTCCACTGTAGAAAATTGTCTGACATACCTATCTAGTCCATTTGCATGTGACTTTTGAGTATACATTTCAGCAGTTACAGTGCAAGAAACAAGCAAGACGTAGTAAGGATTACCAGAATACAGAATATCTAAGCATTATTAGCATTTTGCAAGCTTTTGTGAAAGATACTGTTTTTGAATGCAAAAGCAGAGCAACCTTACCTGCCTATGTCGGTAGAGCAGCAAACAGGCAATAATGTGTGTTGACATCACAGCACATGACTTGTTAGCAGCTAAAAGCAAACAAAATAAAATAAAGCTACACTGGCACTTTGTCATGCAACTGAAATGCTTAGAAAGCACCTCAAACAAAATGTTAGCGACCAAGGAACTAAGAATAGTGAACTTCCAGTGTTTTACATTGATGGAGCTTCACATTTTCAGTGATGTTCTGCACAAGACTAAACAGTTGTCAGAATGTAACATGCTACTTGACTTCAAATGTGTCTTTGGACCATTTTAAAATGCCAGTATGCAATATGGACTAGTAACACCTATGGCCAGAATCTTTTTGGGAGAAGCCATTAACAGAAAATTAACACTGGTTTATACTTTTTTAGAAGTCATCTGTTTCAGAGATAAAATATGCTATTTATTATGTATTTTGATGTGCTGAATTCAAATATGATAATTAAAACAACTGATCAGCTATATTTTATGACTATGTATATTGTGCAGATAGTAGAGTTTTTATAAATTGTAAACCTAGGTCTTTTCATGTGTTTATGGTTGTTTTAGCTAGCTATAGGAATCCTTCAGTCTCAAGAGACTATGATAACATGCTCTGACTAAAGGTCTTGGAACAGCATCTACTGTGGCTGAGAAGGCCAATTTGAGAGTGAAAATCCCTTCCACACTGAAGACAAATACAATCTATCCCCTCTCCAGCTCCCTGATTTTGTTGGGGACTGCCTCTTTGCCTTCGCCGGCTGAACAAGTGTCTCTTCAAATTGGGAGATTCTTTTGAAATCCGACCATCAGCCATTCTCACAACATGCCCGAGCCAACGCAGATGCCGCTGTTTCAGTTATGTATACATGCTTAAAATTCCAGCTCGTTCTAGGACTACTCTATTTGGAACTTTGTCCTGCCGGATGACACCAAAAATGTATGGCAGACAACGCATATGGGACATGTTCAACTTCCTCTCCTGCCGTGCACTCACTACAGTACAAGAGTATACTCAGGACACAGGCTGTATAGACCTGGATCTTGGTATATGCTGTCAGCTTCTTATTAAGCCATACTCTCTTTGTGAGTCTAGAGAATATGGTAGCTGCTTTGCCAATGCATTTATCCAGCTCGACAACTAGCGAGTGAGTATCAGAGATCATTGAGCCAAGGTACACGAAATCATGAACAACCCCCAGTTCTTGTGCAGAGATGATAATAGAGGAAGGTGAGTCCACAACCTGGCTTGTATATTATAATATTTCATTTATCCTGTTTATGTAAAACTTTTAAAATCAGCAAAACTATTATGTACATAGTATAGTCCTATTCAGTGTCTATTTGGCGCTTCTTGGCTTGTCTCTTGTATTCATTAAATGGAACATATTTTGTCACTGTCCAGCAATACTCTGCAAGCATTCATAGGCAGGCTCCATTTGCTCTGATAGCATTTCTCCATTGTTGCAATGTCCTTGTGAAATTGCTCATCGTGCTCATCGCTCACTGCTCTGCAGTTTGATGCGCGGGGGGGGGTGCGATCTGATGAGATATTTTGGGACATTTTGCAACCAAGACCTTTGTATGCTTTGAGGAGGTTTTCCAACAAAACTTGTAGTTGTCTGCCTTGTTGTTTCTAAGAAAATATACTGCCACTAACTGGAAAGCTTTCCATGACATATTTTTCTTGCCACACAATGCATGGTCAAATGCATAATCTCAAAAATCTGAGGACTAACAAAGACACATTCCTTTATATTAGCTTCACTTAACCTTGGAAATTTTCCATGGAGGTACTTGAGAGCAGCTTATGTTCTTTCCATGACCTTGACAAAGTTCTTCATCAGACCCTGCTTGATGTGTAAGGGTGGTAACAAAATCTTCCTTGATTCAACAAGTGGTGGATGCTCAACACTTGTTCAGAGTGGACAATATACCTTGATTTAGTAGGGATCTCTTGTACAACTATCCCATTTGCAGAGAAAACAGGAGTACTTATGTGTCCAATCTGCAGACCAAGAAAGACAGCAACAACCTTCACATTGCCACAAAGCTGCCACTGATGTTGGTCAAAATATGTTTCATGTTGTCATACCTTTTCTTCATATGGTATGCATGACCAACTGGAATTGATGGCAAAGCATTGCCATTATGCAGCAAAACAGCTGCAGAGCTGACATCACACCACCAATGCTGTTGCAGGCTAAAAATATTCTGCCAAAAAGCAAGTACCATCCAAACCCAGTCATACATTTATTAATAGATTCCGTCAAAGATGTATTTTAGTCATTTCTGGTTTAAACTGAGATCTCGTTCCTTCACAGTGGACCCTCTACTTACGGAATTAATCCGTATTAGAACGGTGGCTGCAGGTCGAAAAGTCTGTAGGTCGAGTCTCCATTGACCTACAATGCATTGAAAACCAATTAATGCGGTAACCAGCCATTTTTATTCCATTTTTGTTCCATTTTTGTTTTTTCTGGTCTGTAAATCGATTCTCCAGCTGCAAGTCAAACCTAAATTTTGCGGCCAGAGAAGTCTGTAACTCGAAAAGTTTGTAAGTCGAGCCATCTGTAAGTCAAGGGTCCACTGTATAACTCACTTATCCACTGCCATTCCCAAGACAAGGGTCATATATACTGACCCTACAGCATATGGTTGTTGTGGGTTTTTCGGGCTCTTTGGCTGTGTTCTGAAGGTTGTTCTTCCTAACGTTTCACCAGTCTCTGTGGCTGGCATCTTCAGAGGACAGCACCTACAGCATATCTTGAGAACTAGAGCCAATCAATACTTTTAAGCATCATTTTCATTCTTAGTGCCTCAGAATTAGTAACGCTTGACTACATTTACTTCGGAAGCATTTTGGCTGTAGACCAGTGTAAACATGGAAGCAGTTTTCTTCCTTTCACTTGACATCTATTGTGCAATCAGTCATGCAAGTGATATACAACTTATTTCATAATCAGTATGTGACCAGACATGCACTGGACACCCAGCCATAATGAAGAACCACCTGCATAACTATAAATTTTGCACACAGTTTCTCCCAAGAGGATTCCAATCTACATCTTTTCAAGAAGTCAAATATAATCTTTACACTGTAAGAGACACCACTAGTGACACCTGCAGGATATACTGCCCCCAGGGCTAAAAGTTATAAGGTAGAACTAGGAGGATATTGGCAGTTTTATTATACAAAACAGTTCTGCACAGTACAGTGGACCCTCGACTTACAGACGGCTCGACTTACAGACTTTTCGAGTTACATACTTCTCTGGCTACAAAATTTAGATTCGACTTGCAGCCAGAGAATCGACTTACAGACCAGAAAAAAACCAAAATGGAATAAAAATAGAATAAAAACCACTGGTTATGGGATTAATCAGTTTTCAGTGCGTTGTAGGTCAATGGAGATTCGACTTACAGACTTTTCGACTTGCAGCCACCATTCCAATACGGATTAATTCCTTAAGTAGAGGGTCCACTGTATACTAATGACTAGAGATAAGGTATTCATATTCATATACAAATACGATTATCCACGCACAGGTGACGTTAACAAAGGTCCAGCTCCATTGGACTGGACAGTCCACTCACCAATCCGCTGCGGATGACGCGATTCTACAAATGGCTCTGCAGCACGCAATCCCCTCGCTACTCTTCAACCCTGCAGAGAGGCTTGTCCTCCCACCTCCCGCCACAAGTGGCGAGCAGATTGCACGCTGCGGAGCCATTCATAGTACTGCACCGTCAGCATCCACGGAGGATCGGTGAGTGGACCATCTGGCCCCATGGGGCTGGACCCTGGTTAACGCCAACTGTGCGGGGATATTCATATTCGAATATACCCCCATCTCTACTAATGACCCATGGAATGTGTGTGAACATACAGACAAAGAACACAGCAACAAAAAGAAGAGAAGCAGATATATTTCACTGGCTTACTAATAGACTACCTGTCATCTAATGCCAACCATTCCATCCTAACTTGTCATTCTAAAGACTGCACATTTAAGAAATGGTGCTGTACTTTGCTTTTCTCCTTCTAGCTCCCTATTTTTTTGCCCATTTGTGTGACCTTTTTTCAATTGTTGCCATGAGAGCAAGAAATGCAACAGCCCAGTTTTAACTCTCTGCATTCTTTTTCACTGAACACCAAGGTAAAAATGCTTTAAATTGGTACACAAAGTATTGTTCATTACATGTTCCTATAACTAATTTGGTTTACTTAAAAACAACAACACTAAACTGCATCATTACCTAATTAATCCAGGATTTTAATAGCATTTTAAATATGCACATTTCACTAGCCAAAAGGTACTCCTTCCATTATACGAATTCTCAAAGTGTAATACAGCAGTCATTACTTATTTTGTATACATAAATATACAAAAATATCTCAGAATATTATTTTAAGCAAATAAAAGCCTAAGACTATCCATATCTTGGCTATTCTCAAGTCAATCAGATATAATGTTCTCCCATATGGATATGTCTTGATCAGCAAATTAATGTACTGTAGCTGGAAAAGAAAGCACTTCAAACTGCTTCAGCAAAAACAAGTCACTATCTGACCCAGGCCTGTAAAATACAGCAAAGTTAGATAACATGGATTTCTTAGTGAGAAGCAAGTTCAAAATGACAACCCTATAAACAAAGACGAGATGATATGTACTACTTTTGCAGACAAAAAGGGAAAGAGAACAGTTCCAATATATAAAGCTCAGTATGTCAGAGAAAATACTGAGTCAGTTCTGTACTCTATCCATTACTTACTGAACAGTACATGCTCTGCCAAGTTAGCTATTAATTGTCTTCTGAATGGCTCACAGGATACATCCCTGGAATCAGGAAGGGTGGTGTTTGTACCTTCTTGTACTGCACAATTATTCCTGAAGAAAGTAAACATTAAAGACAGCTACTGTAAATAATAACTTATAATTCTAAGAAGGTAAAGGTTCCCCTTGACATTTAGTCCGGTTGTGTCCAACTCTAGGGGCGGTGCTCATCCCTGTTTCCAAGCCACAGAGCCAGCGTTTGTCTGTGGAAAGTTTCCATGGTCACGTGGCCAGCGCGACTAGACACAGAACGCCGTTACCTTCCCATTGTGGTGGTACCTATTTATCTACTCACATTTTTACATGCTTTCGAACTGCTAGGTTGGCAGGAGCGGAGACAAGCAATGGGAGCTCACTCTGTCACGTGGATTGGATCTTACGACTGCTGGTCTTCTGACCTTGGAGCACAGAGGCTTCTACGGTTTAACCCGCAGCGCCACCACATCCCTTCTATTCCATTGTAGCAAAACCCAAAAATGTTTAAGTGACATCCTCCCTTTTACTATACCCAATGTACTCCAAGTAAACATAAAATAAAATACATTATAAAACAATAAAGTAAAACAAAACAAATATACAATATAGTCACTGTATATCATCCAAAGGACTTTTTTGACTCCTGCACCAAGTTCTACATAACTAGCTCCCTGAAAACTGTAGCTGCAACATGATTTTACAATAATATTTTGTCCTCACATGGGAGTCAAACTGGCAGACCCACTCATCTGGTCCACCACTTTCAAATACTGCCTTTGCCTTTTTGCAAATTTTATACTAATCCGCACACCCAGATAAGTCTGTTTTCCCTGTTGAATGCATAATACAATACAGTATTTTATTTCAATTTTAGAAGAGGGACTGCAGTCCAACACTTTCATCTATAATAAGTAAGCAGCTGGTATGTTATGAACCACTGCCAATTAATGATTATTTTAATATCTCACTGAAACCACTCAAGACAGCTCAAACCTCAGGATATTTCTTTAATTGTCTACTGGGAACATGGCTTGGATTGTGGGCATTCTCCTTAGTTTGGCTCTAAGTGTTAGCATAATACTAGAGCCTAACTCTTTGAATATCTCAATTAAATGAGAAAAAACATAAAACAGTAAGGAATTTGCTTTCAAACTATACAGCTATACAGAACTATTTTCAAACTAGAAAAGTCCACAAAAGTTTACTGCAGAATTCTGTAACAAGCCACGAGAAGATGACAGCCATGCTGTTAGCGTAGTAAAGGCCTGATGATTCAGCATGAGAATAGGTTCACAATGGTCTCTAAGAAAACTTCTCAAAACATTATGAGCAAACACTGATAAAACTAACACAAGTTTTTGCTAACATTCTTTCATTACTGTTAGAAAGTTACTTAAGTCCTACCTTGAAGGCAGTACAGCAGGTAAGAGAGTATGCTCCAAAGAAAGAGGTGTCGCTAAAGGCTTCTGGCTTTGACTGGCTAAGTACTCCTGTAAATATAAAGAACTGTTCAGAGATTTATTTCAGCAAAATAGTCTTCAACAACCATCATACTAACCAGCAAAAACAGTCTCAACAGAACACCATAACTGCCAAATACTGACAATCAGCAAATGCTATTTAGAGATAATACATTTAAAATATTTAGAACTCTACAACTGTGCTCACTATACTGTAAGTTAACTAATGTCAAAACTGAACACTAATGAAATTAAATCTGTTTGGGCATTATAGAAATGCTAGTGCTGTGACAACACACTTCAAGAGAAACTCTGATCCTTGCCTCTCTGTTGAGTTTGCCATGGTTTCAGTGACAGATAGGAAGAAGAGAAACACCCTGCTCATGCGTAGCCTCAACACATGACAAGGTTTCTTGCTCACATTTAGAGTCTCCATATGAGCAGGGATTTTCTCTTCACACTGAAACTGTGATCAACATAACAGAGGGAGTATTTTCATAGCACCAGCATGTACAATGCATGAGCAGCTATGTAGTCTTGGACTCCCCCAGATGAGGGGGGGGATGTCTTCGTATTACTCAGTCATTGCTACTGCACAAGTTTATTGTTTTTTTTAACAACAATAATTAAAATATTGAGTGAAAAGTAAAAATGTTGGAAAATCGGCACTCAATGGGAAGGAAATAGTGACACAAGGCAATGGGTTCATATTGGGGTGCACTACAAACTATGCCTCTTTAAAAATTTAAAAGTTATTGCTGTGACAAAAAGAGGTCTTTCTTTCCCACACATTTGAGGAGCACAAGAGAGAGGGCCTTCTTGGTGGCTGCTCCCAGGCTACAGAACCTTTTGTTCTCTTTCTGCCAGCAGGCAAAGACATTTTTATTTAGTCAGGTCTTTGGCTACCAATCAGACCTTCTTGAAAATGAAGTTCTCCCATTGTTATGTAGATTTAGCAAAACAGGTGGTTTTAAATAAGTTTCAAACTTTATTAACTGTACACTTCTTCTAATCTGATAATATATTTAATACTAATAGAATACTGTAATTTATTTTGAGCTTTTAGCTCTGTTGGTTTTTAGACATATTTTGCAAGCTGCCTTGGATCCCACAAGAGAGAAAGGTAGGAAGTCAATCAATCTGGCAGTCAAACAAATAACCAATCTCCAATTAGCCTAATCTGAGCCGGCTGGATGTCTCAGTGATTAAGGGATCTAGCTGCAGAGCCAGAAGTTGGAAGTTTGATTTCCCCACTGTGCCTTCCTAGGAGAAGAGCTAGCCTGTGTGGCCTTGGGCAAGCTGCACAGTCCCAGAACGGCCCCAGAATAAGGGGACAGTAAACCCCTTCTGAGTATTCTCTACCTAGAAAACCCTGGAAAGGGTCACCTTAAGTCAGAATTGACTTGCTAGCATATGAATGTTAATGGTCAGCATGCTGTCATGTAATACTAAAGGATCTTCAAAGGATTAACTTTATCCAAATGAGTGCAGGGACAAAAAGATTTTAATCATTAGCAGGTTTGCTTACCCTAATTAAAAAATAAATTGCTTCACCTTCATTGTGAAACAATAAGGCTAACTTTTAAGAGCTGAAAAGATTGAGCAAACAGAAAGGGGGCTTTCTGGTTCATATGTAACATGCAAGAACAATGAGCAATCCTAGCCAACAAAGGTCCCCCCCCCCCCCCGGCATTTTTAGTCCAGTCGTGTCTGACTCTAGGGGGCGGTGCTCATCCCATTTTCAAGCTGTAGAGCCAGTGCCTGTCCAAAGACAATTTTCGTTGCCATGTGGCCAGCGTGACTAGGGAACACCATTTTACCTCCCCACCGAGGTGGTACCTATTGATCTACTCACATTTGCATGCTTTCGAACTGCTAGGTTGGCAAGGAGCTGGGACAAAGCGACGGGAGCTCACTCCGTCGCGTGGATTCAATCTTATGACTGCTGGTCTTCTGACCGTGCAGCACAGGCTTCTGCGGTTTAGCCCGCAGCGCCACCACGTCCCTAGCCAACAAACGTTGTTACTGATGACTGCCTGTGTTGCGGGATAGGGAGAGGTTGGGGGATAGAGAGAGGTTAATGTTCAGAGATGTTCAGCAGGTGATCAGTACAAGAAATGCTGCCTTCAGCTGTTTTAGAGCAGTGGGGTAACAAAATGCTCACTTATATCCTTGCCAACAAATCACACTAATTAAATTAAAGTAATAAACTGCCAGCTACACAAGTGGCATTCTTGGCTTCAGACAGTATTTTACCACAGCCAAGTAACAGTATCAGTTGGCAACATTCAGTTCCCTAAACTCAATCTTATCTGCAATATATATTGAAGCAAAAAAGTAGAAGAAAAAAGATTAGTACATAATGGTATTAGTGAATAACAAATCACTGAGGTTTTAAGATGCTGAGGCACTTGTAAAAAGAATTCTATATTGCAGGCAGTATAAAAATGGCTTATGTTACACTGAAAGGCAGTCAACTATAAAATCATCAGGAGAGACCCGCCAACTTCACAGGTGTGCTTGGTGAGGAAAGGGAAAAGGCCCTCCCAGTGGCTGCTCCCAGACTTTGGAACTCCCTCCCCCCGGAGGCCCCATCTTTGCTGTCCTTCCACAAGCAGGTGAAGACCTTTCTCTACAGGTAAGCTTTCCTTCAATGACTGGCGTCCTGAGAGGGATTTTAAATGTACTGTTGTGCCTTACTACTTTGAATGTATTCTTGGTGTTGCTTTTGTTTACTGTTTTTGAGTTTGCTACATACAGTATTTGTTTCATCCTTTTGAGTATTTGTATACTGTGTTTGCTGTTTTTAGCTTTGAATATTGTCTTTTAATGATGCAAGCCACTTTGGGTCCTTTTAAAGGAGAAAGGCAGGGTAAACATATTTTAAATAAGAAGGAAAAAAAAGAAATTTCAGAAGTGGGTCTGAATAACGATTAATCTGCACAATCAAAAGATTAAAAGAAAAAAAGTTGTGGATTAATATCCTTTTATTACCATAATTGAAATGTATGTATATTTAGAATAACAACAGTTGGTAGAAGCACTGACAATGTCCGTTTTATACAAACATTTTGCAAGTGTGACAACATTAAGATTTTCTAGAGTGATATTATGCACAAGAGAAAGTGTCAGCTATAATGCCACCTTTATTAGGATATCTCAAATGTTTTCTGAATAAAGAAGATCTACTAGAATCAATGGCACATGGGGCTTCCTTGTTTTAATAAAACTTTGCAAACTTGTGAGGAAGAATTCCAAACCTCTCTCCATATGAAGCAGTGCACATTATCTTAATGGCAACACTTCCTTTCACAATCTCCAGAGACAAATTGTGTTTGACAAACTTCTTAAATTAAGCTTATCAAACCTCTCACTACCTGCCGACTACAAAACCATCTTAATTATGAGAATCCTGTGTATATCTGATTGCTGAAATTATACTTAGCTGTAACACGTTTTTTCTGAGCTGGTACACTTGTTCTCAGAGTGCTCCCAAACTGTTCAGACAGCAAAAGCACCAGGAGTACAACTTCACTATTTTAACTTAGCAATGCTAATAAGCTATGTGCTATTAACTATTGCTGACTCCCTGGACATGCAATCAAATCAGCACTTGGGACATCTGAGTACAGTACACCCTGCACACAAAGGAGTTCATTAGTCAGAACACAGGAAATAAGACAAATGCCTACAATTCTCTACGAACATATATTTCCTATGAGCCATCCATTAATATAACACACTTTTAAAAAATCCCTAAATATGCACTATTTGTAATATTAACATTTTATTTTGTCATCTTCACTTCATTTACTCTTTGAATCAGGATATCTTAACAACTACTGTAATCCTTGGAACATACATTTATGCCTTTTTATCTGTAGAATCAAACAAAGATTCAGCTCTGCCTTTTCCAACAATTTTACCAGCATTCACAGCTTCCAGCAACCACACATATACCTGACATGCTGGAAAGGGTGCAATCAAGGCATTCAATGCAAAGAACTCAATAATGTTAAAAGTACATGATTTTGCCAGAGGGCAATGTTTTTTTAATGACCACAAAATGTGAATTTCAAAAAGGAAAAAGAGTCAGACTTGTTGTGAACTTTGATTCTGTCCTTGTGATGGACAGAAATAGGCCATCTCCTCAGTCACAAGGCAGGGCTTAAAATCAGAAAGCAAGTTTTAAAATAGCATGACATCAGGAGGCAAATAGTCCATTCCTTTCCACATCTGCTGTCTCTAATTCAGGCATAAATTGACTTTGAGACAGGCTGCATTTTAGTGACAACTTTACAGTCAGAAAACCAATACACAGAAAAATAAAAGCTAAAAGTAAGAATAGATAAGAGTAGCAAACAGACATCCACAAGTAACCCAGGAACAACTAAGAAGTACATAAAAAGTAAAGCAAATCAGAGATCAGGTATTACTAAATTAATTGGAATTCCACAGTAAGAAACAAGCAGACAAGATTGACTGTCCTTTTATCCGTAAGCCACAATACTAATTCAGAGATCTAAATCTACTTGCTAGTCCCATCTAGAGCAGTCACATTTAATTAACTGCTGAATGATGAGCCAATATTCAAGTCAGTACGGGCCATTGGTTCTTTGTGTTTCCTCTAGCTAGGACCAGCAACTGGATTCATACCATAGGAATGCATTGTTATCTTTCTTGGCCAGTGTAGGAAACCAGAAATTAGTAGCACTGCAGTAATTCATTTCTAGGAGGATAACATCATCTCCAACTCCCCTCTTTCTTACTATCATGTGTTAAATGACAAACAGGGTAGCAGAAATCTTGTGGGGCATCTCTGATGAATTTCTTAAATATTCAGATTGCCCCTGCACTGAAACAGCTAAGGCCCACCCTTGCTCTGGTTTCAGCAGGTATCTCACAGAGGATCTTAGCCATGTCCTCATACCTTTCTTACCAATGTGCATCTAGAGCCTTGCTTCAACCAACCAACCAACCAACCAACCAACCCAACCAACCAACCAACCCATTTGAGAGTTGGGCACAAATGCTTGAATAGCTAGTTTTTGACTTTAAAAACTCCTTGCTCATCCCTAGTTGACCATTCAGTGCTGCAATATATAATAATTTTCGAACTGCAGAGCTGGACAGGACCTAAGAATCAGTGAGTCTACAGCAGGGACAGCAGGGAATTGAACTCCCAACCTCTGGCTCCACAGTAGAGATGGGCATGAACCACCAAAACGGCAGTTCATCTTGGTTCATGGTTAATTTAAATTGACTAACCATGAACCACACATTTCTGAATATTTTTCCTGACAAACCACGAATCAGTTTGTTGGTTCATCAGCTCTATTATAAAAGGACCCCCTGGCACCTAGAGACACAAACTGCCACTGCTCCCTTCCCACTACCGCCTCCCTACCTTTTGCTGCCACAGCCTCCACTGCCATCTTGAAAAGCAGCCTGGTTGGCTCCCACAGGCCTGCTGCTTCTGCACATGCACTCTCAACTGTGGCAACCAGGCTTTTTAAAAAAAGAGGCAGCCACAAGTCTGTCTTTAAAAAAACCTTGCTGCCTCAGCTGAGAGGCAGGTGCATGTACAGAAGCAAAAGGTAGGGAGGCTGCAGTGGGAAGGGAGCAGGGGCAGTGAGTGTCTCTAGATGCCTGGGGTGCCTCTCAAAATTTTTTTACTTAAATTTTTTTTGAGATAATGACTTTTAAATCACTAAAAATCCGTCCATTTGTATTTGTCATGGTCATAACATTTGACAAACACAAACTGATGAATTTGCAATTTGACAAATTTTTCAATTTGTTTTTTGCTCCACGCCCATCTCTACTCCACAGCTACATACCTAAACCACTTAGCTATCCAGCATTTCACTGAATCATCATATATATATAACCCTGAATGCAAGAAGCAGCATGAAGCCTGGGCGTTTATATACTCAGCACCACAATACATATGCAGGCCCTGATTTAGCAATGGCCTGCACATGTAAGGCTCAGAACTCCTTTGCTTGGTCAGTTCCACAATGAATGCACTTACTTTTAAAGAAAATGGTTGTGCAAAATCTACTCTTACACATCCGTAATTTTTTCGCAGCATTCGGAAGACTCCTCTGGCTATACTCCAAAGGCTCTCATCCTTCTTAGGCTTGCCCTGCAAAGCATTGAAAGGAAACATTATTTTAAGAACTATATTTAGCAGGTTTTCAATATCAAATACATTCATCGCTCCAAACCACTTAAATAAATACTCCAGATAAAAGTGGGCACCCACATATACAAATCACCATATACATCACACGCAGTTTGTTTCTATATTACTGTTACCTATGGTCTAAAAAGCTATTTGAATATTTCAAAGAATTTCTGCCCCAATTATTAATTCGTATGCCAGAACTCCTCATGTTCTTATTTTGCTACAAATGGAACTACATGCAGTTTATGTTTCCACAGTAGATCTCATCAGCATTACCCTTTCAAATGACAGCGCTCAAAAGGCTGCTAAGCAAAAACAGCAACATTCTAGAAATTCCAACTTACCAATTGCTCACTATTGTAGTGACCCTCAATGATTCTATCATAGGATATTCCCACAGGTATAATGAGTACATCAGGGGTAGCATTTACATATAGAGCATCCACCACCACTGACAAAAGTCCCGCCTTTGCACAGGATATCTTTCCACTCCGGGATCGTGTGCCCTCCAGAAATATCTCTAAGAACTGCTGCTGCCGAAGCAACTCTTGGACGTGCTTAACAGAAGAATGGAAGAAAGGTAACATCAAACACAGGATCATTGCATTCCTTCATTAAAACAGTGGGGGATTTGCAACAAAATGTTGTGGCATGTCCACGTTTTCAACAGGAGTCCTTGCATTCAGAGATTCAGCCAACCTGAAATAGTAGTCTTCTCATTTCAATCAAGTTTCAAAAAAAGAAAAGGGAGGCTGTTTTTCTTTCTTTCAAATTCTCCCGAAACCTTCTCAGCTATCCTATATAGCACAAAAAGGGCTCATGATTGACACCTGAATGCCTTACCACTAGAGAGAAGCACAAACCACGATTTAGGCAGTTTGTGCAGTGGCCAAAAAGGGTGTTCAGCACTTCTCAGCCCTGCCTTCTCCAGTAGGCGCCCACTCAGAGGCAAAACCCAGAAGAAGTGGGACAGGAATTCAGGGTGCTGCCTCTTGAGTGAGCATCCACCAGAGGAAGTGAGGCTGGGAACAAGCCAGTCGTTTATGCCCACCTCTACTTACCACTATGCTGTATGTGTGTATGCCTGTGTGCAGTTGCGTGCGGGGGAGAGAGAAAGAGAATGTGTGTTCAGAGAAGACATTCAACAGAATGAGAATCTTATGCAAACTCCCCTTTAATACAGAGGTGCCATTTTTACAGCTTGCCTGTCTCTGTCAAGAAGAACCAAAGCAACAGGCTACTTATTTTTTTATGGGTTTTCAACTGCTTTTAAAGTCATGATGTTGCAGAGAACAGAAGGGGTAAATCACAAGCCAGTCAGATCCATTTATGGAACTTGACACATAAAAGAATGATTTGTAGCAACACTGGTAGCACCACCCCAGGTCCATGCAATTAAAATCTAAAACCACTGTGGTTTATGCTGTTACGTTTATTCTAGCATACATAAGCAGCACAATTCTGGCCATAGTATCTTAGACAGCAACGTTTTTTTCCCCTTGGAAAAACTGTTTTTAGATGTTTAAAAAGCAATTTAGATGTTTAAAAAGCCTTAAAATATCCTGCTAGCAAGACAGAAATCAGGGAACAATCACATGGGGAAGAAAATTTTCCATCATGTAATGTTCTACCACAAACATTCCATTTTTATTTTTTTAATTGCTTCATAAAAATTATTAATAACAATTAATGGATGCCAACACAAAATTTACTTGACAGTTTCAAAATTGCCTGAGTCAGCAAAATTATTCTTACATTTTCTAAGCAACACTTCCATCAAAACCCAGATTAGTTGTGCTCTAGCTTTAACAAGACAAATCACTGCAATTTAACAGTACGTTCCAACTAGAGTAGGCCCACTGAATCAATGGGTGTTTGGTGAATCAACTCTTCCCTAAGTTATATTAATTCAATGGGCCAAATGTAGCTGCAATTTACTACTGGATTTCAGCAAATATTTTTCAGGTGATTATCCACTGAAATATTATGAGTGTGTGTGTATATGTATACAGATGTATATACATATATATATACACACACACACACATTTTATTGATTTGTAAATGGGGAGAAAAATAAAGCTACAAATACACAGCAAAATCCAAGCCAATACTGAGTTACAAATTTATCTCCAGACTGTGAAGGCCAAGTTAAAAGCAACATTTGTTACTTCCCGTTATCCTTCCTGTACATGTATCTATGATTTATTTCTTTTCCTGAGCTTCAGGCATTTTAACAACCAACCTATTAGACTCAAACTATTACCCTATACTGGCTCTCCAGGTAAAATTCTGTATGGTTCATAGATGTGCTCTAGATTTATAAGGCAACAACACAGGCATGCTTACTATCAGGCATGAGAGTGCATGACCAGCAGCACAAGGTCATAAAGTGAACCTCATGGCCAAGTGGAAATCTGAGTCCAAGTCTCCCCAACTAGACTGCCACTGCAACCACTATATCAAATATAGTTCAATACCTGTAAGATGCTGAGATACAAAAAATATTTTTTAGTAAATACAAGTCAAACAAACTTGCTGAATCAAATCACATTCTATTTAGGCACTGGAAAAGTTCCCAGAAAAATCACATCACTGGGGCTGTTATGCTATCCTTCCTTGTTTATTGTTTATGTTGCTTGTTAGTATGGCTTTGACTATTCCTTTCTCACTGCTGCCAATGGGAGGGAAATTATATGAACCAGTTATATCAGCTAATGTTTTCCATTGGTGGGGGTGTGGTCAGGATCCAGCTGTATTTTTGATCTTTTCAATCCAGTGTCTCTACATGTCCACACGTAATTCTGACCTCCCCTTTTTCAGCTCTCCAACTCTCACATTCCTTTGTGACTGTCGAAACTGAAGTCATAAAGGGGCAGGAATGTGAGAATTATGGCTAGAGCAAGAAATGTGACCTTTCCTATGGATCCTGGCAGGTGATGATAACATGACTGGACTGGAAGAGGTATTTTAAAACCCACAACAAATGAAATGTTTTTTGTCTTTGAAATTAAAATCTCTGTTGTCTCACCAATGCCTGAAATGATGTACTCTCTCAGGTAGGTTGCAGGGATAAGCTTCAATCAAGGGATACATACCACATAAAGTAAAGCTCTGTACAAGTTATCTTTACAACCATCAGGCCTTTCATCTAACCTCCTCCGAATAAAAAATCCTCCAAGCTTGCGAATCAATGTGCTATGGATAAAGGAACAAGCATTACAGGAAATTTCATTTTAAAAGGATCATCTTACTCTGAGCATTTAACAACTGCCTTAGACAGGAAACCATGCAACTGACTTTTTTGTTTCCTCTTTGTGAAAAAGCTGGTCAGATTTTTGTCTCTGGCATTTCTATAAATGTCGCTTGAGCACACAGTAAGTGTTTCTGTCTGGATGGTCCTTGTGTCACAAATCAAACAACATTCTGTAGCTATTCCATTTTTGTTTTTATTTTGCCATCAGGAATGTTTTGTGGAAAGAAAAAGGGGGAAAGCAGTGGAAAAACACATGGGGCTTACAAGCAGAAAATGATCCTATTGGGATTCACCATAAAAGTCTGTGATTCGGCAAGATAAATGGACAATAATAGCTTCATTTGGAAGATCCACAAATAAATAGCTTGGCAGGATTTGTCAAACTTCCTTCATAATTATTATGCTATCAGTTTTTAAGTTTAAAGAAGGCTACTCTGATTCCAAATACTTTAAAACAAGTTTAGTCTCAGTTCATCCCATTTTCTGATTCTCTAAAAAACAGAATCACAATACCTTAAGTCCACAGTTCACCACCAGATTTTCATAAATAAAACTGTTTTGAACCACACATATCAACTGAGTCATCCAGTCAAGGATATATTTGCCCTCTAGGATGATTATGAACTACTGTAGCTGGATAGCTCATTAGGTTTATGTAGAGGTTGTCAGTTTGATTCCCCACTGTGCCTGTATGGCCTTAGGCAAGCTTCACAGTCCTAGAACGCCCCCAGAAAAAGGGAATGGTAAACCACTTATATGTATTTTCTACCTAGAAAACTCTTGAAAGGGCCACTAGAAATAAGAAATGACTTAACACAGAATTATTATTCTAATAGGGTAGTTCTGAAGATCGCACAAACCTTGCGAGACTAAGATTCCCCAATCATCATCATATATAAATAAAACAAATTTGGAGATGACACTAAGTCTCTCACAACAGCCAGGTAAAAATGAAACTTAACTGGTAAACTCTAAACAAAACAACTCATAATTCTTTTCCTAATATATTACTTAACTGATGGCACAATTTTCAGAAGTATTTTAATCAACATTCTAATGGTGTGAAGACTTACTCTTTGCAGTCCTAGAACAAACTACAGTCTTGTCATTTTAAAGAGGACTAAAAGATAAATTTATAGTTTATATTTCTACTTTAATATGTTTTAATGACAATCTTGTTATGCACCATGTCACATCAAACGCATGGTGATTCTAATAAGGATTCTGAGGTATGTGAAATGTTGAAGGAGCTGTCTACCATTGCCAATTCCCCAGTGAGTCTCCACAATCAACAGCAGATTTGACCCTAGATCTCTTGAGTCCTAGTCCAACAATCTACACACTATACCATACTGACTCTCTAAAGACAGTCTTATACAGCTTTAAAATACACTATGCCAAGCTTATATATGTGAAACTGTATCACATGTGTCCTCCACCAAGTGGACTGTGTGACTTTTATAATGAGATTTAGAATCTGTCATCTACTGATGTATTTAATAATCTTATACTGCTTGCTGGCAACTGCTTGCAATGTGCGCAATAAGAGTTAGTTAAGAACTGATACAAAGTGTATTACACAAGATTAGAAGCTTTATATGAAACATTCCACAAGCCTGCACAGCATCACAGTGTGCCCTTAGATATGAACCTGCTATTTTTCACTGAGCTTCTGTAATCCTAAAAGAATGCACACTGCCTGGGAATGTTATCACTGCCTTGAACTTGCTTTCTGAAGTTCTGTTTTCAGCTACACAAAAATGAAACTAACTTTCAGATGAAGTTTCAGAAGACTAGGATGCCAGAATAGCATTCACCAGATGGTAACAAATTAGTAAAGACATTTAAATTTTTTCTATGTCTTAATGTTTGACATGGCAATCCATTGTTCTTGTCAGATAAATAAAAAAAGTGTGAAGAAAATCAAGGCATACAACGCTTGATACAAACATTTCTCCATACAATGGAGATTCACCTCAATCTTTTCACTAAAGATCTGTATTATATACACTGATCAGGAACAAATAACACTGAATGAAAATATAATTAAAGCCAAGTATAGAATTTAAGAAAACAGTACTATTCTATGGACAGATTTTGGGAGGAAACGTCCATCGCAAGTTACAAGCCATAATGGGGGTGTATAATCTCCAGGCTTCAAAGGAAAGTACTTCAAAATGCCAGATGCAGGGGAGGTGTATCAGGAGACAGGTATCTAGTTGTCTTGTGTGCTCACAGAGGTATCTGGTGGGGCCACTGTGAGATACAGGAAACTGGACTAGATGGGCCCTTGGCCTGATCCAGCAGGGCTCTTATGTTCTATGTCTGAGATTTCAGCTCCTCCGCAGGTTCAACTGATTCAAGTGGGCCTACTCTAGTTGAAACTTAGTACATAAAAGTAGGACACAACTAAAGCAGACCCATTCAAATCAATGGAATATATAGAGAAGCTGACTCATCAAATTTCCTTGGACTCAATATGTCTATTCCAGTACAATTTATTACACAAAGGAACAGGATTTCAGCTAAAGAAAGAACTTCCTAAATCTGTCCTTCATCTTCTATACCTTTCTGTGTTTCATAACCAACACCATTCCTATTAATTTTTGAAACAGATGCTGTGACATACAGTAGCACATGAACAGCTTGATAATGGTTTAAGACAGTGTCTGAAATCCTGTTGCTTTAACACACCACATAAGGATGACGATGGCATCAGCCATGATTTTTTCAAAACTTAAACATTTCCAATTCCCTCCTCCAAAGGTCCCAAGGCTGCTTTGGAATCCCCTTCATTGTAGGGAAGACTTAACAGCGCAATCTTTATATAAACAACTCAACAACACAAATATGAATTTGTCACATACAGAGCACAGAAGACACCTCTTTGCCTGCATATGAGCATTAATTTTTCTAGGAGTGTATTAGTGTCAGGATCACATTAATACAGTAAATGTCTTAATGTTATGAGCAATCATATCAGCATTACCTGAAAATGGGAATATTCAGATTGTTCCCTGCTGCAATGTAGGGTGCTTTGATGTTGTGGCAGAAAAGAATGAATGTAAGAAGCAGGTAGTCAATATGCGACTTGTGGACTGGTAAGAAGATAAGAGGCAAATTCAGCTGCATGAAGAAAAAAAAAGACACTACATAGATAGCCAGACATCATACATTTATTATATTATCAGTACAATTTAGAGTTAACATAGAGTTTCACCTAGTTCCTATCAATTAATGCCATCTGGGCAATTTCATTATTTATTCCCCACTCCAACACCAAACACTGGGTGAGGCTGTAAAGCGGGGGGAAGGGGGGCAATATGTTTCACAGATGCCGTATAGTAACAAGTAATAGGGATTATAAATAACAACTTTCAATAAGAAATGCCAAAGAGCACCACAGGAAGAATTTCAGTTACATGTAATTTTTTTTTTAAAAAATCATGTAATATTTCCATATACAAACATGATATATTGTTTAACTGAAATAAGTGATTTTAAAGTTACATCTCCCAACACGCACACAAATACACACACACACACACACACATATATATATATAGTGTGTGTACCATAGAACAAGGTTAATAATTTATTCTACCAAGTCCTGTGAAGCCCAGATGATACTTGAAATGAAAACTAAACTACACTAAACAAAAATTATTTTGGTGCTTTGCCTCTGCAGTGATGGGAGGGGAATGAAAAGAATGTGATAGTGTTGACCCAGTTTCTTGATCAAAGCCAGACTATCGGTGATCATCAACAATTACCTTAATGCACTGCTCTATTAAGGATGGCATTACATGCATCTGGGTTATTATCAGTTCACACACACAGCCCAATTGTACGATATGCCCAGTACTGGATAAGAGTATGTTATGACCTGGTATACTTTCCTTATAGGTGACTAACCTAGAAGACCACTGACACCTTTTCCAGATCTATTACTCAGTAAAAAGTTTCCTCTGAACATTTTAATATGACAAATGGCACAAATAACAGGTTTTGACACCACTCAACACAAGATGATTCCACAGAAAATATTCTAAAGGTCCGTTTTCCACTCAATTTGTAAACCCTGGTCTCTGCTATAATATTTATGACTGCAAGAAGTACGGTATGATTGAATGCTTCTCTTGATAAAGTAGTAAGAGACTTCTATATAGCAAAGCAGGCGTCAGGGGAAAAAAAGCTCCAGCCAAAAACTTTAACCATAAGGAGTAGCACTCAATTGTGCAACACTAGCACCTGGAGTCTGAATTGGTACAGAGAGATCAAGTCACAGATTTCACTCTTGGTGAGTTGAATCTTTGGCAGAGTCATAATCCTATTACATCAGATACTGATACCACGAAACTGGTAACTGCTGTTTAATACGACAAAAGGTTTTCTTCAATTTCCTTTTGCTTTCTAAAGCTCATCCTACTTACACCTCACCTCCGACAGAGATGAATCACTAAGCAGAGCCTTTCTTGTCTCATATTCAGCCACTACCCAGCTCAAAACTGGATAGTGTAGCCCTGCTCCAAACATGATGATGACTAAGGCAATAGGATCTGCAGCAAGTTACATCAAAAAAAAAATAACCAGCTGTTGAACACTGTCTCCACTAGTTTTATTACCTCAGTTGCTGCTTTCACCATCTCCAGCTGGCCTTTGTGAATCTGGATATTCCAAAAAAAGCTGTTAAATAACTTCAGTAACACCCATCCTGTCAACCTAAAAGGGTAATAAAAGTACCATATAATATTCATGTTTTATAGACACATTTTCATTTTGCATATTAAAAAATTAGCTATAAACACATACAAATACATAGAACACAATCAATCAAACAACAGTAGTGGACAAAAGCATATTTAATCACATACAACTTTACACAGAAAAAAACTTTCATACATTTCAGTCCTGCCAGAAATTATCTACCAAAACTAATCTCAATACCTGATTAAAGCAGGAGAGACATTTGCTACCATTTCTTGAAGTATCCTTCTAGCTTTCTTCTTCACTTTATTGATAGTTCGAGGGTCCAGTTGACCAGTGCCACCTGTAGCAGACACTTCTGAAGCCTCCTCCATAATAGCATCCTGTACTCTGAATGTGAGAAAGAACATAGATGGTTTTAAAATAAGCAGTACTTGCCAACCATTTTTGTGACCACCCTTTTTAAAAGATGTACTCACAATGAAATCCAAACTCAAAGATATCCTGGTTATGATATGCCTGGAAAGGAGAGAAGTCTCTTGTCTGGCCAACATACTCTCTTTGTGGTGGTTGATCTCAGATCAGCTGGCACAACTGGAACTAGCACAAGTGCTGTGCCAGCTTGAGATTGGCCAGCAAAAAAGACCCAGAAGAAGCAGCTTAAAAGGGAAGCAGTGGAGGTATGACAGATCCAAAATTCTCTCTGCCCAGACATGTAGCCACTATACTAGCACCAAGTAAGGTCAGGGTAGTCCTGAGTAATTTCCAACACCCCTAAGCAGAATGGGGTGAGGATGCTGGATGCCAAACAGGCTTGGCTGGCTTACTATCAGGTCAGCCATTTTAACTAGTTAAAATTGTAATTCAGATATGAAAGAACTGCCAACACCGAGTATAATTTACTGGCGGAAGTATAAAAAGGCCAATTTATAGATTAAAAACTTAGACTATGTGGGTATGTTTCAATGACAAATTCAGCATGTTTTCAAGATACATACACTCAGTAAAAATACATGGATTGCTTTAAAGCTTATGGGGTTATTTTAGTAGCACTTAACATTTCCAACATAGTAGCTGGTCACTGTAGAAAAGAGATGAAGAACTCAAAATATTTCAACTTGAACATTAACAATTTTTTTAAAAAATGGTTTCCCTGATTTCAAAACTAGGAATTACACAAAACCATTGACAAGTGACCAAGTCAATTTTCCCAGTGAAATCTAATGAACTATTATCTGTGAACTGGAAGTTTTGATTTGTTTTTAAAAAGTATCTCTTACCTGCTACTGTTCAGAACATTTTCTGTCACATTATTTGCAAATCTCCCCTTATGAACATCCCGTTCTTGTACAAAAAGAATGTAACAGAGTCGCCTCGCAAGCCAACCTCTATGCCTGTAACATTCCATAACAATTTATTATTAGAAAGTTTTCATTTGTCCTAGTAGACACTGTTAGATACTTACCAAAAAAGTATTGACTTAATGGTAAAACTATTAAATTTATTTATTTGATCTGTACCCCGCCTATGTGGACTATCAGACCACTCTAGGCGGCTAATACAAAAACATAGAGAGTTGCCTTACATAGATTTAGATCATTCATCCATTTTATCTTATTTCAGACAGAATCCTTTCCTAGCCAGATTGGCGTATATTTCACCTCTATGTTCAAAAAGCACAAATGAGGTGCCAAATAAATAGGGTCTTTCTCAATTATCATAATTCAGTGTATCTAGCACATTACTAGTGCAGATTTAAGTTCAAACTTGCATGGCCTCTCCTGCCTTAGATGAAAAGGAGAAACAGAGTCTGGCATTATCAACATACTGATGGCACACACCTCAGTCCAAATTTTTTAATAGTAGTATAAGATTTGATTTTTCAAGTTACTAATTTTTTTTTCAAATTATTTTCCCCTCCTGGTGCCCATTAGATCATCCTTTAGCACTCTATGCTAAATGGGTCAGAGGGCATCTACCACTTCTATGCTACCAAAATATTTCTCCTGGTGACTTAATTTTTGATTAATCATTTGTCTATAGCCTCGTGAAAATATGCTTCAGAGACTTTGAAAGTCTCTCTAGAACACTGGGAAATGTAGTTCTCTAGAGCAGTGGTCCCCAACCTTGGGCCTCCAGATGTTCTTGGACTTCAACTCCCAGAAATCCTGGCCAGCAGAGGAGGTGGTGAAGGCTTCTGGGAGTTGTATTCCAAGAACATCTGGAGGCCCAAGGTTGGGGACCACTGCTCTAGAGTACACAGTTGGTGAGGGGAGAACTTAGGAAACATCTCTCTCTACCAGCAAGAGTGTTCTGAATGGAATTGTCTTCAGTGACTGCCAGTGATGGGGAATTGAGTTGTGGGAATCACTGTCAAATAAGACAAGTTGCACTGGTGACTTGACTCAGACTCAACAGTTTTCTTGTTCCAATGACTTGGAACCCACCTATCCCTCCCTCTTTTTTTGGGGGGGGGGAGCTTATTTTTAATAGGGACTCAGACTTGGGACTTGGACCCAAAGACTTGCCATCTTCCCTGGTGACTGCCACTACAAGGGGAAGAAAATGCTGGATAAAATCTACTATTTTATCACATGGGAAATCACAGTGGTTGCATAGTTTGAACTGAAGTGCCCAACAAAACTTGTGACCCTAAAAATATGGAGTACTCTGATGAACAAAAATTTTCATTTGGAAAAAGCAAACCTTTTACAGCTTTCCAAATGCAATGCTCCAAAATCAATGCACTCACAAACTTTCTTCTTAAACAATATGTTGAGGCTCTGCTTTTTCAGGTAGAGGGCTTATTATAAATACATACTTACAGAAGCATAATGCTACTTTTTTTGGCTTCCTAAAGGTAAGGCTGGAATTCTGAAATACCAAGTGAGATGATTCCAATCCCTCTTCCCAATTTGAGGAGAAGAGATGCCTATGAAATCTACAATCAGAGGCTGGAGATTATGGGATCTTTTCTCCCCTCACCACCCTATGTGCCTTTTCCTACCCTGTTAGGAAGGGTGAGGCATGGAAGAGAGCTATCTTTATTCCGGGGATTAGATTTGGTCCACGGATGGAATCCCCTTTCTATTCCTTTGGCTGCACTCAGCCATGAGCACAAGGTTAACTAATCCTGGTTTTCATTTTAGATATCCCACCAATAATATTGTACAATCAACCACAACATATTAACTATAGTTTAAAATGACTTACTGTGTGTGTGTTTCATTAATATAGATAACATTACGAAGGCCCAAAGAAGGAATACTAGCATTAAAAAGCTTGTCCTGAATGCAAAGGAGAGAGAAAAACATTTCTTCTATTAGCAATCAATTCACAATAATCAGTCAACATATACACCATTGTGCTTATCTTTAACATAAATTACACTATTATTAGAGACAGCATGATGAGTGCACAGTTACCTTAACTTTGAAACTGGGTCACCTGATTGAAAAATATGACATGAAACTTATGGTTCAAACTTTTATTGATTTAGTCCAATTTACCCAGCTTTGGGGAGTGCATGCATAGCAACAGCGTCCCACAAATGGCCTGTTTCGGCCCAGGAGGGTTTCTTTCCATTTTAAGGTAGCTGATCGGAAGACAGTAGGCCTAGAATTGCATTCTTCCTAGAAAACAATGAAAAACAATACAGTAAAAAAAAAGACTGCACATAACAGTTGAAGTCTTCAACTTTCCTCCTATATATTCCCTATGTATAAACCTATGAACAGTACAGGTTTATCCACTGCCAAAATCTTTCTGTGTGGTGACGCAAATGGCATAACTTTTGGAGGCAAATTACCCCAGTTAAGAAATCACCATAGACATTATCCATAATGGCTAAAGTGATTTCTTAACTCAAGGCAATTTATCTCCAAAAGTGAGGCTGTTTGTGTTATGCCAGAATAATGAGGTTAAAGGACTTGGGCTAGTGATTTTAATAGAGATTAATGGTATTTTTAATCCTCTCACTGAAACAAACTGGACTTAAAACTGCAGCCATAAACATATCTACCTGAGAGTAAGAACCACTAAACTCAATGTGGTTTTCTTCTGAGTAGATATGTATAGGATAGCATGGCTAATCCCTAAAGGGAATATTCCAGCCAAAGGTCATTCCCCAAATAAGTATGACATGAAATAATATTCAAACACTCATTAAGATAAAGTTCCTTAACTCCACTTAGTGTACAATACACACAACATATTTGCAGGCATCAAATGTCTTAACATTTTCTAAACAAGTTTGTAATTCAATGAACATTGGCCAAGAAACTAGCTCTATTAAGTTCAGTGAGACTTACTTCTAAATATGCATGTTTCTCATTGCAAAATATAAATAAGACAAAGAAGTTAGTCAACTGTAATAATTTAAACATACTGCTATTTCAGTCATAACCTATTTATTTATTTATTTATTTATTTATTTGATTTATATCCCGCCCATCTGGTCTGGTCGACCACTCTGGGCGGCTTCCAATAAGGTGTATACGATAAAACATAAGAATTTTACAAACAGTCCATAACACATACAATAATAAAACAAATAATAAATGAAAGAAAAAATAAAGAATTAAATATTGACAGGAGGGAAGGCCTGAACATACAACCATGTTTTTAGTTGACTCTTAAAAGTGCCCAGCGTAGGGGCCGCACGAATAACCAGAGGAAGGTTATTCCAGAGGCGAGGAGCCACCACTGAGAAGGCCCGGTTTCATATCCTTTCCTTCCGGGCCTCCCTCGGCGTTAGGCTCCTCAGCCTCATCTCCTGGCTCGTGCGGGTGATCTGAGTAGATCTAGTTGGGAACAGGCGTTCCGCCAAGTATCGGGGTCCTAAACAGTTTAGGGCCTTATATGTAAGCATTAACACTTTGAAGTCAATGCGGAAACGGATGGGCAGCCAGTGCAGCATGGCCAGAGTAGGAGAGATATGTTGGTATTTTCTCACTCCAGTAAGGAGTCTGGCCGCCGCATTCTGCACCACTTGGAGTTTCCGCATCAACTTCAAAGGGAGCCCCATGTAGAGCGTGTTACAGTAGTCTAATCTAGAGATTACGAGCGCATGTACTAAGGTAGTGAGTGCCCTTGTGTCTAGGTAAGGTCGCAGCCGGGCAATCCACCAAAGGTGGAAAAAGGCGGTGCAGACTACCAACACCACCTGCGTTTCCATGGTGTCGGGTCCAGGTGTACCCCTAGGTTGCGGACCCCACTCTTCACGGCCAGGGCCACCCCCTCCAAACATAAGGGAGTTTCCCAAGCCACCATCCACAGGGTCACCCACCCTCAGAACTTCCGTCTTGTCCGGGTTCAGCCTCAGCCCGTTCTCCTGCATCCATTGCAGTATGGCCCCTAGGCAGCGCTGGAGGGACAGGACGGCATCACCTGCAGTTGGTGAAAAGGAGATGTAGAGCTGGGTGTCATCAACATATTGATGACACGATGCTCCACACCCCCCGATGACCCCACCCAGCGGCCTCATATAGATGTTAAACAGCATTGGGGAAATAGTCAACCCCTGTGGAACCCCACATTTGAGACTCCACGAGGCCGAAATACTCTCCCCAAGCTGCACTCTCTGGGGGCGGTTCTCCAAGAAGGAACGGAACCAGGCCAGAGCCAAGCCACTGATACCCAACTCAGAGAGCCTCCCCAGGAGGAAATCGTGGTCAACGGTATCGAAGGCTGCTGAGGAGGACCAACAAAGATATTTTACCCATCAGCCTCCCTCAACAAGTCATTATACAGGGCGACCAATGCCGTCTCTGTACCGTGGCACGGCCTGAAGCCCAACTGAAATGGATCCAGGGCATCTGTTTCATCCAGATGTACCTGAAGCTGGTCAGCCACTACCCTGTCGACCACTTTGCTCATGAAAGAAACATTGGCGACGGGCCTATAATTGCCAATTTCGTCCACCGCCAAATTAGATTTCTTTCTTATGGGCCTAATGAGTGTCTCCATGTACCCGTCAGTCTCATTTTTACACAAACACGCCACTTGCAAATGTAATGGAGTGGCTGAAATCCTGTTGCTGGAATTCATGCTGTATACCACTGATGACATCAACAACAACAGCTAATTTTCAGAAATTAACATTTTCGACCCTTGGGTAACTGCTTTCATTCTTGAGAACCTGCAGAAGCCACAGGATGGGAGACAGAACTTTTAATTACTCAAAATTGACACTATCGGTAAAGTCATTCTGGTAGCAGTGATTTTGGTAATGAAAGACTTCCCCCTCCAATCCTGTGATTTCCAAAGAAGCCTTGGGAAAGAAGAAAGAAATATTTAATTACCAAAAATTTCCACTGGTGAAAACATCAGCAGCTTTATGCAAAGTAAATAACAGGAACAGGATCTCAGCCATTTAAAGAAGACTAAGGACTTTTTCCTGCTATTTCCTTAAATATAAAGGATTCTCTGGAAAAGTTACTGAACTGAATGTTCCTGTTGATTTTTATATATAACTGCAATACAATGAGGCAATGAAAACTATCTTGAACAAAAATCAAAGAATACTATTCCTATGCAGACCTACTTCCGCGTCCCACTAAATTCCCATAGGATTTATTTATGATTGAACATGCATAGAACAGGCTTCAAAAGGCAAGGATGTCAAGTAAAAGTTAGCACACCAAACTGAGAGTAAAGTTCTATACAAATGTACAGAGACCAAATTACAAAAAACTTTAAGACACTAAAAACAAGTACAGGCTATCACACAACAGACCATTTCCAAACACTGAAGAAATTTACAAATCTTCTTAGCAGCCTCCCTTTAATTCTATGCTGGACCTACTGCCAATCCATTCCGCCTAGTATAAAAGTTAAACCATTCTCACACATGTTATTTGTAGCATCAACTTTTTTCTTATAAAGAAAGACTCAAACAGAGATGTCAAAGTAATCCTCTTTTGTTTTATCACTGACCATGTCTCCCAATCATCAAGAATTTCAGGTTCATGTGCTCCTCATCCCCAAATATTGCATAATCAAATTTTAACCAGTCTGCTGACATCATATCCTCCTCCACTTCATAACTATCTTTACATTTCACCCACTTACAGCTGTTGATTGCTCCTCATGTCTACCTCAAGACCAAAGGGTGCATTACTGTTGTTGTTATTGTTTTCTTTTAAAAATCTGCAATGGACTTCAAAATTTGTTGATATTCTTTCCTCACATCACATCTAATTTGGGCCATGGAAGCCTTTTCTAGTGCCACATGACCTCTTTAAGTACTTGCATTTTTGTTGTTTGGTACTGAACTATTATAAATACAGAACCTTTATAGAGTTCAGGAGTCACAATAATCTCCTCTATCTGAAATTCCAGAAAATGAAAAGTAAGGATGGGATTTTTATAATTTCAGTATCCCAAGCCAGGGACTAGGAGATGAAAAAGAATAAGGCAAAAGACCATGACCTGCTTCACTACACATACTTTATCTGGGAAGCAAAAGGGAATACCCTCTCAATTGGACTGCTTTTTGGGAGTCATTTCACTGCTCGATGGGAGGGTAGTTTATTGAGAGGTTCCCACTATAGAATCTAATGGGTAGCAGGACTATTCTTCCATGGAGAAGTAAGTGGACTCTGCTGGGAAACAGTGCGGTTCAAGAGATGTTCCCTTCTGCTTCCTAGCCAAAGCACATATCGCTCATAAGAGCATTAGGAAGACCACTCTTTTGCCTTGTTCCTCCTCCTCTTTCAGTCCCAGAAGTCAGCTTGGGGGATTCCAGGTGACTTCTGGGGCTGGGAGGCCTGGAACTATGAATATCCTATCCACAACTGTCTATACTGCTCTTTCCTCAGATCTACTATGATTCATTCTTTTCTTTTCTTTCTTTCTTTTTTGAGATTTAACAGAGGTACAGACTGTAATGGGAGAATTAGCAATCAGTACTGTAATTAGTAATGGGAGAATAATATCAAACTTAAGGAAATGAGAAGTTACTGAAAATAAACAGCAGCACATTATACTTACCCATTCTTCACTGGACAGTTTACACTTTGAGACAGTGCATTCTACTGAAGATGATGAATAAGAAACATCTATTGTTCCAAGTGACAAAGGAACATCATCCATGATTCACAATTTAAATTCAAAACCATGAGCTAGAGAAAGATAATAAAGTCAATGTTAAAGATTAATTGTGCACAGAATTACAAGACAATACTCTAGGATACCATATGCAAATATTAATAAATCAGCTCTGTCTGAATATTCTTTCACTGTCCCTGTTTGTTTTAGTTATCAGCCCTCTTGAAACTGAAATTCTGTGCTTGTTCAGAGGAGTTTCATATTAAATATGCAAAGGATTAAACTGCATATTACAAATACAGCTATTTTGCTTTCTGTTCTTCTGTATCTGTTGTAACTTCAGAAAGACAAGAAAATAAATAGTTTTTCAAAAATGACACACATCTTCTCTGCCAAGTAACCAAAGTGTTTACACACAGAGAAGGTTTTACTCCTTATGACACATATTTAAACTCGCAAGGTTACAGAGATCATTTCTGTCGTTCCTTCTTTAGTCTATAAACTTGGATAATTGTGAAGAAATTGCAGTTAAACATAAATATCATGTACATAACAAGTGAAAAAAGAATTTGAGCATTCAAAATGAATATTTCTTTATAGCAGCAGGTGCTATTTGTCACTGAAATCAAAAGCAGCAGATTAATGGCAACTTCATAATGGTAGTTATCTAGAGCAGTGGTTCTTAACCTTTGTTACTTGGATGTTTTTGAACTGCAACTCCCAGAAACCCCAGCCAGCAAAGTTGGTGTTGAAGGCTTCTGGGAGTTGCAGTCCAAAACCCCTGAGTAACCCGAGGTTAAGAACCAGTGATCTAGAGCATGAATTCCCAACATTGCTGAACCACATCTCCCATCAGGATCACTAATTATCAGAAAACTGCAATCAAAAATCATCTGAAAGTCCTCAGCCTGATCCCACCCCTCTACTTCAAAACCCAACAGATTTGTTTTTCATGCTTTCAGTGGCATATATATTAGAGTGTTAAGATAATGCACTTTAGCCTAATTTGAAGCCGCTCATAGTAAAAATATACCACAGGCTCAAAAGCTTTGCTATAAATAAAAGTAGGACTGCCAGATATTAGTATCGGGTGTTGAATGTCTCTGAGTAGCAGCAGGCTACTGCCAAGGTATTTCACACAAGCTGTGTAGTCACCATGGTAACAGGACCAGTATCAGCCAAGCTGCCTGGATAATGAAAAGTATTTTCACCCAAGGTTAGTTAAGTACACCAACAGCATACAAGATTGAAAGAAACAGGGAATAGTAAAAGCAGCTCATTTTTAAAAAAAACTAGTTGGATTTACCTGCAGCATCTGCTCTGAATCATACATCAGGCTGGCCCTTATAGTCATTATAATGCTTGAATTGCTTTCATTCACTATTATGTTTCAACAAAATACATACACACAAGTGCATCACAAGCACAGAAAGATGAATAACACTGCTGAAAGCTCCTTTGCATCAGGCAAACACATTTCCCCCCTCAGTAGTAATGAAAGTAATACATTTTGCTATTATTTACTGTTTTTTCCTATCTATTTGCAAAAGCTCTGTAGCTATCCACCAAAGATACAGTATTCAACTATGTTATGCCCTTTTCCAGTCTGCATGGAGAATCTACTTCTACACAGTGTAAGGGGAAAAGTATTTCCGCATTTAAATGTGTTATTTGGTGCTTAGAGAAAAAGACAGGACAAAAGATGGGAAATTTTACAGGAGCTTCAAACTGAAAACAATAAGGCATACTATATAAAACAATCTGCTGCAGTAGGCAATTGCACAACCAAAGTCTCTGAATAGTACCCCTCTGTTACTATAATACCGTATTTCCTTTCTTAGTTAGCTTTTAAAATTGTATTTTATTGCTTGGATTCCTGCCTGCAGCCAATAACACACCCCCACAGGTTATGACACCATCTTCAGGTCAGAAACTCTCAAGACCCTGACATCACACATACCCTACACCCACATACAGGCATCTCAATACACTCACCACAACGTGCCCCGCATCACCGAAATCGATGTCGCCCAAGAGCCTACCCATGAGGGAATCCCAAAAAATAGCTTTTGGGAACAACGTTCCAAACTGCCCCTACATTATATCCCCCAGGAGAGTCCCTCCTCTGAGACAGACTAGGTATGCGTCTCCTTCACGCACGCACCCACCCACACCTGCCATACGCACCAAGACTCCCTGGGACGCATTTCCATCCTCCTGCCCCAAAGGGATTCCCCCACCCTTCAACGCCGGGATCCCGTAACCTAAGCTTCCCCTGACCTTGCCAGTCGCGCAGCTGCCAAAGACTGCTGTACCCACCACGGGAACTCAGTGCCGCCGAAGACTCAGGACCGACCGGGCAGCCGGTCACCCGTGCGCTCTTGCTCACCCTGCACCAAAAAGGGCGGGCGCCGCGTGACGCGACTTCCTGAGCGCCCGTCACCATGGCGCGGAGCGCACGCCCGGCTGGTCTTCTTTCCCGGTCCCCGCCCTGGCGAGGAGACGGGCGGTAGCCCCGGGGAGGAGGAGGAGGAGGAGGAGCAGGGGGTCCTCCGCGCTGCAGAGGCGGCGGTTCCCGTTCAGCTGCCCAGGAAGCGATTGCTGCGAAGGGTCCCGGCTAGGCTTGGCCTCGGCGTGCTTCAGTGCGGCATACGCCGAATTCCTTATTGCAGGAAGTGCTCTCTCTGAATTGCTCACGGCACTAGAGTTTCCCGAGTAACCCCACACACACACACACACACACACACACAAACACACATTCACTTACGTGCATAGATTTGTAACACGATTTAGGAAGTTCAATGTTCGAGCAGGAAACTTCAGAGATGGGAAATATTCCTCCCCTGCTCCCGGACTATAGGTCTTCCCACAATACCCGAGGCCAATAGCTATGTTGGATCGGGTTATTTGGCATGTTTTTGTAGCCCCCAAAAAGGGATTTTCCCTCGTTTTGATAATATCTCAATCTGCTGACAGGAAAAGTAGGGGAAGGAAAAGGGAAAGAATCTGCTGCAGTAGGCAATTGCACAACAAAAGTCTCTGAAGACCCTTTGGGTACTATAATACCACATTCCTTTTCGTAGTTAGTTTTTAAAATTGTACAGTATTTTATTGCTTGGATTCTGCCTGCAGCCAATAACACACCCCAACAGGTTAGGATACCATCTTCATGTCACAAACTCACGACGCAGACATCACCTCCCCCCCCCCTACACACATGCAGGCATCCCAACACACTCACCACGATGTGCCCGCAAACTGCACCAGAGCACAAAGTTCTGACTCCTGGCGAAACGTTAGGAAGAAAAACCTTAAGAACACGGCCAAACAGCACAAAAAACAACAACCATCAAAAAGGAAAAGACAATTTAAAATATTCTGAAAGCACTTTGTCATTGTGAGTAACTATTTTCTTAAACTTCACTCATAAAATTTTAACATTCACTGCCATACAGAAATGGCTGTATTTCTAAGGTAATATTTTCATCCTATTTTTCTCAGCTGATGTTAAAAAATACATACTAACTCAAGATGGAGATGACAGGGATGGGCCTCTGATGGACATTCTGCCATCTTGAATGTCATAGAAAGGACCAAACTGTGAGGATGAGGGTATGAAGCAATCCAGTCCTGATGGGAGATACTAGCACCAACATGGTCATGGACGACAAGAAAAGTAGAGTTTATGCCACTTGTCCATAAAAATGGAAGGTCAAACTACATCGAACATGCATTTTTAAAAACCTGTGTGAAAAAAATCCCTGTCTAATTAGAGGCTAAACACATCTCTTCTTCCCAAGGCTCTCTTCACACATGAGAGCAACAGAAATGTGTGGGGAGAGGGTGGAACGTCATGCACTTTCCTCTTTTCAGGTTTAGTTAGATTGCTTGGAGAGCTCGATAGTTTACGTATGCTGCAGAGCCAGAGGTTGGTAGTTCAATTCCTAGAAGAAGAGCCAGCCTGCGTAGCCTTGGACAAATTGCATAGTCCCAGGACTCCTGCAAAGGAAGGTACTGTACTTAATGGACTATACAAGGACAGGGAGAAAATTGCTAGTGATAGGGAACTTTAATAATAGGACCATGGTGGCTGACAGATTTGTGATGCTTCAACCAGGTACGAAGGAGAGGACTGGGTAGGGAAGGCATTTGTGAGTTTTGTGATCCAAAACGATTCATGAGTTGTTGGAGGTCTTCAGCAGAGTGGACAACAACAGCTGCATCGTCGGCAAAGAGGAAGTCCTGCATGCATTTCAGCTGGACTTTGGTCTTTGCTCTCAGTCTAGAGAGATTAAAGAGCTTTCCATCTGATCTAGTCCGGAGATAGATGCCTTCTGTTGGAGTTCCAAAGTTCCTTCAGCGTGGCAGCAAAAAAGCTCCCAAACAGAGTTGGCACAAGAACACGGTCCTGTTTCACTCCGCTTCGGATGTCAAAGGGATCTGATGTTGAGCCATGAAAAACTACAGTGCCCTTCATTTCTTCATGATGATGTTAAGGAGTCGAGGTGGACATACAATGTTGGGAAGTATTTTAAAAAGGCTGTCTCTGCTAACCAAATCAAAGGCCTTTGTGAGATCTATGAAGGCCACAAAGAGTGGCTGTTGTTGTTCCCTACATTTCTCCTGCAACTATCTGAGGGAGAATACCATGTCAGTGGTGGATCTATTAGCTCGAAATCCACACTGGGAATCAAACACTATGATATAGGTAGGCCAGTGGTTTCCAAACATTTTGGACTCATGACTTCATTGATTTACTAATCACTGCTGCTGCTCCCCTTGCTCGGAGGGGCCATCAGGAGTTTCACTGGGGTAGGCTCTTGACACCCTTCCACAGCCATGCCGTCTCCCGTTGCCAAATATCCCTGGGACCCACCTCCTTCCAGGTCCTGATGCAGGAAACCCTCAAGGTCACCTGGGAAGTGCATCTACCAGGCACCATAGAGATGAGGCAAGGAGAGGCAGGCAGACAGCCTCCGCTTCCAGTTCCTTTTGACATAGAGCTGTGAACAGCTGCTCTACAGCCTTCATGGTTCTGTATTCTGTCCTTTTTCCTTGGCTTGGATTTCAGGTGCCCCACAGAGCCACAGCACACAATTTGGGAATCCCTGAGGTACGCCACCACCAATTCACTTGGTCTCCTGGAAGCTTCCTTTCCATTCCAGAGCCATGTTGCTGTAAAACTCAGAGCTGGATTGCCTGGCAAGGCCGGGGCACTAACCTAAGCCAAACTGCTTCCTGGGAGAGGTTTCCCACCTCCCACCCTTCTTTCCTTCTGGCTAGCCCCTACCTCAACACTCGCAAGCAAGCAAGGAAATGGATTCCTAATTGTCCTTGAAGAAAATCCACAGGGCTGTTGAGATTGTGTGTGTGTGTGTGTGTGTGTGTGTGAGAGAGAGAGAGAGAGAGAGAGAGAGACAGAGAGAGACAGAGAGAGATTGTCATCTTCACTCTTCAGCATGCTGAGAAACAAGAGAAGATTTCAACTCAGCTCTTACTCATAGAGGCATCATTGAGATAAAAATTAGAGTTTCTGGGGAGTCCTGGGTCCTACAGACTGTGTTAGCTATAATCCATGCTTTTCACTACCCATGGGTGGTTGGAACTGATCCCCCTCTGTCTACTATTTGTTGGCGAGGGTACTGAACTAGAGATTGATGGGGTGGTAGGAACGTTGATTGCGACAGGACAAACTTCATCAATCCCAGACTGGAACATGACTAAAGATCTAGAGATCCTTTGGGAATTCTTTGAAGTTGCTGGAGAGGGTGGAGAGGAGAGGACACTTTTACAAATGGACCACTAAAAAGGCTTCAACAAGATCAATCAGATCTATCTTTAGAAGGCTCTGGAATTGAAAAGTCTACCAGTCAGCTTTGTGGTATAGTTAAAAATGTGCTACAAAAGGACTACGGCAGAGCCACAGGTGAATGGTTGGAAGAGGACAGAGATCTCAATTTGATTAGGACTTAGACAAGGTTGCCTGTTGAGTTCCACATTTTGGCAGTAGATCCACTTCTGACATTAACAGAGTAGGATGGACAAATTGGAGGTTTTATACCTTTCTGAAGATACCTCAAAAGAAGAGAGTTAGAAGAATCAAGTTTGTGGTCCAGGCAGATAACATTTCTATTCGTGACCAATGAGCAGGAGTTGAGACTAGTAACAGAAATATTGGAAGAATATGGGAAGGTTTCAGGAATGATAATAAGCCAAAGATTAGAGTATATAGTTTAGATGGGATGAGAGAAGGAAAGACCTTAAAGGAAGCCTTCAGCAAACAGGCAGGAGACATGAGCAGGCAGACCATGGTTAAGATCCTGAGGATCTAGATGGGACGAGAGAAGGAAAGACCCCTAAAGGAAGCCTTGTGTAAACAGGCAAGAGACATGAGCAGGCAGACCACAGTTAAGATTCTGGGGAATCTTCATTTCACTTGATCCAAATGGGTGGGAAGAAGACTGGAGGAAGGGTGGAGACCCGACTGGAAAAACAAAGGCTTGACAGTTATGTACAGAGGGCAAAAATTTTCAACACATACAGCATACTAGCAGCAATTCATCTGGTGGCAGTGTGTCCACCCCACCCCAGAAACTTATAGATAGAACAATTGAAGAAACATTTACCTTCTTATAGAGAATACAGTATTTTCTCCCTTTCCAGGTGGTGATGATTAGCATGGTAAAAAAGGTTGTTTGGGGATGCCAACTCTTGGCCTTCTGTTCCTAGTTTTATTTCTAGTAAACAATTTACAGGAAAGGACATGCAAGGGGAGGAGCACTGCCAAGCAGAGTACAGGGAAATCAAGTATGGGGAGAGAAGTGGTGAAAGGAGGAAATTTGCTCTCCCAAATTGACCGCTGCCTTGCTGGTTGGGTTAAGATCTTATATAAAAGCTATGGCCAAGGATGTCAACAGATGGTAGGTGAAAGCAGCCTCTCTTAAGGCAATTGCCCCAGTGTGGATTGTAAAACAGGATGCTCATATAGAGATGGTAGAAGAGAAAATTCTGAAATCTTTGAAAGATAAAAATGAGTTAAACAATAATTTACTTGTATACCAACACCTCATAAGCAAAGACTTCATATTGTTGTTAGAGACAAACAGATCCCTTTCTCCTTGTGAAAAACAAAATGGAGAGCATACCACCTGGTTCTCAATGTGGGGGCAAAAAAATCCCAGGAGGAACGAACATCAATGATGTAGGAGGAGACATTGTGAAAATACCAGGAGGAGAGAAGAGGGCTAAGAACCTTTAAAAGAAACCTGCTTCTTGGCTTGAGAACTCTGGGAAAGTTTAGCAAATAAGCTGGAGTGGCCCTGTTTAATAGATCAATCAGCTGAAAAGGTGTTGTTAGGGAAAAAGCCAGAGAATGGATGGGAGGGCCCTAGAAAAGGAGCGCAGGCAAAAAGTAGTCAAAAGAATGGGAAGTCCTCTGGTCTTCAGTGAGAATCTTTAACCTGATGGTTTTGAATATCCTAGCTTTTCAGAGAGCAGAAGAAGCTAGCACTGGAAGGGCAGCAGATCCAAAGAAAGGTGCAGACAGGGTAGTGATGTAAATCAGAGTATATAGGTGAAGGTGAGAGAAAGAGAACTGGAAAGTTGTAACTGGTAGCAATGGTTGAATGAAAGGAATCTGGAAATTACCTAGAACATTGAAGATTGTTATCAGGTATAAACACCATGTAAGATTACAGTATTATGATCACAATGCAACTTTATTTCTAAATTGAAATATAAAAATTGTAGACAAGGTAAAAATGGATTATAGTACTAATTTTGTATAAGGATTTTTAAAAAAAGATTTGTGCTAATTGTACCCTTTCCTACAAAACCGTAACCCTGCCAATGTTTCTTTTTTCTTTTTCTTTAATAATTTTTACCTTTTCTGTATTTTGATTTATCCATTCACCTCTTAAATTTGTGATTTTTAAAAGATTTGTAGCTTGTTTTTCAGTTTTAAAAAATGCCCCCCAAAAACTCCCAGAAGAAGGGAATGGTAAACCACTTCCGTGTATTCTTCACCTCAAAAATCCTGGAAATGGTCACCATATGTCAGAATTGACAGCATACAATTATTATTAGTAATGACAGGACAGGGCTATGACTGCCCAACAACAGCAAATGTAAATCTTTCCGTCTTTCCACTACTCTGGAAACAGGCAGGAAGTGGGGGCTGAGTGACCTTCAGAGAGGAAGGCCTTTAGACATCCTCCACAAAATGGGTCTACTGCTTCTCCAAACAAAAGAAGGATCATCCTCTCTTGTTCTTACTCTCTCTCTCTGGTGAGAATGATGGGGCTGATTGTGGTGCCTAAAGAGCAACTGTAAATGACCATCACTATCTGTTTGGTTACCTCTCTCTTCTCTTTGTTGTTGTTTAGTCGTTAAGTCGTGTCTGACTCCTCATGACCCCATGGACCAGAGCACGCCAGGCCCTCCTGTCCTCCACTGCCTCCTGGAGTTGGGTCAAATTCATGTTGGTAGCTTCAGTGACGCTGTCCAACCATCTCATCGTCTGTCGTCCCCTTCTCCTCTTGCCTTCACACTTTCCCAACATCAGGGTCTTTTCCAGGGATTCTTCTCTTCTCATGAAATGGCCAAAGTATTGGAGCCTCAGCTTCAGGATCTGTCCTTCTAGTGAGCATTCAGGATTGATTTCCTTCAGAATGGATAGGTTTGTTCTCTTTGCAGTCCAGGGGACTCTCAAAAGCCTCCTCTAGCACCACAATTTATTTATTTATTTACTTGATTTATATCCCGCTCATCTGATCAAATCGACCACTCTTCGGCGGTCAGCCTTCTTTTTGATGCTTTTGAATCGCGGTGCTGAAGGAGTCTCTCTTCTCTAGGTGGGATATTATTGAGGGTTGCTCATGGAAGGACCAGGGACCTTCTATTACAAGCTTATCTTCATTCTCCCCTTTGGGCAGCACTGTAGGAAATGGCTTGGATCCAGTTCTTCATACTTTCCAGAGCTATAAGATGTTTGAGTGAGTGGAGGCACCCAACAGAACAGAGCAGGTGAACAACCAGAAACAGCAGCAATTATTGCTTGCCAGCCTTGTGCAGTCTCTGCTGCTGAGGAAATGAAAGCCTATGCAAATATGTAGAGACAGTAGCTGCTGTTGCCTGTCCCTTCTCTGAGTGGCAGGCAGAAGAGTTTGGCTTGCAGATAAATTCCTACCATCATCATATAGCCAACCTGGCACTGCACCCTCCTCACAAACAATAGTGTGCGTCAGTGCTACCATTCATCCCCACCTTACTGCCAGTCACTTTCCCCAGATGTGCTCACTCTGTAGTGCTGAATGGAAGCAAAGGGTTGTACTCAAGCATTGCATTTTAGAATTCATAGGATGCTTGCGGCAGAGGGAAAGAGGCAGCAGCAATCCCCCATGCACTGTAGGCAGTAGTCCCATGGAGCTATTGCAGCACATGGGCTTCCCAAGAACATCAGGTACTAATGCTAAGCCTTACTTTGCTAAACAGAGGAATAATTCAGGTGAGTGAACGAAAGGGTTGAAGGGCTTTCTTCCATGTCTAGCTTTCCTATCTGTACAAGCAGTTGGTTGGAGGGCCTGCTTCCATTTTCTAATGAAGATCTCAGGCCCCCTTTCTGAAGAAAAACAGCATACAGCACAGCCAGACCTAAGCTGATCAACTTTATTCAAAAGACTTTGATGACCAACTTCTGAAAGTAGGTGCACACCTCTAGCTGTAACATAATCTGATCTCCAGAGCAGCAGGAGGAATTGGGTGGAATCTACTTCTCATAACATCCCTACCAGAAAAAATTCTGCTAGTGCAAATATAATATTCGTTCAGAGGGTAATGCAAGTAAAATTGTGTTATCTAATGCTACAGATACATTTAGATAAGCAAAAGGTACCATAGCCGTGTGAGGCTTAATGAGACTTTTCATTGAACAACAGGAACATATTGCAACGTGCAGCCATTTGTCTCAATATGGATCTGGAGTCTATGCATTTACTGGCAAATTAGAAATGAGGATGATGAAGCTCAGGATTACTCCTCATTTTTAAGAAAGCATATCTTTTAGCCCTGAAATATCTCATATTGTTTTCGTGTTGCCGCTCTCCCCTTCTCCTGCTGTTCTGCTGCATTGAATTTTAGATTGTTCTCTCCTTAGGGGCAGAATAAGCACGGGTCTCTTTGACCTTGGGTAAGCTAAACAGTCCCAGGGTGCCCCCAGAAGAAGGGACTGTAAACCACTGTTGAGTACTCTTTCCTTGGAAAACTCTAAAGAGGGTTGCTATAAGTCAGAATGACTTGATGCCATATGATCAGTTCAGATCTTATGGGTAGTTCCATGCAATTTGAGGGCACAATAAATATTTTTAAAAGGCAGAAACATAGGAAGTTCTTTATAAAGATTACACTTTTCTTGTCATACTTAAGGATAATTAAAGTAGAGTAAAAATAATGGACTGAATCTGTTAACCGCAAATTAGAGTTGCCTCCCCAAAATGAATGGGAATAAGTATCATTGATTTGATGAATATGCTTTAGTTGGAACTAATATCTGAATTTAGCCCAATGCTATTATTTCCCTTTAGCATACACAAAGACCTCACATCTGACTGGCAGTAGCTTTTTCCTAGGAGTATGGTGGGAGTAGATTTGATGGCACATTTTGGTAATGCTAATGGTAGTGACAATGTGAAATAGTCTTTGTTGTATAATGAGGGATATTCTGCAAAGTTGTAAACTGTGAATATATTCTGATTCATTTTTTGCTGAGATCATGCTTTGTTCTTGCTGTTTTCCTTTTTGGTAGCTTTTTGGTGGCGCTGTGGGCTAAACCGCAGAAGCCTGTGCTGCAGGGTCAGAAGACCAAGCAGTCGTAAGATCGAATCCACGCGATGGAGTGAGCGCCCGTTGCTTGTCCCAGCTCCCGCCAACCTAGCGGTTCGAAAGCATGCAAATGCGAGTAGATAAATAGGTACCATCTCGGTGGGAAGGTAAACAGCGTTCCGTGTCTAAATCACACTGGCCATGTGACCACGGAAAGATTGTCTTCGGACAAACGCTGGCTCTATGGCTTGAAGAGCGGGATGAGCGCCGCCCCCTAGAGTCGGACACGACTGGACAAAAATTGTCAAGGGGAACCTTTTTTATTCTGGTAGAATAAATTGCATTTGAAGGAAGTAGTTACCAGAAAGGGTGTGCCGGTAACAAAATTTGAAATGCATTGAAAATGTTACAGAAAAGATACCCAGCAAGAAATGTCTTGATTTTGTATTCAGAGCAACTATTTTGTGTGTCATGTTGCTGTGGAATCAAGTAAATGAGGATAGTTCTAGAGTTTGCCTTACAGGCATGGCCTACTAAGACTGAATAATTTCTTTTCCCTTTCAAAATCAGACTCTGTTGTCTTCTGATGCCATGTAAAAAAAGTTGTTATTCCATACAAAAGTTGTATTCTATTACAACTGGTGAACAAGATTTTTGCCATTTCTTTCAGCAGAGGCACTCTTATGATGTGTGGTCTCCCCCTTTGTATTTTGAATTGATTTTCTATGCTGCAAATTATAATGGAGATAATCCAAGTTTTGCAAAGTAATTTTTTTCTTAGAAATATTTTTGTATAATGATTTAAAATGGTAGACTGCAATAAAATTAGAAGTGTTCAGTTACCATCTTTTCTATATTTACAATTGAATGTTTTTTGTGCAAATACAGGATTGACTGCATATATTCTGGTATTGTATAGGAAATTTAGATTGCACTTTTGTAACAGATTACTGTAGAATAGTATCAGAAGGTTAATCAGAGTTCATTAGACTAAAACTTTGGTCAGAAATTCTCACATCCTTTCCGTCATACATCTCTTTTGCTTACAAATCTGTATACACATATTTACAAGCTATCTGTTCCACATTTTTTCATACAGTTCCCACAGAACTGATATCAGAAGAAACAATGAAATGTTTATAATAGAAGACAACATGTTTTTTTTAATTAGAAACTTTATAAACTAGGGGGTTGTAACAAGCTGATAAATCAAAAGGCCTTCAGTAGGGGGAAGTGAGTTAGTTAATCAATAAGTGGACTTTATGTTTCTTTTAACAAAGTTTGTCCTCATGAGAGTACAACCTCCCAGTCTATGCGGCTTGATATTGGAAGGCACCAGTGGCAAGATTATCACATGTACTGGAAGCATCTGCACATTGTGGCAAGTTATTCTGCTGCCTGATAAGATAGCATGGTAGAAATAGGTCTCCAGTATGTTGCAAGTTTTTATACAGAATATTTCCTCTCACTTCCTTCCCTGAAAATATCTTGTCAAGGTAACAGATTATATATCTTGGGGTGAAAGAGGTCTTTCAAACTCTACCACAGTTCTGATGGAACCAGAGACAGAGGTCATTCTAACTCTATCATGATGCTTGAATATGTTACTAATTTTTCAAAGGAGATTTGTGCCAACAGAATGTTAATATTATGAGATTGTTAACAAATTTGCAACCATTCCACATTCTGCTTGTTAATTTATTACTACAAACGTACTTTTAAAAGCTTTGGACTGCAGTCTTGAGCAAAGTTACTTAAAAGTATGTTTAATAGTGAATAAACAAGACATAGAGTATATTCAAGTGCATGGAAATATAATTTGGAGATATCCAGTGTGGTGAAGTGGATTGAGCAATGAACTAGGACTTAGTAGAGTTGCGTTCAAATCCTTGCTTAGCCAGAAAAATAACTGGAGGGAAGGTAGCACTGATAAAATCATTGCTTAAATAGCTCACCTAACCTTGAAAAGTCTATTAGTTGCTATAATTCAAGTGCAATTTAATTCAAGTGCAATTTAAGGAATGTGTTTTGTTATAACTCAGCTGAAGTACATGGATATTTATTTATTTATTTATTTATTTATTTATTTATTTATTTATTTATTTATTTATTTATTTATTTATTTAAATTTAATATACCACTCCCTTTGCTGCTGCAGCACTACTTTGGGTGGTTCACAAATACACAGCTAAATAATTAATATAATAGAAACATAGACAATCTAACCACATAAAACAGAGGGCACTAGAGTATTAATAAAACTACATGAAACAGAAAATAAGAACAAAAATATAGATGACAAATGACTGGACAAATACGTAAGAGTACCTCAACTCAACTATGGTTGGGGTAAAAGGCTTCCCTGATCCAGTAGTTGTACATTCTCCTGTCTCACAATGCTTACAGTGGTTTCTCATCACAGATTTACTATAGTCAGTTTGGATAGTTAGTTAGGCATCCTTCAGTCTCGAAAGACTATGGTAACGTGCTCTGTATGGAGGACTTGGAACAGCGTCTAGTGTGGCTGATTTGAGCGTGACAATCCTTTCCACACTGAGGACCAATCCTATCTGTCCCCTGTCCAGCTCCTTGATTTTGCTGCTTTTGTGACTTCCTCTTTGCCTCGGCCTGCTGGATAAGGGTCTCTTCAAATTGGGAGAGGACGTGATGCAACGCCTGCCTCCGGGCTGAACACTCAGATGTCAGGGTTTCCCATCTGTTAAGGTCCATTCTTAAGGCCTTCAGGTCCTGCTTGCAGATGTCCTTATATCGCAGCCGTGGTCTCCCTCTGGGGCAATTTCCATGCGCTAATTCTCCATACAGGAGATCCTTTGGAATCTGACTATCAGCCGTTCTCACGACATGCCCAAGCCAACGTAGACGTCGCTGTTTCAGTAATGTATACATGCTAAAACTTCCAGCTCGTTGTAGGACTACTCTGTTTGGAACTTTATCCTGCCAGGTGATACAAAAAATCCGTCGGAGGCAACACATATGGAAGGTGTTCAGCTTCCTCTCCTGCCGTGCCCAAAGGGTTCAGGACTCACTGCAGTACAGGAGTGTGCTCAGAACACAGGCTCTGGTATGTGCCATCAGCTTCTTACCGAGCCATACTCTCTTTGTGAGTCTAGAGAACAAGGTCGCTGCTTTGCCAATGCATTTATCCAGCTCGACATCTAGAGAGAGTGTGTCAGAGATCGTTGAGCCAAGGTATACAAAGTCATGAACAACCTCCAATTCTTGCATGAAGATGGTAATAGAGGGAGGTGAGTCCATGCCCTGGCCCATGACTTGTGTTTTCTTCAGGCTGATTGTTAGTCCAAAGTCTTGGCAGGCCTTCATGAGTTGTTGGAGGTCTTCAGCAGAGTGGTCAACAATGGCTGCATCATCTTCGAAGAGGAAGTGGTAGTAGTATTTCAGTTGGACTTTGGCCCTTGCTCTCAATCTAGAGAGATTAAAGAGCTTTCCGTCTGATCTAGTCCGGAGATAGACACCTTCTGTTGCAGTTCCAAAGGCGTGCTTCAGCATGACAGCAAAAAAGATCTCAAAAAGGGTTGGTGCAAGGACACAGCCCTGTTTCACTCCGCTTCAGATGTCAAAGGGTTCTGAGGGTCCAAGATGGCACCGGTGGCAGGCAGTTAGCATCTTTCTGCTGCTCCAGTTTGTTTCTTTTTTTACTTTTTTATTATGTTTTTCTGTTTCTCCGTCCCTTTTCTTTGTCCCCTTCTGCTTTATCCTGTTAGTTGGGTCTTTACCTGGACCATTGCTGTCATATGGTGCGGGCTGTGCTGGTGAAAAGGCTGTTTTGGTGGCTAACACAGTGGGCTTTGCTGCAGGACAAGCGGCGGGGCGAGTGCGTGCGGGTGTGAGAAAAAGACCGACACTGCGCTCGATACATGGGGGTTGGAACTTGGCTGGCCAGCGGAGTTCGGAAGGACATCGTATTAGATCGAGGGGCCACAGCTGGAAGCTGTTGGAGACTGGCGAGGAGGGAGAGGAAAGCCAGGGAGAGCCTGGAAACCATCAGAATCCCGCCAAGTTCTTGGCAGCTGCAGAAGGATGAGCGTGAAACTTCAGGGTCACCAGGAGGTCTCACGGAGTAGGTCGTTGTGCCCGGGGCTTCGTCTGAGAGCGAGCCAAAAATCCGACCATGGGAGCTGGAAAAACCACCTTGGAATGAAAAATCCTCTGGTCGTGGGTTTCTGCTGGCTGTATCTGCGAGTCACCATGCTGGGACCTGTAAAAATTGTTCTCCGAGGGAAAAGAGGGGCAATAGTAGCGCTACTACCACCTCTCATCCTCGTGCTACAATGTCTCCTTTTCTCTCCCCTGATGAAAGCCTTGAAGCATGCCAGTCTTATAAGAACTGCACTCTTACGACCCTAATAACATCTATTGTAGAAACACCAGGACGGACAAAGGTCCAGGTCAGAGTGAGGCAGAACAGAACTACATGAGGGGCTAATTTAATGTAATTTATTCTACTTTATGTTTATTGTTAGCTATTAATGTTTATTGTTAGACATTATTTGTTAATTTTTATTATTGTTTTACTGTATTATCTTAGTGTATTTTGCTCATTTAGTTTTCTTTCTTTCTTTCTTTCTTCTTTTCCACTTTCTTATCTGACATGGAGAGGAAGGCCTCCCCTCCCAGCGAGGGTTCTAACATCACTGTGATTACGGGTAGAGGGAGATATGGCGCTGGCACAGTGCCTACTTGTGTCGGAAGAACAGTGAACAGATGTCTGAAGGCTGTTCACTGTTTTTACACTGTGACCAACTGCCAAAATTGAGGTAGGCAGATCAGCTGGCCCGTCACTCTAAAGCTGGTGCTGTTGAACACCAGGTTTGTATCCAATAAATCCCAGCTCATACAAGATCTTATTCTTGAGGAGGATGCAGACCTGGTGTGCATAACTGAGACCTGGATGGGTGGGGAAGGAGTGGTTCCCCTGACCCTTTCCTGCCCTCCTGGTTATGCAGTTCAGCACCAGGGTAGACCGGAGGGGCGGGGGGGGAGTTGCCATTGTTTATAGAAAATCCTTGGAGGCTACGAGGCACTCCTCAGTGGTGAAGCTTGGCTGGGAGGCCCTTCATGTGTGGATTGGGACCAGGGATGGTATTGGGATCTTGCTGGATTACCGTGCTCACTGTGACCCAGCCACCTCCCTACCGGAGCTGGTTGACTTCGTCTCTGCGGCACTGTTGGAGTCCCTGAGGTTTTTGGTCCTGGGTGACTTCAATATCCATGGAGAGGCCGAGGTATCCAGTCCAGCTCTTGAGTTCTTGAATTTGTCCCAACATGTTAATGGCCCCACACACATGGGTGGCCATATGCTGGACCTGGTTTTTTCCACTGAGTGTAGTGAGCGTGGTCTGATGGTGACCGACCTTGCGTCGGTCCCCTTGTCATGGTTAGACCACCACCTAATAAAATGTAACCTCTCAATGGCACTTCCTCTCCGCAGGGAGCATGGACCTATTTTAATGGTCCACCCTCAAAGGGTACTGGATCAATTGAGATTCCAGGGTACCATGAGAGGGATTCCAGCTGCACTGTCTGGCATTCCTGTCGAAGCTCTGGTTGACGGTTGGTTTACTGCCACCACTAGGGCCATAGACACGATCACTCCTAAATGCCCTCTCAGGAGCAGATCTCGGCCAAGATCCTGGTATAATCGGGATCTACAAGCAATGAAGCGAAAAAGGAGATGGCTAGAGTGCATTTGGAGAAAGGAACCGACGGGTTATAATAAGATAGCTGTCAGGATTACAACTAACCGTTACCTGTCGAAGGTAAAGGCTGCTAGATGATCTCACTTCGCTTACTGGATAAGCGAAGCTTCCAATCAGCAGCCAGAACTTTTCCGTATAGTTCGTAATCTATCCGGAATTGGTCTGGGTGAAGGGCCTCCCACTAGCATCTCACCTGACCAATTTGCAGTGTTTTTTAAATCAAAAGTGGAGACCATCTACCATGACCCCTCTCCTTTTTTAAATACAATGGATCAAGCAGAGATGTCCAGCGCTCCGCCTTGCCCGGTGATTCTTGATTGCTTTCAACTTGTGACACCAGATTTGGTGGACAAGGTGCTTGATTGCTGCCGGGCCACCACCTGCTCTCTTGACCCTTGCCCAGCCTGGCTAATCAAAGCAGCCAGGTCTGTAACAACCGAATGGGCCACTGCAATAATTAATGGGTCTCTCCAGGAGGGCAAGGTCCCCCTTGCCCTCAAGGAGACACTCATTAGGCCCAAATTTGGCGGCAGATGACATTGGAAATTACAGGCTGGTCGCCAATGTGTCCTTCCTCAGCAAAGTGGTCAAGAGGTTGGTGGCAGACCAGCTGCAGGCGCTTTTGGATGAAACCAATGCTCTGGACCCATTTCAGTCGGGCTTCGGACTGCGCCACGGTACAGAAACGGCATTGGTCGCACTGTTGAATGACCTGTTGAGGATGGCTGATGGGGGCAATATGTTCTTATTGGTCCTCCTTGACAGCTCAGCTGCCTTTGATACCATCAACCATGGTATCCTCCTGGGGAGGCTCTCCGAGTTGGGAATCGGTGGCCTGGCGCTTGCCTGGCTCTGATCCTTCTTGGAGGACCACCCCCAGAGAGTACAGCTTGGGGAGAATGTCTCGGCCCCGTGGGGCCTCAATTATGGGGTTCCACAGGGTCGATCATCTCTGCAATGCTGCTTAATATCTATATGAGGCCGTTGGGTGAGGTCATCAGGGGGTGTGGGGCATCATGCCATCAGTATGCTGATGACACACAGCTCTACATCTCCTTTTCACCTACTTCAGTGGATGCCGTTCTGTCCCTTCAGCGCTGCCTGGAGACTACTGCAATGGATGCAGCTGAATGGGTTGAGACTGAACCCGGACAAGATGGAGGTCCTGAGGATGGGTGGTCCCTCCATTAGCAGTTTGGGTGGCTCCCTTTCTTTTGGGGGGACAACCATTACTGCAAAGAGCGAGGTCCGCAGCTTGGGGATACATCTGGACCCGGCGCTTACCATGGAAACCCAGGTGGCGTCTGTGGTCCGTTCCACCTACTTTCATCTATGGCAAATTGCCCAGCTGCGACCCTATCTTGATGGGGGGGCCCTCACTATTCTAGTCCACATGCTTGTAATCTCGAGATTAGACCATTGTAACGCACTGTATGTGGGGCTGCCTTTGAGATTGTTGCGGAAACTTCAGGTGGTCCAGAATGCGGCAGCCAGGTTTCTTAGTGGGGTAAGAAAATATCAGCATATCTTCCCCACTCTGGCTGCCTTGCACTGGTTGCCCATCCGTTTCCACATTGATTTCAAAGTGCTAACGATGACGTACAAAGCCCTAAACGGTTTGGGACCTCGATATTTGGCAGATTGTCTTCTTCCACCTAGATCTACCCGAATCACCCGACATAGCCAGCAGGGACGGCTGAGGGACCTAACGCCGAGAGAGGCCTGGAAGGGAAAAAAACAAGAAACTGGGCCTTCTCGGCAGTGGCTCCTCAGCTATGGGACATCCTTCCAACTGAAATTCAACTGGCACCCTCACTGCGTGTTTTTAAAAGCCATTTAAAAACTTGGCTCTACAAGCAGGCCTTCCCTCCAGTCAATGATCCCTATCTTTCTTGCTTGAGTTATGCCATCTTGGTAATATGCTGCTTAGAAATAAGTGTTAAAACTGTGTTTTAGATGATTTTATATTGTTTATATTGTTGTGCTTTTATTCATGTAAGCCGCCTGAAATAGACATTGTCTAGAGGGGCGGGGTATTAAGTCTAATAATAAATAAATAAATAAATATTGAGCCATCAAAAACTACAGTGCCTTTCATTCCCTCATGAAAGCACCTGATGATGTTGAGGAGTCGAGGTGGACATCCAATCTTGGGAAGTATTTTAAAAAGGCCATCCCTGCTAACCAAATCAAAGGCCTTTGTAAGATCTATGAAGGCCACAAAGAGTGGTTGTTGTTGTTCCCTGCATTTCTCCTGCAACTGTCTGAGGGAGAATACCATGTCAGTGGTGGATCTATTAGCTCAAAATCCACACTGTGATTCTGGATAGACTTTGTCTGCAAGCACCTGGAGCCTCTTCAGCATAACACGGGCAAGCAACACTACAACACTAAGAAGAGAGATGCCACTGTAGTTATTGCAGTCACCCCGTCTCCTTTGTTCTTGTACAATGTGATTATGTTCACATCCTTCATGTCCTGTGGTACTCCACCTTCCCTCCAGCAGAGACGAAAGACTTCATACAGTTCGGTGGTGATGATCTCCTTACAGCATTTCAGCACTTCAACAGGGATGTTACCCCTTCCAGGTGCCTTGCCGGAAGCGAGGGAATCCAAGGCCACTTTTATTTCTGCTAAGGTTGGTTCACTGTCCAGCTCTTCCAAGACAGGCAGACACTCAATGTTGTTTAATGCTTCTTCAGTTACTACATTCTCTCTGGAATAAAGCTCAGAGTAGTGCTGCACCCAGCGTTCCATCTGCTGTGCTCGGTCCTGGAGGATCACACCTGTAGCAGACTTCAAGGGAGCAGATATGACAAACAGGAGTACTGTCTGGAAACCTGGGCGAGAGGGCAAAGAACATAAAACGAAGCCTAGTATGTACATTTTCTCAGAGGCTATCTCATGGTTTCATCAACAAATCTACCAGAAGTGATCAATTTGTTCTCTAATGCCATAAGTGCTGCTTTTCCTCTTTCTCCTCCTCCTTCCTCCTGCTCCTCCTCCTCCTTTGATCTGTAGCCAGGCCAAATTCTGCAATTCCAAAAGAAAAATGTGCATTTCAAAATTCAAGTAAGGCAACAGTTGTATTATATTGTCTCATGTAAAAAGTGGATAATAAAACAGAAAAATAAAGTGAACAGCCCAGGCTCTTCCAGTATCAAATACAGATTGGCACAAACCATGTTTTGGCAGTTTGGTGTCATTCAGCTGTATGGCTATTCCACGGGTGCCCTGGCTTCCCTTGCCCTGCCTCCTTTGGCAAGAAGCAGAAGGCCCATTTTAGTTGCTTCACTATGGCAGGATGTAGGGACAACCACATGATATAAATATTTCTTTAGTTGTGTTAATTGGCTTGTTGTGCTTCATGTATCATTAAAAAGATTGCTCAGAGCAACCTGGGCTAGTGCTATGTCACTGTCCTGACACATAGCACATATGCATGTAATTTACTGCTTCAGAGAACATTCATCTGCAGCAGCCTGGTTCTCTGGTATTGGCACTGGCTTAAAGCCACCAAATCCTTTTAATTTTATATAATTTATCTACATTATTGATATGCTACCCTTTAAAAAATTAGTTGTGTGACTTACAACTTAAAAACTATCACATTACAATGAGACTACAATAATGCAAGAAATAAAAACATGACAGTAAAATAAAACAACTAATTATAATAGGGAACAAAGCAATAAAGAAATAGAACCATCAGTCAATGGACAATGCAACTTCACAGATCTGAACCATACTCACATCCATATCATCCATTAAGAGGCTGAGAAAATGAAAAATGTTCCTTGTGGTATGAAAAAGGCATTAGAGCGGACTCCAAGCAAGCCTCTGTGAGGACGGCATTTCACAAACAGGGACTGGTGTCTTAAAAGGCCTGGCTTCCTTGGAATACTTGCACAACCGAATCTCCATCACTTCTATTCCATCAACAGACAGCTACAGCTGGGACTAGGCTCCCACCTTATCAGAGAAATATCAAACTGAGCCTCACAAAGTTTGCAATTACATGATACTCCCAAAAGTATTATCTGGGTTGCTTGTAGAGATAATATCAGCTTGTTTTTGCTGTTCTCTTTTCTCAGTTGCTTCTCACTCCTACTACTTCCTTATCATGTCAAACTCAGCTAAATGGAATTAGAATCTGTTTACACAATTAATGCTGCAAGTACCGTGTGGCTTGATTTGCAGCCTATTTTACGCTTCTGTTTCAATTAGGTGATCATATGGAGACCGTGGATTGTTTTGGGGCCAGTGTCAACAATGACCCTTCAATCTGATCTGATTTTATCTGCACCACAGAATGACCCCACCCCACCCTGTATTTCATCTCGGACACTCCTTTTATGGTTTATTGTAAAGCCAGTGGACTCTTTAAAGTGTTGCAAGGTGTAAGGGAAAAGGGACATTTTTCAAAACTCCTCCATAATGTACAAACACATACAAATATACCATGGGAACACAAGTCTGTGGTAGTTTGTCAGAGTAGTTTCTATTTCACACCAATTTTTATCTTTTTTTATCCATACAGAGGTGATCTAGTGCTATCTTAATATATCAATGTAGTACAGTGGTTCCCCGCATAGCAAGGTTAATCCGTTCCGGATTAACCGTCGCTATGAGGAAACATCGCTAAACAGGACGCAAAATGTCATTGGAACGCATTAAACTTAGTTTAATGCGTTCCAATGGCTTCTATACTCACCGTTAAGCGAAGTTTCCTCATAGCGCTGCCATTTTCGCGCCCTCGGTAAGCGAGGGCAGGGCGCGAAAATGGTTGCGGTGGCCATTTTGGGTTGTCCGGCGGCCATTTTGGAGCCGCTGAACATCTGATTTCCCCGCGTCGCAATGCAAAGATCGGTAAGCGAAACGCTTACCGATCTTCGCAATGCAAGTTTTGGCCATAGAGGCCATCGGTAAGCGATCGCATTAGCAATCTCAAAAAAGAGATCGCTATGTGATTTCATCCTTATACGGTGCACTCGTTAAGCGAGGCACCACTGTACTTTGTTTTAATAAAAATATTAAAAAATACTCGAGGTAACTACCCCTTCACAGATTGCTGCCTTGTCGTGGTGAAGGGCTTAAGTAATTCAGAGAAGCTATGGGCTATGCTGTGCAGGGACACTCAAAACAGACAGGTCATAGTGGAGAGTTCTGACTAAGCACGATCCACCTGGAGCAGGAACTGGCAAGCCACTCCAGTATCTTTGCCAAGAAAACCGCATGAACAGAAATGAAAGATATGACGCTGGAAGATGAGCCCCTCAGGTTGGAAGGCGTCCAACATGCTACTGAGGAAGAGCAGAGGAAAAGGACAAGCAGCTCCAGAGCTAATGAAGTGATTGGGCCAAAGCTGAAAGGACGCTTAGATGTGGATGTGCCTGGAAGTGAAACGAAAGTCTGATGCTGCAAAGAAGAATACTGCACAGGAACCTGTAATGTAAGATCTATGAACCTTAGTAAGCTGGATGTGGTCAAACAGGAGATGTTAAGAATAAACATTGACATCCTGGGCATCAGTGAACTAAAATGGATGGAAATGGGCGAATTCAATTCAAACAATTATCATATCTACTATAGTGGGCAAGAACCCAATAGGAGGAACGGAGTAGCCTTCATAGTCCACAAAAGAGTGGGAAAAGCTGTACTGGGATACAATCTCAAAAATGATAGAATGATTTCAATATGAATCCAAGGCAGACTTTCAAAATCACAGCAATCCATGTTTATGCACTGTTGAAGCCTACCTTGTAGGATTTTGAGGATAACCTTACTAGCGTGTGAAATGAGTGCAATTGTATGGTATTTGGAGCATTCTTCAGCACTGCCCTTCTTTGAGATTGGGATGTAGACTGATCCTTTCCAATCCTCTGGCCACTGTTGAGTTTTCCAAACTTGCTGGCATATGGAGTGTAGCACCTTAACAGTGTCATCTTTTAAGATTTTAAATAGTTTGACTGGAATGCCATCACCTCCACTGGCCTTGTTCTTAGCCATGCTTTCTAAGGCCCACTTGACTTCACTCTCCAGGTCAAGGTCAGCAACCACACTATCTGGGTTGTCCGGGACATCCAGATCTTTCTAGTATAATTCCTCTGTGTATTCTTGCCACCTCTTCTTGATGTCTTTTGCTTCTGCTAGGTCCCTACCATTTTTGTCCTTTATCATGTCCATTGTTGCACAAAATGTTCCTTTAATATTTCCAATTTTCTTGAACAGATCTCTGGTTTTTCACTTTCTATTATTTTCCTCTATATCTTTGCACTGTTCATTTAAGAAGGCCCTCTTGTTTCTCCTTGCTATTCTTTGGAAATCTGCATTCAATTTTCTGTAACTTTCCCTATCTCTCTTGCTTTGCTTCCCTTCTCCTCTCTGCTATTTCTAAGGCCTCGTTGGACAGCCACTTTGCTTTCTTGCATTTACTTTTCTTTGGGAAAGGAAAGATTACAGACTCCTATATCTCATTAAATGTCTTTATCAGGGCACCACACTTCGTGTGAACAAGTGCTTGAACAACGGACCGGAGCGACGACTGGCGGGCCAGACAGGAGAAGCACCACATCTGAAATCTTGGAGGGGAAAAAAAAAAGAAACACCCTGTACAAGACAGGGGGGAGGATACGTGGCTTTATGAGAAAATGAGGTTCAAGGAACTTAAGTCCTTTCCTGACTTTTTTTTCCACCTGGACTCACCTTTTTCTTCCTCCTCGGGAGGATCGTCCAGATCAGGATATGGTCTGCTTGTCCATCTCTCGAGTAGGTGAGCAATGAACACGGTGAGACACAGCATTTTCTGATGGAAAAACGGACGGATCGCAGGATCAACTCTGTGATTCCTTCACGCTGGCTGTCTCTCAACAGAGTGAGCCTTGGTCCCCCTCCTCCTGAGTAATGCTGTTGTCAGAAGATAGCCTGGCCAAGGTTTGTGAGATCACAGAACACTGCCAACCTGAGCCGGCCAAGAAGGTTAACCAAAAGGGAAAGCACTAACCTTGTATGTTAGTGATCTCCCTATTCATAGATGCATGAAAAATGAGTATCTCCCTTCTCTGGATCTCTGATACCGCTGACAACAAGCCGTGGTTAAGCACAAGCACAAAATAGGCTTATTTGTATATATAGATTTATCTGTCTTTTAAAACAGTGGTTCTTAACCTTGGGTTACTCAGGTGTTTTGGACTGCAACTCCCAGAAGCCTTCACCACCAGCTGTGCTGGCTGGGGTTTCTGGGAGTTGCAGTTCAAAAACACCTGAGTAACCCAAGTTTAAGAAACACTCTGATGGTTAACCTGCCTTTCTCCTTAAAAAAGGAGTCAAGGCAACTGAACATCCTTAAAAGATAATGTTCAGTTCTTCCAAAACACATACATACTGGTTTATGAATGTGGGGTATTGAGCTTCTGAGTTCATGATTCAAAAAGCCAGGAAAGGGCCCAAAATGGCGGCACAATAGGGTGCCCGAGTTGCCAGCAGGAGAAAGGACGCCAAGCTTTACCTAGCAGAGGGCAGCCTGAATTTTTACAGCACCCATGGCAGCTGTCTAGAATGATGGCCAGGATCCCCCTTCCAGCTCAACAGTTCTAAGATGATGATGGCTAAGTTGCTTCATTCTTTTCCTGCATTCTCCATGTTCTATTTCTGTTTTCAGATGGGCACCCTAATATTGCAACGCTCAGAGATTTAAACCACTGAGCTCTCCAGCCAGGTCTACTACCATCTTGTACGTCCTGTTTTTTTCCCCATTAAAATGGTCCTTAAAGTTTCTAAAAATCTCTTTTTTTTCCAGTGCAGAAGGCATGTATACACTTGTTATGGGCCACAGACTTACGGTGAGCCTAACAGGACTATTTAAAGAGTGATTTTACAAGTTCCATACACCCCGTGAATTTTAATGGCTGAGCAGGGATTCGAACCCAGGTCTCTGGAGTCTCAGTCATTAATTTACCCACCGCCCCACACGGGATATCACATATATGTACCTATACACCATCCCCAAATAAGAGAACCACGATATGATAAGCAGCAGAGGCAAACCAAGTATCTTATCATATTTAAAATCGTCTTAAGGTATTTCTTAAAATTGAAAAAAAAAAGTGTTGAGATGAAGTATAATTAAGTCTCAGAAACTCCTTACTAGTGGACACTGGGCCATAGCTTAGCAACTTTTTATTTTTGAACTAAAATCCGTATTATCTCGAGTCAGCATGTGCTTGAATTGACAAGGCACGGTTTTCTCCCCACTTCTCACAGGCCTTCAAACATCTGATCTGGGTAAGGGTTGAAAGCAAGCGGTTGCTTCTGCTTATGGACATGTTTTTAAATGTACTGTTCATCGGTTCTTCTGCTTTGCCTTTGCAAAAAAAGTGGATTATGGTTAATACTCTTTTAACAGAGAACACTAGCTCTGATAACTTCATCTTCAGAAATATTTGTTTCTAAGATTTCGCTTTTAATGTTTCAGACCGTGGATAATTGAATCAGTGGACACTGGTCCCGCAAATAAGGAGTCCTACTATATTTGCAAACCACCCTGTTCCGCGTTTTTTGCATCCTGTGTTAGATGAAGATGGTAGCTGCTTCTGAAAACGTACATTAAATTTAAAGCCACCCAGCCTTTCTCAAAGGCAGTAGCCGCTATGGAATAGGGAGATGTCCCGGGCGGTTGACACAATTGTGCCTAAGTGCCCTCTCCCTGCACGCAGAGCCCAGACAGCTCCTTGGTGTACTTCTGAACTGTTCCAGAAGGCATTTAACTGAAATAATATCAATTGTGGGTCCTGATGGCAATTTTTAGAGTATCTATTTTAATTGTATTTTAATTATTTTATCTTTTTATTGTATTTTAATTGTTGTAAGCCACCCAGAGACCTTTGGGTAGAGTGGGCAGCATATAAGTTAAATAAATAAATAAATAAATAAATAAATAAATAAATAAATAAATAAATAAATAAATAAATAAATAAATAAATAAATAAATAAATAAATAAATTGATTTACACTGAAAATTAGGTGTAACTGGATCTTGGCTAACAATTGCTGCAAAGCTTGCAGGCTAGGGAGGATGTACATTATGTTGCAGAGTTTTGAATTTCTGGTAAAATTCCCTTTCATTATGCAGTAGTACAAAGACCCACAGAGCAGTCTAGCTGCAAGTTCCCCAGAGTCCACCCTTTCTCATTAACTGGTATTTAAAGTCTTAATAACTCACTCTGAAATATTTGTACAAGGGAGAATTTTAAAAAGTTTCTCTATTTACAGTTGCTTGAAATTACAGACTTGCTCCTTTCTTTACTGCACATAATCTTAGTGACCAATTGAACAGATCAACAGCTAACAGACTAAAGAGACTAAACAAACTTCACTCAGCAGAAAGGTGGACTCTCTTTGAAATAAAAAACTGGAAGGAAAGATTGATTAGTGCAGGATATATAGATAATAACCACAGCCCCAAAAAATCCCCTCCCAGTCACACAAACCACAAACAGCATGTGACATTGCCAACAAAACTCCAATATATTGTAGTCCAGCACATGTGGAAGGCACCAAGTTGGGTGAGGCTGGCTTCTGGAATCACATTTGAAAATTATGGTATAGCCTTATGGCCCAAAAGGAAGGGAAATTGTGACACTGAAAAGTATGACAGTTGGTATTTATTTGATGCACACCAATGTAATAATAATGTACTGGCCAAAATTCTGTTGCATAGCATAGGAATCTCACTAGAGTGAGCCACTGAATCAATGGGGATTTGTTGAGTCAACTCCTCTGTTAAAGTCCATAGATTTAAATGGGATTACTCTAACTATGTCATACTTTAACATATAACTTGTGATTCAGAAGTTAGAATAAGAATGCATTTGCCCAGCAACAGTACATTTTTGTAAATTATCCCTACTGTAATACAAAGTATCTGAGGGTTCAATGGAATTTATGGAGGAGTTCTCACTAAATTCCCCTTGATTCAATGGACCTATTACGTATAGTGAAATTTACTATACCAAGGAACTGAATTTTGGGCATTGAGAGAACCCAGCAGCCTCTGCTGCTCTAGTAGATTAAGATGTCTGAGATACACAACTCCAACACAGAAAGAGGAACTCTAATTATTTAACATTTCCCCCTGCTGCTAATGTCATTTGGTGGTGGTGGTGTTTTTCAGTAATTAAAGAGTGCCTTCTGTCTGGATGAAAGGGATTAAATGGAAGATAGAAAAGAAGTAGGACCTTTTTAATTACCAAAAATTGTTCCTTACCAGTGATGTCATCACCCTTCTGCACATGTACAGGTCTGTCCAGACAGGCAGAAGTTGGTCTAATTCATGCTTAAAGGGTTCTGACATTCAGTGCGATCTGTTTTGTCTCTCACTGAGTGAACCTTCCAATCACACTGGAGATGATCATTCCGCATGTGTCTTTGAATCACCCGTTTATGCACAAGCAAGGTTTACCATGTTTACTTGTAAGGAGGCAGTGGTGATACTAATGGTAGTGGTGCAAGGGAAAACGTTGGTGTGAAGGTTGGAGAGATGGAAGGGAGGTAACCCCCTTTTTTCTTTGCTGGGGCTGCACTGCCATCATTCAGCAGGCCACAGTGATTTTTATTTGTTTGTTTGTTTGTTAAATGAAGTAAGTGGCATATCAAAGCAATGCATCAATCTAGCATGGTGTTAGAATTGTACTGCATCTATTTTCACATTCGTTTTAAAAAGATGAAATTAGAGAAAGGAGTTTCTCTGTCTTCCCTTCTAATGCCACAATCCACCTAATACATCATAGGGTTGTCACTTCAGATAATGCCACCCACAGCTTCATTTGGGTATAAAATAACCATCTGCAAAGGGTTCACAACAGGATATATAAAGTGCAATGAACTGTGCCAGAAAAAAAAACAGAAGTCTTAGCAATCTGCCAGAAAAGAATGGAACAGCTCTTATAAGGGCAGGATGAATCAATCTATGTAGAAACACATGGGGACACTGTAATTTGGTTCAAACCAAACCACACCAAAAGAGGTCCAAACAGTGGTCTATATACTATCTAGACAGGTCCTATATTATGTTACAAAATTTCAGCCTGTTTCAGTCCACAAAAATTCCATTCCTGAAATCTGGCCTATTTTATACAAACAAATCTATGAATCCAGGTTGCAGAAAAAATAGAAGTGGGAGGCAACATAATTTTACTGTGCATTAACCATTTTTCTTATATGCTCTCATAGGATGCTCTGTTCTTCACTGTAATCTATTTTAGATCAGTTTGAATCATGTGCTTTCAGATAGATGGACTGGATTCCACAACTCATACTATTACACAAAGTACTGCCAATACACTCTACATACTATAGCAGATTATTGAAGGGTATTTTTTTCCATTATGAAATTGCAGAGACATTATCATTGCAACAAAAGCTATTTTCATCTTCATCTGTGATGCCCTTGCTCTTATACAATTGCAATGACATCAGCATTAGCTCATTCTATAATTGTTGCTTCCATATAGATATAAATATTTTTACAGGAGAAGGATGAGATAGATATTTTAATTACAGTATTTTGATAATTTAATGGTTATACAATCAGAGTTAACACTGAAGACCTCAGTGGCTGCTCCCAGGCTTTGGAATACACTACTCCAAAAACTCATAGCCCCCTCCCTCTTGTTCTTTCATTGTCAGGCAAAGACCTCCCTTTTGAGGCAGGCTTTTAAGAAATAAGTGGCCATCTAGGGAATGCTGTACAGTATTTATGAAATTTAGATATTTTTTAAAGTTTAAAATGTTTGTAATATTGGTTTTAATCTGATTAAAGTTCAGTTGTGTTTTAATAGTTTTGTATAATTTTTTTAACAATTTCAGTTGTTGTGGGCTGCCCTGTTTCTCCTATGGCTCTAGTCCCCAACCTTGGGCCTCCAGATGTTCTTGGACTACAACTTCCAGAAGCCTTCACCACCATCTATGTTGGCCAGGATTTCTAGGAGTTGAAGTCCAAGAACATCTCGAGGCGCAAGGTTGGTAACCACTGCTCTTTGGGCGCTAAAATTAAAATTAAAACATCTATTCAGAGTTGAAGTATTTTTCTGGTCATTCATTTGAACAATTTTCACCACAACATTGATGATTTGTAAATGTCTCTCTGTCAAGAACTGTGAATGTGCCATAATATCTTTCATCAAGTGTTAAGCAAATGTAAGGAGAAGTATTGCAGTCCCACCCTTTCCACCCTCAGCCTCTTAATGAGTCAGGTTTGTGGAGAAGGCCTGAAGAAGAACAGTAATAGCACTCAGCTGAATGCTGCTAGAGAAATCCATGTGTTAAAGAATCTGATAGGGCAGAGTTCCCAATTATATGGAGCTCTGTACCATTGTCAGCTCAATGTAGATCTATTTCTACCTCATATTACTGCAACATATATCCTTAGTTCCCTCCATGCTTACATGCTTACAAGAAATGAAGGGGGCAAGCAATTTAATACATCATTCCCTCAAAGTTCTGCTTTCTGCTTAGCTTTTCTTTACTTTTAGCTTTTATTATCTCCTCAGATCTATTCTGACTTAGGCTTCTACTCCATCTGCTGCTGCTCTTTACCCTCAGAGCTTCGGATTTTGAGCTAGCCACTTGGTCTTGTAAATCCTGAGGTAAATGGTTTCTCTTGAGTAGGTATTTTCCCTATTTTAGAATTTTCCAGATCTGGGTTCAGAAGCCACAAAACTAAGTCTTCCACAAGGCTCTAATGGGTAAGCACTTCTTAACACAGATCCTAACCCCTTATAGCTAGAAATACCTTCAAACTCAAGACAATTCAATTTTTTCCCACTGGATTGTTTAGTATCTCACCACTGCCACCAATTTGTCACATTTCCACCTGTCCCTTGGTTATTTCACCAGTCACAGGGCACAAGCTGCATATTGTATCGCTGTCACCAGTTTACTACATTAACATTGTTTATTATTAATCACAGAGGTCCAGGCAATGTATCATTTTAAAAAGAACCAAATAGAAATTGTTTATTATTACAAGGAATAAAAGTTCAGTCAGTGTTGTTAGCTCTCAGCTAAAACAACATTCCTTTCTATTATCTACCACCTTCCCAAACTCTCTTTCAACTCCAAACTCCCAAACTCAAACTCTAAAACTCTCAATCTCTAATCTAAATCTCTCCTCCCCCTGAAGAGACTCTTATATCTTGTGATTCCACCTCTCCAGCACTCTCATTGCTCCATGCAGATAGCATATTAATATTCATGACCTGGGCAGAGGCCACAGTACCCGACATGGGGATGCCTATGGAAAGTGTTAGGAAAGTTCAGTGGGTCAAAAACCCAGCAGCCAGATTTCTAACTGAGACAGGACACAGGGATCACATACCCCCCCCCCCATTTCAGCAGCTTCTGCCCATTTCTGGACAGAATTCAAACTGATGGTTCTAACTTATAAAGCCCTAGACGGCTTGGACCCAACCTATCTCAAGCCATCTCCCTTTATGAGCCTCCTAAAGTGTTAAGATCATCACGAGAGACCTTCTTCTGCATCCTGCCACCCTCCAGGTGTGCTTGGTCGGGACATGGAAGTGGACCTTCTCTGTTGCTTCTCCCAGACTCTGGAACTCCCTCCCACAGGAGGCTAGACTGGCCCCATCTTTGTTGTCCTTCTGCAAGCAGGCAAAACCTTTATTTTCAAGCAAGCTTTCTTTCAGTGACTGGCTACCTTAGTGGGTTTTTTTAAAAATGTATCATTGTTCCTTACTGCTTTGAATGCATTTTTGTTGTTGCTTTTGTATACTGTTTTTTAGTATGGCATTTGTTTCATCTTTTTTAGAATTTGTATATTCACTGCTATTAGCTTTGAATACTGTCTTTTAATAATGTAGGCATTCTTGGGTCCTTTTTAGGAGATAGGTGGGCAAAAATATTTTAAATAAACAAATAAAGAGAATTGAAGGGAAAGACAGGGTATCTTCATGAGAGGTCACAGCCAGAGATGGAGGGATGGAGCACTGCAGTCTCCGCAGTCACTCCTCCCTTAGCCTTTTCAAACAACAGTGCATTTGAATATTAAAAGGGGAAGTTTCTGTTCCAAGAATTAGTAAGGGCATTTCAGGGAAAGTGGTTTATTTGCCTCTTCCTGTTCAAGAAAATGTGGATGTCTTCAGAAATAAGTCAGTCTTACCTAAAAATATGTTCGTTCTAATGAATGAGGTTAGCTACAAAAAATAAGGTTATTTGACAGCAGCTGGTTGATGTGAAGAAGATGGTTCAGAGGTATTCAAAGAAATCAATCCATTCTGTCTAACATAGACTTTGAGGGAAATATTTCTTTATTGGATGGTGGGCATCGTGTTTCTGACAGATCTGTACATTGGAGCCTTGTGGTGCAGTTGTTAAACTGCTGTACTGCAGCCAAAACTGTGCTCACGGCCCAGGGTTCAATCCCAGGTAGCCGGCTCAGGGTTGACTTAGCCTTCCATCTTTCAGAGGTCAGTAAAATGAATAGCCAGCTCATGTGGGGGGCCAGTGTGTAGCCTGCATAATTGTAAACCCCCCGAAGAGTGCTTTGAGCACTATGGGGCAGTATATAAGCAGCACACTTTGCTTTTTTTTTTAAAAAAAAGGGTTGTGATGTTTGCCCCCTTGTGGCCCCTCTTTGTCTCTCCTAAACAGAGAGCTCATGAAGGCAAACCAAAAAAAAAAACCCCACGTTTTCACACGCTGCCACCGGTTGATTTCTTTATCAACGTACTTTAGTTAGGAAAGACAAAGGTCCATTCATCACTGTCTTTTTAATAAAACAGGTTAATTGATTACAGATGTTTCTATAATAATTTATAAGTATCTTCTTCAGATACATCAAGCATCAATAACAATCTTCTATATTATCTTACAGGTTACTATTCACTCCTGAGACTAATCACTCCTCAGATTCCCAAACTAACTCTCCCTCTCCCTAACTCTGACTCCACTCTACTTCCCCTTCTCTCAGGCTCCACCTTTTAACATCTCTAGTGGCCCCACCTCTCAACCACATCAGCATAAAACATGAATAATGCCTTACATTTAACATAATAAGGGTGAACACCACAAGGGCCTTATGTCTTGGAAGTGCATATGAGGAGTATACTATACATTCCTTGCATGGTAAGGATCCTATAAGTCAGTGGTCCCCAACCTTGGGTCTCCAGATCTTCTTGGACTTCAACTCCCAGAAATCCTAGGCAGCAGAAGTGGTGGTGAAGGCTTCTGGGATTTGTAATCCAGGAACATCTGGAGGCCCAAGGTTGGGGACCTCTGCTATAAGTGATAAGATTGATTTATACCAAAAAAAACCACTTCAGTTAGAGATTCTACTGTTGCTTCCTGGGAGAAGCAAACTCTTGAAACTCCTGAAGCAAAATGTTTTCCTTCTCTATTTCCTTTAGGTATTGGTGAGTTCCACAATGAAAGAGAAATATCTGAGTAGGAGTTATAGGACGGCTAGACTTCATTGTGCTGACTCCTGGTTTTGTAGGAAGTCTGCATTGGTTTCTGTACAATATAACCTTTGAGTATATTTACTCAGGAAAAATCCTTTTTAATAAATGATCTCTCTTCCCCTCTCATTAGTTGTTTGCATAATGTTTTCCCCCAGGATGGAAGATGGTTGGGGTCTGCTTTGCCCCTACCTCACAGGCAATCCTCATCATTTCTGTGGGGCCAGCCAGAGGAAGGAATGGAGAATTCAAAACCAGTTTATCTTGCATGTGACACTTGATTTATTGTTTTATTACTGGACATTGCCCAGAATAATCATAGGCCAAATGAGCGGTCTAGCAATGCAAAAAGAAAGAAAGAAAGAAAGAAAGAAAGAAAGAAAGAAAGAAAGAAAGAAAGAAAGAAAGAAAGAAAGAAAGAAAGAAAGAAAGAAAGAAAGAAAGCTTTTCTCCTCAGAGGTCAGAGTTCTCAGTCCAACTGTCAAGGGAGAAATCTGAGGTATCCTATGGCCCCTGGGACATCATCCTAGGAACCATAAGAGTGGACAACCACTTTCTAAGAGGTGTTCTTAGGACTTCAAGCTAAATTGTTCAGATCTTTTAAATAAACGATAAGATTTCTTTTCTTACCAGAACACATGGCACAGAATTTCGGTGAGAGATGGAAAGTATCTCCTTATGTAAAATTTGAAGCATTCCTTTCCTCTGTGCCCTATTGCATTGGGATAACCTTATTTTTCCCATCATGGCTATGTGTTTTTTGTTTTGTTCTTTTAAACAGGGCATTCCAGAGAATGGGGTTAGTTTTTTAAAAAGGCAAAGCAAAACCTTCTAGCATGTATACTAGGCATAAAACAACCACCTTGAAACAGTACTATATAAATGATGATCTTGAAATGCATATTGCTGTACCCTGAAACAATGTGCAATTCATTACACAGCCTTCAGCAAGTGTACTAAACAATGGCATCTCCCAGCTCCATTAAAAGCCTGTTTATTATTGCTATGTCTGCTGAAGCCTCTGCTCTTCAACGAGGAAGACTTTCTACCAAACAAAAGGAGGGAAAATGCCCCCTTTGTGCCATTCATTATCTCACAGATTTTCTCAGATCGGCAGTCAAAGCCATTATTTTTGCTGGACACAGCCCCAGTAGCACTGGAAGGCTGCCACAGATACGTTAGTGGCAACAACAGCCCCATAATGGCTTCTCTTTGTTCTGACTTACTAACCAAGTCTTCTTCCACTGATTGTCATATGTTGCCAAACTGTTGCCATTCAGTTGGATTTTAGGTAAAGAAATACAATACTGTATCTGCATTCTGTGGGAATCAGAATGTGGGAGTGCAGTTCAGAGCATTACCAAAGGTACTAGACGTCACACGTTTGGTTCTTCCAGATTTGGCAAAGGTACATTTTCACAGAACATCTGAGCAAAGGCTCACCATTGGGACTCTGCCCAGGAACATGAGAGGAAATAGTGATAAAGAGAAAGTGTTCCTATGCATCATAATTGTGTGAATGTGCACAGTTGCCTTTCAAATTGCCCCCAAAATGTTAAAAACAACCTTTGCAAACCCCTCCCCCGCTTCATCCATTCCCCTCATTCATCCAAATTCACTCGGCAGCTTCTGAAAAAAAAAAAAACATAGTTACAGGCATTTCTTTTCTTTCTTTTTTCTTTTCTTTTTAAAATCAAAATGCAGAGCAACTTATTTACAAACACACACACACATATGTAAGCCTTGCACCTATTTGTCTTAGTTTTGTCAGCCTTCTTTCACTCAGAAAAGATCACTGTGCCTGGACATATTCCCCAACTCTGTCAAAAAGAGATGGCCGTTGCTGTGGATTCCCTCTTTATACTTAATGTTGGGATGCAAAGCTTTGGGTTTTTAGGCTCCCTGCGAAGTCATTCAAGCTAAACTGATCTGCATGCAAATGTCCTGAAGCAAAATCAGAGCCAAGCCTTTTCCTTGGTGCACTTTACTAATAATCAGAATCAGCTCCCTGTACCTCTGGGATAAAGGGGAAAGGCTACATTATGGAATCCTTCCAAGAAGTCTGGAATCTTTTGGCCACAACCACTGAGTAAATGAAAAAGGACATTTTTGTGGATAATTGGGGGCGGGGTGGAGAAAGAGTGCTGAGCAAAACAGATAGCATGAGAAAACTGGTAGTGTTCTTTTGCATCTCAGCAGAAACTCATATGTATTGATGGTAGTAAACAAATCAACAAATAAAGCTACTACCCCCTAGTGGAAATCAGTTAAAACAGCCTCTCTATGGCAGTTCCGCCATATGGAAGGTAGATCCACAGAGTTGACCCACACAATTATTTACGTAACAATGGTGCAGAACACAACTGATACTCTGACTGCAACACTTGTTCCTTGCTAAGGTACACCACTATAGAAAGAAAATGGCAGGGTAGCAAGCAAAAATAAATACCGTGACACCATTCGAATGGCATAAAAGTATTATGATGATGATGATGATGATGATGATGATGATGATGATGATGATGATGTCGTTGTTGTTGTTGTTGTTGTTGTTGTTGTCGTCGTCGTTGTCGTTGTTGTTCGGCCTGAAGTTTATTCCTTGTAAAAACAAAACTGCAAAGAGCTACCCATGGCTTTCTTGCTGTAGAACTTTGATTTTATTCTCACACACAAACAAAACATGCCATTATCTTTAGTCTGTGCAACAGAGTAAAAGTTGGATAGCAAGTGGCAAGGAGAAACTGAAAAGCTGTTTCTCAGAAAGATTTTTGAGGCTATCATTACCCCCAAAAAACAAAAAACAAACAAAAATTTATTTGTATTCGCGAAGGCTTTCACGGCCGGGATCTAATGGTTGTTGTGGGTTTTTCGGGCTCTTTGGCCGTGTTCTGTAGGTTGTTCTTCCTAACGTTTTGCCGGTCTCTGTGGCCGGCATCTTCAGAGGACAGCATCCTGTGCTCTGGTGTAGTTGGCTTGGGAGTGCCCCAAGAGACTGGCGAAACGTCAGGAAGAATAACCTACAGAACACGGCCAAAGGGCCCAAAAAACCCACAACAAAGAAAAATTTATTTGCTTTTAGCAGAAATTATAGATACTCCCATAGTTAAAGTTCTGCAGTCAGCTTTAATCTAAAAGGGTTTTCTTGGGAGATACAATTTGCATTTGCAAGACAATTTGCTGTTTAATGAATGCATCTTTCTAGTCACAATTACTCAAGAGAAACACAAACCTCCCTGGAGTCCTCACCTTTTATCAGTGCAGATATCAAATACTATTCCATGAAAGTGCATTTGGTGGAGTTTTTAATTCTTATGCAGATGAAAAGCATCCACAGACAACCCTCTACTGTACCAGAAATTGTACTGTGGATCACTCTGGTTAGTACCTTTCACCATAGAGGAGTATCCTGTACTTAAAAACAATGAAACTTTGGGAAATGTGTTTCCTTTTGACAACCACAAAGTTGTCACTTTAAACGAAAGAAAGGAAATATTTATCAAATTTTGAATTTATTTCAATACTTTGAATATTTAAATCTCTAGCCAGGGCTCACGTGGCTGGGAGATTTTAATAATATAATATAATTTATTGTCATTGTAAGTATATACACAGTATACCATACAACGAAATTCACAAAAATTTCCTTAAAAGGAAAAATAATTAGATTTACCTTAAAGGTTAGGATAATTTTACATTTTACTTTGTTCCAGTCCTTTATAGTTTCATATCACAGAAAGACACCAAAAACATGGCTATTCTTGACTTGGTGGACAAAATCCTCTTAGTTGGTGTAGGAAATCACACTATGGAAGACCCATAAGTTCAATTGGTTCTCTTCTCTAGGCTTCTCTAGTTGTAATCTATTTTAGTATAATTAATAGAACTTATGGAGGAGTTGACTCACTAAATCCCAGTTGGTTCGATGGGCCTACTCTAATGTGATGCACTACACTAAGCAACAGAATTATGGTCTGCAATTATCAAGTGAGAAAGGGGTTTGTATTACCAAAAATTTCATAGATATGGAGTCCCAGATTTTTTTTTTTTTAATGAAGTAGTGACTCAAGATCATGTTCCCAATTGCAAAAATTAAATTTCTCTTTAAGCATTATTCTGCTGGTTGCTAAAAATCAGAATTCATTTTGAACCTAAGGTGATAAATATTGCATGTTTTTTTTTAAAAAAAATGAAGTCAAAGCATGGAACTGAAAAAGTGAAACTAAATGCTTGTGTTGGAAAAGTAGACAATCCAGCCTGCCCATCTATCCACCCCCTTTCTCCAGATGGAATAATCAAGGCTGAATTTGCAGAGGCTCCTTTTACAAGATGCTCTATATAAAGCAAAGATAATGCCACCTGGTGCTATTTGAAAAGTCTTTTCATTTTGGTCAAAGAGGATGAACACCTTAATCTGCACCCCTGTTCCTGTATTGTATGTATTACTTCTTTTAAAATATAGCTTGCTGAAAAATGTATACAGAAATATATTACTAAAGAATATGTTTTTAGAACTGTTTTAAAATTACATGAGTTATAGATGTGAAATCCCAGATAGATGCCAAGATGCTAAAATATAAAATGAAAAAGAGAATGAACCTAAGGGAGCACTCTGAATCTAAAATGGAGGAATAGGAAGCTTGTAATGAGTGTGAGTTAAACATTTCCAGTCCCTGATTTGCATTGGGTGTAAAGTTATGCAACAGGATTTTACCCAATGTCATGTGACCTCATAATTCATCCTCAGATTTTTACTAATAATTTTTGTGAGAATTATTATTTGTGAAGTGGGATAACATTAATAATCACAATAAAGCAACTGAACATAATGACATAAGATTAAAAACCATCTTGTTAAGTATAGAAATTGCAGTTGAATTCAGAGAATGTTCTTATGTTTTAAAAATGTATTTATATTAAAATGCATATTTATTAAAATTGCATTTGTATTAAAATGTTTTGTGTGTGTGTGTGTGTGTGTGTGTGTGTGTGTGTGTGTGTGTGTGTGTGTGTGTGTGTGTGTGAATGTAAATATATTTTAACTAATTTTTGTTAATTTTTCTAATATGGTTCTTTGTTCCAACTACATCTTTTCTCATCCAGTTTCCACTTTCAAAAATTCTTTACAATGTCACTTTTTTGCTTTTGCATTTTCCTTTCCCCCCTCAATGTGCAAAGACAATTTTTCAAGGACAAAAAAAGCAAAAACATTTAAACTTAATTTGTAGTGATAGAGAAATGTTCTGAGAAGATTTTAAACATTTTAAAAGTTTAAAATCCAATGGATATTTCTAATTTATAGTTCAAATGACAACCAACTGTATGGATGGAAGATTTCATATTACCTTGTCTACTGTAATTTACAGGTAATCCAAATATTTTGGATGCACATAAGAGACTGAATCTTTCTCAAGGTTTGGAGGAGTTTTGGAAAACTGATTTTTGCTTTCATTGTTATTTTATATGCTTTGGAGAAATGCTCATGGTTACTTTTCTTCTTTGGGTTGTCTTGGCTCGAGGTGTGACAGCTCCTTGCAGCCCAAATAAAGCAGGTAAAATAACTTCATTTCTATACTCCAACTGTATCTTTTCCTTCCAGTCAAACTTTTAAGCTGTGGTAAATAATTGTGTAGAAAATGTACAGGCATTTCTGTAAGTTTTCTTCAGAATTATTTACCGTAGCCTACTAATAAACCTGATTCGTATTTTTTAAAAAGATTCCAGTGTAGTGTAGTGGATAGAGTGATGGACTCTAGAGAACTAGGTTTGAATCCCAGCACAGCCATGGAAACTCACTGGTGGAGTGGAACTGGCTACACCACTCCTTAAATATCTCACTTACCTTGAAAGCCCTATTAGGGTCATTGAAAGTCGGTTTCAACTTGGCAGCACAGAACACACACACACACAAACACACACACACACACACACACACACACACACACACTTACACTTATAAAGATATGTTCATAGAGCCTAACTTGCCTTAGGAGACAACAACAGTTTTCTAAATAAAAAATGCAAATTGATTTTGCTTCATAGAGCATATAATCCAACCCAAATTAAATTTAGGAGCAGATGACTTTGCAGTCTTAGTACTTTCCCATTTAAATGAACGGAATTCTCTCTCCGCCACTGTATAACTTTTCAAAAGATCCTGTGTGTCTGTGGTTTTCTGACAGGAACATTTATCATTGTTATTACTTTTCCAACCCCAGTGCACAGATCATACTTTTTTCTTCACCATTACCACAAAAATAAGTCATTTATTTCATTATTAATATTAAGGCATTAAGGCGGAGAAACAGTGATCAGTCCGAGACAAACGAATACTTCTGTACCATAACAAATAGATGAATGTTTTAGCACCTTAAAAGTTAATTGAGAACCAGTGTGGTATAATGGACAAAATGCTGGAAGACCTGATTCAAATCCTATTTTGACCATGGAAACTCACAGGATGATAGCAGTGGGAAATCACTTTCTGAACATTTCACAGAGTTGCCGTAAATCGGAAGCAACACGATGGCCCATGACACCAACAAGTTTTTTATAAGCAAGAGATGCATTAGCTTTCTCCAACCTGGTTCCATAAGATGTTTTGAACTCCTGCTCAGATCAGCCTTGTCTAGATGCTCAGAAATTCTGATTAAAAACCTATGAAGGATATCAGGTTGGGAATAGCTAGTATGCATAATTTGATCCACGAAATGGACAACTTTGGTTTACCAGACCTCAGTTTTTGTAGAGTGGGAGTGACTATGTTGACTCATGCAGTTTGACTAACATAGATTGTGATTAGATTGTCTGGGTCAAAGTTCTTCTGGATTTCTCCATTATCTTTGCTTCCTTTTTTATTACACTTCCCACAGAGAGGCCAGTAGCACTGGAACACAAATAACTGAATCCAAGTGCTCATTGTGGGTATGAATGGTAGAAAGATTGACTTGTGACACATGCCTTTCTTGCCCTGTTGGAACAGAAAATTAGGAAATTATAGGAACTCATGGGTTCACTAACACCATACAACTTTTGTCACAGATAACAGTGGTATAAATGTATGAACTGACGAAGATTTTGACGTAGAAGTAGAACTGTAGATGTAAATACCCCTGTTTGGATGTTACACCTCAGTTTAATGAAGTGTTGGTCTTTTCTGTGCAACAACTTCCCTTAATTAGAATAATAATAGAATAGAATAGAATAATTTAGAATAGAATAACACATTATTGTCATTGCATGCGCAACGAAATCACCAGAGTGCTATCTAGACAGTGCATCATTCATTCAGCTTAAACTGCTTACAAAATTCAAACATAATACAATGATAACAAAATACATTCACATGCAACCCTACAATACGTCAGATTAAATCTTAACTGAATTTAGCAAAGTCGTTGCCCTTGGATAAAATTTATTTTTAAATCTATTTGTCCTTGTTTTAATATATCTATATCATCTTCCTGATGGCAGCTTTTTGTAGCATTAGGGGAAAAAATCAGTAAAAAGAAACACTGAACTATATTTAATGTGCAGTTTCACAATAAGGGAAATAATGATCTGATCCCCAAATCAGAAAGACATTTTTTAAAGTTGGAGACAAGCTAATTATCAAAACAGAATCAAAACCTTTTAAAGGCTCAATTGTATTAATTTTATGAGAATTAATTTTTCTTTTTCAAGTACCAGAAACTAGAAGGTATGGGGATGACATGAGCCCCCTTCAGGCACTCAGACTGAGTTTAGAAAACAATTTGTGAGTCATAAACATCCGGAGAGCCATTCGAATTATGTTATAGGCAAAACTGAAATCTTTGCCTTCGCTCCTGCTTAGATTCATACACTGGATGCAGTTTGAACATCTTGTAGAAGCTGCTTGGCTTTTCGGGCCTTATTTTAAGCCAAAGCACACTGAGGAGATATAAGCACTTTTTGCCTTTGGGCAATGTCATCTAACCATCAGGCCAAACTCTTTAAAGTGTTCCATGACTTCACTGAAGTCAGGCAACATTTGTAGGCCTCAGCCAGATGCCATGACATGCAACTGGTTTGCAGCCAATTTTCGATATATAATCAAAACTCTGTTAATGGTGCAATAAGTCAGATCAAGATGTCCAGTGCCCTGTGTGGTCCTGTTTTGTTGGATCAATTTCACCCTGTGATGCCGGAGGACATGGACAAGGTGCTTGCACTTTCAAACAAAACAGGACCACACGGGGCACTGGACATCTTGATCTGACTTATTGCACCACTAAGTCCATTTCTAAAGGAGACTGTGATCAGACCCACTCTAAAAAAGCCAGATCTTCTTTCAGATTTTTCAACAACTGTAGTCTCACTACAAATATTCAATTCATGGGAAAACTGATTGAGAGGGTGGTGGCTGGTCAGTTGCAGAGTTTTGGAGTTCACTGTCATCAGTAGGCTGATGATACGCAGCTCTATCTCTCCTTTTCCTCTTCAGCAGTGGAAGCTGTGCAGACTCTGGAGCACTGCCTGGCCACTTTCATGGACTGGACAAGGGCTAACAGGTTGAAGTTGAAACCTGACAAGACAAAGGTCCTGTTGTTGGAGGGGACCCCCCATTCAATTGGGTGGCTATTTACCCGGTATTGATGGGGTCAATCTCTCCTGAAGGATTAGGTGCAAAATCTAGATGTGCTTCTGGATCCAGCTCTCTCAATGGGAAAATCACATGTCAGCTATGGCCAAGTCTGCATTTTATCCACAGATCACCTAACTTTGCCCCGATATTGATTGGAAATCCCAAACAACATTGGTCCATGGATTTGTAATCTTGAGAATAGACTGTTGCAACACTCTCTATGATGGGCTGCCTTTGAAGGTGGTTCAAAAGCTGCAGCAAGTGCAGAATGCAGTGGCCAGGCTGGTATCAGGAACATCACAGTTCAACCATATTTCACCAGTCCTGACACAGCTGCACTGGCTGCCTGTATGCTTCTGGGCCAAGTTCAAAGTGCTTGTGTTAACATTAAAGCCCTTAGGGCCTTGCTACTTGTCTGAGTGACTCTCCCTCAAAACATCTACCGATCCCACCCGTACCTCATACACTGGGATGTTGTGGGTGGTGACACTAAGGAAAGCCCAAAAATCTGCCACTCGAAACTGAGTCTTCTTGGTGGTTGCTCCATCACTTTGGAACTAGCTCCCACCTGAGGTACAATTAGCCCCATCCCTCCTTGGTTTCAGGAGACAAGTTAAATCTTGGCTTTTCTCACAAGCTTTCTGTGGCTTTACACTAGTCTTGCCAATCGATGAGACTTTCCACCTGTCTGTTTGTGTACCTGCCCTGTTTTTGCCACCTTTATTGTATTTAATAATTTTATTATTGTTAGTCTATACTTTTACTAGACATTTTATCTTTTTTTAAAATTATGTTTAATATTTACCATGCATGTGGGTATTATTGGCACTGTTTGTATTGTATTGTTATTATTCGTTCTCCACCCAGAGTAGTGTCTCTGCCACTAATTGGCCTGGATGGATGGATGGATGGATGGATGGATGGATGGATGGATGGATGGATGGATGGATGGATGGATGGATGGATGGATGGATGGATGGATGGATGGATGGATGGATGGAGAGACAGAGAGACAGATAAGACCAAATTAAAATACCTGAAATAATGATAGATTGCATTTCTTAATCATTTAATCATACCTACGTTCTAGGTGCTTTTGTTTTTTAACTTTTAGATGTAATTTTGGTGTATTGTTACCCTAAAGCCATCATTACAAAAATCCCCGAATGTCCATATGGCTGGGAAGTTAATCAACTGGCTCTTGGAGGAATCTGCTACAATGGAGTTCATGAATTAGGGTATTACCAGTTTACAATTCCAGATCTGTCGCCCAAAAATAAATCGTACTGTGGAACACAATCGGATGTAAGTAGACAAAGCACCAACATTTCCTTCTATGGAATTGATGATACTTGTGGATAATATATAACTGAAGCGAAAAACCTTTCATATAGCTTTATCATAGCTTTTGAATGATAGTTTTAAAAACCATGGATGAACAATTTATAGTTTTGAATTTTTCAATATTGTTGAATTTTATTTTCCTTATCCATATGTCTCGTGTTTAGCCTGATTTGTTTTGTCATTTAGAACTGAACTATTAATAGGATCACTGAAACCAAAAAAGCGTTTGGAGTGTAGAAATTGACCTCTGTCTTCCTCCAATTACAGTTCAGAAGCCCTGTCTACCACTTTTACAATTCCATTGTCTCCAATGACAGCTCTGTGATAGTGAAGAGCCAGCCTGTGAATTACACATTTACATGTACATATCATGCAAACTATCTGGTGAACCATGCTGCCTTTGACCAAAGGTAATTCTGTCTCAGTTCACTGTATTCCAACTTTTAGCCTACATCTTACTCTACTTTCAATAGTGTATGATTCAGTCATGTGACATTTTCTGCCTTCTTTAGAGTAGCAACAATTCATGTGAAGAATGGAAGCGCTGGTTCATTTGAAAGTCAGCTGTCCCTCAACTTCTATTCAGTAAGTACTGCCTATATTTATTTACAGTATTTATTTATTTACAGTATTTTTTAGCCACACCATTACCAGTGGCTTCTGGTAATTTAGCTTGTTATGAGCTGTCAAGTCGCCTCCGACTTTTGGTGAGCTCATGAATGACAGATCTCCAAAATATCCTGTCCTCATCCCTCAGATAATATTATAAATTGCTTAGTTTCAAAATTTATTTATTTATTTATTTATTGTACTTATATCCTGCCTACCTGGTCCTGCAACCACTGCAGGCGGCTTACAAACACATAAAACAAGTAAATATAACAAAAGAAATTATAACATCACATGGACCAGTTCTTCAAGATGGAGAAGAAAAAATAAAAGTAAACAAAAAAGAAAGAAGAAGAGAATCAGATATTAGCTGAAGGGAAGGCCTGCCTGAACATCCATGTTTTTAACTAATTTTTTAAAATACGCAGCAAAGGGACCGCACGAATCTCCGGAGGCAGATTGTTCCAGAGGCGAGGAGCTACCGCCGAGAAGGCGCGGTTTCTTGTTTTTTCCTTCTGGGCCTCCCTTGGCGTCAAGTTCCTCAGCCTCACCTTCTGACTCGCTCGAGTGGTACGGGTAGATCCTTTGATTCAACACAAAAGTATTGGGTTGAATCAAAGTTCCTTTGAGTGTAATTTTGCTTGTAGAACTGGATGTCTTGTGTGCCAAAAAAAAAAAAAAATCTACTTCACATGGTTTATGGATCCTCCAGTATAGTATGGAATGTTTCATGCCTGTAGCAGAATCAGTGGACATGGTTCATTTGTTCATTTTTCCATCTTATTTATATCCTGCCTTTCTCTCAGTAAAGGAATTCAAGAAAGCTGCTTAACTTTGGTTCATGGAATCCTTTGTTGGATAACCCCTTATATGTATGGAATCACAACTGATCTTCAGGGAAAGCCTATTTTTCCTTTGGGCTTCTTACACTTTGAGGTGGTATTTTGTACAATTCATAAATCTTTACTTAGTGTTGCTGCCTCTGTGTGAAGTGGCCACCTCACTTTCCTTAATGGTAGGGTTGGTCCAACTATAATGTTGCAGTCCCTAAAGTTGCCGTGCGATGACTGGCAAGTATGTATTAGCTTGTTCTTAGTATATGCACTAGAAGCCAGATCCATAGTTCAGAAACATGACTGTAGTCATGTAGTTTTTAAGGATTTTCAGCATCATAAAAATTCATTATGATATAATTTTATGAACTGGCCTGGCACAAAGCAGATACCTCATTCAGTTGAATTATTTTAATTCAACATATTCATCAATGTAGAAGAAGAGAATAGTAAACCACTTCTCAGTATTCTTTTCAAGAAAATCCTGGAAAAAATAGATTTAGTGGTATGTAATTATTATCATCGAGTGAAAATGTGAGTCTTCTCTATATGACATCAAACATCCCCTTATTCTCCAACAGCTTAACTAAAGCTAGCTTTGTTATTGAACAGCACTACCACAACTTGCTATGCGAAGTGTTTCATACATCTCTTTTATATATTGCCATTTTTGTACCGTGGAATAAACTCTGTGGTGCATGTTAATGTTTTCCATTAGTGACTCCATTAAAAGCTCTGGGAAACCAGAAACAAAAGGCAAAGTGTATCTTGTCTTTTAGGCTTCACTACACATAGAGTTCCTTTCATTCCTCTTGAAATTTACCTAGCTCTCTCTTGAATGCAGAAAATGCTTAATATTCTCTTGGGATCTTTATTCTGCTTTGTATTTGGTTTCTAATGTTTGTTTCATGGTGTAAGGCTTTTAATGGAAAATTTGACCCCCTTTACAGGGTGGGGTATGTGTGAGCACACATAGTATGAATAGAAATCAGCCCCAAATCTCTCTTCTCCCTCCCCAGTCAAATCTCACCCAAAGAGTGGCTTGGATTTTACTATGAATAACTCAAGATGCTGGGACCTAACAGAGGGTCTCTCCAGGGGAGGGTCAGGTGACTGACATTTTCCCATGACCCCCACAGTTAATAGAGTGCTGCATTAGTGATTGTTTCCTTGTTACAACACTTCTTAGGCAAACAACTAGACTTGCCAGGTCTCAGGGGTGCCAACTAAAGTCTCAGGAAAAGTGCTATGCCTCTCTGGGTCTCCCAATTAGGCGACAAACCATACAGTGAGCAATATTAGAGGAAGAGAAAGTTTGTTTGCTTTGGTGTTCATGTGCCATAAAAGACCTGGATGTCCATTTCTTTGGTTTGGGTTGGGATTATGTGAAATGTATAAATTCCATCAGATTGAACAAGTTAATAAATTGTGTTTGGAGCAATCCTGCTATTAAGTAGAGGTGGCTGCCTCAGACACCGGATTTTGACAATTATGGAGGTGCAACAAATTGTTAGGTATTAAATTTTTATTGTACTTCTGAGTCCCAAGGAAATACACTTGTGGGATCTTCTGTTTCGGGTGCCAAAATAACTAAACCGGTCTTGGGAACTATTACCCCAATCCAATTGCTTGTCTTATCTAGAATAGACCCATTAAATCAATGGAACCTACATAGGTGGTGACTTCAAGAGTCCCATGGTTTCAGTGGGTCTACTGTATTTGGGAGTAGATTGAGTTGGGCTAGGGCTGGAGAGAGCTCTGTTTATAATTCCCTTTTAGACAACAATATATCTTGTGGTATTCCTTTACAAAGCTGCCCTTCTCCCTATCATTAGGCAGTCTTAGGACTCTCATTTATATTTTATACAATTATTACACTCAGGGAGGGAGGAAGAGTTTTTGGACTTTCTCTTCCCAGTAACAAAATTTATTTATTTATTTATTTATTTATTTATTTATTTATTTATTTATTTATTTATTTATTTATTTATTTATTTATTTATTTATTTTATTGTATTTACAGTTGTGTTCAAAATTATTCAACCCCCAATGCTGTAAAGGGGTTTAGGGACTATAGTGTACATTTGGAATTGTATTCAGAATGAAATCCTACAAGGACGTTTTAAAGAACCAAATGCAACTAAAATAACATCAATTGTTTATGTAATACAGTAGTAAATGTTTCTTTTGTGGTTTCTTCATTGCCACAATTATTCAACCCCTTAAAGACTACCACTCTGAAGGAGAGAGGTTCATTCAGGTGTTTTCGATCAGGTATTGAAAACACCTGTGGATGTCACTGAGCACCAATCAAGCATAATAAGCACCAATTAGGCAGCTTTAAAATGACTGTGATACTCAGCTCCTTCTAGACATTTACTGGTGTGGTTACAAACATGGTGAAGTCAAGAGAATGGTCCAGGAAGACAAGAGAAGAGGTGATTTGTCTTCACAGGAAGGGCAATGGCTATAAGAAGATTGCAAAGAAGTTAAACATACCAAGAGACACCATAGGAAGCATCATTCGCAAATTCAAGGCAAAGGGCACTGTTGAAATGCTACCTGGTCGTGGAAGAAAGAAGATGCTGACTTTGACTGCTGTGCGCTACCTGAAGCGTAGAGTGGTGAAAAGTCCCCGTGTGACTGCTGAGGAACTGAAAAAAGATTTGTCAGATGTGGGTATAGAAGTTTCAGCTCAGACAATAAGGTGCACACTGCGTAATGAAGGTCTCCATGCCAGAACCGCCAGGCGCACCCCCTTGCTGTCTCCCAAGAATAAGAAGAGTCGACTGCAGTATGCCAAAAGTCATGTGGGCAAACCACAAAAGTTGTGGGATAGTGTTCTGTGGACTGATGAAACAAAATTAGAACTGTTTGGGCCCATGGATCAACGCTATGTTTGGAGGAGGAAGAACAAGGCATATGACGAAAAGAACACCTTGCCTACTGTGAAGCATGGCGGAGGGTCAATAATGCTTTGGAGCTGTTTTGCTTCTGCAGGTACAGGGAAGCTTCAGCGTGTACAAGGTACCATGAATTCTCTTCAGTACCAGGAGATATTGGATGAAAATGTGATGCAGTCCGTCACACACTTGAGGCTTGGGAGACGTTGGACCTTTCAACAGGACAATGATCCCAAGCATACCTCCAAGTCCACTAGAGCATGGTTGCAGAGGAAAGACTGGAACATTTTGGAGTGGCCATCGCAGTCACCAGACTTAAATCCGATTGAGAACCTCTGGTGGGACTTAAAGAAAGCAGTTGCAGTGCGCAAGCCTAAGAATTTGACTGAACTGGAGGCTTTTGCCCATGAAGAATGGGCGAAGATACCCGTAGATCACTGCAAGACACTTGTGTCAAGCTGTGCTTCACGTTTAAAAGCTGTTATAACTGTAAAAGGATGTTGTACTAAGTACTAAGATTGAATGTCACTTGGGGGTTGAATAAAAACTAATAATGATGTGAGCACAGAAAAGACATTTGTGGTTATTTCATTATAAACTTAAGGTTATATTTCTCTGACCTACAAGTGCCTCTTTCATGTAAATGTAAGCAAGATGACTGAATGATCAAAATCAATGTCAAAATGGCCAAAACATTCAATTTCAGTGGGGGTTGAATAATTTTGAACACAACTGTATACCCCGCCTATCTAGTCATTTCGACCACTCTGACTCAGACTGCAATATATCTTCATTGGTGATGAAGACCTAAGTGCTACTCTCCTTCAAGCAGAGAAATGTCTTCGGCCAGGCTTGCCAGAGTGCAATGCCGAATTGCCAAAGCCAATGTGACATTATTAATAGAGTGCACCCTCTTTTTTTCAAATCAGAATGCCAAGTTTTCAAGCAAGAAGGAAGCCCCTTTCATAGTGGAAACGTCAGATATTGGTTCAGATGTGTTTACTGGAGTGGAAGCAAAGGGCTTAAGTAACAGGTATGAGTGACTTCATAGCAGTCAACTACAGTATTAAATTGTGACTGAAAGGATATTTTTAAAAATTAAAGACCTTCTAGTGCTGGCATCTGTTTGTCTCCCATAGATTTAAAGTAGTGCTGACCAATTGTTGGGCAACCCCTTCAGCAGAATATTTCTATCCAGTCCAGTGGCCTCTGATAGCTAAGGGGTAGGTAATTTTGTGAATCTATATCTGACCAAGAAGTGTTATTGAACACCACCTATATCACTTATCATTTATTGAACACCACTTGTATCTTAATATGCAAAAGCAATCCTGAAATTTATATTGGACATTCTTTCCTAATTAGCTTTTCTATTAATTTTAGAATATTAGTGACAATAACACAGTATATGAATACATATGGGTGCTCTCCTTTGAAGCAAGTACAAAGTATTATGATCCAACAAAATGTGACAAGTGCCTTGGCCAGTGTTGGTGTTCTCTGCTTTGCAATCAAACAGTCAGTTAAACCAACCAGAAGGGCACAGAGGAATATTTCAGTTTTGGCCAATTTCTGTTTCTCATTGTGCAAATGAATTTAGCGTTCAAATATTCCCAGCATATCATGGGTTCCTTGCTGTTGTCTTGTAATGACCATGTGTTGGGTATAGCAAAAGAAACAGTGCCCTGCAGTTCTTCTTGTTCTAATACCATCTATTATCACGTGGCTCAGGTGTGCAGCAGATGATTCCATCTTAGTATATGAAAATGGGAAAGACAGCCGGGCCACCTTCCAGTTTAATGCATTTCGGTTTCGGAATATTCCCAAGCTTTCCAAAGTGTGGCTGCACTGTGAGACACATGTGTGTGACAGTGAGAAGTTTTCCTGCCCAGTGGTGAGTGTAGTAATTAACGATTCTTTGCAATCATCGATAAAGCCTGGAATGCAAAATTTGACGCTTTATTCTTGAGAGCCTAGAAAAGTATATCTATGGATTTTTGCATTGCCATTTCAACGTTACATATTTTTTCTACAAAGTTGTTTCTATTTTGTTGTGGAACTTGTACTGAAAGCATAGGCATTACTGAGTTGGCCAGGCTTAGACTGGAGCAGGGGGTATCTTACTTCCAATCCTTACTCAGTCATGAAGCTCTCAATGTAACCCATTTCACAGAGTTATTATGAAAATAATATGGAGCATGCCTCACATATGCTACCCTGATCTCCTAGAGGAAATTAAAACAAATGCATTACAAATACAAAGAGGTGGTTTGGTACATCAAAAATAATGAAGAGTCTGGCAGATCTCCCCTGGATCTGTTTTCCATCAATTTGGAACTCGGCCTTGGCAACCTAGGGACCTACCTGGAAGTAACTTTAATGGAATCAATTAACTCTGGAGGTGGTGAGCACTGCAATGTTGGAGGCATTCAAGAGAAAATTGGACAACTATCAGATCTGCTTTAACTTAGATTCCTACATTGAGTAGGGGGGTTGGACTCGATGGTCTTAAAGGCCCCTTCCAACTCAATTATTCTATGATTCTATTTTTCTATGAAAATTAATGGAAATATGTCCAGGATCCAATGGTCAAAATCATAATTTGCTTCTAGGACATATGCTGCCAGACCTTCAGAGACTATCTAACTGAATCACAATAACCCTAATGTGAGAAAGGTTCCATTTCGTATAGAAGCATATAGGGAAACAAACCTTTGTTTGGTTATGGGCTCAACAGTAAGTCTCTCTCCTTTTCAAGGATTAATTTTATTTATGAGTTATTTTCTTTGGTACTTTAAGGCATGTGAAAAACGGAGCCAACATGTGGAACGAACAGGTGGTGTTTTAATGGCAGAACTAACTGTGAAGAGTAAGTGCACAATGCTACTATTTATTGGAGTCTGACCGTCCCATTGAAAATTGCTATTTTGGGGAGAGGGAGGCCAAACCACTTTATCCAATAATAATGGTAGGATAATTGAAGATTATAGCGTAAATATTCTGCAATAATCAGCCAAATCTGATTGTAACTATGAATCCTGCTGGGCCCCCTCCCAGGGGCCTGGCAGCTGAGGAATCCCCAGGCATAATTCCATGGGTTCTGCTGTAGTTTTATCAGACACAAAACCTTTTATTAAAAGCACATAATCAGCCCTTACTACTACTTCCCCCATATTCCCAGGGGATTGAATTTCTAGCACTATCCCCCACTAAGCATAATCTGTCAAGCTGGGCCCCAGTTGATTTCACTGGGGTCCCCAGAAGTCCAAATATGGAACGTATGAGTATCAAACCAGGGCATAGTCCTTTTAGGGATGGCTGTTAAAGTTGGGTAATGGGGACCATACTCTGCAGTGCTGCTGCTCCTGGAGCCTCCTTTGTTGTGGCTGTTGCTGCTTGTGTCTCCCATACCAAAGTTGGGTTGAGGGAGGGGCTATGGCTCCTGTCGAGTGGACAGAATGCTAAAGCTGAGATGGCATTGGATCAGCTTAGGGCTGAGTTGCCGGAACGTCAGGTCCCCAACCCTTTCCCCAACCAAATAAACTGGGCTCATGATGTGGCTTCCCTTGTCCTCTATTCCTGTTTGCACCTCAGAAGATGGAGTCCCAATGCTCAACTGCCTGTTCCCACCTCTCCCCTTCATTAAGCATGGTTGACAATGTTCTGAGCCCTGCAACTCCAGCTCTTTTATTCCCACTGTTGCACCTTTCCTCAGCTGTCCCACATCAGCCAGTGGGCATTTTTCCACCTGCAGTGGCACTTCCCTACTGGTTAGGGTCCCGAGGGACTTGATCTTTCCCAGGCTCACCTGCTCTTGTAGGACAGGACCAGATGGCCTGCTGGAAGTGCTTGAGGTGACAGAGTGGCACAGAATATGTTGTTCCACAGATAAGAAAGGGTATCTCAAATATTTCTAGGACCCATATGTGCACTCCAGGCTTAAGGTGGCAACAGGAACAGGGTCATATTTAGTGGGCTACACTTAATTCCCACATTCTGGGATTTGAACAGAACAACTGAATTGATGTAGAAGTCAAATGCCACCTTCGCAAACAAAAATGTACGGCAGTAAAATATTGGAAGTGTACCTTTCTTTGCCTCCAGCTTCAATTTAGACACTTTCAATTCAAGAATCATTTGATCAAGGCACCATTGAGGTTACTTAAAAGTGTGTGAGATAAGCAATGTGCTTTTCACAGGCAATGAATTACTCATTTCATTTACCCATTTTGGGGGTAAAACAATAACAGTATGTGCTGACCAATAAGACAATAAGCTACTAATACCAGAATTTCTAAAGCTCCACTGTGTGGCATAGATGATGTTCTACCAAATTTAGTGGATCCTCTATATGTGGCAGAACACACCTGGATACAGTATTTTACTCTGGCCTGTATTTTATTGCTCTGTGAAAGTTCTGAGGTTGGAGCTTTTCTAGGTGTGTTGTCTGATTGAGGTAAAAAGAAGACATTTGCCCAGGAGAGGAGACCCATACTCATGCATTTAGAAATTCAGATATTTCTAGAATACAATAAGAAATACCTCAAGAGATGATAGGGAACACTTTTGTCAAGGGCAAGATTCTTATTGCACATGCAATGGATAATTGAAGGAGTTGACTGAAAGGATGGAATTGCCATCTGGAAGAAGTGAAGCAAAGAAGTTTCAGATGACTTTCAGAAGGAATTGCAAATGATATCTTATTAAAAGCATTTTAAGCTGATTGACTTATTAGTTGCTGCTATGGTGCACGTTCAGCCTGTTTGCAAGTTTGCATTTAGGTTTTTTTTTTTACAAATTAGCGGGTAACGTGATTACTGGTATAAGCCAGCTGAAATATACTGTAGGCTCTTTTGCATTAAATAAATAAATAATAAAGCAAAAGCACTCAACATCTGTGAATTTTACAATGTGTTGCATGGCCATGTATTGGTAATCCCGTTATTTTATTTCTCCATTTCTCATAACATCTGTGGATATTCCTTTTCTTATTTCATGCAGATAAAGGGCTATCCAGGAATTGCAGCATTTCAGGTAAAGGTTAAATACACTTATCTGTCCAAACTACATGTTGTATAACCTAATTTTGTCAGCCTCGGTGAAAATGTTACATTATAAATCATCCTGTTAGAGCTGAGCGAGGCCAGAATGATGTTACTTGCAAATTACAGGGACAATTAAATGCACAAATTTAGCCTTATTTAGCTGTTTATATGTAACCTCTACACATGAGGAGGGGAATGAGAATGAGGACATTGGCATTGTCTGGAAATGATGAGTAACTCTCAACAAGGGAGAGCGTCTACTATAGGCCAAGTTTTTCCTTGGAAGTTTAGAATCTTGTTTCCTTGGGTTCTACAATATCAAGGGATAGAGTTGTACCTTAATGGACAGTCAACCTCTGCATGCGATAGCAAAGGTGAGGGGATAAGACTAGTATACTCATCCCTCTTTCCCTTTGCACCTGTAGGGCCTGAACAGAGCTATTGTAGATACAGACATGTACACTTCCTAAATCTGTCCTGCAGCTCTCATGATAAAAATCCCAGTGATTAAAGGGATTATACATAAACCATGGGAACTTCAGGACAAAAGAAGGAATTGTTTAATTTTTGAAGAATTGACCCTGCAGGTGACAATGTCAGCATTATGTGGGTGCAAATTATGGAACAGGATTTCACCTATTGTGTGAACACACTAATCAGGAAAGTTTGAAATTAAAATCCACTATAACCTAAACATCTAGGGCCAAAATCTGTGCAGGAAAAGGAAAGGAGTTAGGGAAGTGCCACTGCCTAACAGAAGGTGATTCAGCATGATCTGAATTTGATATGGGCTAAATCTGGACCAAGTGAATCCCCTTCCGATTTCATCACAGTCAGTTCATGTCAGTGATTCAGATTCTGGGTTAATTGGTTCCACAGCCATAATAAATCACTCACCTGGTAACATTTTTCAGTGCAAACAGGTTTTTCGTTCAGATTCTGTTTATTGTCCTGAACATCCACACTTTTATTGATAGGTCAATGATCCAATTGGAAACTTGTATGCTTTGGTGGCTGTGGTCACACCGCCTATGCTCAGAGTTCTCAGAATTTTTTCCACCTCTGATAAGATCATGAACAGGGAACATTTGTGATCAAGTCAGTGACATACCCTTGCTGTATCCCTTTCCTTTGCAGATCTTCTTTGCCGTTTATTTCTGTTCCTCGGTTTCTGTGCAGTTCTACAATAATACTCTACCCAACATCAGCTGCTAATTGCTACCATCATGGTAATCTCCTACCACAAAGAAATGTTTATTCTGCCTGTTGAATTTTATGGGAGGAAAATAAATAGTATCTGGCTTCTCTTTCTGTGACAGTTGAAAAAAGCTATGCTGGTTTTTATCAGCTGCATGCTCATGCTTTTTACCAAATTTTCTGAGTAGAAGGGGGAAGATCACTGTTACATAATAAAGAGGAGAGTGTTTCCAGCGGTTAGTCCAAAGTCACACTGGTACCCAGTTTACTTCCTGACTATATGAATTAAGGAACAAAATCATTTTCAAGATGCTTGGAGCAATCAAGCTTCCAAAAAATCTTCAAAAGTTGGACAACATGCCTAAAAAGATGAAAGGGGGGGCTGGGAAGGGAGAAAGTATTTTAAGACTGTTCCAAAAGGAAAGAATGTAAAGGGGGAGAAATGGCAAATCTGAGGGCAGAAATTCATGATCAGAGATCACACAGATCTATGTTGCTCCAAAACCAAAACACTGACCATATGGAGATGAATTTAGTCAACTGTATAGAAAATGTCTTAAATAAATATTATAGATGGCATTTCAAAACTGGGGAAAAAATCCAGCCAGAAATGAAATTTAATGTTAGATAAGCACATGTAATCCGTGAATTTTAGAAATGATGATGAATAATAATAGTGAATGCTTTGTTTGTGAGGAACGTATTTTGAGACATCAAATATGTGTGATTATATTAGTGACAATGTTGACAGATTAGAAAGGCCAATCCTGGTTTGATAACACTGGAGCTGATAAATAAAAATGAAAAGGGAGGAAGTTACTTGCTGAATAAATAATAGAAATCATTGGTTCGAGATATATATAATTACTATAAGCAAATTTGGCCAGATATGAAATTTAATGCTAGACAAGCACATGTAATTCATGAAATTTAGAAATGATGATGAATAATAATATTGGATGCTTTTGTATGTGAGGCATGTATATTGAAATATCAAATATGTGTGAATTATAAGAGTGATTATGTTGACAAGATTAGACATATATATATTTTTTGTATATAAGAATGGAGATCTTTGATGAATGAACAGGCCTGTGTGGATACTATGGGTGGATAAGTAATCTTAAAGAAGAAATGAGAAATGTTTATGATGAGATTTAGATAGATGGAAATGCAGATGAGGGAATTTATAAAATTTATTATAATCTTAGGACATTAGATACTCAATTAGATATACAAAATAGGGATGTGAAATATAACATGTGTAGATGCACATGGATATACTATTCTTGTAGTCAGAAATTATATAATAGATAAGCTGGTATGGGAAATACCTCCCGCTTGTATGTTTTGTTAGTCTTATGTGTTATTGTCTTGTAGGTTTTTGTTTGTTTTGTAGGTATGTATGTTTTAAAAATAATAAAATGTTCAAAAAAAAAGCTTCCAAAAAATCTGGAATTTGTTTTATTTTAAAGTGCAGTAAAAAAAATTCAGCTGGATAGCTCAGTGGTCTGGAGATATCTGGCTGTGGAGCCAGGGGTTGTGGGTTTGATTGCCCACTGTGCCTCCTGAGGAAAGAGTCAATCTGTCTAGCCGTCAGCAAACAGCACAGTCCCAGTACAGTCCACCTAGAAAACCTTGCAAAGGGTCGCCATAAGTCAGAATCAATTTGATGGCATACAAATATTATTATTAAAAACCAGGAACCACTCTCTTAAGGAATACAGTAAAGGAAGTAATTTCTCAGTTGAGTGCAGTCTTTGTCTCACTGTCAGCCTCTGTTTTATTCTTTGTTATTCCAAATATTCTAGTTTAAACGTCCAGTATCATAATCATGTATTTTAAAAATACCATCCATAGTCACTTTTTCATTATTCATTATGGGTCCTATACATATTTTACAATCTTTGTCCCTAAACAGATACTTTTTATAAGTCTTAATTTTAAGTATAGCAACAAACTAATTAGTTTTCAATTAATAGTATTACTAGCTATTATATCCTTCCACAAGTAGGATTTGGAAAGTCGTAGTGCTGGCCTATGGACTCTGTATTAATGTATGCGATTAATGAATTAAAATATCACACTCAAAAAATCAAAGGCTCCAATATTTTTGTTGTAAACATGGAGTGCGTTTATTTATGCATTCTTTTTCTCTTTCTCCAGTTTTTTAAAGAATGTGGGGTGATTCTAATAGATTTGAAAAGGAAAAAAAACCTAAAGAAAGATACTTTTTGTCTAACAAGTAGATTGTAGTGTTCACCCTTATTATGTTAAGTAGTTATGAATATTCATGTTGCAGGCTAATGTTGCTAGGAGGCAGAGCTGAGAGAAATGTAATAAAGAGGTGGAGTCAGTCAGTAAGAGTCAGAGTCAGGGAGAGTGAGAGAGTGGAGAAGGAGATAGAGTGTGGTATTTGGGAGATCTGAGGTGATTAGAGTGCAAAGTGAATAAGAACTGTAATGCTAATAGTTGGTTGAGATTGAAGATAATAGAAGTCACCTATGATTAATAATAATAACATCTGTAATCAATAAAAATGTTTTATTTAAAAGACAGTGAAGTTTGGACCTGCATCTTCATCCTTCCATAATTAATGTTGATTTAGTGATCAACTGGTGGCAGCGGGGTAAAAAGGAGTAGTAGTTTGCCTTCGTGTGCTCTGTGTTTGGAGGGTCAGGCAACGGGCACAAGGGTGAACGCCACAGAGATAAATGAAAATCACAGCCAATATTGTCCAGTATACAGATGAATCAACTGAATCCAGTTCACAGCATTTCAGAAGTATAAACTAAAGCACTAGCTTGTGAAGATCTAGTTGGCTGTGCATGGAAGACTCTAAATTCCGTGTGTCCATTCTCTAGATAAAAATGCCTGGAAAGGAAGATGACAGATAAGGATTACTGATTTGTTGGGTTTTTTAAAAATCACAATATTTTAACTGTTAACTTTAATTGCAACTTGGTCCTAGTTAACAAAGTAGGCAGAATTATACTACTACATAGATTTTTACTATATCATCACTGGATTTATGGGATTTGAATAATTTTGCCAACACCATTTCTAGAATTGACAGAGGGACTACACTGTGATGTGCTGTCAATCCAGAACCAAATTACAGTAACTCTAATAGAGTTTCCACAGTAAATGAGATATTTAAGGAGTGGTTTCACTAGTTGCACACTCCCAGTGAGCTTCCACAGCTGACTGTAGGTCTTCTGAGCGCTATTGTTACTCTACCCACTACACCAGAGGTCCTCAGCTCCTGGTTCACGGCCTGGTGCCGGTCCGTGGCCTGAGCCAGACCAGGCTGCTGAGACAGATCTCCAGTCCCCTGTTCCATGAACTCACCCCCGCACAGTCCATTTGTGGCTGTGCGTGCTCCAGCACGCCCATGCGAGCGCAGCACCACTGTTTGCACATGCGCACAAGCATGCACACACCCAAACAAGCGCTGTGCTGCCACATGCGCATGAGTGCGCCCATGCCTGTGCAAGCGCCACACCACTGTTTGTGCGTGCACATGAATGTGTGATCTCTTGTGTGCATGTGCAAACAGCGGTGCGGTGCTCACATACGCGTGCACATGCTTCTGCGAAAGAGTGCATGTGCGTGAGCACAGGGGTTGCCCTGCCTTCCCCAGCTGGTCTGCAGACCGAAAAAGATTGGGGACCGCTGCACTACACCACAATGAGTGCCCTTGTGTGGATAAGAATAGCAAAATCACTGAAGCATAACCATCAAGGAATAATATAATGGAAATTAAGCAAAAACAAAAGAAAAAGAAATATAGAAAAATATAAAAAGAAAAATGTGGCATATTAAAGTCTGCTATATTTGAATGTGAGCTTTTATGGACAAGTCCACTTCTTCAGACACGAGTCATAAGATTTTTACTATACCATCACTATCGGATTTAAACTTGAAACTAGGGAGACGAAATCTGAAATTAGATAGACCAAAAAATGCACTGGAGGAGTTAAAGATTGTTCTGCTGGAGCTGATAATGTTAGCCTTATTGTTAGCCTTAATGTTACATATTGGCTTGTTTGTACCTTAGGGAGGCGGTTGTGAATCTTGGGGCCTGCCTGTGCCTATGTGCCTATTCTCATGTATGCCTTTAGGAACGTTTGTTGCTATAGCTGTATGGGGGAAGATGGGATAGTGGCCTTCAGAAGGGACCTAGATAACATAAGGCTAGAATACACATCCCTTATCAGGGATAACCAGCACTGTCCCAAAACTGTTTCAAACCTGTTTTCCAGGCCTCATCTCTGGCATCATCTGAGTCACTCCTCCTAACTCTTTGGCATAAGAAACCTATAAGAATGGGCTTTTGTTTTTGTAAAGGTCTTTTGTTCACCTTTAGTGCATAGCCACTAGTGTGTGTTTCTGGGCTTCACCAAAATTGTGTTGTATCACACTGGTCTCCTTTTCTTGGTCTTCCACCAGGGACCATCCCAATCTAAAATTGGGTAACAGTAATTCAAGACACTTGACATTTGTGTTGTTCTATAATGGCTTCTAAATTCCTGATATGCAAGAATTAAAAATTAACCTTAAAAAAATTGAGCATGCTCAATTCACAGTTTAACTTTACTCAAATCATACTACCATCAAGAGAAAAAAATTAAGTGTGTTTGTGGTTCCCTGATAATAACGCAGAGTAGACACATTCTAGATGGGCGGTATATAAATCCAATAAATAAATAAAGTAAACACATTCACTTGGGAAAAGCTCTAATTTGTTTGTTTATTTATTTATTTATTTATTTTATTACATTTATAGCCTGCCCATCTAGTCATATAGACTACTCTGGGTGGGTAACAACATATCATATAACAATTTAACAATTTAAAGTTGTTGTTGTGGAAAAGAATAACATTTAAAAAGCAAAATTCAAGTGTGTAACATTTACATGTGGTCTTTGGGCTGGGATCTGGAATTGGAGTCTCTGGACATTGGCCCTAGCGTCCAGTCCCAACTGCATCTTGGAAGATATACAAGGTCAGAAGTTATGAGGACAAGAGGAAAAATCTGGGGGAGGCAAAAATATCGATCCAACCATTAATCACATAATCCAGTATCCACCTTTTAGTAGTCTCAGCTAAAAGATGCACTAAATCAGTTGCTGACTATTGAGTCAACACGGAATCAACATCTCTAGCTGAATCTAGCAAAGGGACACTGGCCATTAAATAATTAACCAAGTGCTTCTAGACTGTCTTATTAGTCCATAATGCTGCTGTAATCCACTGTGGCTGAAACCCTGTGGCATAGTGTAGACAAAACTTGTAACGTTCATGCTGTTCCTAGCTGGCAAATAAAGAATCCCACGACAACTCCACCAGGAGTCACAGTTGGGAATTTTTAATTGGCCAGTTAGGAATGGACTGAAAATTACAAATGTTCTTACACAAAGCACCAGGATCTTAGCCTGTGATTATATTCTTTATATTTTTATTTGTCTGCCATTTTTCTCCCTGTGAAGGGACCCAAATTTACACTCAAGTGTTGATACTTCACCGGATGTGCTTAATAAAAAATATCTATCAATTATCTCCAGTGGCCTAGATTTATAATCTCAAGTACAATATGCAGGTAAAGCCTTGCCTCCAAATTTTCCTTTGGACGGTTTTCCACATCACTGCTGAATGCTGGCAGAAGTGTGCTAAGTCCAGCTTTTCCTTTCAGCCAAAAGGTTTTTTGTTGTCCTTTGCCCTAGAAAAGAAAAGTGAAAAAAAAGTGAGTTTACCAAACCCTTTCTCCAAATGTCCAAATCCTCCTTTTGGGGAATGAGCCATCATATGCCTTCAGTTGTCAGTGTTCTCTCAGGATCCAGCTGTATGTTACAGGAAATCTGTCTCTGCTAAAAGAGGGAATTGATGTAGTGCTGGTTGTATGGGATTGTCACAACAGGAATTCTTTTCACACCGTATAATTTGAAAATTATTGTCTTGAGATTGGATTTTTTTTATTCTATATTTTACATTCACCTATAGGCAGATGCCTTTACCTGCATAAATCCAGTGGATTAGCTGGTAATCTTGTGGATCTTGGTCTAGTGCATTTGCTGCTGGCAGCAGCCAGTTGTTTAAACCTGAATTTTTAAGATGACAATAATTGTTTGCCTGTGTGCAAAAGTTTGGTACTGTTGTGTCCTTCAGATTTCTTTGATCTTCTAGTTCAATGACAGACATACCTTTATTTTTATAATTCCTCTTTCTTGCAAATCATAACCTCCAATTTTCTGAAGAGCACTTGCTGTGATCACAGATACATGAATATGCAGAGCTACAGGGAGGGAGGGAAGAAAAGGAAGAGAGAAAGATTTACATTATTGTGCATCAATGATTGTATTGGGAGTGAAAGTATTTGAATATATTCTAGCTTAAAGAGGTATGGCCACTCATTTATTTTTCTGATAGTTAATGTTTGCAGCTTAAGGATATACCTATGAAATAGGAAAAATAAGGGGAAGATCAAGCTGATTTCAACTTGAACAAAAATGTATGGTATTTATAGCCAAAAAAAATTAATAGGAAGCCAGGTCCCATGATACACTGGAGTCTAGTTCATGGCACATAAGGCATGGCAATGACCTTATACCAGCTTCTTTTTCATCTGCTTAAGACTCACCAGAGCCACCATAACTTGTTGTGGGCCTGCACTGCATCCAGTCAATCCTATGGTGGATTGACTAGCTGAATGATAGGACTTCATCAGCTAGAATGGATGGAGCAAGTCTGCCTGTGGATCTTTACAGTGTTCTCCAGCTCAGTTGTCCTTCAGACTTTATGGAACTCCATTGTGGATCCTTTGGTAACAATGATGACGTGTGTGCCCAGCTCAGGGGAACACTCTTAGTCTTCACAGCAAATAACAGGGGGTCCACTCAGTGTTCTTGCACCCAAAGGTGCCCATATTTTCTATTATTCCATGCACTGTCTAGCACAAGCCTGGGGCTCACATTATACAGCAAACAGGTTGGCCTGTGTTTGAATCCAATGCCTTGTGTGACACCAAAGCTCTTTCTACCCATCACCTTATCCACCTTTCCAACTAAATATGAGTGAGTTGTGTTGTTTTTTCAGAATTAAGAGGCTTCATGCATAAGCATGCAAAGTCAGCCTGCAAGCTGCTATTATCTTCCTCTGAAATATAATGTGTTGACTAATAGAGCTTTACCATTTTCATAAATCTTCCCATTACCTCTGTAATAAATGAACACAACATACGTAAACTGGTACTTTCCATCCTTGAAGCTGTATTCACGGTATCTCCAAAGAGGCAGTAGCGTGGCCTTGTGATTCCCACTACTCCTGCAACAACAGGGCCTATGGGAACAAGCACCAAGACAGATGTGAATCACGCAGACCAGAAACACCATGATTCCAGACACTATACTTTTTTTGAGGAACAGGTACTACAGATTAGAGATGGGCACGAATCCCTGACCCACCTCTTCATCTGTGTGGTCAGCTGAGAGAGAAAGTGGAAGGAGGAAGAGGACGCTGCAAACAGCGAGTGGGTCATTGCACTGGGGAGGCAAGGAGGGAAGTGTGTGCCACTCAAGGAATTGGCAAGAATGCAGGGGAGGCGAGTGCTGTCCCTGCACAATACCTGTGTGGGTGCACTGACAACTCAGTCCAGACAGGGACAGCTTAATTCGTGCCCATGGTGGAATGCCCATGTCACTCCTGTTTATCATAGCGGAAGCTCAAGTGCAGGAGCCTATGAGAATACAGGAGGGGCAGAGTCAAAGAGACAGAGAAAAGGGGGCAGTGGATGAAGAGTTAGAGAGGAGATTTAGGGAGAGAAGGAGAGAGAATTGGAGAGTTAGAGAGAATGAGAAGGAGATAAATGGAATAATAAAGCTAAATAGATAGTCAGGAAATTTTGCTTGACGATGATCGGTTCCCTGCTTCAGGAACCGATTTTTCGCTAGATGATTATTTTAAAACAGCTGACCGGCGGCTCTAAAATGGCCGCCTGCTGTGCAAAATGTGCTTTAGGATGGATTCCTCGCTTTATAGGCACCGAAAATGGCTGCCCCTATGGAGGATCTTCACTGGACGCTGAGGTATTTGGCCCATTGGAATGCATTGAACCGGTTTTCAATGCATTTCAATGGGCTTTTTCATTTCGCTTGACGAGGATTTTGCTTAACAGCAATTATCCTCGTCAAGCGAGGCACCACTATAAGTAAATACAACACCTGAATAAGCAAATGTGTAATCAAATATAAGAAGTTTAATGAATGATCCTAAACAATAATAAAACAACATCTGTGATTTAAAAACCAAAAGATAAATACAGTGGTGCCCCATATAGCGAGGTTAATCCGTTCCGGATTAACCTTCGCTATACGAAAACATCGCTGTGCGGGTAAGGAAAGCCTATTGGAACGCATTAAACTTAGTTTAATGCGTTCCAATAAGCTTCGAAACTTACCCCTCCAGCAATGTTTTCGCGTCCGGCGGCCATTTTGGAGCCGCCGGATGACCCGAAATGGCCCCTATCAGTGTTTTCGCGCCCTCCTCTTGCGCAAGGGGAGGGCGCGAAAACACTGATAGGGGCCATTTCGGGTCATGCGACGGCCATTTTGGAGCCGCCGATCAGCTGTTCGGCGGCTCCAAAATGGCCGCCGGAGGCCCCAATCGTCGCAAAGCGAGTGCGGCGATTAGGGCTGATCCGTATAGCGATCCCCAAAAAGGGATCGCTATACGGATTCTTCGTTAAACGGTGCGCTCGTTAAGCGAGGCACCACTGTAAGTTATATTGGTAGCACGTGTCTGATGCATATATGGTGCAGTGTGGATGAGAGATCCACTGGTGGTAGCAGAAGAAAGAGTAAACATATCCAGAGGGTGAACCTGTGTTTGGGGAAAACAAACAGGGAACACTGGGTGGAACATCACAGTGCCCCTCTCTAATACAGGTATACATAATACAGACAGATGTAACTCAGCATCATCAATACAGTTTTATCAAATATATCAGTGCTTTACTTCCTTGAGTGAAACGTCATCTTCAGTTTTCCTTTCTTAAATGAAGCAGAGAAAAACAACAAAATTGAGTTGAGTGATCTGCAGTTCTTTGAGACAATGCAGCTTTACACACCAAACAGACATTTCCAACTACTTCTTTACTTCTGAAGAGCAATAAAAAAACTGGAAATACCTATTTCTTGTTGGCAGGCAGATGAGTTTCTGCAAAGGAATTCAATTAGGGAGGATCAAAAATAAAGTTCAGAGGTGAACAATGCCCTGTATGAATACAAATATTACCTGTATGGATGCCAATACGTAGCATCAGTTTCTCTTCTGGCATATGCCTAATCTTAAACGAAATAATTGCACTGAGAAAGTGCAAAGACATAGTAGCAATTTCCTCAACATGTTTTGTTCCATTACGAATGGGGAGGCCACTAGCAACCATGTAGGCATCTCCAATGGTTTCAACCTGTAAACGACAAAAGCTATCAGTCATGTTTGCAGAATAGTTGACCCCAAAGAATAACCATTAAAGGAAGGAAGGAACAAGGAAAAACATTAATGACAATTCATTTAAGCTATAAGCGGAACATGAAAATGGAAGGTTTATCTCAATTGCTTAGGAAGTATGTGGGCAATTGAACCATCATCAAGAGAAATAAATTGAGAAATATATTATAGCTAGGAAAGCATATTCCTTCTGTGAAGATTTAAGCCTTGCTCAGAAGAGGAAGGAAAGCCTGAGTGGGATGGGAGCTAATGAAAAGTAAATCTTGGGGATTTATTTTGATACTATGAGCTCAGGCTCTGCTACAGAAATGTCTTTGACACAGCACACTCTGCTCTCACAATTGCATATTGCAATCTAGATTTCAAAGGTAAGTCTTCCAGAAGTATTAATTAAACATAAACATTTTATTCTTCTTTAAAGTAAGAGATGGGGCTAGGAATTGTCGCATCACATTCTATTCATAAATTACATGTTAATATGTTTTTCCCTCAGGTGTGTACAGATACTGTACATGGCTATGCTTAACAGTACAAGCATAATGTCTTTAAAATTAATCCCTGTGATGATTTCAGTCCTGATTGTTTTTTTTCTTCTCCAGAGAATATGGGCACAGCTAAATTAGTTGTTTGCATGATGCCATTAATAGATTGAATGACAAGTGAGTGCTAGATGAATGAACAGTAAGACACTTAAGACAGTTGGAAGGGAAATGTCTGCATAGAACTAGGTTCAAAATCTTCACCAGAGTGTGATGAACTTTGATACAGGGGCCCAGATATCCTAAGTGTACAGAGAAACTGTGTGAAGGTGCACACTGGGTATCTGGTTTGAATAGGCAGATCTACAAACAGGAGCCCCTGTGTACTAATATAAAGTGCAAGCCAGCTGAGGGAGACTTATGGGTGCCACCGCCCCATCTACTTGTCACAATTAAAGCTGCCTACCTACCTTGTAAACATCATATATTTTGATGATATTATCGAACAGACTATATAGGTCATTGAGGAGAGTGACAACTTGCAGTGGAGAGCTGACAGCACACAATCTGGTGAAGCCAACAATGTCTGAGAAGAAAATGGAGACTGAATCAAAGCTTTCAGGTTCCACCGATTTCCCAGCAACAAGCTGTTCTCCAATAGACCTGAAAAATTGATGAAATATCACATCCAGCCTCTTGTTTGGTTTTTCTCTTCACTTCAGAAAAAGGAAATAAATTCTGAATCCTTCAAATCGTGCATGTTATCATTGAGTCATGTGCAGAGTTTGTACATAGAACCAATTCCTAGGGCAAGCTTGCAGGAATTAAGGGTTCAGCATGTGCAAAATTACAACTATAATATTTTTACCCTTTTTTTGTCACAATGTCATTTCAGGTTTTTTTTAAATGTTATTATCACACGTGTTCTTTAGAGATCTTAGTCAGAGTCCCCTTTCCTATCAGAGATCTTAGTCAGAGTTCCTTTTCCTAGTTCTGAAGAATCATGCCTCAGATAGAAACACCACTAACAGTATTCCTGTCTTCTGGCACTTTCCACTGGCTTCTGGTTTCTCCACTGAAGGGACAATTCTATCACATTCTTACCTCCCTCAGGCAAGAGAACTAGGATAGCTCTGTAACTCTTCCTCTTTTGAAATAATTAAAAGGCAGAGTTCTAGAAAATGCCTGAAGATCACAGTAAAACTCATCGAGTCATTTTGGATCTTTCTTTGGTTCTTTTGGTTCATTTTAGGACATCTACAGCAGAATACTGTAATTTAACAATATTGAAGGATTTCACTTACCCAGGTAGCATGGCTGATAAAAGCTTTTCAGTCTTCTTCTTTTCCACCATCAACTGAGTTGTCCTTGCTTCAACAACTTCCTCCAGATGATTTGCATATTTTTCCAATTTATTCACCATGTTGTCCAAGATACTGAAATGGCTTTATAAATGTTAACAAAGTAAATATTGAAGGAAACTGTTACATCTGTTATGAGGGGACCATGTGGGAGTTATGACATTTTTTCCTCCTATGGAGCCCCATTCCCATTCCAAAATTGCATTTACTATTGCAAAGGTGTATGTTCCTTTCCCATTATTAATACATAATCACTGATTTCTTCCTATTTATTTATAAATATACTCTCACTTATCATCCCTTTCTTAACTTTAACATTACATCTCATTAATAGCTATATCCCAAACCTCTCTATACTATTAATTTAATTGAACATTACACACAGTTTCCCAATTCCTAGCTACAATTAATCCTGCCACTGTTGATAAATGTAAAAATAATTATTTAATTGTCCAAGTGCATTGAACCCTATCAAATATTGATTTAAAAAACACTATTTTAGGATATGCCTCAAAATTTAATTCATTTATTTCATTTATTTCCTTGAAGACCAATTGCCAGAATTTCAACAAATTCTCACATTCCCATCACATATGAAAAAAGTACCCACTTTCTGACATCCTTGCCAACACAGCTTAGGACAATTAATATCTATTTGATTAAATTTCATGGGAGTTAAAAATATCTCCAAACTAGCTTATAATTTTTTTCTATTATCCTTACAGACAAAGATTTCAATATTCTTATATCTCATATATTTTTCCAAACTCTTGTACTTCTTTTCCTATAATGTTTTGAGCATATTCTCTTGATCTTCTGCTTCCAATATTTAATAATTTTAGTTCCAACCCCCTTCATTACTTTATTTTCACATGTACTTCCTTTTTGTAATGCAATTTCTTCATAATTTATGATTTCCCTATGTTTAACATTTCTTTTTATTCAATCCTTTTTACATGGCTCTAAATGAACAAGATTAAACCAAGATATGCTATCCATTTCCGACACTTATTTTATTTAGTCTTTATTTCCCCTATTTTCTACCGAATCTTTTATCCTAATCATTTCTTTATAAATTCCCAAATTTTTTTCCCAAGTTTCCTGGGAACTTTTCCAACTCTAGTACCAGATATAGCAGAGAAAGTGATTGGATAAGTATTTGTCTACAGTATATGCATTCCAAATCAAAAGCATATTTTTAAAGAAAGTATATTCAGTATTTTTCCCATGTTCTTACTATACTGTATTGTATAAAATAATAGTTGGGAGGTTCAGATATAGTATAGAATAGAAGATGTTTTATTTGCAAAATAATTTTTCATGGTGATGACATTGTCAGCCTTCCATGATGTAACTTACAGAACAGGATTGCAACCATTATATTTTACAATATCAAAACCCAGTGTGGTACAGTGCCAGATTAGGACTCAGGAAATTTGGGATTAGACTTCTGCTTAGCTATGGAAGCTCACTAGAGAAGTGCCAGTCGTAAGACCACAGCTTAAATATCCTGCATACCTTGGAAATTCTACCACAGCTGCCATAATTTGGAATCCTCTTGACAGTATAGAATATGTGACATATATATTATCAGTTTCATCTTTCTGTCTTTATTTGGATTTGCTTGTAATTGTGTTTGTATTGTTAACATGGTAAGCACTCCTTAGGTAGAGGGGCATTTCAGATATACATCTCTTGTTTCTCAAACAGGCCGCTGTATTAAATCTATTACAGCAAAAAGACGGAAAAATCTGGCAGCATCTTAAAGACCAAGTTATTTTATTTGGCATATGGTTTTGTGGACTTTATTTTTAGACACATAAAATTAGTTTTCTTCGGTAGTAGGTTTTGTAGACAAAAGGTTTGTAGATTTTACTCTACAAGAGATGAAATCTCCAAAAGTGGGCTAAAGTCCATAAAAGTGTATGTCAAACAAAACTTTTAAGAATTAGAATTAGAGTCTTGTGGTATCTTAAAGACTAAGGTGCCTTAAGAATCTTCTTTGTTTTCATTTTCCAGTTCGGTTTGCTGCTTCAGGGGAAAATACGCTAATGTTGAGTATTGAACAATAGATATTTCAAGTAGGACTCATCACTGTACACTTCATGACATGCTGGGTGATACAAAGGTTATTTTTCTTCTTCTTCTTCTTCTCTTCACTAATATCACCCAGATCTAATTTTATAATAACAAAGTGATTCACCTTTCAGGACTGGCATCTCTCAGTGCTCTCTTTACATCATAAAATGTTGGCCTCCTCTCTGGATGTTCATCCCAACAGGCCTTCAAAAGTGCAACAATGTTTTCATTACATTTCTCAATAGAAAGAGTGGGGCGCAGTGGAACAGGAGAGTTAGCTTCCTTGATTCTTTGTATTATTTCTGGAATTAACAATTTAATCTCATCAGATTTCAGATTATCTGGTTTATTTTAAGTTTATTTTTATAATATTTCTTCTTTGACTGTTTCCTGACCTCACTCTTTAGACATCTATAGAAACTGCTTGTGAGCCTGGCCAACTTCTTCATGAAGGGGGAGAAAAAAAAAGAATGGTCTGAAAGATAACATTACTCTTTCTTCCAGCAATCATACTTATTGAAATGGCCTTCTTGGATTCCTAAAAGGCCATGCTCCCAGCACTGATAATATTCAAAGGTACTAGCCATTCATCCTGACAGTTCAATGTCATCACAAGAAAAGAGCTGGTCACTACAGCTCTTTTCTGAATTTCCTTCTATCCCAAAATCAGCTTCATCTGATGCTGTTGTGAGTCAATATTTGAATGACATGTAAGACTCATACAAGCAAAAAAGAGTAATATATTGTGTGATCAGATGGCAAGAAAGGATTGTGTATGATCACACCCATACAGAGGCACTTCGCTGGGAGTGATCTCCCTTAAAGCAACCCTCCACCCACCCAGGAATCACTTCAGCCCAGTCCTCCTCCACCCCCAGAAACAGAACTAAAAAACCCAAGATGAAAACAAACTGACATCCATCTGCAGGTGAGTACATCAGCTGCTCTTTCTACTAAAACAAATCGTGGTTAGTCCAGAGAGTTAAGTCTAAACTAGTCTAAACTGAGCTTATCAGTATATTTGGAAACCAGTCTGCTTTTCCAGGTCCCTGCTGATCTGAGTGTTTTTTGGTAGAAAGAAACAAGAAGTAGTGTCACCTTAGAGCCTCGTGGCGCAGTGGTTAAACTGCGGTAATGCAGCCAAAACTTTGCTCATGACCTGGGGTTCAATCCCAGGTAGCCGGCTCAAGGTTGACTCAGCCTTCTATCCTTCTGAGGTCGGTAAAATGAGTACCCAGCTCGCGCGGGGGGGGGGAGGCAATGTGTAGCCTGCAAAATTAACTTGTAAACCACCCAGAGAGTGTTTGAAGCACCATGGGGCGGTATATAAGCAGCACACTTTGCTTTTTGCTTTTACAGTAGAACATGTGCCATTATGGAAAAATTGAACCATACTCATTCTGTTTTTCTACTCTCAAGAGCTTGATAATAACTTGTTAGCTTAGTTGTTTTTTAAAATGAGATACACATTTCATTAATGGGATGCATGCAACTCCTTCAGAAGCATTTCATTTTGGATTATTATTCTCTGAATTAAAAAATAAACTTTATATGCCTAGCGTATATTAAATATAAAATTCTCTCCTTCCCTCCCTCCCTCCCTCGTGCTCTCACACACCTACACATCCACATAAATAAGCAGGACATCAGCTAGCATAAGTATAGGTGCTTTAAGGGCATTTGCATAGATACTGAGAGTGGCACAGATTAAATAGTTCATTGTTTAGGTAGGTAGCTGTGGTACCAGAGGTTGAGAGTTTGATGCCCCACTTTGCCTCCTGGGAGTTGAGACAGCCTGTGTGGTCATAGGCAAGCTGTAAATACCCACAGAAGAAGGGAATGGTAAACCACTTCTGAATATTCTCTATCTGGAAAACCCTGAAAAGGGTTGCCATAAAGTCAGAATTGACTTGATGACACATGATTATTTATTACAATATACATCTACAGATGAACGAAAAATGAAGACTACGGCAGATCTCAAAGTAAGAACAGATAAACCTTCTGCACTCTTGTTCAGGTCTTGGAATGGACCGTCTTCATGATTGTATATCAGTTCCCTCATAATAATAGCAAAACTGTAGACATCACCCCTCTGGGTGCCATGGAATGGATATTCCCCCATTCTTAACAATTCTGGAGCTGTCCAGTAGAGAGCTACAAAATGATAGGAAAAAAATTTCATATGGGTATGAGATGAAATATTATCACTTTCAGATTGCTACAAATTATATCCTATCTAGTCATCTTTGCCACACTATACCCTCAAATCTCATTGCTGAATTATTATGGAAAGGCTTTGTTCTCCTTTTGGGATAGATAAATATGTCACCATTGTATATTATTACTCACAGTTACATTATTTTTCATTTCTGTGTCAACCTTTGTTTTAAAAACAATTCAAAATATAAATTAAAATAGGCATCTAGGTGTACATTTTGTCTCAAATTATCCATTTAAACAATATTTGATATTTTAAGACTTCCAGTATATGTGTTGCATTACTCAGACAGCCAATATCTTTTGCTTACATAATCTGTAACCTGGACATTCATTTAAGAGGAAGAAATTGAGTCATTTTGTATGGGGATCGGCAAATTTCAGATTCCTTAAATAAACCTATATATATAATTATGATGCGAGCCATACTCAATCGCACTTTGAAAGAATGGTGGAATATGAATCGCAGTCAGTCAGTCAGTCAGTCAGTCAGTCAGTCAGGCAGGCAGGCAGGCAGGCAGGCAGGCAGGCAGGCAGAGAGAGAGAGAGAGATTTCCTGAAGAGATTTTTTTTTCAGTTTGTCTACTAGAACATCAACAGAAGTCTCAATCTCTCACTGGCTAGCTCAGTAAATTGGGTATCTGGCTGTAGAGCCAGAGGCTGTCAGTCTGATTCCCCACTATGTCACAAGTGAGAGAAAAGCCAGGCTGTGTAGCCTTGGGCATGTTGCACAATCCCAGTGCACTCTCAGAGGAAAGGGATTCTGAGTATTCTATAGCTAGACAACTCTGGAAAGGGTCACTATAAGTTGGAAGCAATTTGACAAGATGTTGCTATTGTTGGCTGTAGCAAAGGCTGTCTGTTAACCGATATTCCACCCAATGGAGAAATAGGTAGTAAAACCATGCAATTACAATAGTTCATGTCCAGTTTTTGCACATTGCAATCTGAAAGTAGGAGGGGTGGCTGGATATTATGGTTAATAATTTGTCTTTAAATACCTACAACCAAGGATTGATATGCCCAAAGATGGAGGCGTGGAGGTTCAAAATACTTCATGCTCTTACTTGTATAACTGGTGTCTTCTGTTATTAGCCTGGTTTTCCTTCCATATTTCAACTCCCACAACCCAAATCCGCATAGTTTCACCTGCATGCGGCTATCTACCAAGCAATTGGTAGGCTTTAAGTTTCCGTGAGACTTCAGAGGGCTGTTGTGAATGAACAACATACCCTGAAAATGAATACAAAGTATGTATAAAAATACTGGTCAAAACAGCTCAAGGAGTACCAATATCCATGGTAAACAAAGGAATATTGTAATAGGATATTGCATTATCCACAAATAGAAATATTTTGGCTGTGTAGTATATTTAATCTATTCCGAAGATTCATTGCAGCAGGTGTATTAGTAACATTTTGACAGACATATCTATCACATCAAATAAACATGAAGCTTCGTTGCTCTTGCTGCAGAAGATAGCACCCTAACACATCTACCCCTCTGGAATTATGTGCAAGTCTAGATAGTATTAAAACTAAGGCATCAAGCAGGTTCCATTGGTCCTTCTCGTTTCTTTCCAGTATTCAATTGCTATTATCTGGATTTTTAAAACTATTTTCCAAGTAACAGAAAGCAATTTTGCTACTCCATACTCACATTGACTATGTCATAGGCAAAAGAGATTTTGAATATCCAATCCAGTTCAATACCAGAATGCATCAAAACATCCTAGAAAAACAATCAGTGCACAGGTTTTACATATGGAAATAACGTATTTCTTTGGAGATGTTTCAATACATAGTGCAAATATTGTGTACTTCATCAAGAATCTACCTTCATGTGACAAATCCACATGAACAGGAACATCACTTTCAGTAATAAACAAACAAACAAACAACCTTCACCATTATTCTTGAAACAGACATTCCACTCAGATGCCTGCTAAATGTCCTATGCCTGCTAAATTTTAAATTTACAGGAAGCATTTTTTTAAAAAAATCGATTTCAACTCTGGTCAGAGAAGGACACTAAAGAAAGTCTCAGGATGTAATCCCCACTCACCCCCTCCCATAAACTGTTAATACAATCAACAAGTGGCTACCTTTATGCTTCCTTTCTTGTAGTACTGCATTACAATGCAGATGTTTGGTGCCTCTGGACATATTCCATAGAAGACCACCAGATTTTCATGTCTCAGTTCTCTCATCTAAAGGGGAAAATATTGATAAATATGCTACTCAGTCTTGACATCACCTACACAGACCCATGCCATAGGCAAATGTTGCCACCCAGATACAAATAGTGAAGCAAACAGGGTTATTCAGCCTTCAGTTACCAATTGTACAGTGGTGCATCTGACACAATCAAAGACAGAGCATTTGTTCTACTCTGTCTCTGCCTGCCTGCACTGGCAGAAACATCAGTAATAAGGCCATCTTGGATTATGTTGTCACTAAAGTCAAGTCTACAATATCTGTGCCTGCATAGGCACAGGAATTGTTTTTCAAAAGCACATCACCTTTATCATGTTAGTGACAACAAAATCATCAAATCTGTATCAGGTTACTTTTTAACAGATGACAAAAAATAATATTGTCATGAATCTATTAACCCATTAACTCATTCATCCTTCTCTGTCCTAGAAGTGCTTGTTACCATCCATGACAGGATGAAAAGTGGCCCAGGATGGGTACCCCTGCTGTCTCTGGTTGCTAACCGGAGATAATGGTGGAGACTTCCCTGTGTGCTACTCACCAATAGGGAAATGAGTGGCATGCTGGCAATCCTGCTGTTATCTCTAAATACTTTCTCCACTGGGCAGCAGAGGGTGGAGATTGGGGGAAGTCACCCAAGCTTGCCTGGGTGCTCTATGGCAGTGGTCCCCAACCTTGGGCCTCCAGATGTTCTTGGACTTCAGGTTCCAGAAATCCCGGCCAGCAGAGGTGGTGGTGAAGGCTTCTGGGAGTTGTAGTCCAAGAACATCTGGAGGCCCAAGGTTGGGGACCACTGCTCTATGGGATCGACACAGAACCTCAGTAGGGAAGATTAGTGCCAAGATTCCTTAATCAAACATGAGTAGAAATATATTTCCTTCCTCAACAAAGCTCCATAATCCTTCATATTTCAGAGGTGTAAATCTCAGATCAGCTACGTGGCTCAGTGTTCCCTGCAGTCAGCTTATAATTCAAACACAGACAGAATGTCTTGGAAGAGTGAAAGTGAAATATACCATCTGAATCTCCTGAAGAACTGATAGTTTCCAGACATCTGTTTGACTATCAGTGAATCTGAGAGTGACAAGAATTTCCTGAAACAGAAGCAGTGATAGGTTGTGTGAGGTATCAATCGAAAGAAACATTATTAGAAAAATGAACACAGCGAACACTATTACAGGCATTTTCAAGGGTATGTGGGGGATCTTCCTGTTTGATCACATCACCTAAGCCACTCTGGGCATTTATATGATAGATATGATTGGTAGAAGAGAACATTGTTAATTAGAGGTCTCACTGGATTAATCAACAGCTTCAGTTAGGCAATTAAGCAGTCACACTCTGGGAAGAAGTCAACAATTCTACACCACACTTACATCATTTTAAGAACTTTATAATGTGACGTACTACCAGTTGGTACAAAGCTGAAACGTATTACAACAAAACCTGAACTACATAGGGCTTTACAATTCTATCTGTGAATTATTCTGGCTTTTAGCATAATGGATGGCTTTTGCCTTGTTCACTTGTCCATAACGGAAATAACTCACCGAGAAACAATATGTTTCATTTGCAGAAATGGCAGAATTATATGTCCATTTAGGATGTGTTTGTTTTGGATATTTACATATGCACATACAAAATACCTGATAAAGTCCAACTGAAGTGTAAAATGCTTCTTTTTTATGCTCCTTCTTCCATCCAGAGTAGTTATTAGCAGAAAGAAACAAATGAGAACCAACATTTTCTGCTTCTCTGAGCACCGATGTGCTTGACTGAGAGAGATCAAAGTTTTCCTTTGAAAGAGAATACAAGGTATTAAATTACCAATAGATACATTAGAGTGAGCAAAAATAGCACGTGCATTCAAAGCAAAGTTTGGATCTCCTGTACTCTGATTTCAATGTGTGGAGTGAAAATTCATTGAGTATGAAAAAGGTTTAGTGTTGAATACTAAATAAAAAGACTGTTTGCTCTTTGTCTATTTTACAATACATAAATATTGTTAACTAGGGACAAATATTATTTATATTATTATTATTTTATTTATTGGACTTATATACCGCCCCATAGCGCTACAAGCACTCTCCGGGCGGTTTACAATTTTTAATTATACAGGCTACACATTGCCCCCCCAGCAAGCTGGGTACTCATTTTACCGACCTCGGAAGGATGGAAGGCTGAGTCAACCTTGAGCCGGCTACCTGGGATTTGAACCCCAGGTCATGAGCAGAGTTTTAGCTGCAGTACAGCGTTTTAACCCCTGCGCCATGAGGCTCTTCTGAGAGGGAGAGCAGGGGCTTTGAACTTGCCCATGAACAAGTAGCACCTAAACAGCGGACAAGGAAGTCTCCCAAATCACTTGGTTACAGGCTCCCCCCACATGATGAAATGTTCAGTATTTTTATAATAATATTTTCGAAACTTGTCTCTATACTTCTTGGCCAGCTTGCGCAAATTTTATGCAAATATACACCTCCTCCCCTTTGTTATTTTTTTTCCTTGGTGATGTAGACAACACTACTCTAATGTTGATCAATGTATTTTAATTTCTGAACTACAGATATGTATTTCCTGTACTAGTGGGTAAGATATGCATTTCCTGTGTTAGTGGATCATAATAACAAAGATAAACCTTATGTTTATAGAAGAACTGGAGATTACAAAACATGCCTGTAATTAGACAGTTAGTCAAAGACAGCACATAAAGGAGACAAGGATACCAGAGTCCACAATCAGTATGGTACTTTCATAGTTACATGTGGGTAAGCATGTGAGCAAACTTAGGAAAGATTGTTTCCCAATCCTAGTGTATGTGCAATGTTAAATGCACATGTGTACCAAAGTAAACACTGAGAAATATCTACTGGAGTAGGTTATCCATTACCTCATTATCATTAAAAATGATGATATCCTCATAATTAATTCTCCACCAGAAATCATTAATTTGCTTTTGAAGACTCCACTTATGGATTTTCATATATACTGTCACACCGATGGCTCCTGATGCAGTTATTATCAGGAGAATTATCACAACAATCTGGGCTATACCTTCTAATGACAAAGGATAGAACAAGTCATTAGAAAAATGGAGCTAAGTTTGAATAATTCATACAGTAGAAAGGGTAGTGGGGTGTTAGACAGGTATGAGAAAAGAAAATCTGTAACACCATTGCAAAATGGAGATAAAAGGACTGGAACCAAAAGACATAAGGCAGTTGTACTTTAAGTAAAACAGAATGTATTTCACTCAAGCAAAGGTTAAAAAGTATGGAATCTTGTCCAAACCACGTAACATTGTTTGAAAGCTATCTGGAGTAATTTAAATTTAGTTTAGTTTCTTTATAAGAACTATACTATTAATATATGAGGGTTAACTCTTGAATTGGCCTTCTCAGCTACACTAGCTAGCATAGTCTCTTGAGACTGAAGGATGCCTACTCAGAATCACTTACGAACTTAGTGGCATATCAGCAAGAAGGTAGCAATACCAAGGAGTGTGCTTCAAAGGATGTTTTGATAACTAGTAAATTTTAAAAGGTGCTTATAAGGGACATTTTGGAGCATTTGACAACAATGCTTCACATTTTATGCCATTCTCTTTCCTGAGTTTTTTTTCCTAAAGAAGTAACGTAAAATAATGAACAAAAAGAAAGCAAGCTTCTTAACTTCTTAAACATGAATAAGGACAATTTTTTATTTCGTAAGATAATGTAACACTAATGAAAACAAATTACTTTTTAAAAGCAACTTTTCAAGTGCTGGTGTGATTTATAGTATCATACTCACTGGTAATTGGAGTTCTGCAGTGTTTATTGTGAAACCCACACAGTGGTTTGTCTTTAGGTATTTCTCCACCTGACCAACTGATTCGGTCGGCTTCTGTGGTTGGGCTGTGGACAGAAATAATAAGCAACAAACATTTCAGCATCTAATGTTTATTTATAGCAGGAGTAGGAAACTTGTGGCCTGTGGAAAAAGTTGGAAAATAAGTATGTGTGGGCCCAGAGAAGACTGGAGGGAGAGGGAATATAGTAGTATTCTTCAAATACACAAAGTCTTGACGGATAGAAAATTTGCTCTCTGCTGCCCTCAAGACTACATACCATGGACTTAAACTACAGGAGGAAAAAATTACATTAAATTGAATATTAGAAGCAAATTCATAATGGCAGGAGAATTTTGACAATGGAGTGAATTCTGTAGAGGATGATGGCCCTACAGAATGTTTCTAATGATACTGTGGGAGAACACATCAGAGATACTTCATCTGTATATTATGACTGTGATACACACGTAAGCAGTATATTGTTGTTGTTTATTTGTTAAGTCGCGTCCGATTCTCTGTGACCCCATGGACCAGAGCACGACGGGCCCTCCTGTCTTCCACTGCCTCCCGGAGTTTGGTCAAATTCATGTTGGTAGCTTCGATGACAGTATATAATGTTGCATAAATCTGATCAAAGAACTGGCTGCAATCCAAAGGTAGTTTAACTCTGCAGACAGTATTAAGTGATGGATGTACAAGATCTGAGTTCAGATCCTGACACAATACAGAACTTGTTTTACTTATGTTAGCTCGGTTAGTGGTTCTTGACCTCATATCCTCCCTTTTGAAAACAGAGAAAACAGGGAATGGAAGAGAACTATATAATACCCTGTATATAAAATCTACTATACAAAGAGTACATGAAATTGTTACTGGCAGTGATGACTGGAGGATTATATGTTCCATAGTCCAAAACCATGGAACCATACCTGATTATTTTTCTATGACCGTCAAAGTTAAGAACAGGAATGCAATGTGTGGAGTTGCCATATTTCTGTAGAGCATACACAGAATAGTCCATATTTCTCTCACCAGATTCATCAATGTGTATTGGGCCAGTAATGCCTAAATAAGAAGGATAATTAAAATACAAGCATACTAAGTATTTAGATATATAAAGAAAATGGAAAATAATCTCAATGAGAACGTGTCAACACCAGCACTGAACCTGCCTACTTCATTTTCAGTCCAACCCACCAGTGTGTGAAAAGTTCTCTTTTGGACTACAACTCCCATAATCCTTCAGTAAGATGATTCTGGGAAGTGCAAAAAACAAAACAACCCTAAACTTTTCAGACTGTGGCTCAGCCTACTGTTTATGTATATCTCATGAAACTGCTGCTTGAGCTGGATACCTGAGATGACTTCTACTTTTACAATATGCAATCTGAACAGAACAACCAGCCCAGGTGATCTTAATCCACAAGCATACCATGCACAAGGGTTTTATTGTAGCCTTTCAAAGTGTTGACAAGTGCTCTTCCATCATAGAAGTCCTTTCCCTGCTCTGACATTTCTTTTATAGTTAATGCATAAAGCAAAACTGCATCATGCAGGTAGGCTGCATAAGAACTTACCTAAAAGGAAAAAAAATAGAAAGATTGAGTTTGTAAGAAAAGGAGCTCAGAAACTATTATTTGAGATGTTTTCTGATCATATTTTTGGTGACTGGATGCAAGTGCAACTCGTACATCTTTGACACTTCTGTAGTCACTTCCCCTCTCTTAGCAGGGGAATTGGTCTCACAAGCTACATTTTCTGAAATGCTATTGGAAAAGTATTGTTCTTAGAAGCCTCTAGGAGCCTGACTCATCTCTAAATCAAATGTGTAGCTTTGTTTTCATGAAAAAACAGCATTTTAAATATTTGGTCACTTCTGATTTCTAACATGTTTTTTGGGGAAGTCAGTGGGTTGCAGCAAAATTGACATCCACACTTGCTGCATTTGTCCACACTTGCTGTAGTAGTCCATTAGCACAAGGGAAAACAAAACTGTTAATCCGGACTGGCTGACATGATGCTAGTGCTCTGTCACCTGCTCTGACTGCCAGACCACTTTTAAGTTGAGTTCAAAGTGCTAGTACTACTGTAGAAAGCTCTAACTACTTGGGTCCTGGTTATCCAATGGAGCTTCCCATTTATACCTACGGAGACCCTAAATGAAGTGAGGTGCTTCACAGAGACATGCTCCACTCTACAGTCCTGATGCAAATTGTCCACCAATTTATTTTATTTATTTATTTATTTATTTATTTGATTTTTACCCCGCCCCTCTAGACCATGTCTACTCGGGGCGGCTAAGGTATGTCCATCTCATAACCAGACCTGAAGACAGGTTGAAGTGCATCTCGACAATCTGTCTTATTCAGGAACCCTTGGAGGTTGGAAGCTACCTTGCCTAGGAACTGGGAGACTGGCTTGTACTTACTTTTTTTTTCAGCAGTGATCTCAATACAGCCTCCCTTATGTATATTGGAAACCTGCCCTGCTGCAAGGAGGCATTCACCACTCACCCTTATCCATCTGGCCAGTCTTCTCTGCCTGAAGGGGCAAAGGTCCACCACAAATGTGGTGGCTGCCACCTCTAAAAGGATCTTGTCCATATCCTCAGGCTCCAGAAACCAAAAAGAATCCATTGTCATGGAATAAGCAGCGGGCAAAGTTACATCAGTGACACCTATGTCAACTACAGCTTCTAAATAAGAGCAGATAAGAGTAATTTTGTCTGAATTGATAAATTCTTTATAGTGAGAAAAATATCGGATTAAGGACGGAGTTGGCAACAGTGGCAATAAATTAAGGTGGGGAAAATATGGTTTCGTTTGTGGGTTTTGTATGTCTCAATTTGGGATAATTTGTTGTCATGTCCCTTCAAGTCAAAACTAATTTATAGTGACTCTCACAAGGCTTTCAAGATAAGTGAGATATATAGAGAACGATTTTACAAGTTCCATACCCCCAGTGAGTTTCCATGGCTGTGTAGGGATTCAAACTCGGGCCACCTGAGTCCCAGTCCATTACTCTGTTGTCTACACCACACTGGCTATCAGAGATAATACAGTGGTGTCTCGCTAGACAGTTACCCCGCATGACAGTTTTTTCGCTAGACATTGGCTTTTTGCGATTGCTATAGCGATTCACAAAGCAGTGATTCCTATGGGGGAATTTCGCCAGACAATGTTTGGTCCCTGCTTCGCAAACCGATTTTCACTAGACGACGATTTTGACAGCTGCCTCTGTGCTCGCAAACGGGTGTTTTCGGGACCTAAGCTTTGCAAGACAGCGATTTAAACAGCTGATCGACGGTTCGCAAAGCGGCTTTCCTATGGCCAATCTTCGCTAGACGATGACGATTCTTCCCCATTGGAACACATTAAACAGGTTTCAATGCATTCCAATGGGGAAATGCTTTTTGCTAGACAATGATTTCGCTAAACAGCGATTTCGATGGAATGGATTATCATGGTCTAGCGAGGCACCACTGTACTTCTATATAATTAATCAATGATGTTAATTATGACCTCTTCTTCTGAAGAGAGAAAATTGTAAGAAGGGTGCTTCTCCTTCAGTTTGTTATAGACTTCTTTCACAAAATCTGGATAGGTCTTGTACTCTCTATAAGATCTGAGGGCTATCAGAAAAACAGGCTGATAAACCTCTATGATGCTGCTGTTTTCATTAGTCCAAGTCTCTTTCAAGAAATTATCCTGGAAGACAAAAGAAGGAATATACTAAATATATTTAACACTCTGTTGACAGCTTCTCCCATTTAACACAGAGACAATCACTATCTCAATGTTAAAAAATAGTCATAACTTCAAATATTTTACTGTCAAGTGACCAATTGCACAGAACGAATCTTGCATTTTATATTACCTCAGCTGCTTAATAACCCCTGCAACACAGCAGTGTTCTGTTGAGGTACTGTTTGGGTAATGTATGAAGTCCTAGACTCATAGTTTTCATTTTGGTAGTGTGCTCTATTCTGGATCATGCAAACCAATTTGGATGACATGAATTATTGTGGACTTTGGGGGGGGGAAGGGGAGAGTGTGCCCTTCTGCAGCTTCAGGCAGTTGTTTTTCCCAGCCCCATAATTTAGTAAAGAAGTTTCACACTTTGTTTTTAAACAAGACAGAAATGAAATACTCACTGTGTTGCAACCATTTACTAACCTCAAATTGCTGCAAGACAAAGAACACATACACCCCATTCATCATCCCTAATTCTTTGGCTTCTAACAAAATGGATCTTGCATCCAGAGAGCTGCAGATTAAAACTATGACTGCAAAGGAAGTTAAAGGGATCAGTTTTCCATTCATCAAAGGTCAGTGTACAAATCATCTACAGTAAGTCAGTGGTAGCAACTATGGATTGGGCTTCCAGTACCATGGAAATAGTATGGTGAAGATGAATGAAATAATAAAATAATTTATTTCTGAATGCATACAGTCTTGTATATCAAGATATTATGTCTGCTGGATAGTTTTCATCCATGGATATGACTAAAAGGGGGGGTATTTACATACGAATACCCCCACAGGTCCAGCCCTCGGGGACATACTGTCCATTCACCCGTCTGCTGCTGATGCCAGCTCTACTCTCCCTTCCAATCGCTCCAGAGCTCATGGTCAACTAGCCACTCCTGGCAGAAGGAGGGAACATGAGCCTCCCTGCCAGGCTGATGAGTGGCTAGTTGACCGTGAGCTCCAGAGCAATTGGAAGGGAGCACAGAGCCAGCTGCAGCAGCAGATGGGTGAGTGAATGGTCTGGCCCCATGGAGCCAGACACTCATTATGTCCACCTGCTCTAGATATACAAATGAATGCATAATGAAGGGTGCCTTACTATGAGTGGGCAGCATTAGGTTGAAGTTAAACTCAACATAAATCTAATACTCTACTTTTTTTTCAAATTAGCTGCATATGTTAATGGCTCTTATTCAGTCAGTCATATCCAGCCCAATTACAACCAGGGTTATATTTTCTGATTGAAAGCATCAACAAGTAATTTTTCCCTTCACTGTGAAGTACTGCAACATGAACACAAAATAATGCATTTCTGAGAGAAAAAGCAAGGTTTTTTGCACTGTGAATGCCCTTGCAAATTCAATAAATTGCAGAACCATCATCTGCCAAGTACGTCAAGACAGGAATAATGCCAACCAATGCACTGCATGTGAATACTTTGTCATGCAAATGCAGTAAAATTGAATGCAAAAAGGTGTGATGAGTCATTGTTGACAGTGAATGAGTATCAGAATTCTGCATCCAATGTCTTGGAATACTCACTCTTGTTATAAATTGGAGATAACTAGACCTGTTAGTCTTCGGTAACCATGTGACTGGCACATCGAAAATGAGCCACCCCCTCTTGTTAGTGAAACTAGATGTTCTGCTATACACTTTGAATACTTGCCAAAGACAACCCCACATACAGCACTTCATTCAGGATGTACATACCTATGGTATGCGTTGTTCTGGCTAGATAAGGCATCAGGAACAGGTGCAGCTGATGCACTAGCTTTACCATGCAAATGTACTCTTGGCCACTGTCAAAACATGGTCATCCAAATTCAGCACTGAATTCAGACAAACCTAAGCTGAGAACCTTTTAGTGGAAGAATAATGCAGTGCAGCTTCCTTGACCTACATTTCGAGTGATCAGAAGCACCTCTGACCTGGAGCAGCATCTCTGGATTAAGTGCCAGTTTGCTTACTCCCCTCCCAGTCCTTTAGTTGAACCAGGCAGGTTTATCAAGTTTGGATAGAACTTTCTTTCACTTTAGGAAAGAAGATAAAGAGTTAGCTGCTTATTTACTTGTTTGTTTAATGGCCCTCTAAGCTTTGTTTCCTCTAAGGAGTCTGGCTAGTTGCTTTAAATATACCTCCCTCCCCACTGAAACTTACTTCTGGCAACAGATGATACGTAGCTGAGCTTTTCTTGATGGAGATTTTGATCTTTCGTATTGTACTTTACTTTAGTGGTGACTATGATATCAGTTTTGAGTTCATTTTCTACAGAGGTCCAAAGCTCCTCCATTTCAGCCCAAGTGAAAACATCACTTGAGCTTCCAAAGAGAGCCACATAGCTCCACCCAAAATACTGAAGAGTCTTACATAGAACTTCCCCTATCATTTGCAGAGGGGAGACAAGATTCACATAAGTGTCATAAAGAAGTGAGTCGTCCAGCTTGGCAGTATGCCCAACAAACCCAAACATGGGAATATTCCACTGAGAAGCTAGCAAACCAGTAACCTAGTTGGGAGAAAACAGAAAGCACTGTGTTAGATAATAGCATTACAGTTTTATTTTACTCAAAAGTTTCTGAAGCAGGTTTTATGTTGTATTTCCGTCATTCTGTGGGTAGACACATACTGATACATATGCGTACATATACTTATGTGTCTTGCTATACACATTGTAAACAAATCTTTTCTGAAAAGCAAATTTGGATTTGGATTAAAAGCCAACTCTATTTCTTTTCCTGTTATTCCTGTCCTGGGCATCATCATAGGTTTACGGGCTTTGGATGCAGCAGCTCTAAGCTATGAGGTTATCTGTTATCCAAACCAGCCTCCAGGGTTTACCAGCTAAAAAGTTCTTCCTGCACTTCTTTTCCCATTTATTATATCTTGAATGATCAGCTGTAGTAATAATTTCTCATTATATGATTCTTACATTCTGGTTTTCTGAATTTTGAGAGTTTTTAATTTCTTATTCAGTTTTTATAGTATTTTTTGGGGGGGCATCCTCTCAGTTCAATACATTTTAAACATCATACAAAAAAAGCTACATTTCAAATGCTTCTTTCTTTTTCTTAGTAGCCTGTGTTAACACTCACATTTCTACAGCATACAGTAGAACCAAGAAAGCATAGAATGTTCATCCTCAAAGCCAATTCTAAGGTTTTGTTGCATATAAACTTCATGTTAAGGAAGCTGATCTGGGTCATCTCTATTCTGACTTCTCTGAACAAGATCCCTTTTTCATTTAACCAAATTTCAAAGTGTTCATATATGTTCCACATTTTGATTTTGGACATTTAACTGCATTTCTTACACAGCTTGAATTTTATCAACTAACATCAACTTGATTTTTTAGCATTAATTTTTAGACTATATTCATTACTTATTTCTTTGATTTCATTGAGCAACCTTTCCAGATCATCTAAATTATCAGATGGTAATTCTATATCACTGGTACTGTATATCAAATGTTATTGAGAAGCTTTCAATTGCCAATGATACCATCCATCAAATCAGCAAGTACTTCTTTCTTTTCTAGTACAAATTGAAAAGCAGTGGTAGAAGAAATTCATTCATGTCATATTCTGTTTTATGTCTCTGTGTAGAAGTAATGTATCTTATTCTGCTTCATGTCCCTGTGTTTTCTATCATCTGATTTTCAACTTTCATTGAAGCTTTTTGCTTTCTTTAAAGCTTCCAATTATACAAATATCTCTTGAATCAAAATCTTTATTTACCAACAACACCATCAGCTTACTGTATGAGATTTTCTATTTCTACATATTGTTTCAACCACAATTTTTCTTTGCTTCCCAGATTTTGTTTCAGATATTCTTGTCTGATTCTCTATGTATGATGTTATCTTTATTGTTTCCATCTTAATTTCTCTTCTATTAGCACTAAGATTTCTTCCGTCATCTGATTGTGTGTGTCCATGTGTGTTTGTGTGTCTGTGTGCGTGTGCATGTGTTCCAGAATAGGGAATGTGGTACTATGGCATATCTACTAGTTTAATTGATCGAAATATAGATCAACAGATTAGAAGTACCTTCATAACAATATTATGATTCACTTCTGGAGGTGAACCATTGTGGCACCATCTCATTGTGTAACAAATCTGGGTCAGCTTCATGACTGTTGGGCAGCTAAAACCAACACTGTACAACTGTTAAATTGACTGCTGTTAAAATTTTGTACATTGATTCCGTTTGGAAAACTGCTAAAACCAGTGATCCTTGTAATTTCCTCTCTGGACGCACTGAAAAATGTCCAGTTACAGAAAGAGACATTTTATGCCCAATGACTCAATGAATTTACTTTAAAAAATCAACAAGCAAGCTATATGGTGAGTGCTTATTTTTCTGCTTTTTTTCTTTATAGATTAACCTATAACCATCCTTTCAGTGCAAACAAGGCTCAAGAGAACTCATCATGATTAAAACTGAACAACAATGTTTAAATGGACTAAACATTTAAATAGACTAAACTTTAAAAACATTATTTCCCAGGTTATCCCATTTTTTTCATTGTAGTGTATAATGTAACATATCCTACTAGGTAATACAAATTCATCATAATCATGAAATATGAATGTAACATGTTTAGGAATGGAACCTGTATCTTAGAACTGAATATAACATCTCAAGAGTAGACATGGTCTAGAGGGGCGGGGCAAAAATTAAATAAATAAATAAATAAATAAATAAATAAATAAATAAATAAATAAATAAATAAATAAATAAATAAATAAATAAATAAGAAAATCAGGACTTTGGTAAAAGAAATAATAAGGGCAAATGTAGCTTAGCAGGTCTATATTGTGTACCATAATGCTATATGCTGGATAACACTGGGATTAAGCTTCCATAGATATCGAGATTCACACCTCTTCTCATCTTAAACTGTGAGAGCTTTCTCACAACCACTCAGTGGGACATTGTGCTGGTTTGTTCACCTTTGAATGGGAGAGCAGGGAAGACTTAAGATACGTTTCCAATATTTTTCTTTAAAATTGCAGGACAGCAAAAGCAAATATATTTCTATAAATAAAAAATTGCTGGACAGATTCCTATACAACAACTCGTTCAGCCCCACCAAAGGAGCACTTTCATTACACCTTCAAATTTTTACTATGCCCTTCTCAGTTACAACTGCCCCCATTCCTTTAGAGGAATGGGTATCATTCCTTCTAAGTTCCAATAGACCTCTCATTTCAAAAGCTGGAGTAATTCCCTACACATCTAGTATTTTGTCATGAATAACATTTCAAAGGGCAATTCTGGACTATTAATAAGCAATTGCTTTTATGAAACAGCACTCATGTTATAATTATTATTATTATTATTATTTATTTAATTTATATGCCGCCCACACTACCCAAAGGTCTCTGGGCGGCTTACAGCATTTAAAATACAATAAAGATATGTACAATTAAAATACAATTAAAATATATATAAAATTGCCATCAGACCCACAGTTAATATTATTTCAGTTAAAAGCCTTCTGGAACAGGAAGGTTTTGACCTGGCACCGAAATGTCATCAGTATCGGCGCCAGACGAATCTCAGTCGGGAGGGCATTCCATAGTCTGGGGGCAGCTGCCGAAAAGGCCCTTTGTCTGCAAGCCATCCCTCTTACCTCCTTGAGGGATGGCTCTTTCAAAAGGGCCCCCTGGCTAGATCTTAACTGCCGGGTAGGCTCATATGGAAGGAGGCGGTCCTTCAGGTATCCAGGGCCCAAGCCGTTTAGGGCTTTATATGTCAAAACAAGCACTTTGAATTGGGTCCGGGCAGCAACTGGTAGCTAATGTAACTTGTACAGAATCGGCTTGATATGTTCCCTGGCGGCCACACCACTCACCAGCCGCGCCGCTCGATTTTGAACCAGTTGCAGTCGCCGGACCGTCTTCAAAGGCAGCCCCACGTAAAGCGCATTGCAGTAATCTATACGGGATGTTACCAGTGCATGTGTAACTGTCATGAGACTCCGCTCGTCCAGGTAAGGCCGTAGCTGGTATAGTTTCCGCAGCTGGAGGAAGGCGCCTCTGGCCACCGAGTCCACCTTGGCTTCCAGTGTTAGACTGGGGTCCAGGAGCACCCCCAAGCTGCGGACCCTGTCCCTTAGGGGGAGTGTAACCCCATTCAGGGCAGGGAGATGGCCCTCCAGCCTGTCTGGCGAAGCACCCACTAACAGCACTTCCGTCTTGTCTGGATTGAGTTTCAGTTTATTGACCCTCATCCAGTCCATTATCAGGTCCAGACACAAGTTCAGGACAGAAACCGCCTCACCTGGATTGGTGGAAAACGAGAGGTAGAGCTGAGTGTCGTCAGCATATTGCTGACTCCTCAGCCCAAACCTCCTGATGACCTCTCCCAGCGGTTTCATGTAGATGTTAAACAGCATGGGGGACAGTATCGAGCCCTGAGGAACCCCATGACATGAATGCCATGGGGCAGAGCAACTGTCCCCCAGCACCACCCTCTGGACACGGTCAGCCAGGAAGGAGCGGAACCACCGTAAAACAGTGCCCCCAACTCCCAACCCAGCCAGCCTATCCAGAAGGACACCATGGTCGATGGTGTCGAAAGCCGCTGAGAGGTCCAGGAGTATCAACAGGGTCACACTCCCCCTGTCTCTCTCCCGGCAAAGGTCATCATACATGGCGACCAAGGCAGTCTCTGTACCAAAACCCGGCCTGAAACCCGATTGAAATGGATCCAGAAAATCCGTTTCATCCAGCAGCGCCTGGAGTTGCCCAGCCACAACCCGCTCCAACACTTTGCCCAAATAAGGGAGGTTCGCTACTGGTCGGTAGTTAGCCACCAGCCTTGGGTCCAGGTTTGGCTTTTTAAGGAGTGGTCGAATTACCGCCTCTTTCAAGGTGGTAGGGACCACTCCCTCTCTCAAAGAGGCGTTCACGGCCTCCTGGACCCAGGTGCGAACCCCCCTGGCTGATCTTCTAATTAGCCAGGATGGGCAAGGGTCGAGTGGAGTTGTAGTAGAATGGACAGATCCAAGCACCCTGTCCACATCCTCAGGTCTCAACAATTGAAACTCATCCATTAATACCTGACCAAAGCACGGTGCGCTGGACACATCCTCTGATTCTGCAGTAACTGTGGAGTCCAACCCACTGCGAATCTGAGCGATTTTTTCCTCAAAATGGATGGCAAACTCATCACAGCGAGCTGATGAGCAGTCCAGGACCTCCACCGGATTTCCCGGTTGAAGAAGATCCTGGACCACCCGAAACAGCTCGGCTGGGCGACATTCTGAGGAAGCAATACGGCTGGAGAAATATTGCCGTTTCACCAGCCGTATTGCCACGAAATAGGCCCGATAATGGGCTCTAAGTCGTGTTCGGTCGGACTCCCAGCGGGATTTCCTCCACCTGCACTCCAGCCGTCTCCCCTCTCGCTTCATCGCCCCCAGTTCAGAAGTATACCAAGGGGCTGTCTGGGCTCGGCGAGCAGGGAGAGGGCGCTTAGGCGCAATCGTGTCAACCGCCCGGGTCATCTCCTTATTCCATAGGGTGACCTGAGCTTCGACAGGAGCACCGACCATATCAGACAGATAATCGCCCGGAGCATTCAGAAATCCATCTGGATCCATTAGTCTCCGAGGGCGGATCATCTTAATAGATCCCCCACCCTTGCAGAGGGAAGAAGAAGCTAATAGACTAAACTTGACCAGGAAGTGGTCTGACCATGACAATGGGGTCACAACCAACCCCTCCACATCCAAACCACCATCTTCCAGTCCCGTTGAGAAAACCAGGTCCAAGGTATGGCCCTTCTCATGCGTTGGGCTGATGACACATTGAGACAGCCCCATGGTTGTCATGGCGGCCATGACGTCCTCAGCCGCCCCAGTCAAGGGAGCCTCACAATACAGGCCCTCAAGACCTCCTCTCAAAGGGATGGGAAGCCTGGTCAAGGAGATAGAACTCCTATAGACTATAGCAACTCCCCCTCCCCGACCCTCCGAACGACCTTGGTGCTGGACCGAGTACCCAGGCGGACACAGCTGGGAGAGGGGAACACCACCCTCCTCTCCCACCCAGGTCTCAGTAATGCACGCCAGGTCAGCCCCCTCATCCAGAATTACATCATGGATGAGGGCAGTTTTATTTTGTACTGACCTGGCGTTCATCAACAGCACAGTGTGGCTCGAGGGTTTGCTGATATGGTCACCTGATACCATCTGGTTGGGAGTAGGACTAGAAGAGGGGATAGATGTAAGATATCTAACCTCTCTTCTCCTATGTGGGCATGTTCTACCCCCACCGCCATTCCTTCCCCTACCCAGCACAACCTCAATGGCTGCCCCCTCCAACGCCCTCCCCCCTTCCTGTTCCATTAGATCCGCTGTGGGTCTCTTCTTAATTGATGGCAATTAAAAACAATTTAAAAAACATTTAAAACATATATAAAATAAAACATTTCTAAAGCCCCTTCTCTCCCCCCCACCAAGTCATGTGGCTCATGTTGAGAGGAATGAGGCAGCCTGGAGCAGCAGGACCTGGTCCTGCAGACACAGAGGGGGCCGAGCAGCTCTTCTGGAAAAGAGGGCTGGCATCCAGCAGGGGCCCAACCACAGTCCACTGCCTCTCACCCAGTGGCTGTGGCCGGCCGATGGTCCCTGGCTTCGTCCTCACGCAGGCACGCTGATCTGGTCAGGTCCCAAAAGCAGCTCTGGCTAAGAGCTCTCTCTCCCCCTAGGCCAGGTGGCTGGTGTTCAAAGGGAATGAGGCAGCCTGGAGCAGCAGGACCTGGTCCTGCAGACACAGAGGGGGCCGAGCAGCTCTTCTGGAAAAGAGGGCTGGCATCCAGCAGGGGCCCAACCACAGTCCACTGCCTCTCACCCAGTGGCTGTGGCCGGCCGATGGTCCCTGGCTTCCTCCTCACGCAGGCACGCTGGTCTGGTCAGGTCCCAAAAGCAGCTCTGGCTAAGAGCTCTCTCTCTCCCTAGGCCAGGTGGCTGGTGTTCAAAGGGAATGAGGCAGCCTGGAGCAGCAGGACCTGGTCCTGCAGACACAGAGGGAGCCGAGCAGCTCCTCTGGAAAAGAGGCCTGGCATCCAGCAGGGGCCCAACCACAGTCCACTGCCTCTCACTCAGTGGCTGTGGCCGGCCGATGGTCCCTGGCTTCCTCCTCACGCAGGCACGCTGGTCTGGTCAGGTCCCAGAAGCAGCTCTGGCTAAGAGCTCTCTCTCTCCCTAGGCCAGGTGGCTGGTGTTCAAAGGGAATGAGGCAGCCTGGAGCAGCAGGACCTGGTCCTGCAGACACAGAGGGGGCCGAGCAGCTCTTCTGGAAAAGAGGGCTGGCATCCAGCAGGGGCCCAACCACAGTCCACTGCCTCTCACCCAGTGGCTGTGGCCGGCCGATGGTCCCTGGCTTCGTCCTCACGCAGGCACGCTGATCTGGTCAGGTCCCAAAAGCAGCTCTGGCTAAGAGCTCTCTCTCCCCCTAGGCCAGGTGGCTGGTGTTCAAAGGGAATGAGGCAGCCTGGAGCAGCAGGACCTGGTCCTGCAGACACAGAGGGGGCCGAGCAGCTCTTCTGGAAAAGAGGGCTGGCATCCAGCAGGGGCCCAACCACAGTCCACTGCCTCTCACCCAGTGGCTGTGGCCGGCCGATGGTCCCTGGCTTCGTCCTCACGCAGGCACGCTGATCTGGTCAGGTCCCAAAAGCAGCTCTGGCTAAGAGCTCTCTCTCCCCCTAGGCCAGGTGGCTGGTGTTCAAAGGGAATGAGGCAGCCTGGAGCAGCAGGACCTGGTCCTGCAGACACAGAGGGAGCCGAGCAGCTCCTCTGGAAAAGAGGCCTGGCATCCAGCAGGGGCCCAACCACAGTCCACTGCCTCTCACTCAGTGGCTGTGGCCGGCCGATGGTCCCTGGCTTCCTCCTCACGCAGGCACGCTGGTCTGGTCAGGTCCCAGAAGCAGCTCTGGCTAAGAGCTCTCTCTCTCCCTAGGCCAGGTGGCTGGTGTTCAAAGGGAATGAGGCAGCCTGGAGCAGCAGGACCTGGTCCTGCAGACACAGAGGGGGCCGAGCAGCTCTTCTGGAAAAGAGGGCTGGCATCCAGCAGGGGCCCAACCACAGTCCACTGCCTCTCACCCAGTGGCTGTGGCCGGCCGATGGTCCCTGGCTTCGTCCTCACGCAGGCACGCTGATCTGGTCAGGTCCCAAAAGCAGCTCTGGCTAAGAGCTCTCTCTCCCCCTAGGCCAGGTGGCTGGTGTTCAAAGGGAATGAGGCAGCCTGGAGCAGCAGGACCTGGTCCTGCAGACACAGAGGGAGCCGAGCAGCTCCTCTGGAAAAGAGGCCTGGCATCCAGCAGGGGCCCAACCACAGTCCACTGCCTCTCACTCAGTGGCTGTGGCCGGCCGATGGTCCCTGGCTTCCTCCTCACGCAGGCACGCTGGTCTGGTCAGGTCCCAAAAGCAGCTCTGGCTAAGAGCTCTCTCTCCCCCTAGGCCAGGTGGCTGGTGTTCAAAGGGAATGAGGCAGCCTGGAGCAGCAGGACCTGGTCCTGCAGACACAGAGGGAGCCGAGCAGCTCCTCTGGAAAAGAGGCCTGGCATCCAGCAGGGGCCCAACCACAGTCCACTGCCTCTCACTCAGTGGCTGTGGCCGGCCGATGGTCCCTGGCTTCCTCCTCACGCAGGCACGCTGGTCTGGTCAGGTCCCAGAAGCAGCTCTGGCTAAGAGCTCTCTCTCTCCCTAGGCCAGGTGGCTGGTGTTCAAAGGGAATGAGGCAGCCTGGAGCAGCAGGACCTGGTCCTGCAGACACAGAGGGAGCCGAGCAGCTCCTCTGGAAAAGAGGCCTGGCATCCAGCAGGGGCCCAACCACAGTCCACTGCCTCTCACTCAGTGGCTGTGGCCGGCCGATGGTCCCTGGCTTCCTCCTCACGCAGGCACGCTGGTCTGGTCAGGTCCCAGAAGCAGCTCTGGCTAAGAGCTCTCTCTCTCCCTAGGCCAGGTGGCTGGTGTTCAAAGGGAATGAGGCAGCCTGGAGCAGCAGGACCTGGTCCTGCAGACACAGAGGGGGCCGAGCAGCTCTTCTGGAAAAGAGGGCTGGCATCCAGCAGGGGCCCAACCACAGTCCACTGCCTCTCACCCAGTGGCTGTGGCCGGCCGATGGTCCCTGGCTTCGTCCTCACGCAGGCACGCTGATCTGGTCAGGTCCCAAAAGCAGCTCTGGCTAAGAGCTCTCTCTCCCCCTAGGCCAGGTGGCTGGTGTTCAAAGGGAATGAGGCAGCCTGGAGCAGCAGGACCTGGTCCTGCAGACACAGAGGGAGCCGAGCAGCTCCTCTGGAAAAGAGGCCTGGCATCCAGCAGGGGCCCAACCACAGTCCACTGCCTCTCACTCAGTGGCTGTGGCCGGCCGATGGTCCCTGGCTTCCTCCTCACGCAGGCACGCTGGTCTGGTCAGGTCCCAAAAGCAGCTCTGGCTAAGAGCTCTCTCTCTCCCTAGGCCAGGTGGCTGGTGTTCAAAGGGAATGAGGCAGCCTGGAGCAGCAGGACCTGGTCCTGTAGACACAGAGGGAGCCGAGCAGCTCCTCTGGAAAAGAGGCCTGGCATCCAGCAGGGGCCCAACCACAGTCCACTGCCTCTCACCCAGTGGCTGTGGCCGGCCGATGGTCCCTGGCTTCCTCCTCACGCAGGCACGCTGGTCTGGTCAGGTCCCAAAAGCAGCTCTGGCTAAGAGCTCTCTCTCTCCCTAGGCCAGGTGGCTGGTGTTCAAAGGGAATGAGGCAGCCTGGAGCAGCAGGACCTGGTCCTGTAGACACAGAGGGAGCCGAGCAGCTCCTCTGGAAAAGAGGCCTGGCATCCAGCAGGGGCCCAACCACAGTCCACTGCCTCTCACCCAGTGGCTGTGGCCGGCCGATGGTCCCTGGCTTCCTCCTCACGCAGGCACGCTGGTCTGGTCAGGTCCCAAAAGCAGCTCTGGCTAAGAGCTCTCTCTCTCCCTAGGCCAGGTGGCTGGTGTTCAAAGGGAATGAGGCAGCCTGGAGCAGCAGGACCTGGTCCTGCAGACACAGAGGGAGCCGAGCAGCTCCTCTGGAAAAGAGGGCTGGCATCCAGCAGGGGCCCAACCACAGTCCACTGCCTCTCACTCAGTGGCTGTGGCCGGCCGATGGTCCCTGGCTTCCTCCTCACGCAGGCACGCTGATCTGGTCAGGTCCCAAAAGCAGCTCTGGCTAAGAGCTCTCTCTCCCCCTAGGCCAGGTGGCTGGTGTTCAAAGGGAATGAGGCAGCCTGGAGCAGCAGGACCTGGTCCTGCAGACACAGAGGGAGCCGAGCAGCTCCTCTGGAAAAGAGGCCTGGCATCCAGCAGGGGCCCAACCACAGTCCACTGCCTCTCACTCAGTGGCTGTGGCCGGCCGATGGTCCCTGGCTTCCTCCTCACGCAGGCACGCTGGTCTGGTCAGGTCCCAAAAGCAGCTCTGGCTAAGAGCTCTCTCTCTCCCTAGGCCAGGTGGCTGGTGTTCAAAGGGAATGAGGCAGCCTGGAGCAGCAGGACCTGGTCCTGTAGACACAGAGGGAGCCGAGCAGCTCCTCTGGAAAAGAGGCCTGGCATCCAGCAGGGGCCCAACCACAGTCCACTGCCTCTCACCCAGTGGCTGTGGCCGGCCGATGGTCCCTGGCTTCCTCCTCACGCAGGCACGCTGGTCTGGTCAGGTCCCAAAAGCAGCTCTGGCTAAGAGCTCTCTCTCTCCCTAGGCCAGGTGGCTGGTGTTCAAAGGGAATGAGGCAGCCTGGAGCAGCAGGACCTGGTCCTGTAGACACAGAGGGAGCCGAGCAGCTCCTCTGGAAAAGAGGCCTGGCATCCAGCAGGGGCCCAACCACAGTCCACTGCCTCTCACCCAGTGGCTGTGGCCGGCCGATGGTCCCTGGCTTCCTCCTCACACAGGCACATGTTTCTTTGACCACCAAAACATGTAGTACCTTTTCAGATTTCAGAAATAACACCATCAGAGCAAAAAAAAAAAAAAAATGGCAATATTAGGAACAGCATACATACTGCACCAATATTTAACAGATACTTAGGTTTTGGGTTAAAACTTGTATCTGTTATATAATACCAATCAATGTGTTTATAATTTTGATTGACTGCGCCTGGTATTTTTTGAAGAATATGAAGAATGGAAAAATTAAAGCACTATTAAGCCTACAACATCTGGGAAATGTCAGTCATTCAATATACTGCAGGCATAGTAACTAGATACAAGCTAAACTGGATGTTTTAGATTAAAGAACTAGAAACTTAATGACAATCCATCAAGCATTGCAGCCACATAGCAATGTTGACTGCCTGTATCTAACATGGAGTTAAGGTGGGTGCAGAATGCAACAAATGAAACCATCAGTTGTGCAAGAAAAGAGAGGTCTAGAAGAATACGTCAGGGAACGTCAAGAAGAAACATTGAGAGATATTGCTCGTCTGAGATGCAGCCATACACCATACTCTCAAAGCTGGCATGAATGTTTTACTTATGAACTTTCCGTTTTACTGTATTTTATTCAATATGTCTGAAGAAGTGGACTTGTCCACAAAAGCTCACATTAAAATATAATTGTTAGTCTTTAAGGTACCACAGGTTTTTGTCTTTTTTATGTTTTATTTTATATTCTTCTTCTTCTTCTTCTTCAAAAACAATCAAAATTATAAAAAAACATTGACTGGTATTATTATAACAGATCCAAATTTTAACCAAAAGCCTAAGTATTATTATTATTATTATTATTATTATTATTATTATTATTATTATTATTATTATTATTATTATTATTATTATTATTATTATTATTATTATTATTATTATTATTATTATTATTATTATTATTATTATTATTATTTAGCCCTTTATCCTGCTTTTCATCATGAAACCCCTGACAAAACGGACGTCACTTCCGCTTGGGGGGATGACCAGCTAGGAGCGAACCCTCCGTATCGCCTAGCAAGGTAAAAAGCTATTAAAATGCATTTCTTTCTTTAGAAGAATGTTTTTTTTATCATAAATCCTTGGAGAGAAGGATAAGGAATGCATATCGCTGATTAAAAGCCTTAAGGACTATGTTTTTTTAAAGTTATGAACTACTTTCACTTTCATGGCCGATTAGCTACTGGCGTTTTCCAGCTGCCCTGCTCCTAACGAAAAGCCTGAAACAACAATAATTATTTTTAATTAGAACTCTCTATGTCAAGGAGGAGGGATAAAACTGCCAAAACCCCCTCAGATCGCAGTTTGGAAAGATTGACGACACAACCAACTGAAGACGATAGGATGGACGAGGTTACAAGGCTTATAAAAGATCTGTCTTGTAAAATGTCTGAAGGCTTTGACAAAACAGAGCAAAGATCTAAGTCCATCGAAAGAAGCATTACTAAGCTTCAAGACCAAATTTCAGGGGTGTCACAGGAGTTAAAGGACATGAAGAGCAAAATTAGGGACCTTGGTGATACAGTTCAAGGAAATAAAGAAGAAATTGTGTCCATGGCTCAGCAAATTTCTGAAACCAATAAAAAGCTCATATTTATGGATGATAACCTCAGAAGGTCTAATATTAAAATAATGAACTTCCAAGTGCAACAGGGCCGAGATCTCAGAAAGGAGATAATGGCTTGGATAAACTCTATAATGGGCACGCAGCATCTGATTGAAACAGATATAGAAAAGGCATATTTCCTGGGAAATCCAAGTAGTCTCGGTATTAGACCAGTGGTTGTGAAGTTTTTGAATCATACAAAGAAAGATCAATTTTTAAAAGCAATCAAACAAAAACAAGACCAGCTGGTTTATAGGGACAGAAAAATTCAGATTTTCCAGGATTTTTGTAAAGAGACTGTGAAATGGCGAGGATCTATGCAGCCAGTTACAGCAATTCTGAGGAAAAATAACATCAGATATCAATGGGGCTACCCAATTTTTTTGAAAATCTGGAAAGACAAGATTTTGTTTAAAATCCACTCCTGCGAGCAAGGTTTACAACTGCTGAAAGATTGGAACATTTATGAAGGAGAAAGTCAGGAGTTAATTCCAACCACAAGCAAAGAACTAGAAGGCTGAACCAGAAGGAAGAAGATGGACCAGTTTTTTCTTATATTTTTTTATTATTTTATTTTATTCTATATATCTTTTATTTTTTTTCCTTTATCTTTCTCCTAACAAAATCTTTCTTATATATATGTATGTGTGTGCATATATATATACATATATATGTTTCTCTCCTCCCCTCTTTCCCCTCTTCTAATTTTTGAGGTTCTTTTTTGTTGTTGTTTTTTTTTTAAATTAGCTTTATAGAATAATACCATTTATTTTACTCTTGTTCTAATCATACTAAACACACTAAATTTAGATAGTAAAAGGGGTAACAAAATTAAAATTACTAAAAACTAAATATAAACTCTTTAAAGGATTCCAGTAAGGGGAAGGGGGGAAGGAGAAGGGTATTCTTATTCTTATTCTTATTTTGTTACTATTGTAGTATTAAACATTAAGTAGAAATGCAAAAGTTAAATGAAAAGATCAGAGGCAAGGCTCCGGTCATGGTTCCGCCGGACGATGGTGGCGTCTCCCCCCCACCTTTTGCTCATGCCAGTGGTCATGGCATGGGACCATGGTGGAGAGGATACAAATGTATATGTTCACAAAATTGGTGAAGATCAATTATGGGGTGTTGTTTTGTCTGTTTTATGTTTTAGTTTATGTTTGGTAGGTTGGTGGGAGGTTAGGTTACACACGGGACCCATTGGAAAGAAAACTTTTGAACACATATGGGTAGAAAAATAAGACTTGCAACTTTAAACGTTAAAGGCCTCGGATCAACAGTGAAAAGAAGAATAGAAGCATTGTTGAGGAAAAACAAGCTGGATATTGTCTTTCTACAAGAGACTCATCAATCAGAAAAAGGAGTCAATGAGTTAAAGATGAACAATATCGACATTTATGAAAAAAACTTTGGAACTTCTAAATCTAGGGGTGTAGCAATTATAATTTTCAAAAACTGCGAATTTAAAGTAGAAAAGGTAGTAAAAGATTGTAATGGTAGATTTATAATAATGCAAGGTAAAATGGGGTTGGAAGAATATACTTTGGTAAATATGTACACACCTAATAATAAACAAGGTGAATTTTATGATTTGGTTTTTAAAGAAATGGAAAAGGTAAAGAAAGGTTATGTTATTATGGCAGGAGATTTCAATATGGTTATGGATAAGATAAAAGACAAAACTGCATACAGTCGGAATGATATTTATCATAGAAACACAATATTAAGTAAAAAGATAAAAAATAACCATTTGAAGGATATTTGGAGAGAAATGAAAGGTGATGAAAAAAGATATACTTATTTTTCAGTTGTGCACAATACTTACTCTAGAATAGATTATATATTTACATCTCAGGATTTAATTTCTAAGATTGTTGATACTGAAATAAACCCTATTAAAATAACAGATCATGCATTGATGTCAATAGAGATTGAAATAAAGAAAGATTATAAAGACTCCAAAAGATGGAGAATTGATAATAATATTCTGCAGCATCCAGAAATAATAGAAAAGATAAAGAAGGAATGGCTAGAATTATGGACAATAAATGAAACAGGAGGTGCTAACCCAGGCCTGTTGTGGGACACAATGAAAGCAATCACAAGAGGAATAACGATAAGAGAATCGTGTAAATTAAAAAAAATTAAGGAGGGACATGTGAAAAAACTAGAAGAAGATTTGAAAAACTTAGAAAATAGATTTTTTACAGAAAGAGATAGAAGAATATTAATAGAAATTCAGGCTAAGAGAAAGGAATTAGATAATATAGAAATAGAGAAAGTTCAAAGAGATCTGATGTATTTAAAGAGACTTTTTTTGAATTTAATAACAAAAACTCAAAATTGTTAGCTAAAATGTGTAAAAATAAAAGAGCAAAAAATTCAATAGGGATAATTAAAGACCAAACAGGTAAAAATTGTAATATAATGAAAGAAAAATTGAAAATTTTTCATGAATTTTTTCAGAAACTATACAAAGGAAATAACATAAAGAAAGAATGTATAGAAAAATATATAAACGATAATTTAAAAACTAAATTATCGGAAAATGATAAAAGAATATTAGAAGAAGAGATCAATGAACAAGAGATTGCTGAAGTCATAAATAAATTAAAAAATGGTAAAACACCAGGTCCTGACGGATTGGGTCCAGAATATTATAAACACTTTAGCACCATTTTGATACCTAAGCTAAAAATGATTTATAATAAGATAATGGAAGGAGAGACAATACCAGCTTCATGGAAACATTCATTAACGATTCTCATTCTAAAACCCAATAAGGATCAAACAGATCCAGGATCCTATAGACCTATATCTTTAATAAACCAAGATGCTAAGATTTTTACCGCTATATTGGCAAATAGATTAAATAGATTTATAGCAAATTATATTAAAGAAGACCAATGTGGTTTCATTAAGGGTAGACAAATGGACAATTTAACTAGACGAGTATTAAATATTATACATGAAATAGAAAAAGAAAAAATAAAAGCAATGATTTTATCATTGGATATATTTAAAGCCTTTGATTGTGTTGAATGGTCAACACTAAAACTTCTTATAAGAGGTTGGAGATTTGGTAAAAAGTTTAGAGGTGTTATAGATCAATTATACTTAGATAATACTTCAGAAATAATAGTTAACGATGGTATAACGGAAAAGATCTTTCTAGGCCGAGGTACTAGACAAGGCTGCCCACTTTCACCAATATTGTTTTGCATGATTATAGAATTATTAGCTAACGCAATAAGAAATGATAAATTAATTAAAGGAACAGGTAAAAATGAAATGATTAAAATTAATTTGTTTGCTGATGATTCCTTACTGACTATTAAAAATCCATTAGAGAGTATGGAAAACATTAAAAACCATTTAGAAAAATTTGGGGAAATAACAGGTTTAAGGATTAATTGGCAAAAATCACAAATGATGATGTTTAACTATAATATACAGGAGCAAGACATGTTTGTGAATAAATATAGCGTTAAAATGTGTAATCTTATCAAATATTTAGGTATAAACATAATTAGAACAACTCAAAAATTAAAAGAGAAAAATTTTAATAAATTAAAAAATGAAATTAAAGATAAATTGCAAGAGTACGCCAAATTGAAACTATCATGGTTTGGGAGAATCGCTTTAATTAAGATGAAAATATTACCGAAGATCACTTTTTTATTTAGGATGCTCCCAATACGATTAGAAGAAGAGGATTTTAAATATTGGCAGGGATTAATTAATGGATTTTGTAATCAAGGCAAAAAATCTAGAATAAATAAAAGATATTGGTATAAGGCTCAAAAAAAAGGAGGTTTAGGTATGCCCAATGTTAAAAATTATTATATAGCAAATCAATTAAGAGTTATTGGAGATATTATATTCAATAAAGAAAAATTAATTTGGTGGGAGATGGAATCTTCAGAAATAAATGGAAATGCTGAAGGATACTTGTTTAATATACTAAAGAGAAGTTCAATAAATCAGATTAAAAACCCCTTTTTAAGAAACCTGTTAAATATTTGGAATAAATATAAAGAGAAGTTTTGTCCCTTAACTTCACCATTAAAACTAGTGACTGAGACAGAAAACTTTCCTATAAATTTAAAGGATTTAGTAGAATTATTTAAGAATAAAAGGGTTGCAAGATTGAAGGACTGGATGGGTAACATGAGATCGAAGGAGTTGATTATGTCTAAACTGCAATCTAATAAACTATCATGGTATAATCTTATTCAGTTAGACACCTGGACAAAGGATTGGTTGAAAACTAATGGTAAATGTAGAGAACTTACTAAGTACGAACAATTTCTGTCATCACATGAAGATATGCAAGATACAATTTTGAAAGGAATAGTAAGTAAAATATATAATATAATTTTGGAACAAGAGGAAAAAGAATGGGGAATAGAAGGTTTAAAATTAATTTGGGAAAACGATTTAAAAACAGATATTAAAATAGAGGATTGGACAAAAATGTGGAGGATGAGAGTGTTAAGATTAATGTCAACAAGAATAAAGGAATTTTTTTTTAAAATCTGTCTAAGGTGGTATTTGACTCCTGTAAAATTGAATATAATAAATCCAACATACTCCAAAGCATGTTGGAAATGTGATGAGGAAATTGGTACGTATTTTCATATGTGGTGGGAATGTAAAGTGGTTAAGAAATTTTGGGAATTGATTTTTAAGGAAATGTGTGATATATTTGGTAAAGATATTGATTTTAATGCCAAAATTGCTTTATTGTCAATTTTTGATAATACAGATCTGGACCATCACTCGAAAGAATTAATCACTAATTTTATGACAGGTGCTAGAATATTAATAGCTAGATTTTGGAAAGACAAGAAGGATATTAAAATTGAAGACTGGTATTGTGAAGTATGGGACATTGCATTAAATGATAAATTGACTATGGAACTTAAAATAAAAAGAGGGGAAATAAGATGTAACAATTTCTATGATATTTGGGGTAAATTTGTGGAATTTGTGTTAGTGAAAGGAAGGGGGAAAGCCTCTAAAGAATACTCAATACAATTTTGGAGAGGTAATCTGTAAGAAAAAAATTATTATAGTAAATAGAGTCCCGTGGGTATGGGGTGCACATTAGAATTTAGTTTATAATAAGCACTATTACTTGTATTTTTTTGTATTTTTGTTATGTATGTGTTCTTTTGTGTATTTTTTTGTATAAAATAAAAATTATTAAAAAAAATGAGTTTCATTTCGGATATGTTGGAAGTACATACAAGGCCCATTTGTATATATGTGTGTGTTGTTTTTTTTAAAAAGCCTGATGCTTCTGCTATAATTTTTCTGACATAATTGTGACAAAACAACCAAAAGTTGCAGAAAACCAAAGACTGCTCACAAGAAATCCCTCATGAGGTACCATGGGGATGTTTATACGGCTTATGAGAAGTGTATGGGTTTCATAACACGACCTCTTTGGGAGGAACAAATTTAATATGCAATATAGCTGTACAGCAAAACATTTTATTACTGTAACAGGATGTTGCTGTCACATGTATGAAGCTGTGTAATTAAAGAAGTTCAAAGTAGTGAAGGCAAGTTAGTAGTCATATAGACAGGACTTGAATGAAGCAAGGTGTTCTACTGGAACTGGTGAGTAGTGGGAGTGACAAAATCTATGAGATTCTATTACTTGGCATGGTTTATTTCTCATGCTGAAATTGGTGTTCTGAGGGCTACAGGGTTATATAACAGAAGCAAAAAAAATCAAATGTGGATTTTATTCAACTAATCTAAATGTATACTCACCAAGGCTAATCAGGACTGAATGTATGGTTTGGTTTGAAGAAATACAAAAATCATGGCTATATGTTTAAAGTGTGACCTAATACAATACAAACAGAACTTTTTAAAAAAATCACCTAAAACTGTATTTGTTATGGTTAAATTCCAAATTTAGATAACTGCAGACTGATATTTTCTCAGCTATTTTATCTTCCATCTATTTGTACAAAAAGATAAAAAAACCACAATAGTTCTTAAAATCTATATACTGCCTAGAATTATGATTGTTATTTTTGTGTTGGCATCTTTAGTTTTTACTGAAACTGTGTCTACAATGCTGTTGTTTATTACTGTATTACACTTAAAAAAAATCCTTTGGGAGATGAGGGCTACATGTCGAGTCACACCATTTAGAAATACTATCTTTTTAAAAAACATATTAAATTAGAGAGAAAGTAATCAAGAACTGCACCCATAATAAAATGTAATGCATCTGCATTGAATAACAGGAGTTCTCTGCTTCAGGGCAGAGCATGGAAAAACTATCTGTTGAGTCCACAGAGTCTGAGAAATTCTTGGGGTTGTGAGCTGGAAAAGTTAATTATCCACAGACCGATGAATTCAAGACATTATATACCAAAAAGGTAACTTTTCCAAGCTCCAGTTAAGCATTCCTACCACATGTCTCTTCAATCAGAATAAGTAATTCCTCCATCCCCCACCCCTCCCCAGTTTCCCAATTCTCAGCCAGGTGAGTGTGAAAAAGGGAAGGATAATACTGACAGAAGCCAGTAATGAATGTCCTCACTCTTCTCCAAAACATAATTGACAGTAAGGCAGTCAAGATCAGAACAGCTCGGCAAAGCCAGTTAATGAGCTATTAATTATTAATCATCCAGCAAAGATCAAAAAGAAGCACACACAAAAATTAACTCACATTTTTAGGGATCATTGATGAATGGGACTTCCTTGTTAGCAGCCTTTCAGAAAGAATCTCGCAATGACAAAGAGTACTGCTGAGCACTAGAATGGTGCATTAAAATATCATGTGGAGCCTGCATCCGACTTGTACTCACATGCTGATTGTGAGAAATCAAGCAGTGCTTCAGCCTGACTTGGGGCTGCTTCCCACACCCACAAGAAAGATTTCATGTGCAAGAGGTGTGCTGGTAGATGGATCCTTTGTTCTGTTCTGTTTTGTTCCTTGAACAGACTCTGAAAACTCAGGACAGCAAAGACTTATCAAGTATATCTTACTGACACTTTCAATTCAATTACAGTTCAGCCTAGGCTTGTGTGGGTAGAAGAATGTGTAAGTGGGTTTGAGAGGAAGGATATAATTTCTCTGAGGTAAGCCTGCAGTTTTAAGCAGCAGAAGTAGGGGAAAAAAATTCTCTTACTGGTGTGGGGGCAAGGCCGAAGGTAGTGATGTTGTATCTGCTGGAGCTGAAGGAATTAATTAGGAAGGTGCTAAAATGAAATACTCCATGGCCAATACCTTAAAACCATCTTGGAAAAGCTGGCAGTACAAAGATGTGGCAATGGATGAGAAAAGGAACACTGAGGAGAGAAACTGAAGGGCTTAACTGTGCAGCACAAGAGCAAGGAATTGTACAAATGCAATTAAAACTCAGGCTGAGAAATCAAATAATGACAGTGATTGTGGGTTGTGTAAAGAAACAGAAGAAACAGTGAGCCACTTTCTCTGTGGCTGCAAGAAGACTATGCAACCCAATTATTTGGCGAGGCATAATAAAGTTACAGGAACAGTACATTGAAATATCTGTAAGAAATATAATATACTAAAAACTGGTGGGACTACAAAACTGGAAAAAAATGGTTGAAAACAGAGAAGTCAAAATAAGATGGGACTTCCAAATTCAAACTTATTGACATCTGCCTCACAACACATTTGATTTCATACTTGTTGAAAGGAAGCAGATTTGAATAGTAGGTGTGGCAACATCTGGAAATGCAAGAATCCAACAGAAGGATTTTGAAAAGTTTGCCCAAAACAAAGATTTTCAAGTCGAGACCAAACAGTTATGGTAAATAATAAATAAATAAATAAATAAATAAATAAATAAATAAATAAACAAATAAACAAATAAACAAATAAACAAATAAACAAACAAACAAACAAACAAACAAATAAATAAATAAATAAATAAATAAATAAATAAATAAAAACCACCCTAAAATTGTTCTGGTTGTAATTGGTGCTTTAGGTGCATTTCCAAAAGACCTAGAAAATCATCTTGGTACTCTAGACATAAATGAGATCATGATAGACCAACTGCAGAAGGTTGTCCTACCTAGAACCCCAGGTATTTTAAGAAAATATCTCTGAATATCCTAGGTCCTTGGAAATGACCTCCTATTCAAGGAAATAAATCCAGCCAACATTTGCTGGGCTCCTAATTTTGAGCCTTGAGCCTTTGGTCCAGCTTCATGCACCAGCATGAGAATTATAATGGTGATGAACAGTAGTTTCTAATAATGATATAATCATAAAGTCTAACAATTTGGCATCTTCCTCCAATTGTTTTTTCTCCCAGCTCTTTCTTTCCTCTAGGTAGTCCCCACATAATTTCCCAGCTAAGTTCCTAGAGGCTTGTGAAAAATAAAATTGATTTTCTGGAAGCCCAGTAAATGCATAATTTGGATAGGCTTTTTGAGGAAAACCTTACAGTTCCTCTGCCAACGTTCATTCTTATGGCTTTATTCTTTCTATACACAGTGCAACAAATTTCTTCTGTCTTCCAATCTGTTGAGACTGTATTTCCCACAATTTCAACATTTCCCCATGAATTACGAAAAAGTCTTCAATTGGTAAACTGCAGATGACTTTGCTTATTGGGTAATCACAAAGTCTCATTTCTCAGCAAACCTACCCTGTAAGATAGCTAATGCACACTAGTGAACCCATAAATGTATCAATAATGCAGTCCAAATTAGCAAGGGCTATTTCACTTTACTAGTAGCAATGTGCCTTTTTAGGCATCTTCTTGTGGGAAAAGATGGTTATATGCCTTTTGGCTTCACTTTTCATATAATTTCAGAGATTAATCTCAGTCATCAAGAATTCTTAGGGAAAAGGCAGAAGCTCAGTGATACAGAATGTCCCTGGTTCAATTCTGGGTCTCCAGGCCAGATTAGAAACAATGCTTCCTTGAAACTCTGGAGAGCAATTGAGACCAATGTAGAATGTACTGACAAAGATGGACTAGTGAACTGACTCAGTCTAAGACATTTTCTTATGTTCCTTTCCATGATTTGTATGTGCTTGATCCTTGAAATTAGTCTTTGAAATCATTCTTGAAATGTTCTACCTAATTACTGCCAACCCACCACAACTTTCAGAAAAAAGCCGCCTCTAGCTGGTTGAAAGCATGAGCAAATAAACAATGATATGGAGGACAGAGGAAGCTTCATCTTCCTCCACCTCATTTATTTCTTCTATCACCATCATCCTGTTTGGCTTTTTGGCACATGGGGTAGGCCAAACAGGGATTTGGTTGTAGGTAGCTTCAATGTTAATTTATTACTGATTCGTTCCATTTGTAAGATTCAACTAACAAAGTTAATCCATCTTGCTACTGTGGCAAGGTTCTCAGCAAGGTTTAAATTAAGAGATTTATTGCTACTATGGGGAATTCTATGATCCTTCCATTATTACTGGATTCAGTTGGTCCCAGCCACCAATAAGCAAGGAACTGTATGATGAATTCCAGTGCGGAGGCAAGCACGTTTTTAAAAAGAATTTATGATTAAAAGAGCATTTCTTGTGCTTGCTTTGCAAAACCTCACTTATGGCAAGGTTCTTAGTCTTTTATTGAGATGAAGAATTTTGTAAATTTTGCATGTGCACCAAATACATAGGCCCATTGAATTTTTTATAATTATTCAATACACGGAACTGATGACTGGGATAGAATGATAGAGTGTCCTGATATCTAAACCTCCATTGTTCCAAAACATTCAATAGGGTCTTAATCAATTTGTCTATTCTAATATGTTTGCAAGGGACTATGCTCATTATGTAGTCCCACTACCACTGTTGACAAATACCATCTTTTAGGCCAGATGGGCGGGGTATAAATCAAATAAATAAATAAACAAAATAAATCTTATTCTGACAGTTCTTAAATTTCCATACTCTCAGGCTGGCCTCTAGAATTTCTCCAGAAGCATGAAACCTAATTTAATAGTGCATTAAAATTACTGCAGCATGTTCAGAACTACTAATTCTTCTGTCACTTTAGGAAACAAAATTCTCACAAATTATATATGTTAGTAGCAAACCCCGTTTCCAAGTGATGGCTTTTATGCAGCCTGAAGTGGCATTTTTTGGTCAACTGATTAGAAGGAAGTATTTGCAGGCTTGGAGGAACTCAGAGTTACCAGAATTATATCAAAACATGACCAAAGGAAGAAGAGAATGTGTAGTGGTCACTGACTGCAGAATGTGCTTACAAAAATGAGTGTGTGTGCGGGTGTGAGGGAGACAGATTGAGAGAAAGAGAGAGAGAGAGAGAAGATGGATGACTGCTGGAACACTGAACAGAACCCATAGTTTGTGATCAGGTCTGGGTGAGGTCCTTATCCATAAGCCATCCCTGACAGGAATGCTCCTCAGCAAAGCATTTTGTTGTCCATTCCTCATGTAGAAATATAAATATGAAATCCAACTTTATAGCCTGTTCCAAAATCAAAAGATCATTCATGACTGACAGTTGTTGTTGTTGTTTAGTCGTTAAGTCATATCTGACTCTTTGTGACCCCAAGGACCAGAGCACGACAGGCCCTCCTATCTTCCACTGCCTCCCGGAGTTTGGTCAAATTCATGTTGGTAGCTTTGGTGACACTGTCCAACCATCTCGTCCTCTGTCGTCCCCTTCTCCTCTGACAATAAAACAGAACAAAACAAATTCCGGTAGCAACAGCCAAAAAACCAGGAAGAATTCACACTTACCTGTGTTGCCTCTGAGCAAACAGGACCAAATAAGGCAGAAATGTGTTCCTTTTGAAACTGGTGGATGAAACCATGAAGGGACTTCTTAGCCTCACAGCCACAATCAGCATATACAAACTCTAAACTATAATTTTGCAGGTAAGATGGATCGGCATTGACTTTATCAATGGCAAGCTGGAAAGCTGAGCTTAACCTTTGGGCGCTCAGGGGATGGGAAATATTCCAAGGAGCTTGAAAGCCTACTACCAGCTTGGATAGTTCAAGACTGCTGACCATATTAGTGGAATAGAGAGTTGCAGTCACAAAGAGAATTACAGAACCACAGTAAATGGGGGACAAATTCTGTGGCTGTTTACTAATATACCACTGCATTGTTGGAAGGGATGCTAAACTGCCTTTAAAGTTTACATCATCCTTTGTCCTTTCCTCTGTATTATTTATACTACTGCAGTAACTGATTATATGAACACCTTGATGCCTAACATGCCATACATCAAACAGTACTAATTAACAGAATCCTTGCTAAACATGATAATTTCCTTCACTCATCCCTGATTAACTGGTGCATCTGAAAGGTCTTCTGTAACTTTCACAGAAATAATGTTAGGTGCCACTGCTTTTCTTTGCTAACAGCTGCCTGAATTAGTTGAATCCACAGGACATATTTGAACAGGAAAATTTGGGTACCCCTCTCCTTCTGTAACTTTTAAAAATGTCTGTTTATAAAGTGTCTTGTTTACAAACTTCAGGATAACACCTGTCAAAGTGTCAGGTATTATTGTGCCTTGTTTTGTTGTGATGTACCATCTAGAAGGAAGCAATTAGTAACTTGCAAATAATCACTTCCCTTGTGACTTGAAATTGAATGCGGCCGTCAACATGTTATCTTCAGGGGAGTTATGTTCAGGGGAGAAAATTCTGCCCCAAATCCCTGAAACATATTAGATAATGATGATTCCAGAATAAAATCTGAGTATGTTTTTTAATAGGTCCCACAAAAGCTATGCATGTTGTTGCAGTTTCACACAGTTGAAATTCACTCAAAGGATGCCTATATCATTCCAAAGTGGCAGTGCATGTAGGTGTCCAAACTTAACGACGACTCTGGGAATCATGCACACATGAGAACATTTCTATGTGAATTTATGTGACTGCTTAAAATGAGAAAATTAGCCTTTGAAAAGCTACACCACTAGTGTTAATGCCAGCATAACTAGCCGCCAAAGTAGTCTATACAGTGGGGTCTTGACTTGAGAATCCGTATTGGAAGGCGGTTCTCAAGTCAAAAAGTCTGTAGGTCAAGTCTCCATTGACCTACAGTGCATTGAAAACCGATTAATCCCGTAACAGACCGTTTTTGTTCCATTTTGGTTTTTTTCTGGTCTGTAAGTCAATTCTCAGGCTGCAAGTCAAACCTAAATTTTGCGGCCAGAGAAGTCTGTAACTCAAAAAGTCTGTAAATCAAGCCGTCTGTAATTCAAGGGTCCACTGTACACTGTATTTTATGACACACAAGAAGACCATGACATGAGGCTCATGGCATGAGGCTGTACCACTTTGTCCTCAGCTTCTCCACATTAGATCTCAAAAGAGAAAATTATAGTGATGGGAAACAGAGAGCAGTGGGAGTGTGCACACAAAGGAAGCACTTTCATAAAACAGACTATGCATGGGAAAACGTAGTTGTTTGGCCAGCACTTTACTTCCTATAACGTTTATACCTAGCTTGGGACTCTATATACAAGCTACTAGTAACAATGCCACTATATGCAAGGGGTGCCAGCACTGAGCACCCCAAACAGGTAAGCAGAAAAATAAGTATATATATTAAAAAGTATGACTGCTGTGACTTTCTACATCACCAGTCTCAAAAGGCTAATGTGATTCTGCTTCAGTTGGTTGTGGGAGAATATTCTCTCCTTCCTGTGGCTGAGTGGCTCAAGAATACTTCTGCGATGTTCTGCTCCAGAAACAATTGTTTCAAGAAGAAACACACAGCAACTAAAGAGAACATATGCCTGCACACTTCTCCTCTCAGGCTGTAAACTCCCAGTCTCTTTGCACTTTTATAATCTATGAAGTGAACCACTAGAGGCTGCTGTTGTCCATGTGCATGTGTTGCATCCCTTACTGGCATACTCTTATAATCTATCTCCCTTTAACTCCTTGGCAAGAGAATCTTTCTCTCTTTGGATGGCTCTTGTCCTAGAGAAGCTTTCCTATGCTCTTTGTAATCTCCCTGTTGAAAGAGGTATGTAGGTTCTATATTGAACCTTTTCTTTTCTCTGTGTGACATCCTCCAAAGTTATAGCTGTGAGCAGCAGAAAGGGATTTAGCTCTCTGCCCAGGCAAATGCCTCAGAAGGAAGTGTCAAACAAGACAGGACGTTTAGCTCGTCTTTAAAAGCTGAAAGACAGAATTTTCTCCCACAACCTGATTACCTCACATAGTGATTTCCTCAGAGGTACACGTCTGGGCTATCCGAGTTGCAAGTGGCACCCATGCTTACCTTCTACTGACTGATCACATAACAAAATTTCCTGGAATACTAGATACAGAACAGAGAGAAAGCACCTGCTATGACACACTGATGTCTTTGAGCATTTAAATAGGACCCACTTTTAATGACAGGCCAACTGTCCTATCTAGCTTGAGTCTAGCAGAGTCATGGCTGCCTATGCCACTGAAGCTCAGGGAATGGATGGGTGTTATGACATTTTAAGTGGTACGGGTACAGTGATGAGTTCTGAAAGATATGATGTGAATTCTTTGGCTTTTTCAGTGTTAGAGCAGGCACAGCTGTCTCAATGGCACGGTCTTTGATTGCTGCACTTTATCCTTATTACTGTGAATGGTGGGATGGTGGATGCCGTTTTTAAGCCTTCTTAGGGTTTTCCAGATTGTGAGTGGTCTGTTTCTTTACTGGGCTGAATGTACATAGCATATGGTAGCCATTTAACTGATATAGCATCATCTCCTGCTCCCCTAAATAATTGGGCTATAGGGCTGCCTTATGAGAAAACTACTTAAATTAATTTAGGAATATCTGTGATTAGTTTCATTTAATGATACATTGAAAAACTTGAGAACTGATGAATGCATCTGTACAGCTTCATAGATGAATGAGTGCTTTACTATACTTTTTATTGTTTTTGATAACAATAAGATAACTCAGAAACATTCTAAGTGCGCTTTAAATGCTGAGTATCTGAATATTATATATCAAATGTTCTTACCTTTGAACACTAATGGCATTTTAAAAGAAACAATTGAAAACACCCAAAATCCAAGTATACTAAGCCATGTACATAGTTTTAGCTTTGATGACCATGTTGAATTTTCAGTATTTAAAGACTCTGAGACAATATATGGCACTCCATTTTCTGGTCACATCCTTATTTGTGCTTTAAAGACATCCAGAGAAGATATATTTGAATAAACAAAGCTGAGGGAGCCTTTTAACACTGCTGTTTCCAGAGCTGGGCTTCTCATTAATAAAAGTCAAGATTACTAATATTTATCAGGTCCTCAGTAAAGGATACTGCATGTTTGTCCCAGCCCCTTACATGCTGCAAAGCTCCCAAATAATGGATGAAATACTAAACCACTCAGTACATGTTTTGTTATTATACTAGGGAAAACACTTTTTAATCCCAATGGGATTTGAAAACAGGAGTTTTGAACAGTATTAGTCTGCAGGTATATCTAAACTACAAAGGTTTGATACTGCTTTAACTTCCATCCTGTGGAATTCTTGGATTTTCAGTTTGCCTGAAAGGGTACTTACATTTCTCTGCTAAAGAGTTGTAGTGCTCTCACCTGAAGTGCAGCAAACAGTTCTAAAGATGTCATCTAAGTATAGATTCCAGGATTCTATATGGAGCAATGGCAGTTAACAATAGTGCCAAACTGATAAAAGTATGTTATGCTTCCACATTTGGTAAATAACTACATCTCATGGTATAAGATGGAGGCAGTTATATTCAAGCCAGACAATAAAATGGCAAAAATACAATCTGCCCCTTACATGCTGCAAGACACTTCGTATAGTTTATGTAGTAATCTCTGTGTTTGGATGTTTGTATTGTTCTGTTTGATTTCCTTCCTGTGGACTATGAATTCAGCTTGAAGATAATTTTCTCTTTGCAGCTGGTGTTTGTGAGAATGCCATCCTGGCTTTTAGCATGGGCAGCAAATGGCTTAAGCCTGCTCTGGTTATTCCCATCCTAAACACTGTACATGTGGGAAATATTAATGTGATCAGATCAGGTGGCAAATTATTTGGGGTTTGGCTCAGCATTGTTCTACCTGCTTTGACACTGCTGTAATTCCCAAAGTCAGTCAGCTGTGTGTGGAGGATGGAGGAGTGGATTAGCAAAGTTATACCTCAGTGGAAACCTCATGTGAGCATGCTCTAACATGATCTAGTGCAATTTCACATCCTCTATTAAAATATATAATTATGCAACCCAGCATGTGTATATGTGTATATATGTATTAGAGATTGGTACAGACTGCCGGTTTGGTGGTTTGTGCCAGTTCATTTAGTGGCCAACAAGGTGTTAGGTGCTTCAAAGCTCTGCCACCTCTGGCAGATGCCCATTCAGAGGCAGCACCGGGAGGAGGTGGGGCAGGGAAACCAAGCTGCTGCCTCTGAGTGGACGCCTATCAGAGGAGGCAGGGCTTTGAAGCACCAATCACTTCTTCAACTGCTAAATAAACTGGCACATCAAGCCAGCAGTTCATACCCACATCTAATGGGTATATAAGAATGAATGAGATGCATTTGCATAAGAAATATGTTTAATGAATTAGATTCTGTCTAGTGTCAGCCAGTAGGTGTTTAGAGGGTTAACTATCATAAGAAAAAGTGGCAGGATGAGGCTTGTCTGTTAATATCTCTGTTTATATGTAGGTATTCAGGACATGGTGGCGCTGCGGGCTAAACCGCAGAAGCCTGTGCTGCAGGGTCAGAAGACCAGCAGTCGTAAGATCGAGTTCACGCCACGGAGTGAGCTCCTGTTGCTTTGTCCCAGCTCCTTGCCAACCTAGCAGTTTGAAAGCATGCAAATGCGGGTAGATAAATAGGTACCATCTCGGTGGGAAGGTAAAACGGCGTTCCCTAGTCACGCTGGCCACATGACAACAGAAACCGTCTTCTGACAAGCGCTGGCTCTACGGCTTGAAAAACGGGATGAGCACCGCCCCCTAGAGTCGGACACAACTGGACTAAAAATGTCAAAGGCAACCTTTACCTTTACCTTATTCAGTTAGAATTGTGCTGCTATGTGTGTGCTGTTACTATGTCTGATAAAAAGATGTTATGAAATTGTTGTAAGTTTGTCAAGCACAACCCAAATTCATACCAGATTGAATGAAATGGTAGTGTTAATTTATTCTTCAATATGTTATATATTAAACATTCTTAAAGTTTTTACCATTTTAATATTACTAAATGATTATTCTTTGCTCTACTGGCCTACACATATGTATATCAGGGGAGAATGTTATTAATATCTCAGCTACCTTTAATACCGTCGACCATGGTATCCTCCTGATGAGGCTCTCCGAGCTGGGAATTGGTGGTCTGGTGCTTGCCTGGCTCCAATCCTTCTTGGAGGACCGTCCTCAGAAAGTACAGCCTGGGGAGAGTGTATCGGCTAAGTGGAATCTCAATTGGGGGGTTCTGGAGGGCTCAATTAACTCCCCAATGCTGTTTAATATCTACATGAGGCCGCTGGATAAGGTCATCAGGGGGTATAGGGCTTCCTGTCATCAGTATGTTAATGACACCCAGCTCTACATCTCCTTTTCCCCAACAACGGTGGATGCCGTTTCGTCCCTTCAGTGCTGCTTGTAGGCCGTATTGCACGAGATGCAAGTGAATGCTTTGAGGATGAACCCAGACAAGACGGAAGTCCTGAGGGTGGATGGCCAAGCCATTGGTGGTTTGGGAAACTCCCTCTCTTTTTGGGCGGGTGACTCTCACCACGAAGAGTGAGGTTCGCAGCTTGGGGATCCATCTGGATCCGGTGCTCACCATGGAAACTCTGGTACTGTCAGTGGTCCACACTGCCTACTTCCATCTTTGGTGGATTGCCCAGCTGAGTTCCTATCTTGATGTTGGGGCGCTCACCACTCTGGTGGCTTGTAGTCTCGAGATTAGACTACTGTAATGAGCACTATGTGGGTCTACCTTTGAGACTGATGCGGAAGCTTCAAATGGTGCAGAACGCAGTGGCCAGACTTCTTACTGGGCTGAGAAAACATCAACATATCTTCCCCACTATGGCTGCCCTGCATTGGCTGCCCGTTATTTTCCTCATTGATTTCAAAGTATTAATGATGACATATAAAGCCCTAAATGGTTTAGATTGAACCTCAGTATCTAGCTTTAGCCAGGGTGGGCAGCTGAGGGGCCTAACGCCGAGGGAGGCCCAGAGAGAAAGAATAAAAAATCAGTCCTTCTTGGCAGTGGCCCCTTGCCTCTGGAACAATCTCCCCCCAGACATTTGTCTGGCTCCCTCGCTGGGTGCTTTTAAGAACAAACTCAAGACCTGGCTCTTTAGACAGGCCTTCCCTCCTGTCAATACCTAATTTATTTATTGCCATCTTCAATTGTGTTAATGTTGTTGTTTTATTTTATTTTATTATTAATTGGCTTGTTTTTAGCTGCCCAGAATAGACTTCAGTATAGATGGGCGGGGTATAAATTAAATAAATAAATAAATAATACTCTGTGTTTTTTTTAAAAATACTCATGCTTGATCCACTGCGTGTATAAACTTTCAGACATTTCAACATAGAGGTGTGTTGAACTACTTAATGAGAAGCAGTGGAGAATCAAAGTTCCCAATCATAGCTCTCATAGGTAAATAAATAGAGGGTAGATGAAACAACAGCAGGAGAGGGCAGAACTAGCATGTTCCTCCTCTTACTGTGTTTATATAAGAATACCTGATTTCTTCAGATCAATCATGTCCTCAAGACCATGAGGTTGCGGGACTCCTTGTCCACAACCTCAGTATGAATCCATACTGGCAGGAGCACCATCTTCCCCTTTGCCTTGAGTATTGTTCACGAACACCCCAATCTATTACTTGGATACAATAATGGCCAATGTTTGAGGAAAAAGTTAATTATTACTGAAATTATGTATATTCAGTACTACACAGAGAGAGAGAGAGAGAGTGAGAGAGAGAGAGAGAGCTTTACTACTACTAGCAGTGTGATATTATTTGAATTCTGTGATATACTGTACCAGCAATGAAATGTCTAAGAATACTCAGTAACTCCTAGCCTTGGATAATTTCACACCTGTGATACTATGCTGTTACCATTTGATTTGATCAAACAAAACAGAGTGGAGATTGGGTGAGTATGAAATGACTCACTTAACCCTTTTAACAGCCAGCTATGTTAGTCCAGCCCTGCACACTTAGTATCTGTTTGCAGGATTTTATCGTGGGATTGAACTGATAAGCTGTGCAGCTGGGCAGACTTGTTTCACTTGTCTGTATAGTAGTGGGGAACATAGGTGGCTGTGAAGATGCAGTGTATGGCTATTGCATTCTATGCTGAGCAGAATTTCAGGTTCTGCAAGGGGCAAACATTCTTTAAATTGTACAGCAAAGTGCAAAAGAGACCTGCATGCATGCGTGTGCAAACACAAACATGCAAAAGTATTCCTCTTCAGAGACATATGAGGAATGAAGTAATACATTTGTGCTGCTAAAATGCAAAACAATTCTCCCTATCATCCTGACATTGCATGTGTAATGCAGGTCCGTGTCAAGTTATTCCAATGTATGATACAGTACCATATCCCTAATACTGTATATTATTAATCAGTAAATTAATGTGACAATACAACTGTTATAGAGGTGATCTCAGTGAAATCCCCGTGTGGTGTAATGGGTAGAATGTCATATTAAGATTCAAGAGGCCTGTCCTCCCACTACTTTTTTTTCTAAAAGAACTTCAGTCAATAATGGAGGAAGTATAGACTCCAGAACTTCTTCATAAGTGCTTAGAGCTCCACTGAACAAAGGGTCAAAGCATTATAAAGTGCTATCTTTGCCAAAGCCCTCACCAGTTTTGCAACTTGGGGTGTGCTCTGGGTTTGTGTAACTATTGTGTAAGCATTGCTTGTTTAACTTCGGCTAAACCAGCATTTCACAGCAGGTTACATTACTGCAGATGCTTGGTCAGGTTAAGTCCTATCTTTGAACCTATAACAGGTTCAAAGATTGCCTGGGTGCAATGCTTTTCTTTTATTAAAGCCGCTTGAGCAAAGAGAGCAGGTACAGACCCGCCGCAAGGATTGCTTGGGAAACGGACATATTTCAAGCCTCCATGTGAATCTAGGCTGGACAAACTCTTACCCACTGTTGTGTTTGTGCTTAGCAGGACACAAGGTAAGCCTTGCAACTGACTTTCAATCACAGTCTAACAGTGCAAAAGGAGCTATTTGAAGTTCCCCAAATGGCTAAATACTATACAGGTAATAGCAATTTCACTGCTAGTAGGTTTTAATACAGTTGTTAGTACTAAACTCTTTGGAAGAACAGGAAGCAAAATGCTGACATGACAACAAACCAACCAACTTAAATTTAAAATCTTATTTCAATCAATATGATAAATAATATTCCATTTCTGTGTAACATAAGCTTTTCTCTACTTGAAACTGTGATGATCAATCCTAATTTAAGGCATCGTGAGAGAGAGAATTTCTTTCCTTAGCTAGCACAACAATTCCACCTGGAATTATTTGTGGAAAGATCCATGCTTGCTATCTGCTTTGGAAGTGGAAGTCAAGCATATTAAATTAATGGCATTAAATTATTTTTTTAAAAAATGTCACTACGTCACTCTTGATTGCAATGCAGTTCCAACTACACCTTATCTCAAATCTGTTCCTACATGATGTATCAGCTATTGGAAGAAAAATGATAATTGGCAATAAGAGAGATCTGAATGTGAGCCAAGTTGGGTGAGCATCCTATCACCTAAATACCTCTCTTGACCTGAGAGATTGTATCTCTGTATGACTAAAAACTTATTTCTGGCAGTAACCAAGTTGTAATTACTAAAGTGGTTCCCACAACTGCTTCAGAAGCACATGTAGCATAGCTTGTAATGACTAGATTTAAAACAAACAAACCAAAGAATAATAAAAATGAGGAGCAGCAACCAGGGAAACCTTCCCAATGACACTTTTCTGTATTTGACTTATTGCCTAGTCTCTGCGTGCCATTGCCAGAAGCAAAATATTTTAGCCAATAATTAATGGGCTAAATCATTGTCTTCCTGTATATAAAACAAATAAATTGTGAGCTAAACCCAACTAAAATGCAGCCTCTGAATGAATGGGACTTGTTATTATTGTTGAATAGAGACTGGACAGATCGGACAGATTTCTGGAGGAAAAGTCCATCACAGTTACAAGCCATGATGGGGATGTATAATCTCCAGGCTTAAAAGGAATTTAAAAGTACCTCAAAATGGCAGATGCAGGGGAGTGGTATCAGGAGGCCACTGTGAGATACAGTGGGGTCTTGACTTGAGAACTTAATCCGTATTTTAAGGTGGTTCTCAAGTCAAAAAGTCTGTAGGTCAAGTCTCCATTGACCTACAGTGCATTGAAAACTGATTAATCCCGTAACAGGCGGTTTTTGTTCCATTTTGGTTTTTTTCTGGTCTGTAAGTCAATTCTCAGGCTGCAAGTCAAACCTAAATTTTGCGGCCAGAGAAGTCTGTAATTCAAAAAGTCTGTAAATCAAGCCGTCTGTAAGTCAAGGGTCCACTGTATAGGAAGCTGGACTAGATGGGCCCTTGGCCTGATCCAGCAGAGCTCTTCTCATGTTTTTATGTTTATGTTAGGTAGGGCTTACTGATTCATTGGTTCCACTTTAGTAAAGATTAAATCATTAGTCTTTTAAAATATATTTTTTGGGGGAGCCTCTAAGTGGTGGGCAACGTGTGACTATCCAGAAGTTCTTGTATATCCCGGAAATTCTCACTTCTAGCTATAATAGTTAGAACTCATGGAAGTTGCAGGCAATGTATCTGGATACCTGTACTTTGGCCATCCTTGTTTTATAATCTTAGAACTGTAGAGGTGGAAGGGACCCTATGAATCATCAAGTCCAACCCTTGTTATGGAGGCATGGTGAGAATCAAACTCCTAGCCACTGGCTCTGTAGCTAGTGACCTAAACCACTGAGCAGTTATGTGCATATACACCCGAGTGGGGGATTTTTTAAAAATAGATTGCTGTACCTTACTGTTTTGAATGTGTTTTGGAGTTGCTTATGTTTTTTGTGTGGTATTTGTTTGCTCCTTTTTAGTATTTGCATACTCACTGTTGTTAGCTTTAATATTGTCTCTTAATGACGTGGGCTGCCTTGGGTCCTTTTAAGGAGAAAGACAGGGTAAAAACAAACAAATAATTAACCAACCACCTGGAGTATCATTATTTCTTTGCTAGGGAGGGGAAAAAGAAACTTCAAAGCTGCCAAATTCTGTCCAGTAATAAGGTAGCTTTCCTATCTCATGTTTCGGTATACAATATTAACCACCATGCTGGCTATTAAGCAGTACTCATGACTTTCATTAGGTCTAGCCATCATTCATTAACTTTACAGCTTTAGGGCTACTGACAGCAAAGACTTGCTCTTCTGCCTTTAGAAGCCCAAGAGCCAAAATCTAGCAGGCATTTTTAGACAGGAAAATGAGTAGATGTTGTCAATAAAAAATAAGGGGAAAAAAACTACCAAAAAGAAATGAATACGGTAGAAAGTAAAATTACACCTATTCTGTATTTTTATGTTGTGTCCAAATTACAAGGTCAGGTTCCTTTAAAAACAGCTAGCAGCTTGGGAAAATGTTGCTATGAAGAGAGGGAAAACTGCATAGTATTAAACAGGATCGGCTTGGGTGTGACAATGAACTGTGGTGTAGTGTTATAGTCTCAAGCCTAACAAACAAGCCCTCCTTTTACGGTGTTGTAGGGAAGAGAGAGAGAAAAAGCCTTGGCTTTTACTTTTAGTTAACTGCAGTTTGAATTCAAAACCATGATTTGCAGTTGGCTTATTAAACCATAATCAGGAATAACCCGAGTTTAGTTTTCAATTTGAGCTTGGCAAGGTTAATTATGAACTACAACTCCCAGAATCCTCCAGTAAGTGTGGAGATGTCGAGAAATATAGTTTTTAAAAAGGACTGCTAAAGCTTTTTTAAAAAAATACATAACACAAAACTGCAGTTAGCTAAATATGGGGTGGGGGGGGATTTGTAATCTCCATGTGGCATCTGTAAGACAAGAAAACTGATAAGCCCTAAATTTGTTCATACAACCCTGGTTCAGCTGAACCAGCCCATGTGAGTATTAATGAGATTACCCTTTGTAAGACAAACAGAGAGACAATTACTCTACTAAGACTGCCCGTCCTATGCAAACACTCCTCAGAGTAAGGACCACTAAGAACAGTGGGCTCACTTCTGAATAACAAAAGAGAGGCTCATTGTGCATTGCTTTGATCCTAAATACTGAGTAGCTTTGAGTTCTACAGTATGTGGCATTTCTTTCCCATAGGCTTGGTAACTGGAGCTGTTTTGTTTTTTAATTTGAACTTAAAGCAGTAAAGATGCAGTAAAGTGCAAAAACATTGCCCTACAAGCAATTCGGTTTGCCACCTGACACTTTTAGCCTTAATGTGGTTACCCACTTTCCTTCCTGTTACGTTAAAGCTCCTTATAGCTTAGCACCGTATACTTTTGTGTAGAAATAAGCATTGCTGAGTTCAGGAGGCTTCCCTCTAAAGAAATGTGTGTGTAACTGTAATCCTGAGAACAATTAGTCACTTCCTGTTAACGAGGCCTGCCTCTTATGAGAGCTCTTCCCTGCACTTCCTGAATGTGTCTGTTATTTAAAGCTGTGAGCATGCAGCGTTCACCTTAGGCTCATAATTGGTAAGTGGCATCTTCTTTCTATTTACAGTACAGTATAAGACTTAGAACATGGCAGATCAGTTATAATTTGTCTCTGACATAGATAGTGTATATTGTGCTGTGTTTGTTCTGGATGAAAACTGAGCTTTAGATGTAATTTGATATTGAAAGGGATATCCAAGTTATGCTAGTGTCGTAATTTTCACTGGAGAAAGTCCTTCCTGCTCTTACAACTCTTTCTGTAATATTACTTAGGGTGACCAGAGGAAACTTTAGTAGTTGTTCAGGAGAGGAAATTTTGGTAGGTTCTAAACTTAAATGTACAGGAACTATTGTTTTTTATCTGGTCACCCTTTTGTTACTTTGGTGTTATTGGTTACACTTATATACCATGTTTCTTCAGAGGAAACAGTGTTCTTAGTCTTAATCTTAGTCTATTAATCTGAATAATTTATTTTATAGATAAGGAATTTGTAAGGTTCCTTTATGGTTTTTATATTCTGTGGAGACTTAACCAAAATCAACATTATAGTTTTAGAAATTCATATTTAAAGGTAAGAATGAAGTTTTAAAGAAGTGTACAACCCCCCTTTAAAAAAAAAGCCTAGTGCCTAGGTGGTTCGTTATCTAGTGTTTCTCAAGTAGTTCCAAAGGTGAAGTCTTCAGTTATTCCTTCATGATATGCAAGTATGGTATATATTTTTACACAAGCACTCTGTTTGAGCTTTCTGCAGCTTCGGCACTGACTAATAAAAGCAATGTGAAATGGCATCATACACTAGTTTTTACTATTCTTTCTGTGGAATAGGAACTAAACGTATGCAATTAGTAAATAACTTCCAGAAATTCTGTTACCATTCAGGTGGATTATAAATGTTTGTATGGGTAGGAAACAAACACAAGGTGCTGCCTTACGACAGGCTAAATGTTTTTAGTTTTCCTTCTTGCTCACTACTGACTACTGTGTTTCCCTGAAAATAAGACAGGGTCTTATATTAATTTTGCTCCAAAAATGCATTAGGGCTTATTTTTGGGAAATGTTTTATTTTTTTCATGTACTGTACAACAGTCTACATTTATTCAAATAGTCATGCCATCTTCTGGTTGCTGCACAATGGTGGAGGGTGGGGTTTCACTTAATAGGGCTTATTCTTGGGGGTAGGGCTTATATTACGAGCATCCTGAAAAATCATTACTAGGGCTTATTTTCAGGTTAGGTTTTATATTTGGAGAAAGAGGGTACAACGAGATCCAGGGTTTCATACCAGAGTCCTCCTTAGCCCTTCTTGGAAATGCCAGGGCCTCAGAGTGGGCCTTCTGTTTCCTACCATTGACTCTTTGCCTGCCTCCTGTGAAACAACTGGAGGAAGTTCTCAAATCTTGAGCAATCTTGTTTCCTCTCAGAAATGCAGCTTCTGATAAGTAACTACTTCAGTTAGGAATAAGAACACTTACAGCTAAGGACACAAGTATTTGCCTTACTTTGTGTGAGGAGGAATCTTAAGGCTACATCAGAGGAGGTGAAAACACCTTTCTATGAGATTTGTGCAATAAACTATGCTTAATCCACACTGATGTAAACAGAACTGGGAAAAACCTATATGGGCTGTGTGTTGTTGGCATTTATTCACTTTTCCTGTGATGAGCATTTACCTTATTTTCAAACACTTCAGCAAAGCTACAGCTTCCATTAATATAGAGAACAGAAATACTATACTGTGCATGGGCTCCCAGTGTTGTGCAGGGGATAGAGTGATGGACTAGGACAACAGGATTTGAATCCCTGCTCAACCATGGAAACCGACTGGAAGTGTAGAACTGGTAAAACCACTCTTTAAATATTTCACTTACCTTGAAAACTCTGTTAGGGTCACTATAAGTCAATTCTGGTTTGACAGTAGGTAAGCAGAAGAACAATATGCATGGACATAGACATAACAAATGTGTATATGCATGAGAGCTATAAACTATCAGAAGATTTGTGAGAGAGGGAAACAAAAGCTCACCACTACCCCCCATTGAGTTGGTGTTAAGTAAAGGAAAGCCTTCATTACAATTCGCACCTTATAACAGCCAGGGAAAGTGTGTATGCTGTAAATATTTACATTGGATCTTTGCACCTGACTGTAAGTATTGAAGGTAGCTTACAATGAGAGATGGGGATGAATATAAAAATGGATCGGCTTAGGTAGGCTAAGGGCATCCAGGCTGCCCCTTGCAAAGATGGCAGCTGCAGCTTCCCTATTCTAAATGAAGCCACAGCCGCCATCTTTGTAAAGGGCAGCCAGTCTCCCTTTTTGCATGTTGTGAGAGGCCAGGAGGAGACCTTGGCAGCGCGATTAAGGTAAGGGGGTGTTGGTGGGGGTGGGGGAGGGCTAAGATAGAGAAAGGAAGGGGGTGGGGGAGGCTGTGGGTTTGGTGGCTGTGGGAGAGGTAGCTGCCTTTCCGCCGCCAATCAGCTGATCGGTGGCTGGTAGGCAGAATGGTGTTTTCTTGTTGTTTTTTAAGATAAAGGGGTGTCAGCGGGGGTGGAGGGCATGGCAGGGGTGTTTTTTTTTAAAAAATAAACGCCCGCAAGAATTGATGAATATATTTGTTATTTGTCGCTTTGTGGGAGCAACTTTGTGCTTCGTGAGTCATCAACTTTTGACAACTCACAGAGCGGGACGACTCGCCAAAATGGCGAGTCGTCCCCATCTCTACTTACAATACAAGAAAACAAAATCTAGGGGTGCCTCAGACTTTTGTTAGATCAATACAACATTACAAATGGACATTTCTTAGTTCCATAAATGTTTTTTTCAGGTGTAAATCTCAAAAAGAGGCAGCGCAGCAGCAACAACAAAAAGGCCACATGTAATGGCCATTACTATATTCTTAAAGCAGGCCTAACTTTTTGCTTGCTTGGTGAAAAAGGAAATGTTTCAGTCCATCGGTATACAGTCTCCCTTCTCCCTGTAAAGAAGCTGTGTGAGAAAATTAATAGGGGAAGGGTGTTTTATTTTTTTAAAATTAGAAGTAGGTGGTAATAGAAATGTACAGTGCTCCAGCTATTGCTCTCTAAAATTTCTTCAGGGGCTATGTGGGGAATGCCTCCCTCCCTGCCTGCCATAGGCTTCAGCTCCAAGGCTACGATTATCTTCTCAGGCAGCTTTTGATTTTTCCTAGAGGGTGGTGGTGGTTGAAACAGTCAGGGATTATTGAACTGGTTGCTTTCACAGAACTTGGACGTGACCGTTGCTCCTCCAACTGCTGATCTCCCAAGGTTCTGCAAGAGCTACAAGGAAAAGTAGCCTCATTGGTACCAAAAGAGAATTGGGATCAAGGTTAGGTTTAGCACCCCACATCTTGGGCTCTGGAAGTGGGGGGAGGCCCAACCCTTTGGGCACATGGGTAAGGTAATCTGCAGATCACCAGGGGACCCAGGGTTGGGAACCACTGCCCTACAACCATGTTTCAGTCAGCCCTGTTGCTGCTGCTGTCTTTGCTCGCCATCAATCAGAATTGACTTGATGGCACCTGGTTATTATTATTTCTCTTTTGTATGTGGGCCCAGGTTATTCTAACAAATAGTTAAGGACCAGTGCAATTGAAACCACTATGCTGTTTAATGTTACAATATATTAACATCTGTTGACCCAAATCCTCTTGCCTAGTTACAGTACAACAGGAGTGTATAATATAGTGAAACTTTTGTACCCAAATTGCCATAAGCTAAGGTAGACATTATTTGTTGCATACAGTGGGGTCTTGATTTGAGAACTTAATCCGTATTGGAAGGCGGTTCTCAAGTCAAAAAGTCTGTAAGTCCAGTCTCCATTGACCTACAGTGCATTGAAAACCGATTAATCCCGTAACAGGCCGTTTTTGTTCCATTTTGGTTTTTTTTTCTGGTCTGTAAATCAAATCTCAGTCTGCAAGTCAAACCTAAATTTTGCGGCCAGAGAAGTCTGTAACTCAAAAAGTCTGTAAGTCAAGCCGTCTGTAAGTCAAGGGTCCACTGTATTGAGTTGTGAGATACAGTGCGTGAGTGCTAATGTCTGTAGCAATTTGTTAATTTGAGATAATTTGCTGCCTAAGGTTACTCTATATGCATAGCCACACAAGACGATTTTGGCTTTGTGGTTCAAATCAATCTGGCGGTACTGATCTCGGGGACCATCTTGGAATCATTGGGACTGAAAACCTGTTTTGACACCATAAATATAAACATAGAAAGCATTTGTCTTATTCTTTTAGTCTGAGGTAGTTAGGTAAGCTATGACTTGGTGCTTGATGAGAAACAGCAACTAACCTGTAAATAGGATACAGTAGCTAGTTTAGCATAGACTTCTTTTTAAAAAAGAATTGGATGGTGTTGGCAGTGGGCTCTTCCAGTTAAGAACAAACCATGAAATTGCACTTGGATCAAGTAGGACTTGAAAGATAAGAAATGTTGTAACCATACCATTGTATGAACTTTATACTTCGGAGTCTCTGATGACCTTGCTGTTCTTTGATAAATGGGTGAAAGGGGCATCCTGTACTCCAGGATTGTGAACAGTTCTTCAATGGGGTAACAAGCCTGTAATTTATGTGTTTAAGGGTAAAAGCCACAGTCCACTGAGTATTGTGCAATAAGTAAAAAGTGCAGACAATGAAAACTGTTAAAACTGACATATTGCTTGGCGAGTGTTTGAAGGAATGTTCTTGGAGTTGTGATGTATATGAATGTCTTATTTCTAACACTTCCACTAACCTAATGGAAGGTATGGTATCCATGGGAGTGACCTTATCTGACCACCTCCTGGGTGGTGGGAGAGGAAATTATGTGAGTGGGCCAGAGAGGGCTCCAAGGGGTCTGGTACCCCTTTGGCAAAGTATATGCACAATTATGTGAAGCCTTCTATTGAGCTGAAGTGTTGGTCTATCTTTACAGCCAGAATAGTGAAATGGATAGAGTGTCAGACTAGGCTTAAGAGACCTGAGTTCAAATCTCCATTTAGTCATGGAAATTCAGTGGGGAATGGTAATGATAAATCACTCCTTGGAACATCTCCTAAAAACTCTATTAGGGTTACCATTAAATAGGAAGTGATTCGTTAGCACTTAGCAGTAACAGTAATATATCATTATTACATACTGTGAAATTTTGATCAGGCTGCTTCTCTATATAGTCACCACATGTATCCAGGCACATATTGCTATGCTTTATTTTATAAAGCAAAGCATTGTACCACTGTATGTTTTCCACAGTTGTGATCTCTCTGGGCTTTGTGCTTTACAAACAACAGAGATGAGGAACCTCTGGGCATCCAGGTGTTTTAGAGTACAACTCCATAGTTTCTTTCATGCAGACTGGAGTGTTTAAATGTCAGAAAAGTCTAAAACGTAATGGAGGGCAGGTAGGAGCAAAGGAACTCCATTCCTGATATAATGATTATAAAGCTGAGAATGGATTGGAGCATGCGTGCCTATGCATTATTAGCTTGTCTTGCATGTGTGACAGTAGTGATAGCACCAAATATCTACTTTTTTGTGGATTCTTTGCGGCAGAGGAAATGTAAACAGCTCCTGTGAAGAACACAGATCACCTAGACAACACAGATATACATTAAGTACAAATGTGTTCTGCAGGGTTTGAGAGCCTTCTCCTGGTCTAAGCTGTTCAATGTCCTCATTTGCAGTATCTCTGAACTGTAGTTGGACATAACGTGGAGAAGCATTGTTTTGGTATTGGTGCTGTGTAGCTAGCTCATCTCTGCTTGTATTTTTTGTAGTAGTTGCCCTCTCCTGTTGTTACTTAGCTTTTAATTCTGTCTTTTATGAACATGGTGGTGTTCTGTTCTTAGTACTAAGGATAGTACTAATTGACAACTGCCTCCCTGTGTGTGGATGTTAAGTCTGATGGATTCAGTTGGTTTCTTAAGGGTGGCCAACATGGGGCACTTGAGGTGATGTTGAATTGCAAGTCCCATTATTCTTCACTGTTGGCTGTGCTGGCTGGGACTGATGGAAGTTGTAATCCAACAATAGTAGGAAAATCGCAATCTATTCAAACATTCTCAAATTAGTGTGGCATTTGTAGGAAACTTGGTATTTTCCACAATCGGTTGTGGAGCTTGAGACATATAGTGGCTAACTCTTCAGTTACTTAGAGTCAAACAGGACCTTTGGATAGTTAAAGTTCACATGATAAAATCAGCAAAGGCAGTAATAATGGCTGCCTTTCCCAAGATAACTTCCGTTTTGCAGATCTTGAAAAGACACTTGTACTGTTTCATTACACCTTTTATTACACCCTTTGCACATATGGACTCATTTCTACACTGCTAAATTGCCCAATTAAAATTACACAACTGTTAAATTTTAATCCTAAAATTATCTCCAGAATATTGAATTGAATTAATTAAACTATCAGAGTTATTATGAGTGTTGAAGACTATACTTTACCACTGCTTTTGTGTCCTCCTGTAATCAAGGTGGGTATCCGGTACCGGGCATACGGACTGGTTGTATTCAGAAATGGAGGGTTAAATCTTTCTGCTTTCCCCCATCCTAGTGAATGCCATCATACAACCAGCTAGAACAGCAGTGAGCAAAGATGGCCTAATGTTGTTGAACTGTCACTCTCACCAGCCTAGCCAGCATAGCCAATCATGAAGGATTGTGGCATTTTCATTCCAAAGGCATATGTAAAGTCATAATTGCCTGTCCCTGTTCTAGAGTCTCATTGGAGTGTCTATAGATCCCTTCCCCACACCACCTAGGCTCTATGATACCCATAGCATATTAACTTTCTTCCTATTTGTCTCTTCATTTTTGCTTTTGTGACATTGTGGCTGATGACGATAGGTTATTTTGAAAGCTGGTATGCCCTTCCATGTCCTTTTGATTAATTAATAAACTAATACAAGTTTTGGAGTCTTTCTTATGGTCAGTGTGGCTTGTCTGCTTTCTATAAAACTAGTGTGTTAAAAGGAAGAAAACCATTTTCCTGAAAAACAAGTAATGAGTCTATTTTTAGATAGCCAAATGCTAGTCTGTTGGAAGCAACTTGTTTGGAAACAGAGGAAGTGGGAGCCATTTGACGTATACAGTTTTATCTCTTCTCACAAAAGAGATAAAATAAGATCCTCACCTAAAATAAGATCCATAAAAGGGGCAAATAGCAGATCTCTTGTGATTCCCTTGAGTGCTAAGAATGTGCCGACTGCTGAAATGGCTCTTGCTTCCAAGTACAGTGTATGTACTTTGAAATCAGATCAGACTCACAGATCACTGTGATTTCCTGTGAAAGTTAAGAATTCCCTTTTCTGCTTCTAGACAGAAAAATGAATGAACATTTTGTTTGGGCTTTGAATAGAAGAACATTCTGAATCTCACAGATTTCTCTGTGATGGAAAGAACTTGAGAGTTAAACAATTCACATGTAGGAGAAAGCAAAGAGACAGATCTTGTCATCTAGATGTATAAGTTACTGAGTGCTGCGTAGATATTCAGGTGTGCCTGTGGGACTGAATTTGTTTGTGATAAATCTTTAAACAGCAGGCAAGTAAAATGTGATCCTGCCCATACTGGGAATGTTTGCTGGATTTGACCAGGTGTAGATGTTTAACATTAAGAATTTCAGTCCGTCAGAGCATACTTATATTAGTGAAATATTTTGGAACATGTGGCAGTGTTATTTAAATCAATTTAAAGTCAGGTGGTGTTTGAATCACTGTGCACGTTCCATGGGACAACTTTTAATCCAGTGTTAAGTCTTGCTTACTGCAACTTGCTTGCCAGCTGCTAAATGCGTAGCTAGCAGCGGTGGTGGCATCAGGAGGAAGAGGAGAAAAGTGAGCCTGTAAGTGTACCTGCCTGCCAAATCCAGCTGGAGCACAGGAAAGGGAATGCTGACTGCTGGCCAAGCCTAAATCGCCATGGCCCTCCAACCTTGCTTCCTTTTCTCCACTCACAGTGCGTTACGGCAGGCAAACTGTGTCATTCCACACATAGCATAGCACTTAGTACTTGACACTGCTGGTGCAATGTGGTCATTGTCAGGGCACTACCTCCACTTCCCTTTCCCGTTTCTTGAGTTCAGCCTACATCCTCTAGTAAAAGTTGCACCAAGCCAGCCCTTCCATGGCCTACACCACTTGATGGTCTGAGCAACAGGCAATTACAGCGGTTTATCCTCCTAGTTTCAATAACTTAACAGCATTTTAAGAAGAGAGATTAAAATAGAAAAAAAAATTCAAAATGACAGATCTGTCCATCTGTGCTTGAGCACAGTTATTTTGAGCTGGCTGGGATTGGTCCAGACGATGATTTCTGTGCGCTTTAAGAAGCCCCCCCACCTTACATACTTAAATCTGTCAACTCTTGCTTGTCAAGGGAAATCTTAAAGGGTTGTAGAAGAAATAAATTTGCAAGGCTTTAAAAACAGCTCCAATTAATTACTTACTGTGGTGTTAACTTACACTTTCACATCTACCTTAGTCTTCTTTAATATCTGCATGTGGGCACTTAAAATTTGTGCAAGCAGTATGTCTGGGATTACAATTAGCATCCTGTAAGCAAGTAGTGTTGCCCTTTATTCTACTTCTAATTTACATTTCTTCAAAGATGGACTTAAACTGTGCAGTATTATGACCAGGACCTAACAGAGTGCATTGACATCCTGCTGGTAAAAGAAATTTGACCAACAACTCTGGGAGGAGGCAAACCTCCTTCCTATTGCAGTTCACTCCACTCTTCCTGCTTGTTCTGGGGGATAGCAAACTTTTCAGAGCAGAGTACTGAGTGATATCAAGGGCTAGAGGTGGCTGGGGTGAGAAGGAGAACATCCTATTGAGTATATAAAGATGTGTGGTAATGGGAGTGACCCTCCTCCTGGATCAACTGACAGAACTGCTTCTAATAATGGATGTAAACCATTAGATTCTGACCTGTGAACTCACTCTGACATTGTCTGAATGTAGTAGTGCATGTGTCTAAGATGGGGGAGGGGAAGACTCATGTGAACAGCTTAAATGTGGTGTACGTTCTATGATAGTCTTAAGATTTGCATCAGGTAGGGAACTAATAGTGACAGTACAGTCAGATGCTCAGATGCTTGAAGTTGCAAAGGAGCCCTCCTCTTTTCCACCAAATAAGGATATAGACTCTATATTCTGTGCTCTTATCATGGTCATCCATCTGATTCCTTTTTTTCCCTCAGTCAGTTTCCCATTTTAACATATATTTTCCTTTGACAATTACTCTGGGATATATACTGGATAGAGTGTCAGACTAGGACTCAGGAGACCTGGGTTCAAATGCTACTAAGCCATAGAAATTCACTGGGGGTTGATAACAGTAAACAGCCCCTTGAACATCTCACATGCTTTGAATACTTTTTTTGGGTTGCTGAAAGTCAGTCGTGACTTGATGATGCATAACATACACAATTAGACTGATGGTTGCTTTGCAGCAGTCTTCATGTGTCCACCAATTTAAATACAATGTGGTTGAGGGAAAAGCCACAGATAGATAGACTGACTGACTGATTTAACTTTTAGACCACCCACCTGGTCAAATGGTCACTCTGGGCAGTGTGTAGCCCTGAGATAGTATTGGCTTAGTTGAACAATAAGATGTCATCATGCCACTGGAAAGTAATTTTATTGCAGTGTATAGAAAACGTAATTCATGTCCATTGCTTTTTGGTCCTCCTATTTTAGGCTTTATTGGTCCAGCAGTACTGATCCATCAGGATGATTTGGATACTTCAGCTCTTGCTTTCACCGCTCCCAACACCTGCTGTGATTGGTCTTCTTACTTTTGGAACAACTGTCTTCTTATGGCTGATAACCAAACCAAAACCAGTTGCACCACCTGTTGACTTGAACAAGCAGTCAATTGGCACTGAGGTAAAAACAAAACACTAAGAGATGAATGGATGTTGTTGTATAGTCGTTAAGTCGTGTCCAACTCTTCATGATCTCATGGACCAGAGCACGCTAGGCCCACCTGTCTTCCACTGCCTCCTGGAGTTGGGTCAAATTCATATTGGTTGCTTCAACAACACTGTCTTTATGGTCCAGCTCTCACTCTACTAGAAAAACCATAGCTTTGACTATGTGGACCCTTGTTGGCAAGGTGATGTCATTGTTTTTAAGATGCTGTCAAGGTTTGTCATTGTTTTCCTCCCAAGAAGCAGGCGTCTTTTAATTTCGTGGCTGCTGTCTCCATCTGCAGTGATCATGGAGCGCAAGAAGGTAAAATCTGTCACTGCCTCCATATCTTCCCCATCTATTTGCCAGGGGGTGATGGGGCCAGTGGCCATGATCTTAGTTTTTTTGATGTTGAGACTCAGACCATTTTTGTGCTCTCCTCTTTCACCCACATGAAGAGGTTCTTTAATTCCTCCTCACTTTCTGCCACCAGAGTGGTATCATCTTCATATCTGAGGTTGTTGATATTTCATCCGGCAATCTTAATTCCGGTTTAGGATTCATCCAGTCCTGCCTTTCGCATGATGTATTCTGCATATAAGTTAAATAAGGAGGGGGACAATATACAGTCTTGTTGTGCTCCTTTCCCAATTTGGAACCAATCAGTTGTTCCATATCCAGTTGTAACTGTTGCTTCCTGTCCCACATAAAGATTTCTCAGGAGATAGATAAAGTGGTCAGGCACTCCCATTTCTTTAACTTGCCATAGTTTGTTGTGGTCGACACAATTAAAGGCTCTTGCACAGTCCATGAAGCAGAAGTAGAAGTTTTTTTTCCTGGAACTCTCTGGCTTTCTCCATAATCCAGCGCATGTTAGCAATTTGGTCTCTATTTCCTCTGCCCCTTCAAAATCCAGCTTGTACTTCTGGGAGTTCTTGGTCCACATACTGCTGAAGCCTACCTTGGAGGATTTTGAGCATAACCTTGCTAGCATGTGAAGTGAGTGCTATTGTACGGTAGTTGGAGTATTCTTTGGCACTGCCCTTCTTTGGGATTGGGATGTAGACTGATCTTTTCCAATCATCTGGCCACTCCTGAGTTTTCCAAGCTTGCTGGCATATTGAATGTAGCACCTTAACAGCATCATCTTTTAAGATTTTAAATAGTTCAGCTGGAATGCCATCACCTCCATTGGCCTTGTTGTTAGCCATGCTTTCTAAGGCCCACTTGACTTCACTCTCCAGGATGGTCAGCAACCACACTATCTGGGTTGTCTGGGACATCCAGATCTTTCAGGTATAATCTCTCTGGGTATTCTTACCATCTCTTGATGTCCTCTGTTTCTATTAGATCCCTGCCCTTTTTGTCCTTTATCACAAAATGTCCTTTGCACATAATGTTCCTTTAACATCTCCAATTTTCTTGAACAGATCTCTGGTTTTTCCCTTTCGATTATTTTCCTCTATATCTTTGCACTGTTCATTTAAGAAAGCCCTCTTGTCTCTCTTTGCTATTCTCTGGAAATCTGCATTCCATTTTCTGTAACTTTCCCTCTCTCCCTTGAATTTTGTGCATCTTTCTTGAATTTCCTTTTCTTTGGGATGGTTTTTGTTGCTGCCTTCTGTACGATGTTACAAGTCTCCATCCATAGTTCTTCAGGCACTCTGTCCACCAAATCGAGTTTCTTAAATCTGTTCTTCACTTCTTAAAGGATGTGGTTTAGATTATATCTGACTAGCCCAGTGGTTTTTCCTACTTTCTTCAGTTTAAGCTTGAGTTTTACTATAGGAAGCTGATGATCAGAGCCACAGTCAGCTCCAGGTCTTGTTTTTGATGACTGTATAGAGCTTCTCCAGCTTTGGCTGCATAGAACATAATCAGTCTGATTTTGGTATTGCCCATCTGGTGATGTCCATGTGTAGAGTTGCCTCTTGTGTTATTGGAAAAGAGTATTTGTGATGACCAGCTTGTTCTCTTGACAAAACTCTGTTAGCCTTTGCCCTGCTTTGTTTTGAATTCCAAGACCAATTTACCTGTTGTTCCTTTTATCTCTTGACTCCCTACTTTAGCATTCCAATCCCCTAGAATGAGAAGAACATCTTTCTTTGGTGTCAGTTCTAGAAGGTGTTGTAAGTCTTCATAGAATTGGTCAATTTCAGCCTCTTCAGCATTGGTGGTTTGTGCATAAACTTGGATTACTGTGATGTTGAAAGGTCTGCCTTGGATTTATCTTGAAATCATTCTATCTTTTTTGAGATTGTATCTCAGTACAGTTTTTCCCACTCTTTTGTTGACTATGAGGGCTACTCCATTTCTTCTATGGGATTCTTGCCCACAATAGTAGATATGATAATTGTTAGAATTGAATTTGCCAATTTCTGTCCATTTCAGTTCAATGACGCCCAGGATGTCAATGCTTATTCTTGCCATCTCCTGTTTAACCACATCCAGCTTACCATGGTTCATAGATCTTACATTCCAGGTTCCTATGCAGTATTTTTCTTTGCAGCATTGGATTTTCCTTTCCCTTCCAGGCATGTCCACAGCTAAGCATCCTTTCGGCTTTGGCCCAACCACTTCATTAGCTCTGGAGGTACTCGTACTTGTCCTCCACTCTTCCTCAGCAGCATGTTGGATGCCTTCTGACCTGAGGGGCCCATCTTCCAGCATCATATCTTTTAGCCTTTTGTTTTTGTTCATGGAGTTTTCTTGGCAAAGATACTGGAGTGGCTTGCCAGTTCCTACTGCAGGTGGATCACGTTTAGTCAGAACTCTCCACTATGACTTGTTCGTCTTCAGTGTCCCTGCATATCGTAGCTCATAGCTTCTCTGAATTACTCATGCCCCTTTGCCATGACAAGGCAGCAATCTGTGAAGGGGCGATAAATGGATAGGTTGCAATAAATGAATGGCTAAGCCTAGTTATCATTAGATGCCAATTCTACTGTTGCTTTCAGTCTCTCTAAGGGAGCCTAGAGACACTCCAAATAAAGTGTTGATGTTTGTTTGACTTCTATGCTATCCAACTGGCTGCAAGGCCACTCTGGCTGGTTTACAACACAATAAAACAATAACACATTGAAATATGTTGAGCATAATGGTTGTACAAAATCAAAATTAAAGTCAAAATCAAAATATTTATTTATTTATTTATTCCATTTATACCCCGCCTATCTGGTCATATTGACCACTCTAGGCGTGGTACAGCATAAATTGTAAATAAGCAAAATAACATCAATATCAACATAAATATCTCAAATTTAAAAGGCAGGATGGTGGAGCTGAAATAAACACTGAGATTGCTATTGTGCTATTATGATGTAATCTCTGGAAAATCCTGTCTGAAAATCCATGTCTTCAGGGCTTGTTTGAAGGTTCCTGGAGGAGGGTCAGGCAGATTTTTGGCAGGAGGTTGTTAGCCCATCACTACTTGTACTGCTAGCATCTCACAAATGGGTGAAACTTCATTGATGTTTGCAAATGTTGTATGAGAAGAATGTCTGCAATATAGATACAGCACCAAAGCTTCAGTGTGACCTGGTTGTTGCAGTTTGGAGAAGCATTATCCACACAGCTGCTATTTCACCTGTATAATTTCTGCACATAGGGAGGAGCTAGAAGAAGCGCACTTGTAACTGATGGCAAGCTTCTTACTTACTACTTTGAGGATGCGAAGACCTTGTATGAAACTTTCCAAAGAGGACGTTATGTATCTGGTAAGCAGGGGTTTTATTCTGAGAAGTATGACAACCTAAAAGTGACTGTCATCATTGTCCATGGAGAGGGAGAGCCTTTTCCTTTTAAAGATGCCTGTGAATGCAGTGTGGGAGGGCTCTTGGCACCTTTCTAGGAACGTGGTTTTCACAGTTCAGTGCTTGAAATGGCATGATGTAACTTCTTTAGTGTTCACAAAGTTGTGTGAGAAGATTGCCTACTGTATAGATGTCGTCTTGTTTGCATTTTTGAGTTGTAATCTGTAGCCACAATTGGAGGAGGATGAATGAATGAATGAACTTTCATGAACAAGAAAGCATTTCTGCACAAAGCTGTCTAAATTTCTTTAATGCCACTTTAGCCTCCTGTCTGAAGTATCAGACATTTCATCTTCCTTATCTTTTCAGAAAACAGTTTGTGCCTCGTAGAGGGAGAGCCACAAAACCACCTTGAACACACTAATTTTGATTGCATTTTGTAACTAAGCAGGTTGGGATCTGGTTATTGCATAAATAGGAAACACCAGGGAGTACCAAAGATAGAAGTGTTAGGAAAGACTCCTGGTTGAATTCATGGAGGACTGCTGTACATCAGAGTTGAAATGGTGGACTAGATGGACCAATGGTGCATCTCACTGTAATGCACTTTCCTATGTTACAGAGTCGTCTTTGGAATGATGACACATACCTTGCTTTCTTATCATTTGCATTACTGTAATGAACTCTACATGAGAACACCCTTGAAGGTGGTTTGAAAACTTCAGTTGTAGAGATGGGGATATTCGTATCCGATTAAGAATACAAATATCCCTATCCCAGCTGCAATTGATACAGGTCTCATCTCCGGAACCGGCCTGTCCATTCATGTGTCGCCATGTGTTTCACTCTTCCTGCCAATCGTGGAAATAGCTCCTCCACCTCCCTGCTCGGCTGGCCACTCCAGGCAGGGGTGGGATGATGAATCTCCCCACATGGCTGCTGAGTGGCCAGCCAAGCAGGGAGACAGAGGAGCCACTTCCATAATTGGTGGGAAGAGCAGGACACTGGTGGCGTGTGAGTGAATGGGCCAGTTCCAGGGGCTGAACCCACATTAGTTGTACCTGGGACCAGGATATTGATATTTGTACACAAATACTAATGCCCCACCTCTATTTAGCTGCTCAAAAAGGCTGCAGTCAAATTGTTAACTGGAGCTAGTTACAGAGAACATATAGTTCCTCCGTTTCAACACTGGCTGCCAGTCTGTTTCTAGGCACACTTCAAAGTGCTAGTTTTGACCTATAGGTTTCTAAATGGATCCACATCTGAAAGACCACATCTTGCTATATGAGCCTGCCATATATCATCACAGGAGGCTTTTCTCTCAGTCTGACCACACTCGCTGGTGCATTTTGTGAGGATGTGAGAGAGGGCATTTGTTATTGCTACTCCCAAGCTGTGGAGCTCTTACCAGGAGGCCAAGCTAGCCCCATCTTAACTTTTCTCCCACCAGCAGGCAAAGACTTTTCTCTTCAGGCAGGCTTTTTCCCAGTTCCTGGTTGCCCAGGAAGAGAATTTAAAAAATGGGGCTGCGATCTCTCTTTATTTTTTAATATACTTTTAAAATTGTTTCAAACCATTGTAGTTTTAATTAGGATATTGGTTTAATCACTTTTTAATATTGCAATAATTGTATTTTTAAGCTTTCAGTATTGTCTGTTTTAAAACTGCAAGTTTTCTTGGGTTTTCTTAGGAAGAAAAGCAGGGCACAAATAAAAAATTAAAAACGAATGGAATATTCATGGTTTCCATTTTTTTCCCTCCTAGAAAATGGCCCTTGTTTAGGTTATCGAAAACCAAAGCAACCTTACCAGTGGCTATCTTATCAACAGGTTGGTTATAGAAAATAGATTTGGACGAATAGCCAAAAATCTTTCCAGATGGCAGTGAAGCTGACTATTTCTTGGCTTTCTAGGTGCTGGACAGAGCTGAATACCTAGGATCAGGTCTCATACACAAAGGATGCAAACCTTCATCAGAGCAATTCATTGGCATCTTTGCCCAGAACAGACCAGAGGTAGGTTATGGAAAGTTGGGTTCAGGGTGTAGTTGTAATGATAACATGCCTGATTTGATATACTTGTGATCACTACAATATTCGGGAGAAACAGAATTATTTGTCCATTCATATTATATTCATGGGGAACTGGCTTTGCCTGCAGTACTTACCTAGTCAATGTTAGGGGAAAATATCTGAGCAGCACTTAACAGTATTTTAATTTTTCAACTAAAATATATGAATGGCGCAACTCTCTGGATGGTTTATATGGTAATATTTAATTGTCTTGTCTGTTCTCATCACTATAAAAGTTCCTATGCATAGGTCCTGAAAGGCCTTGAGAGTTTGTAGACTTAGATCTTCCAAAGTGAACAGTAAATACTTATAACTTGAATGTGAGGATTACCAGACTTGTTTTAAAAAATAGTATTCAATATATATCGACACACAACGCTGAACTACTTTTCCATGTTTTATTTTGCAGTGGATAATCTCTGAATATGCCTGCTACACTTACTCAATGGTTGCAGTTCCCCTTTACGACACCCTGGGCCCTGAGGCAATTGTGTACATTGTTAACAAAGGTAAACTTTTTGGTATTTGATAACAACAACAACAAATAGAGGTCTTATATATGTGAAGAATAAAGCAGTTCTTGACAACAGAAGCATCAGCATTTCAGAATGACTAGTAGATAGCTTAATGAACATGACAATGTTAAAAAATTGTGCATTCAGAGTAAAGTAGAACTGACTGGCTTTTTAATTTTCACTTGTTTAAGTGACCCTTTGTGTTTTCCACATGATGAACCTTTTGTAGGTTAAGTCCTAACAGAGTAGTTGAGATTTGTTGTGCAGGAAACTTTTTCTCTTGGGAGGGCACAGCAGTAATGGACTTCCTGTACTAGTCTGAACAAGTTGGCTTTTCATTTAAGAGCATAGCACACCTTTCATCAACTTGCAATTACAGCAAGATCTAAAGTACACAAGCCTATATAATGATGGCAGCCTGATGGTCTGTCCTTAATTGCTTGGAAAAAACAGAGGAAGATGTTTAACCAAACTCTTTGTTGCCAGCTGTTTTCCCCATTCCTGATCTCCCTGAGCAGCTGCCTTGTTCACTATAGGGCGGCATGTATTGGGAACTGCAGTGGATATAACTTGCATGAGGGCATAATGTGGTACAAAACACAGTAAGGTATAACATAGCCTCAACACTTCTGTAGTCCCAATTACTCACCTCCACATTGGTCTTTTCAATAGAATGGACACAAGGGCTTTGACTACAGCATGTTTGGTTCTAGGTATGCTCAGAAGTACTGGTTCGATAAGAAATGTAGGCTCTCTTGTCTCTAGAGCAAAAATCAAGAATCTTTGGTTCTCTAGGTAGCACTGGATGTTGTAGTCCAAAGTCTGAACGTCCAGGGTTAACTCTAGCCTTGCTGTAAAAGGCAATTTCAAGGCCTATATTCCTGATGGAGGATTTAACTACCATTTTAAGTAGTTGTGTATCTCTGCAATAGGGTGGCTGCTTGTCTTTTCTTAGGAAAGACAGTCCTTAATTGGAAGGGCTGCCAAAGGCTTCCTCCAATTATACTGTCTTATCTAAGCCTGATTCAAAGGTAAAGGGACACAAGGAGACCTTGAGGCTGCCCATCCATAGTGGGTACTGGGACAAAATACTTAGTGGGCACACATCCTTTTTCCCAGGTGAGCCATATATTCAATTTTATTTAAATTACAAAACGCATTTCTAATTTTGCATATAAACTAAGAGTGTTTCATCAATCAATGCATTCTTTGGTCTTTCTTCCTTTGGTAACATGGAAGTGCTCGCTGCAGTCTGTGATCTTAACTGGCATGTTTACCTACCTGCTGTGAATCACAGGTACTTTATTCTGGTGTGTGAAGAGTGTCAGTATGCAGTACATTTCCGCTGCATGCACTATCCATGTTTTTAAATGATTGTCACATGAACAGCTGTCCTCCAAAAGGGAAACTGGCAGAAAAGCACTCTCTTCTGCTGATATTCTTATATCAGTAGATACAACAATATCTCTTGTAGGTATCTAAGGGGTATCAGCAGTAACACAAAGTTGATAGCAATGCTGCATACAAAAATGCCAGCAAAGTATATTCTATGGGTTTAGAAGATGGAACGAGTCTCTCTGAAGAAATGGGCTCTTTCTAAAACAGTTACTGAAGCCTGAGCATTAACATAAGCAAAGATGGTATCTGTTTGGTTTGATCTCTTAATAAAATTGCACTGACAAATACATCAAGGAAAGGCATATTCTTCAGCAGGCTGACCCTGTATAATAACCTGAGTTCTCTGAATAGTGATGAGATGGAATTTTTCAATTGTGTCTGTGTTCCTTCAGCTGACATCTCTTCAGTGATCTGTGACAAACCAGAAAAAGCACGGGGGATACTTGAGAACTGTGAACAAGGGAAGACACCAGGGTTGAAGATAATTATCCTCATGGATCCTTTTGATGACACACTAAAGGAAAGAGGAGCTAAACAGGGCATTGAGATTCTTTCATTACAAGAAATTGAGGTATAGGATCATGTTGCTTACTGAATCTCCTTTTTAGAGAGATGGTGTCTTATGTGAGCTATAAGAATATATTTCATCAGCATGGTGCACTTTGGAATCCAGCTTTGAATGTGGGTTTGTTCAGTTTAAACAATACCACCGAGAGCTCCATTCTACGAAGGAATGGAAACTTCTGGGAGATGCTGAGGAACTTCAAACAGTATTCTTTCCCAAACTCCATATTTTAAATAAATGGCATTCTCAGCCTTCTATAACCTGGTGAACTCCAGATATTCTGGGTTATAACTCTTATTACCCTTCAATACTATGGTCTGGGAATTATAGGAGTTTAATTTCGATACATTTGGATAAAGCACCAAGTTGGGAAAATCTACTGTAGTGTATTGCCTGTAGCTTTTCATAAGCGTTCAGTTGCAGCTGCGACTTGGTTATAAAACTATTCACATGCTGGAGAGGTGGCTGTCTTCCTGTGCTACTAAATTACATTTATTTTATTTTATTTATTTTATTTTGCTTTTACACCACCCATCTAGATTCAAACGAATCTACTCTGGGCGGCTTACAGTCCACGCAATATAAAACAAGAATTAAAACAGACAATATCCAAACAAAAAAGAGAAGTCAGCAACGTTCAACATGGGAAAACACAGGGAACTAAGTGATGGAAGGGGGGAAGGCCGGCCGGAAGAACCAAGTCTTCAGCTTGTTCTTAAAAACTCCCACCTAGGGTTCTAGGCCAATCTCGGGGGGCAAGACGTTCCAGAGGCGAGTAATTTTACAAATTACTGTGGCCTGTAGTGCTGGACAACTTCAGATATAATCTCTAGGCTTCTTGTCAATATGATCTCTAATATGCATTACAATTCATCCCTCTCCCCCCCCCCCAATTTTTTGGCTACCTTTTGCAAATAGAGGAAAATGTATAGTTTCAGAAGTTAATAGCGATACCTATAATTTATTGATAGGGGTAGTCAATACATTCTTCCAGCAGCGAATCTTTTAGAACTTTCCTGCCCATCAAAGCTGCATCATGAGACAGTTAACACGAATAAGGTGCAGTGGTTGAAATCCCATAGCAGAACTTGTGTTGTGTAAGATTGATTACATGATCAGTTGTGGTGGTTTTCCAGAAATTAAAGACTTCCCTCATTTTATGTCTCCCAATGACTTTCCTGGTATGAAAGGGTTTCCAATTTATTTATTTATTTAACTTATATGTTGCCCACTCTACCCAAAGGTCTCTGGGCGGCTTACAACAATAAACAAACAAAATAGATACTCTAAAAATTGCCATCAGGACCCACAGTTGATATTATTTCAATTAAAAGCCTTCTGGAACAGGAAGGTTTTGACCTGGCGCTGAAATGTCATCAGCGTTGGCACCAGACGAATCTCAGTCGGGAGGGCATTCCATAGTCTGGGGGAAGCTGCCAAAAAGGCCCTTTGTCTACAAGCCATCTCTCTTACCTCCTTGAGGGATGGCTCTTTCAAAAGGGCCCCCTGGCTAGATCTTAACTGCCAGGTTCATATGGAAGGAGGCAGTCCTTCAGGTATCCAGCGCCCAAGCTGTTTAGGACTTTTTATGTCAAAACAAGCACTTTGAATTGGGCCCGGGCAGCAACTGGTAGCCAATGTAATTTAATCAGAATCGGCTTAATATGTCCCCTAGTAGCCCCACCACTCACCAGCCACGCAGCTCGATTCTGGACCAGTTGCAGTCGCCGGAGCGTCTTCAAAGGCAGCCCCACGCAGAGCTCATTGCAATAATCTCTACGAGATGTTACCAGTGCATCTGTAACTGTCATGAGACTCCGCTCGTCCAGGTAGGGCCGTAGCTGGTACAATTTCCGCAGCTAAAGGAAAACGCCACTGGCCACCGAGTCCACCTGGGCTTCCAGAGTTAGACTGAGGTCCAGGAGCACCCCCAAGCTGCGGACCCTATCCCTTAGGGGGAGTGTAACCCCATTCAGGGCAGGGAAATGGCCCTCCAGCCTGTCCGGCGAAGCACCCACTAACAGCACTTCCATCTTGTCTGGATTGAGTTTCAATTTATTAACCCTCATCCAGTCCATTATCAGGTCCAGACACGAGTTCAGCACAGAAACCGCCTCATCTGGATTGGTGGAAAAGGAGAGGTAGAGCTGAGTGTCATCAGCATATTGCTGACTCCTCAGCCCAAACCTCCTGATGACCTCTCCCAGCGGTTTCATGTAGATGTTAAACAGCATGGGGGACAGTATCGAGCCCTGAGGAACAGTCTGTCCCCCAGCACCACTCTCCACCAATGGAGTCTCGGGATCTTCAGGGTAGGGGTGAGTCAGAATTTTTTAATTTCCAGAAAACTGGCATGGCTCATGGCATTATCAGCTTTACCCCACACAAGTTCTTCTACTGGATTTCAACAATTCCGTCACCAGGTTGTTTCTCAGTCTATCTTGTGGCTATTAAATGCCACCTCAGTTACTACCTTCTCCTACACCTTGCTACAGTGCTTAGTCTTGTTTTCTCTCTCTACAGTCAATAGGAAGAAAAAACCTAAGCAAACCAGTTGTAAGTATTTATTCTTTAGTTTACTTAATAAATCATGCCTGTTTACTATTAAGTTCAATGTTATAAACTCAGACTCATTGGGACTCAAAACATTCTCCTCATTTCAGCCTCCCAAGCCAGAAGATCTTTGTATGGTCTGTTTCACCAGTGGCACAACAGGTACATAACTTTAGAGAATGAAATAGACTATAATTTGTGTGGGAAACTCTAGCTTTGCTTCAAGAAAGCTACAATACGAGTCAACTGAGGTGATTGAACCAAATGTAAATATTATTTTAAGGGCAGGGGGAACAGAATGCTTGCTTTCTTAGCAGATAAATGGTATGCTGCATGGCTGTTAAGAAACAGTAAAGTGCCCTAGTAACAAGGCAATATATTTGAATACTACTGGGGATACCTCATGTAATAGTCATGCTTCTGAAAACCACAATTAAGTGAGCTATTCATGTTTATAGTCACAGGGCCTCAGTCCAGCCTGTGTTTCCAATGTGGGTTAGGCAGATTCCCAAAACAAAAAAGGACCTATGTTCCAGAGCTTCTATGAATATGTATAATCTGTTGTTTGTAGTAAGGGAAATGTTGGGGGTGGGAGGCAAAGCTGAGGAAGGAATATTTGCTGGGGAAATGTGGAATTCTAGTTCAGGAGGTAAAAACTACAGTATTCTAGATTCTGTGGTACAGTATTTGGGTCCCCCCCCTTGCAAATAAACTTCAGGTAGTTTGGGCATATGCCTTAAAAAGCATGAGTGGCCATGAGAATAGCTAAGCCCCTGGGAGTCTAGTTTATGAGACCCAGATGTTTATGTGTTTCTCTGTCTCTAGGTGACCCTAAAGGTGCTTTGCTAACACATGAGAATGTGGTTGCCAATGCTGCTGCTTTCATTAAGAGTATAGAAGTAAGTTGCCACATTAATGTATTAAACAAATGGTTGGCTGTATGTAGACTGGTGAAATGATATGTTTTTGCATGTTCTTTGACATAACTCTAGAACAGTGTGGTGACACCATTGCGATACTGCCACCTTCTTTTTTTGCAGATGACTACTCCCTGCGTGACATCAGATATATCCATGTCATATCTTCCTCTGGCTCACATGTTTGAGAGAGTAGTGCAGGTAAATGCCTTCTGTGTTCTAGTTACCATCCAGAAAACTGTACATAATGATGCCTCTCGAGTCTCCTCAGAACTGCTTCCTTGTGGGTTGATTCCTTCCCATTTAATGGGGCTAAGGGTCACATTGCATGCAAGAGCTTAAGGCAGGAAGTGTATCTCTCCCAAGTCCTCACTCTTTTGGTTTCTGTTTGGACCTCTTCTGGAGTTAAATATTCATAAGGCAGTAACTTGCAGCTCACCAGAATGGAAAATGTGATGTAGCAAAATGCATTCCGAACACTGCTTTGCTTTTTCCTTGTTGCTTTTCGGGCTCACTTGCCACCACAGGTAAGGATCTTCACTTGCCACCTTGTGGAGGTGGAAGTGGATTTTAAACTAGAATACTTTTTCTCAAATATAAATCCACATAAAACAGTTTTCACTTTCTGTTTATACTACTGAAGAGTCCAGTGCCCCCCCCCCCGAAGTGTAACCATTTGGCAGTACCTAGTCAATGACCATTATCTGGCCTCTTTTAATAGGCTGTAACAAATTTAAATTGCAGCTTGGAGAATGTGTGGTTCAGTATTGACTGAAGAACATTGTTTGTTTGCATTGTAGACTGTAATGTATAGCAATGGAGCTAAGGTGGGTTTCTTCCAAGGAGATATCAAACTTCTAACTGAAGACATGAAAACTTTGAAGCCAACCATTTTTCCAGTGGTGCCAAGGCTACTTAACAGGATCTATGATAAGGTAAAGTGGTGGCTTGATGCAAAGCAAACCTCAACTGAATTCCTTTTGTTATAACCAGAGCATGGAAAATGTCCTTTTTTGGGACTACAAATCCAGAATTCTCCAGCTAGGATTTGTGTTGGCTAGGTGATTCTGGGAGTTGTAGTGCAAAATGTTCTGGTTTCAGCAGCAGTTCTATTCATTGTTGTATTTTCTGTAAAACCTATGTTGTGTGCTGTCATGTCAGAACCAATTTACAGTGATCCTAGTAAGGTTTTCAAGATAAGTGAGATATTGAAGAAGTGGTTTTACCAACTTCTCCCACTCTCCACCCCTGTGTGTTTCTGCAGCTGAGCAGGAATGCAAACCTAGGTTCCCTGAATCCTAATCAACATTCCCTCTGATTTTCTGTCCTGCTGTCTTACTCCGTGTGCACAGGAATGGGTGGAGCTTCAGTCAAAATGGGAAGTAAATAAACTGGCTGCTGGCTGCCAGCTGCCTGTGCACAAGCCTGATGGAGCTCTGGACAAGCATCTACAGCTTAGAGGGAATGTTTGGTCCTAATCCATCACTACCTACTACAGTACACTGAGTGTCTTCCATAAAACAAATAATACTATTCAGGATCTTGATTCTAGCCTATTCCCCAAATGAAGATTCACTAAGAAATGACACAGCAGTTCTTCCCTTAATTCACCTGTGTTGTGTTACAGTTGTAAAATATCCTAGCCCTTCAGATCAGAAGCATAATACCAGAGCCTGGGGAAAATAATGGTACATACCAGAAATGTATGTGTAGAGTTCACTCTTGTGACCTATGGTACTTAATAATTAGCAACTTTGAAATTTCAGTGGCTGAATTTCTTACAGATACAAAGTGGGGTCCAAACCAGGTTCAAGAAGGTACTCTTGAAAGTTGCTGTGGCCAGAAAGCATGCTGAAGTGAAGGAGGGCATTCTACGAAATTCTAGCATCTGGGACAAACTGGTATTCAACAAAGTCCAGGTATGTTTTCTCCTATGGGATCTCAACGAGATTATTTAACAAAACCACATGGCCTCTACAGCAGTTTGGTCCTCCAGATATTTTTTACTTCAATTTCCAGTTTCTCTATGTATCATGCTGGTTAGGACATCTAGGAACTGAAGTACGAGAACATCTGGAGAACCTGAGGTTGAGAAACTATCATTTTACAAAGTGAGCCTTGACACCTTTAGTGGCTATACTTGTTTGATTAATGCTTGCTTCATTTTCCCTATAGGAAATCATGGGTGGGAAAGTACGAATAGTAATAACTGGCGCTGCCCCAATATCTCCATCTGTCCTAAAATTCCTCCGAGCAGCCTTTGGATGTCAGGTAAGTACAGGACCAGTAGACAAAAACTGACTGAGCTAGTTTTGTCAATGTGCTAGTGATGCTGCTTTGGAGTTTGCCCATTTCTTGGGGGAAAACTGGTCTGGTGAGAATACATGAGGATGAGTGCAATGGGCCACTATCACATCTGGCAGTCTGTCTGAACCCAAGGTTGGGAATATAACATATTCTTTAACAAAATTAAAAGATCAGTGGTCATTAAAAAAAACTTTTACAGGCAAAGGAGATTGAAAACAGCCTTAATGTTATATTCATATCAAACCTTTCTAAGGTCAGTGTTAACCTGCTCCATAAAATCTCCCAGTAACTTCTATTCCTGGAATGGCTATAAGATGAGTCAGTGTAATAAGCTCTCAGATTTGAATGTGGTTGTGACCTGCAAAAGTAGAAGTTATAAAATCAGACTCCTTTCTGACAGAATTCAAGTTTACTGATAACTCAAAGAATGGAAACACTTTCCATAAATCATCAGGCTCTACGTCTGAGCAATTACACTAGGATGTTTCTGTGATCTCAATGGAATTTGGTTAAGAATAGCTTTTAAAGAGATAAAAGCCTCATTAAAGAGTTTTTGAAAGATGAAATTATAGAATCGTAGAGTTGGAAGGGATCCCACAGGTCATCGAATTCAGAGGTGTGTTGTGATCTGAGTTGGGCACTGCAAAACTCAACAGCTCCATTGATATGAGTATTTTGTCTCCCCAATCAGGTCTTTGAAGCATATGGTCAGACAGAATGCACAGCTGGCTGCACATTCTCATTGCCAGGAGATTGGAAAACAGGTATACATACTTAACATTCAAAGTGTGTTAATCCTCAGTTTACAGTTGGAATAATATACAGCAAGGTCAGTCAAATCAAGTACTTTGGAAAGATTTTTTTTTAAAGCTTGGTTGGAAAAAGGTCTTTAGATCCTAACTGAATGATGTCAATACCTACTTATGGTGGCCCTTTCTACAGTCTTCTAGGTAAGAGAATATACAAGTTCACTATTCCCTTCTTCTGGGGATGCTCAGGGACTGTGCAATTTGCCCATGTCTAGAGGCTAGCTTTTTTCTCAGGAGGCATAGTGGAGACTTCAACTCCCAACCTCTTGCTCTGCAGCTGCATAAGTAAACCACTCAGAAAACATTGCTGACTTTTCATAAGGGATCCTTTATTATAGAATGATAGAGCTGGAAGGGACCTATAAGACCATCACGTCCACCCCACTGCTCATCCTTAATCCTTTAGATCCTATCCTGATATGATTTTACATATATACTATGAGCTCTAGAGTGCCAACAAGGTTTGCTTCTTGCTTCTTTGAATTTACTAACAAGGTGAGTTACACTGTCCAGCTTTGATTACAGATTTCATTTCCATTAGGGAGGAAGATGGGAGAGACTGGTGTGAACCTGCATGTACATACTGAGTCTGTGTCTTCTCGATGTCATGTTATTTTTGCATCAAATTTTTGCAATCAACTTCTGCCAGCCATGTGATTAATAGTCAGGGATGGTGGGAGTTGTAGTCCAAAACATCAGTAGGTCACAAGCTTCCTTTCTTCCTGCTCTAAGTCAATAGAACTGAAGACATAAATGGATATGAAGCAGGTTGAATTGCTTCAAGATATAAGAGATTGCCGTAAGAAAAGGGCTGAGTTGACACCGATTGCTCTTTTTTTCTTGGCTTGTCCCACTTTCATGTTTCTATTTTAAAGAATTATCTAGATGGCTTTGAAAAAGACTCCACAGAGGTAACTTTTCCGGGTTTTTTATTCTTTAGGACATGTTGGACCACCTCTTGCCTGCAATATTATAAAACTTGAAGATGTTCCTGAAATGAACTATTTTGCATCAAACAATGAAGGAGAGGTAAGGATCTTCTTTCTGCACTGTAGTCTTGTGTTACATTGAATTGAGCTCTTTAACCCTGGAAGAGAGCTAACACCAATTCTTTATTTTCTGTAGATCTGCATTAAAGGGCCAAATGTATTCAAGGGTTACCTGAAGGATTCTGCAAAAACAGCAGAAGCACTTGATAAGGATGGATGGCTTCATACTGGAGATATTGGTACCTGGATGCCGGTAAGGTAGTGACCACTGAATGCCAAATGTCCTAGCTTTTCTGTAAGTTGCTGCATCAAGTGGCAAGAAAAACATAAAATCCATTATTCCTTTGCAAATTACTCCAGAGTACCTACGTAAGTACAGCTGGCCCATTCCCATGTAACATCCTTAATTAGTGCAGTGGAACTTTCTTCCACTGCTTCAGGTCTCCATTATGATAAATGAGTAAAAGGCTGCAAGTTCTCTAGACTCCATATAATAATAATAATAATAATAATAATAATAATAATAATAATAATAATAATAATAATAATAATAATAATAATAATAATAATAATAATAATAATAATAAAAAAATAAAATTTATTGTCATTGTAAGTATACACGACGAAATTATGAGTATATTGCATTAATGAGATCTGTCTTACTGCTTTCTTCACACATCAAGTGGTAACGACAAGGCTTTAGCAGAATGAAGTGGATACCTCATGCAGTAGATGCTGGGTGGTGTGAAAGATGCCACAAGGGCACCTCCCGGCATTTCTCTTTCCTAAAAGTCAGCACTGTGTATACCAGGACCTGCAGTGCCCCAAGCTAGCCTTCTTCTTTCAGATGAGGTAGGGGATGCTGTACTATTAGTAGTGTTGAGAATAAATCATGTGTGCATGTGTACACACATGCATGCAATCTTATTCTTTACCCTATGTTTGGCCATCTCTGGGTGACTATAATGTCTTAAGCCCTATCCACTCATTAAGGAAACATGGTTCTCTCATGTTCACCTTTCCTACATCATTATTATATTGAACACAGAAATGTGTCTTTCTGAAGGCAGATTTGCTGCACTACCTGGATGGCCTCTCCAAATGAGCCAAAAACTTGATTCATCGGTTCGGGTTCATGTTGAAGAGGCTGCCCAGGTAACAACTGCCTCTCCCTCTTCAGAAGGTTGTATTTCTGTTATGCAAGTCAGAAAGAGCCAGCCTGAGGCACTTTGGTATCTGAGGTGAAGACACCAGAGAGGCTGGAGCTACCAGGCCCCACTCTCTCCACACATTTCCTTAGAGATTGAGCTGTGCTTCACTGGTTCATACATAGTCACTGCAAGGCCCGCCCAATTATGATTACTATGTTACATCGGTGTGTAAACCACTGTTGGCTACTGGAATGTTAATTTCCATGGAATTTCAGACTCCAGGAGGACACTTGTTGTACCACTTTCTCACAAGGTTAGGGAGAAATGATTTTTGTTTTAGCTGAGTAACAGGACATCTCAGTTCACATAAACAAATATTGCACCTTACAAACCTGCTGACTGTGGATGCTGATGCACCATTGTTGCATAGCAAGATCATAAGCATTTGGCAATGTGTGACGGGTATCTGGCTGAAGAGCCAGCGGTTGGAAGTTCGATTCCTCCTGGGAAAAGAGCCAATCTGTGTAGCCATGGGCAAGCTTCACAGTCTCAGGGTGCCCCCAAGAAGAAGAGAATGGTAAATCACTTCTGTGTATTCTCTACCCAGAAAACACTGGAAAGGATTGCCATACAGTATGTCAGAATTGACTTGATGGCACACAATTATTATAATATATTCAAACTGAACCTCAAAACATGCTTCTAAATAATAGGAAACCATAATCAATTTTTAAAATCTGTTTATCAACATTCTCCTATAGACTGGGGCATTGAGAATAATTGACAGAAAAAAGAACATCTTCAAACTAGCTCAAGGGGAATATATTGCACCCGAAAAGATTGAAAACATCTACATCAGAAGTGCTCCTGTAGCACAGGTCTTTGTGCATGGAGATAGCCTACAGGTGTGTATACCTACTAGTCCTTTTCTAGATCTGTTTTGAATTACAGGAATTTTGTAGCCATGTGATCCAGTCTGAACGATCAGCTTGAGACAGACTGTGTGCTGGGTGTTAACTGCGGGGATATAATGCAAGGAATCATGGACTATATTCTCTCTCTCTTGTTAACATGAAATGATATGTAGGATAGAGTCCAAGATCAGAAGGAATTTGGTATGTTAGATGAGAATGTCTGGAACTGCTCGGCCTATTTCCACCCACTCCTCTTTATAGTCTGAATGCCATTTCTAGGCAGTGGAATTCCCTTCCAAGTGGAGCTAGGCTGGTTCTCTACAGTTCTCATTCCACCAGCCAGCAAAGGTCAGTTAAAGTGAGCTTTTAGCAATTAGCTGGCTGCTGAGACAGATGCTTTCAGTAGGGGAAGCTATACTTTTTTAAAAAACTGATGTGCTCTCTTGTTGTGAACTAAACTGTGTTTTAATATGGTCATTTAATTGTTTTTCAGTAAGTTTTATTTGTCTGTTATTTAACTGTTCTCGGTCTCTATGTTGGGAGAAAGATGGGAGTGTGCATCTTAATTATATCCATCTGCTTTCTTAAACAGTCTTTCTTGGTGGGTGTGGTGGTGCCTGATGCTGAGACACTTCCAGAGTTTGCAAGAAAGTTGGGAGTAAAAGGTTCATATGAAGAACTCTGTAAAAATGCAGTAAGTACTACCCTTTTAACTTCCTGAAAATCAGGTTTCTTCAACTGTAAGAGAGAAACCTGTGTTATCTGACCTAAATTAGATCTTAGTTAAATAACACAGGGGCATGTTATATTTGTTTCTACATGCCATTCAGCAGCAGAATGTGACTGAAAACATTTGCCTGGAAGTTGTGTGATAATCTGTGGTGTCTCTCCTACAAGTAGCAATTGACTATCATAGAATTTATTTTGGTATCTGCCTGCCTTCAATATAGGCTTGCTTTGCACACTAGATTTGATCAGGAGAGATTTAAAGAAGATGGGATGAATGAAGATATGTCAGCCTAGGCTGATGCAGTGGACCTACAACTCCACATCTGTGGGCTCCATAGTCAATGGTTTAATGGTTTCTTTTTCTGGCAACGAATGGATGTGGTGGTGTGAGGAGGAAGTGTGGTACTGACTGTCCCGAGACTGTAGTAATCATTATAGTAATAATAAATACAAAACATAGCTTATATGAAAATTCCATTGAAATAAAAGGGAGCCTCATGGTCAATACAGAATACTCTTCTCTTGTGTTCTTACCTGAAAACAGTTCCTGAAATACTACTTCTACCTTAGAGATGCTTGTTCTTCAGAGAAGCCTGTCGAATAAACAAACCAAAGGCAAGGGTACAAAGGCATAATCTACCCTTGTCTTCAGACTGTGTACAAGGACCACTTGGCTTTCTACCCTGCCAGCCGTCCATCAACGAACACACCTGAAGCTAATATCATGGAACATAGCTGGCTGGGCTAACAAGAATATGGACTCAGATTTTTTAAATTACCTCTCTTCATTCGATCTGATTTTCCTTCAAGAAACTTGGCTGTCCAACCCCCCCTACATACCTGGATTCACCTCTTACCCCCTTCCAGCCTTTAAAATTCATGCAAAGTTTACATTATTATGCTAACTGGGAGGGAGAAGTCACAACAGTAAGCTCAGTTTTATCATTATTGAGTTGTCATATGGCCATGTCTGGAACAAACAACAATTCTACTTGTTTTCCTATACAGACAGGCCTGTTACTAGCTTAATCCTATTCATGTCATTGTACAGTGTTCTGCTTCCCCAAATGGTTTACTTGCATTCCTTCGACGACTAAATATGTGATCTGGAGTCTCAATTTTGCAGTTTCTTATTTATCTCTAGGGCCATAACACTTCCTATATTTTAGAGTTATAAAATGCTTCTTAAAATTTCATGTTGCCTCTAGGCACTGAAGAAAGCTATCTTGATGGACATGATCAAGTTGGGGAAAGAAGCTGGCCTCAAATCCTTTGAACAAGTGAGTAGTTGTTCATTTAGAAATTTGGTTCAAGTTTCTTATTAAATGATTACATAGAGAATGATCTCTAATGCAAAATAAGGATCTGACATAGTTTTTCTAAATGCCATCCCACTTATGTCAGGAGGAGACTAGAATAGGTATCTTATAAAAACACAGCTTGTCTTCTCTAAGAGGCTAAAATAATATGCTAACATTTCAATGGTTACTATTTTCATATATTTACATTAACAAGTAAAACTGGCTGAATTGATTCCTGGAGAAATCCACTGAGTTTTACTACTTGATTCACAAAGGTTTTTGAAGGTTATGGTGGATAGCCTGTGGTCATCCAGAGATACTGTATATGGAACAAATGTGTAGCAGAAACACTGATTTTGTACAACTCTGGCATACTGATAGATCACTCACCCATCAGTAGGGCAATATGCAGGAACTAACCAATGAAAACACACATCTATCCTTTACTATTCTATGAAACACAGTCCTGTCCTTGGATCCTAAATTCAAGGTATAAATGGATTACCCACAGTTGCTGAAAGTGAATGCAAAAATCTAGAGTTTGGAAAAAGTACTTGCAACTAGTAGGAATCCCTTGCCCCACCCATAACCCTCATAAATTAAATTGCATGGCCAGATGTTGGGAACTATAATCCAGAAAAATAACTTTCTCAGCTGTACAAAACACAAGATGATATATCTTGGTCCATTAATACAAAATGAAATAAGGGTCCCTAATTGAGGAAATGCCATAAACTCTCTGAACTTAAGATTTTTTCCCTATTACTCTTGTTTCCTTATGATAAACCAGAATCTGTGTTTGAATCTGGGCTGCCTATCCAAGCACCTTAGGCTGCCATATAACACACTTTTTTATAGTGGTAAAATATTTTCTTCCTTTCTAGGTGAAAGATATCTACCTTCATCCAGAACAATTTACGGTTGAAAATGGACTCTTAACCCCAACATTGAAGGCAAAAAGAGCAGAAGTATCGAAGTACTTCAGGAGTCAAATTGATGCCATATATGCTACTAATATGTAGGTGGAAGGCAAATGCTACCTCAGCTAAATGCATTTACAACAGATTATGAAAGCACTGACTAGGTACCTATATACTTGGCTCACGAAGAAAAATAAAGCAGCTTAAGGATCCTGTCCTTTTTGAAGAGCAAACATGGATACTTAATATAGTACTAGTTTCCAGTGCATTCTGTAGAAAAAAAAAACAGCTGATGTATTCAAATGTGGCATGCCAGTCTATTGTTCCAAACATCTGGGAATGCTATCAGGCTCCAGTGCTATTATTCTTCATTCTTCCTATACCCTAATTGAAATGAAGAAGTCTTGATGGTTTAGATACTTGGATTATATCGGAAAAATATATCTCAGAAATCTTATGAATAATATTAAGAGACCATAATGAACTTCTTCTAGCCTCACGGACTTGTATGATTAAACACTAAATTAATCTGCTTCTTACTTAATGGTTTTACACTGTAACAGGCACATGTAATATATATTTTTGATACACCCAATGGATGGATTTGTACAGTCACCTTTGTATATATATATTTTTCTGAGCAAAGCCATGCATTTCACCATTCTGTATTGGGGATTTGAATATACTGGTGTCAAATGTACATAGTCTCTCTTTTAAGTCAAGCTATCCATCTTCTGCTAAGGGACACACTGATTATATTAATGCTGGCTGAAAACCATGAATGTGAAAATAAAGATAAATAGCACTTTCTAAGATGTCTTTTTCTGTTAAGAGTATACTGTCTGAAAAAGTAGTACATAAGATGCCTTTTAGTCAAATGCCAGTGCTGAGAGAACCCAAATGGCCCATAACTGATTTTACAAACCTAGCAATCTTCTTAGAAATGGACACAAACCACCAAACAGGTGTTTGGTGTTTTCCAGCTCCACCTTCTCCTTTCTGAGTGGGTGCCCTCCAGAGAAGGCAGGGTTGGGAAGTGCTGAACCCTTGTGTGGCTGAGAAACAAAGAAGACCCATCTCTACTTCGAGTGAAACACTCACCAGGCACGTACAGCATAGCTGTCTAATGCATAATTTTGTTTAAACTCATTTTTCTGCCTTCATTAAGGCCCTTATTAGGAACATTCCCACCTCCAGATTTGCTTTTAGAAATCCCACTTAAGAGTTCTTTTTGAGGAAATGTTCAGTTCTCTAATGAAAAAGTCCTTTTGTCTTTTAGCGTTAAATCAATTTTTTTTACAAGAAATGTGACATTTCTGGGGGGATGGGTATAGTCTGCACTTTGCCCTGCTCTGTTTTATACCATTCAAATTTTCTTCAAATCTAACTTGTATCTTTAATCAACAAGGCTCAAAGAGAACCCACTTTGCCTCATTTGGGTGCCAAACTATCCAAGAAGACATAAACCCATAACAGGCAGAGAACAAAAATCTACCTAATATACCCATAGTCACCAACCAGATGTCTGTAGAAAACCCCAAATAGGGCACAACTATTGTTCTGCTCACTCCAGTACTGAAAGGAATATGTAGCCAGGCAGGCACTGGCAATATTATTCTTTATTAATTTGAGCAGAGCTTCTACTATCAGAAACATTAGGGAGAAAACCCATACAACTGTCTTCACATCGTTCACAATTTTATATACTTCCTAAATTCTATTCACTGTTTTTTTTTTTTACTTAGGAGCCCAAATAAACAAAGCATTACAATTTTCTCCCCTCAAGACAAAACTTTTCTGTGAGAACTCTTCATCAGTATAGAAGTAGTCTTATCTCTAAATATGCAGCACAGGATACATAATACATATTGGTGTTTATTTCAGATTCACAAAAAAATTGCCACATGATTTAAAAATTAAAAATTCTACTTATCAAATCTTTGTACACATTCAAATATCTCGTACAGCTCCCAAGATGGAGAATGGAAGGGAAAATTGGGAAATCCAGCAATAATAGAGAAGAAAAGCAAACTATCCAACTATATGTTTATATGAGCAATACTAGAAATTAAAAAATACCCCCAAAATTAAACAAACAAAAAAAACAGATTAAATGTGTCCTGGACTGTGGAAGTTTAATATCAAAAGGCATCCATGGAATGGCTTGCTCCGTTTTAAAAATGGCAAAAGGTATTAAAGGTTATGGCACTGGAGCACCCATTCTTGTGAACATAGAAACACACACTCTTTGTTCAATGTTTAAGTCTAGTAATATAAGATTTCAAGTAAAAGGACAGTGATCAAAAAGAAATATTTCCATTTACTAAAACAGAGGAAAGGAAAGGGTTATCTGGTCTTCTTTTCTCCATCCAATGGCTGATCTGTTTCTGAATCATAGAGACATTTCTCCACACATCTCCTTGGGAACCAGCCTCTTATTCGTTTCCCATCTATCAGTGAGCGAGAAATAACAAACGATTAGTAACATAATATAGCATTTGCCAGGGATCTTCCATAGTAGACACAGGCTGAAATCCTCTTGCTGAGGCTTCCTTTGAGGCCTTCTTCTAAGCTGCCATTTATTACCCCAGTGGTTCCTAGGAACAATAGTCTTGTTTTTCTTTATGCTTTGAAGAGGGCAATTCCTAATGAACCAACACCCCAGGAAGCACTGGAACAGGAAATAAAGGCTAAGAAAAAGGACCTGAAGGTGTACTCAAGGTGAGTAAAATGAAGGTAGCAGAAGGTAAATATTTGTGAGCTGGAACACCCAGAATTCTGAGATTTGGAGTAAAAAACAACAACCCCATAACAAGCCAAACAAATGAATGGCACATCCATATGGAGATCTTTAGGCAATTTGCCTCCAAAAGTTACATTATCTAAGTTATGTCAGTATAAGTATGCAAGAGGATTCTGGCCACTCAGTCTATCAAGGACTAAGCCATTTTATTCTTACCTTCAGCTAACTATGGGTGTTTGCTCATTAGTTAGCACAGACTTGATATTTTGCAGAAATCTAGTATAGTAGATTGCCTCAATTTCTGTTTGTCAGCCAGAGGAATGGCTGCATCTAAAGATGATATATGAATACCCCCACACAGGTGGAAGTGATGAGGGTCCAGCCCCCTAGAGCTGGACTATCCATTCACCCATCTGCTGCTAGCACCGGCTCTGCTCTCCTTTCCAATCACTCTGGAGCTCCTGGTTGGCTATCCACTTGTCAGCCTGGCAGGGAAACTCATCTTCCCTCCTCCTGCCAGGAGTGGATAGGCGATCTGGAGCGACTGGAAGGAAGAGCAGTGCCGGTGCCAGACAGGTGAGTGGACGGTCTGGCCTCAGGGGGATGGACCCTCGTTATGTCCACCTGTGCAGGGGTATTCATATTTGAATATGGATACGAATATCCCCATCACTAGTTGAATCCATTGCTTTTAGTCAGCCAGGTGAAGGCTGGCTTCACCTGCCCTACTGCTTCCCATGTCTGCTCTGGAGAAGTGAGGGATCCTCTGGATCTCAGGAGGACCAAAGGGGACTGCAGAGAATCACAACAACAGGGAAATCCTGTTGCTCTAGGCGAGGTTCACTTGCATGGGTTGAAAAGAATCTATGGTGGATGTCAGCTGATGGGTAGTGAACAAGTTGTTTTTGTTTCAGCCACCACAATACCTCTGTTAATTTTCGTCATTTTTTATTTATTTTCGCCTGATCTCTGTAGGCATCACTACACCGTTTGCAAATTACTCTTAACATTTTCCTTCCAGTACTCTTTGAAGGTCCAATGTTTTTGATCAATATTTTGTCAGTCTAGCTCTGCTTAACTGAAATTATGCATACTATGTAGTTAACTAAAGGTTTTTTTAAAGCAGACAGATCTGACCCGGCTATAAAAATCCTCTAAACATCATATTTACCAAAAGGACAAAAATACATGCAAACTTTCAAGATCACCTGGAAATATTTTCCTCAGGCAAGATGTTTCAAAAAAGGAAGTTGCTTCCATCCTTACCTTTTGAGTCTTTTAGTTGGTCTAGTTAAAAGTATTACCCTAATATGGACAGAGGAATCCACACACACCCCCATTTGCAAAGCTATCACCCATTAGCAACTTTAGATGGATAAAGGTTGCAATTGTAATTAACTATAGATTTTCTGCAATGACAAGCAAGAACTCTTTCAGGTAGTAGTTTTCATCAAGATGCCCACTGAGCCACTGAGATTGTTTGAATTGTTCACATTTACTTTCAGTAGGGGCAGAAAGCTTTGGAGATCCATGCCTGTAGTCAATCAATCCTGCTTCCCATTTGGAACTGTTCAGTCATGCTATTTCAAGAAGCATTCAAGACTCCACAGAGAAGTGTTACAATGCAAATCAAATCTATCTGCTGCGCGCCAAACACACAAACTCTCAACAGATTTTCTCATTCTGCTCAATTTATCTTCCTGTCTTTTTTCTGTCTTAGTGATTCTGCTGCCAACTTCATTTATGGTCTTTCTGTGGCATGGCAGTAAGATGGAAGTTGTGCTAGCTGTAAAATACTGCTATCAACAGACTGAAGAAATCTTAATTCATTCACTGTATGAGTCTCAAATAAATCTCCATCAATTTGCATATGCATTAAATGGTATTTCTGGTAAAAAAAAATCATTCTCTGTTGTAGGTAATTCATCTGTATCACAGCAGGCAACGTCCCAGAAGCTGGTTACCTCTTGTGCATGAAAGGAGATAAATGTTTCCTCTGTAATGGTGCTTGAAATCTATTCTTTTATTCAAAATGTACTAAAAATAATTTAAAGTTTTGAAATACTGCAAGTTGCCTATCCTTGATTTAGCCAGTGTTCGAGTGGCAGTCTAGGATTGTGGAGATCCAGCTTCAAACTCTGCCATGAAGCAGATGGGGTAACCTTGGGCTAAACCTCAGCCTGACATTCTTCACAAGATTGTGGTGAGGATAAAATGAGTATTTGAGGAATACAAGTAGAATAAATAAAGCACTAAAAACAAACAAACAAAAAGAGAAAATGTAATTCAATACAGTGGTGCCTCGACTTATGAATGTCCCTATGTAAAAACATTTTGACTTACGAAGAGCTCCGTTCGCAAAATTTTGCTTCGACGCGAAGAGAGTTTCGACTTAAAAACAAACAAAAAAACAACCATGTGGGGAAGGCAGGCAAAGCGGAAAATTTGAACTTTCAGTTAACCATTGGCCAGCGAAGAGGCTGCTTGTCTGCTACCTCACTCGTCCCAGTGGTTAGAGAGTGTGGATATGGAGAGAGACTTCAGATTGCCTGGTACTGTACTGTATGTCCAGATTTTTTTTTTTGGCTTTTTTATTTTTTTACTTTTGGGTTTTAACTTTTTAAAATGGAGAGACTCCCTGTTCTGGGTGAGCACACTATATTTGCTGTACATACAGGGTTTTTGCAGCTTGGGGTGGGGCTAGGTGGCTAGGTTATGTTTCTGTGCTTTGATGGGTCTTGCGGACCATTTCTGCAAGGGTCTGTGCTGGCTGGTGTACTTTAAAATGGAATTTAGTCTTTTGGTTTTAAAATCAGAATACTTTTTGCAAAGGTCTGTGCTGGCTGTTGGGCTCTGAAACTGAGTTTAGACTCAAGTCTCTTCCCCCTCCCCATTGTCTTCTCTCTCTCTCTCTCTCTCTCTCTCTCTCTCTCTCTGCTCTCTTTTTGTGCTGAGGGGATCTGTTTGCTGGAATAATGTGGCTCCTATGGTTTGTGTACTGTGGTGTGCTGAACAGTACTCATGGCTTCAAAGAAAGGTTTGGTTTAAAATATGTGGGTTTAAAATGTGTGGGTTTAGCATGTGTGGGTTTAAAATGTGTTTTAGACTCCAAAGTCTTTCCCCCTCAATTGTCTTCTCTCTCTGTGTGTGTCTTCTCTCTTTTTGTGTTTAAAAGCACAAAACTTTGTTTGAGGTGTCTGTGTGCCCCAGTGATGACCTTCTATCTTTCCTCTTTTCCCCATTGTTCTCTCCCTCCCTCCTTTCCTGCCCTTTTTTTAACCTAAGTTAAAAAAAATTCTCCCCCTAGTGGTAGAGGATGGATTAACCGGTTTTGCATTAGTTCCTATGGGAAGTAATGCTTCGACTTACAATCGGCACCTCTACATACAAACAAAAAAACAGCCAGAATGGATTAATCGGTTTTCAATGCATTCCTATGGGAATTGCTAATTCGACTTATGAACGTTTCAACTTAAGAACATCTTCTGGGACGGATTAAGTTCATAAGTTGAGGCACCACTGTACTTTCTATTCTGACAGGCTGGCACCAGCTTTTCATACCTTTGGACAAAGATCTTTCCCAAACTTACACTTAAGGTAGCTTAACTGGGCATAAATATGTTTACTGTTGGCAGACAATTGCCACTTTAACCCCTATTTTTAGGGGATTCAGGGAATCATACTTTTTTTAAAAGGCAAGTTTTCCAGGCTTTCCTGAATGAGAACCCTTTTTTGTCAAAGTGATAACTTGGCTAGTTCCAAAAGAACTACAATCAAAGGGACACATTTCTCCCAACCATAAGTTCTTCATTAAGAACTCACACAGTGAACCAAACAGATACACTATGGGATCTTCCTAGACACAGAGCGGTGCATGAGCTACAACAGTGGTGGGAAAAGTACAGACCAGGATGCAAATGTGGCCCTGCAGGACCAACAAATCACCCGTTTCCACACACACACGTTCAAAAAGAGAGAGAAAAACTAAAAAAGTCCCCTTGTTACATCTAACTTCACCAGTTTTTAGACTTCCCTCTCCAATGATCTTCAAAATGCTTTGGCTAAGGTCTCTTTTGGGCTGAAAATATCACACAGGGCCAAGAAAAAAACCCTATCAAAATAGGCAGCCATACTCATTAGGGTGTTTTCTTTTTTAGTAAATAAGTATAAAAATGAGTATTGTGAGTGGCAGGGCCTCTGAAAATTGTCCACCACAGTCCAGAGTCATATATTATAGTCCTAAAACATATTACATGGAAGAACATTCATGTATGGACAGGTGAGTGGGATACTGTACTTGGTTTTACAAGATACTAAGCAATTCTGCACCTTGAGCAAGTTATTCCAGGTTGAATCAGTGGCCAGAATCTTACTGGGATTTTACTCTGAAGTAAGTGAAATCCCGTTAGTCATGGGGGCAAACTGCAGCTAATTAACAAAGTGCTTGGCTGCAAGCCTGGTCAAGTTAAGCAATTTTACTTTCTCTGGAGTAACATCCCAATAGGGTTCTAGGCACTGCTACATTTTCATTTCTGACCATTTAAAGAGGTCTTGTTGGAAGTGAAGAGATTCATTCATGGCATCTGTTTGGAATCCCAGTCAAAAATTGAGAAAAGATTATAAATTACCATCAGTTGCTGAGTCAGTCATTTTGTCTCCGTACATCCAGTGTCTGAAAGATAATGAACAAATTAATTACGTGTTACAGTATATCTCAGAAGGATTGTTTCAATCAAATTTTAAATTTAAATAATGCATGAAGAATACTAACTTCAATCCTCTAGTGGCTAAAATCTGATCCCCTTTGCGTAGTGTAATTCTAGGCTCCTCAGTGCATGGAGTTGTAAAGAAAGTCCTCAAACCTTTTGTGAGAGGACAGCAGGCACCGTTGTAGTCTTCTATTGCTCGGTACCGTACCTAAAGGTTTGGAAAGAGTAAAAATGCCTTGCTTCTTACTGGTTCTTGACAACAAAGAGCAATAAGGAGGCAGAGGAAAGCATATAGGAAAGTCCCTTATACCAAGACAGCCTATTGGACTGTTGAGCCCTGTATGAGTGACATAGTTCTGGTAACTTCAACCTTAGAAATTTATATATTAAATATTAATAGAAAAATATTAATTTTTCCATTAATATTTTCTATTAATTTTTCTATTAATATTTTTCTTCAGCAGAGCTGTAACTAGGGTTAGGTGACTGGGGCTTTGACCAAGGGTGCCAATATTTAGCGAGTACAGAAACTTTGCTCCTGAGAGGGTACAAATGAGTCTACTGGTATTTGCTGCCAGAAGGATATAAAGCTGGGTATATTAAGAATGCATACTGCCTCCAATGGCTCCTTCCCAGGCAGAACGAAACATAAAAACAAGTGAGCTTACTGCAGAACCTATGGCTGTTGCATGTTTAGACAGAGGCATTCCAACATACTTCTCCATCCCCTTCCTGTGGATGATAGTCTCACGTGACCCAGGTTTAACCCAGCCAGTGAAACCCTGGGCAAAAAAACCCTGCTAGTTACAGCTCTGTTCTTCAGTGTTCCAGATGGTAATTTCCCCAGTCCTAGCTGGACAAGTGATGCATTTGCTCTACTACTCTACTACAGCCTATCTAACAGATCACAGTAGGACCCCCATATCCACGGGGGAATCAGTCCCAAGCCCCCTGTGGATGCTGAAAAACACAAACAGTGGTGCCTTGCTTAACGGGCGCCCCGTTTAACAACGAATCCACATAGCGATGCGGATTTTGCGATCGCAAAAGCGATCGCATTGCGATGTTCCCTATGGAGAAAAATTGCTTTGCGATTTTTTCCCCATAGGCCCCATGAGGGCTCCCCCGCGCTCCTTCCGAAGCGCTCAAGTCGGCAGGCGCTTGGGAATGAGCGCGGGGGAACCCTCCCCCACACTCCTTCCGAAGCGACCGCCGGTCAGCTGGGCGAAAATGCCGGCATGGGGTTTTGGGAGGACTGCAGGGGAGCCCTCACCCGCAGTCCTCCCAAAGGCCCCATTTTCACACAGCTGATCGACGGTTGTAAAATGGCTGCCGGCGCCGATTCCTCGCTTACCGAGGCGGCGAAAATGGTGGCCCTATGGAGGATTCCTGCTTAGCGGTGAGTTTACCCCCCTAGGAACACATTAAACGTGTTTTAATGCGTTCCTATGGGTTTTTTTGCCCCGCATAGCGAGGAATCCGGATAGCGACGTTTTTCCTGGAACGGATTAACGTCACTATGCGGGGCACCACTGTATTATAGTGAATGCTACGCAGCACATGGTCTCTGGCCAGTTTTGGTAACTTCAACCTTAGAAATGTATATTTTTAGAATTTTTCTATTAATATTTTTAATATTTTCAGACTGTGGATAACTGAATCAGCACATACTGATCATGTAGATAAGGAGATTCTACTGTACTTGTACACTGGTCTCCTGAATCCTTGGTGTGACCAAATGAAGGCATTCATTCTGACCTCTGGACATTATTGATTTGGTTCCCATGGAAATGTCTATGACACTCAGTTTCAGCTGATACTGTTTAAGGATGAGGAGCCTTCCATTATCCAGATTTTTTTGGCCTACAACTCCCATCAGACCCTCCCAGCAAGGCCAATGTTAAAGCACTATGAGACTTGTGGTCCAAAAGGTTCCCCCTTTTACCATGCTATCACAAGGACTCCAATGTGTCAAGATTAAACGTTATTCCCAAGTGACAAGGCAAGCAACTTTAAAGGCTCAAAAGCTTAACAATTAAAAACTAAATAATAAATGATTCTATGTCACTGCTGATTTCCAAGCAACATGTTACAATACTAGCAGTTCAGAGGTACTCACACTTCTCACTCGCTTGTCAGCTTTTTGTTTCAGCTGCTCCACCTGCAAGAGATTATGCGTGAGCAGGTTAAAGCGCTTTCCCTGGAGCCCTCCTTCTCAGCCCCCAACATACTCCAGTTCATTTCACTGTGAGGATGTGAAGAAAAGAAAATAGAAAAGAGCTCACCGTCAAACTATACTGATGGCACCCTTCTTTCACAGGCCACTCCAAGCCATCTCCCTCTGGGCTTCCAGACCATGTAAACACTTGCTTGAAATTATTCCACTTGCTTCCCAAGTCATAAGGGAAAATAAAAGTTTCTTTTGTTTGGTAATATTGGATGCGGTCTTTGGCCTGCAAAAGGTATAAACAAATACCGCTTGCAGTAAACCATATTTAATCTAGTGATACATGCAGCTTATCAGTTAAACGAATGTAATTTATTTATTTACTACATTTACATCCCACCCTTCCTCTAATGAGTTCAAGGTGGAGGGCAAGACTGCCCTGTTCTCCATTGTGTCTTTCTCCACAACAATATACTATAAGGGGGCAGGGCAGGGAATGGCTCAAGTCCACCCAGTGAATTTCATGGCTCAGTAGGAGTAGGTAATAGAATCTGGACTTCCCACACTCTAGCATGACACCCAGACCACTATCTAGCTATCAAATTTTTTTATACCCCATCTTTCTCCTAAAAAAGGACCCAAGGCAGCTTACGGCAGGGTGGATAAAAATCAATGATTTTTTATATCATCAAAAGAAACCACATTAAAAAATTAATTAAACTGTGATTTAGATCAATTTGATTTAAATCAAATCCATCCCGGCTTACGGTATTTACAAAACAACATTAAAAACGAAGAGCAATAATTTATTATAATATCAAAAAAGGATTAAACAATTTTAAAAAGGTAAAAACAGAACTTAAAACACATTAAAACAACTGAAACACAACAGCCCCATTAAAAAACCCGTGGTTCTCTAATTTACCATAGAAATGACTGGTAGAAGTGAACAGTGGCTTCAGTGCCCACCCACTTCTTTATGAATAGTGACCATAAACTGAAATTAAAAGGAAAAAAAAAGATTCCAATGTGCACATTCGATGAGTGTGGGAAAGAAATCCAGCATTCTAAGTCACTTGCTAGGACAAAAGAGTGAAGGAAAAATGGGAACTGTCAGTTTAAGGAGCAGCATCCTAAGGTAAGAGGCAGGTTCCACTCACAAAGGAGATACTGTTTTATTCTTTATTCAGTTGAAGGATTTTTACTTGCTTTTTAGGGCTATGACTTTGCAAAGCATTTTTTAATGTAACAACTGGATTATTCTTCAGTACTATTAATTACCACAGTATGTATCTTCGTTTTTACCAGGTTGAGCAGGTTTTGTATATTGCAACTCTTCTTTTCAAATCTGAACATCTTAAGTGATCTTCTACTGACCTCTAGTGATGAGGTGACAGTACATACCAGAATACAGTACTATTCTCAGTTTCTGGACTTCCATCCCACATTACCGCCTGAAGCCATGTGGTATGGCTTGCTGATACAGCAGGGCCCCTGTATCAGCAAGGGACCTGTTCTACAATGTATCACGAAGTAGAGGACCCTATACAGTATATAATATATAAGAGGGCAGGACAAGGGCCACAAGGCCAAGTTCCTTATATGTTGTATAGAGAGCTGCAGTAGACTGCAGATAACTGATACTGCAAATACTGCTCCCATGGATACTGTACATGGAAAGTGCTTCGTTCACTTCAACAGAGGAAGCAGCTTTGTCTTCATGGCTTTTATTATGTATAAATACATGTACTCAGAGGCGGTACAGGATCACCTGGGCCTACACGAGTGCCCTGTTTAAGTCACAAGAACTCTCATGCAAGGCCTTTGACTCAGTGTCTAAAAGATAGATACTGAATGCATGCTGAAGAGAGATATTAAGTACAGGGCATAAATCTGTAATGTGAGAAGAATTTCTTCTGTTTCCAGAAATGGAAAGCATATGTATATATGAACCTGAGGCTTTATGAGGGTTTGCAGAGGCTTGTCCATATAGCACTAAGCCATGATTTTGTGTTACATGGAAATATGGCATTTAATATTCTATAAATCACACATTTTATGAACCTCAAAAGACAAAAAATAGTTGTTTTTAAATATATATTTAGGCAGTGCCCGCCCCCCCTCCCATATATGACAATAACTTCAGGGTCTATCACACTATTAAAATTAAACAAGAAATGTTCTTTAAGCTCAAAAGAACTCTTGGGCTTTTTACAGATAAACAGAAGGGGCTAATTTAAAAATAAGAGAAATCTCTCTCCTCCAATTTGTGTTTCCTGAGCAGCTACCAAAGATATGGGAGTACAATCCTTGGCAGTTCAGGCACCAGCAATCTCAAAAAAAAAATAAATAAATAAAAAAAAATGCAAAATCACCATGAATCTGGGAAACAGTAAAGAACACAGGTAAGAGTTGCCACAAGGCAAACAAAATTTAGAGCATTATGAAATTTGCTCCGGAGATAAAACATATAAAAAGAAATGTGTAGCACATTTGCTAGATTTATCTCACATTTGAAGCATCTCACAATGGCCTTCGTTTACATGAAGTATGATACTTGCTGATAGCTATGATTAAGATCCATCAGTGGAAATGGAATAGTTTGATCTATTATCTATAGAAAGAAGCAAAATATGCAGTAGGACAGCATCACTAAGCCCATCATGTATTCTAAAGATGTTACTAGGATCAAAGCTTACCTTTTCCTCAATCCATGATTCTATTGAAGTTTTATTCCTTAAAATGACTTTCATCTAAAAAAAGGGGAGATATTGGTTTATATGCATGAGTGCATCAAATGGACAAACACCCCAAAAAGAAAGAAACATTCAAAGGAATTTATATCTAAAACACTAGAAAGAAACATTTTTGCTACTCCAATACTTATGAGCAGCCCTGGGCTTCTCTGTTCCATTCCCTCAACTCAGTATCTGGGTGAAACACATGCTGGAAGCCCCAATTTTTTACATCCTGACTTCTGTTACAAAAAGTTAGGATCAATATAAAGAAATAACAAGAAATAAATAAAATGGTGTTTTCACGTGAACCCCCGACACTGTCTTGTGTTAATTTACATAGCTGCTTGGTACAGCAATAATAAGCTGGAAGAAGAGTCACTCTGAGGTGAGGTGAGAACAATTTGTGGCTTTCTTCCACATATCCCACTTCGGTTTAATTTGGGATCTCCTCAATTCAAAGTATTTATTTCACAAGATACTTGATGCCTGAGGCAGAAAAGCTAACACTTCCCCACCTTGAGACATGCCAAACACACACAGTGCTGCCAAACTTGTATGGAGCTGGTTTTATTCAAACGTTTTATTTCAGTGGTTGTTGTGGGTTTTTCGGGCTCTTTGGCTGTGTTCTGAAGGTTGTTCTTCCTAACGTTTCGCCAGTCTCTGTGGTCGGCATCTTCAGAGGACAGAGGACTGCTTTATTTCAGATCAGTAAGCAGAGCATACAGAACCCACACTACCATTCTACCTTCCTTTTTCCATAGGACTAAAGATCAGGGACCACAATTCCCAAAGAACTGAAGTGTGGCCTTACATCAATGCTTACTATAAACCACAGTATATCCTTATGGATTTAAACCCCCTGCTCCTTGTATTTATCCACAAGAGATTACCTCCATTACTAATCCTATCCATCTTGTTTACTCATACGTTTGACTGGCTTCAATCAGCTTTGCTCTCTAAATATACATACTTTGGAATACTGTAATATAACTACCACAAGCACAACAGGAAAACAGTATAATACAAACAAGCGAGCCAGCCGCTGGGTAATTAGTGAAGGACAGGATTCAAAACCCACATACAGGTTCCTTCACGGTCATGCACAATGCAAGGCAAGCCCAGAGCAAGTGACAGCCAATTTTTTTGCATCTGACTCTGTCTTCTAATGGTTAAATGGCCCCTACCCAAACAACACAGAAAAAAAAATTCTGATCAAAAGCACTTCCTTATTTTGAACATAATAAAAGGAAACTGACTGTATAATCAGTATAACTGAGCTCATATATGGATATTCTCTATTTACATTTCTACAGCAGGGGTAGGCAAATAGACTACAACTCCCATTATCCTTCCTTAGTGGTTATGTTGACTAATCACTAATGAAGAGAGTTGAAATCAAACAATATTTTAAGGGTTACACAAAGCAGGAAATTATACTCGGCTCAAAAGGGAGGGGGGAGGAAGAAAACAATCATTTACATTGATTTTCTCTCTCTTCCTGCTCTAATCCTGTTACTGATTTTGTCACCAGGCTTAGGGAGATCCCCTATGATGCCCCCAACCTCCAAAAGAAAAACAAACAAAACAAACTTCCCTTTTTAAAAAAATGGACAATTCCAAAATTGGCCACTGCTTTGGCCGCAGTACAATTCAGCCTGCAAATTTACTGTAGGTGCTCAATTTGATTTACATCATATCAAAGTCGAGAAAATGTATCCCTTTCCTTCTCTGCACCATGGTTTGATGCCCCCTGCCAAATCTCACAGACATAAGCCATTCGATAACAAAAACATCAGACTCACTTGGATAAAAAATAGCATGCCAACTGCTATAGTTGTCCCCAATGCCAACCCCAAGGCAAACAAAGAAGCAGCAAATGCAGACAATCCAAAAGGAATGATCGGACGGGGGTCCCTTCTGGCTGCACTCATATCAATCTTGACAGAACTCCATCCAAAGGATACCTATGGAAAGAAAGTGGAGAGCATCATAAGTAGTGAAGGGAATCAAGTTACCCAGTAAGAAGCCTCTCTCAACACCACAGCGTAGAAATCCATCGTCCCACTACTGCCGCTGGCAATACATTGGCCCTCGCAGCTGTTATACCTTGCTTGCTTGAGATTTTCAGCTGATTATAAACATGCCTTTCCCATCTGTGAAATCATAACCCAAGCCTAAATGGAGCTATAATACCCACTTATTATTTGTAGTATCCTTTCCTCTACACTTCAGCAAAAAAGGCCCCTCAAGTGTCCGTAAGGAGCACTTTTAGGTATTTAGATATTTCTTATTATCTCTTAGACCCAGAGGCAACTTTGCTTTTAAGTCTAATTGTTTCACAAAATGATAATAACTTAACTGCAAATTATATTGTTCCTTAATGTATTTGACATCCCACCTTTCATAAATGCTTTAAATTATTCCTAGCTTTAGGCTGGGCTCATGAGATTTTCACTAGCCAAGAAAAATGGTGCCTAAGGTCTGGATGAAGTGGTGAAGGAAACAAAAACCTGACATATAAAGTAAAACTTGGAAGCTTCCAGAAGGTACTAGCTATTCTTGTGCTAAAACAACCAATGTTATCTCTTACTTAAATACTGTGGATGTAAAAGAGGGCAGGAGAATGAACTTCTAGAAGTGAATTAACCCCATTCTGTAGATGTTTAAGGCAGTGACGAGAGTATTTTCTTACCCTGTTATAAAGCTGAGTGTACATGGTCATGACAAAAATGAAAGCAGCATGGATACATCCTAGTGGGGCAAGTAGAAGAAAAAGGGTGAAGGAGGCATGGTTCTGAAACCCACAGCAGTTATTGATCCAAGGACAGTGATGGTCCATCTTCATTACACACCTACAAAGGAATCCAGGTTTAATACTCCTGTTCAATAAGCTGTGAAGTCCCTTCTACTTCCATTGACTAAAGTCTAGTTGGGGACTAAAGGAGCTTCATTTTTCTAAGATGTAGGCATTCCACAGAACTTGGAAAGGTTGCTTTTTTGGACCATATCTTTCTAAATCCCCCAAGATTCTGGGAGATGTAGTATAAACAACAGGTTTTCTTAGCTCTGGAATTTATAATCAAGTTTAAAGATATGCACAAATGTCACTTGGGAAATGTAGCATGGACATCGCTTTCTAAGTCCCATAAAACACAGACACATTTTGAAGATTTTATGTTATGGGGTCAAAGAGCTGCAGAATGTGTACCTAAACAACATATACTTGTAGTACCTGTTACATTTTCGGCAGTGATGAGAGCGCGGAGCCTTGTAAGACTGGCATATTTTACAGTACTGAAGATATATGAAGTCGTGAGAGTTTTCCTCAAAGACATAAAGAAAAGGCAGATAAGGAGCAAGTCTCAACATAGACAAGTAGTGGCTAGATATTTTGCCTGGGTGTGGCTCTGCTTCCATCTGAGTAAAGAATATAGAAAGATACCCTTTCTTGACTGACAACTGTGCTTTAAAAAGTATACTACACACCTGACAGGATACACACATTACATTCATTTGTATATTTTCTGAAAACAAGAAATGTAACAGGAAATATTAAGACTACAATGATCTCAGTTAAAAACAAAAGCAAAATAACTAAATAATTAAATTTACAGACATATTTTTTAAATGCTTCGCATCCTGTCCTAGCAACTTTACCCGCAAGTCAAAACACATTAGAATAGGCTGTATTTCTCACATTTCAACTGTGTCTTATTTGTACATAACTATGAACAGCCCTGCAATCTCGACAGAACTAAAACATGAGTCCCCTCATTGGGAGAAAGGTGGCCCATATATGTTACTAAATCAATCAATCAAACTTTAATGTTTAATGTTGCTTAAAATACTTTTCTTTTTTTTGAGAAAATAATTTGATTTGCTGTGCAATAAAAGAGCTGCATGCTCCCCACTGAATACCTTTCTAATTGAATTTAGTTTTAGATGTGTGGTGTTAATTTTGTGCTCCAAAAGCAAATCCCTATGGAGTTCCAGTGTTTTTTTATGGCACTTGGGGAAAACACTAACTTCCAATTTAGCCTGATCCTACAAATCACAAATCTGGCTACAGAAGTACTGTTCTAGGAGGGTAGATTTGGGATTGTTCATCAAAAATATATCTTGTGAGGCAAAAATATCTGATGCTGTTATTTTGCTTACAGGTTTCCATCCAATGGGAACGTATCCAGGACCAACAAACATAGCATTGAAGTAATTGTAAAGAATCATAACAGTCCAGTTGATGAGCATGATGAAATTGATGCTTCCTCCTGTTGTGTCCAAAGGCCAATACCACAGCACGGCATCTATCATAGCCATGGCAGAACATATTGCTATCACACTGAGAGCGATGATGGGGCCCCAGTGGAACAGTCTTTTCAGTTCATGGAGGTTTTCAAACCTGATCACTGAACACAGCAGTCTCATTTTTGCAGTCAAGTACAGTTTCCTATTTTAAGCGGTTCCTTTCAGGTACACATTTCCCTTTGTTGTAGGCTTTCATCTCTACAGCAATGGCTACACGTTCAAATCGCAAGAGCAAAACAGCGGAGGTCAAGCCATCTCTGGTGTTTGGAAGAATCATCAGGTGCACAAGCTGTTCACATAAGTTTAAAGCTCCTGCTCTAAGAAATACAGAGAGAGAGAAAAAAAAATCACCATCATCATTGTTTAACACCAAACCCTTTCAAATAAAGAAATACCGTATTTTTTGCTCCATAAGACGCACTCCCCCCCCAAAAAAATGGGGGGGAAGTCTGTGCGTCTTATGGAGCGAAGGCGGCGATTTCGCCCCCACTGGCCCCGTGGGGGAGAGCATCGCAAGGGTCTGAGTGAGCCTTCCCGGACCCTTGCGCCGCTCCCCCCACAGGGCCAGCGGGCGTGAAATCACCAGCTTCTAGGACCTTTTCTGACCCTTTCAAGCCTCAGGGTGAATCTCTAAAGGGTCCTAGGGTGTGTTTCAGGACCCTTTAGAGACTCACCATCCCCCCAGGGGTCAGAGGGGGCAAAATCACCTCCTTGTGGGACTCTTTTGAGGCTTGGGAAACTTCAGAGGAGTCCCAGAAGGTGGCGATTTCGCTCCCTCTGGCCTCTTGGGGGGGGCTGGGTGAGCCTCCAAATGGTCCTAGGGTGTGTTCCATAAGATGGACCTCTCCATAAGGCTCACCAATTTTTAGGAGAAGAAAACAGATTATCTTTTTCCTGTTTTCTTCTCCTAAAAATTTGGTGCGTCTTATGGAGAGGTGTGTCTTATGGAGCGAAAAATAAGGTAAATAACAAAGTAGCAACAGCAGGGCTACTTCTGACATGTGCTTGATTCAGACACAACCATCCCATGGTTTCAGGCCAGGAAGAAGCTGCAAGTCCACATGCTTACACTTGCTTTTCTCCACACATTCTCAGCTTATGTGCATAAATCATGGCTCATTTAAAGCACAATTTCACGATGTCTTAACAGGGAAACAATGTTTTAAGCACTGCTGCAAGACAAGATGCTGGATAAAAATAGCTTAACAAAACAATAGCCACTTCCTGCCCATTCTGAACTATCTGTCAGAAACCTAAACAGTATCTTTAGCACAGAGAGATGTTGCAAAAACCTTTAATTAAATAAACAACCAAATCTGTCTTTTCAAATATCCTAGTCATCTCAAAGAGAAACATGCATCAGCCCCTCGTGTTTGAAAGTCAAAGGCTCCTGGCCTTCACTGTCTGCTTGTCTTATCCTGTGGTCTTGCCAGCTTTGTACCAGATAATAATAGAGGACAAGATAATACATTTTTTCATCAGATATGATTTATGCAGGGACTTGTCATGTATAGGCCTCTAGAAGAGGTGCACCCAGAACAGTACTCCATGTCGGTAGAGTAGGGTCTGGTTAATGAGATTAGCGTTCCATTCTAACTCCTCAAGATATGAAAGCACATGAATCTGCCATATTATAAGCCATGCGATCGGTCCATTTAACCTGGCATTATCTACTGCAGGGGAAATGGGGAACCTCAGGTCCTGGGTTGAATAAGTCATTTTTGCATATCCCAGTCTGGCTTTTCGAGGTTTTCCCAGATGGCCATAATTTATTGATTTCCAAGCTTCTGAAATTGTTCCTCACAACCTAGTAGACTGAAACACCTCCTCCAAGGCTTAGAAATGGGCATCAAGAGCTTTAAATTAAAAGAAAAACATATGGTATTTCTGGTCCTACCCCTTGGCCTTACCTGCCATTGTAACACATCTTCCAAGCTTCTTGAAAATTGAAAGAACCTTCACTCCAACCCTCCGTCTAGTGAGAGTGGTGGCAGTTCTTTAGGAATGTGGATTTTCCATCATTCACTATCTGGATAAATGGCGATGGCAGCTATTGAACCCAGGACCTTCAGAATGCATAGCATTTGGTCTACCGCTAAGCGATGACCTTCTCCCTTTCAATATAAATTCTTTGCCTATGCAAGTGAGTGCACCTCTAGTTTTATTTAGTGTTTAAAAGTGTGCATGTCCTCATCTGGCTCTTCTAAAAAGAAACAATATTCGAAGTAGAATATGTCAGACTGTCATGAACCTTGAAAGCCTGATGTAATGCCTTGTGTCTTACACCACACTAGGCTAAACTAAGAGACATCTACTTTTTCTAGAATTTTAGATTAAAAGACGAATCTTTCACTCTTCCTTGGAAAGCTGTGGCTTGAAACCATTTTGCCATTCTGTTTGGCAGCATAAAAACCAATTAGGATGATAGTCAGTTTCAATCTGACTGCTTCCTAATATGTATGCGAACAAAACATAAAAGAAAGGGAAATGTTTGATGGTACTAGCCACACCCTAGCTTGCAAGTACTGGGTTTTGTAATACATGGAAGAAATCTCTTAAATGTTGAAAGCCTCCCCGCCCCCATTTATATGAGGAACTGCTCTTCATATAAAAATCTCATTTTCTTTCTCTTTGAACACAGAGCACCCTCCTTGCCCCACACAGGAGTCACCTACCTAGAAGCACAAGTATGCAACCTCCTCAAAGAAAAGTAAATATATTTTATAGAGAGTTCTGTTTCCTCTTAGCACATGAGATGGTAGAGGAAAGTTTTAGACAATTTTATCAGTCAGCAGGGCATGAATACAGAAAGCAGTTTGGTGAAGCACCCAAACATCTTGAAGATCTTGAGCAGTCAATAAGTGAAAAACAAACAAGAGTGGGCCATGTGCAAATATATATATATTAAAAAAACAGGTTATAAAAATGAGTAAGATGAAATAAACGTTTCTTCAAGCTGGAACAAACTATTTTTTCTGGACAAGGCTGGAAGTCAACCTTGCTCTGAAAATCCTATAATGAGATGTTAATTTGTAAAAATCAGAGATTTCAGAGGATTAAACTGTCCTCCTATTTCCACCCAGAAGGAAGGAAAGCAAAACGCCAAAGTCTCTCCTTCTGCCTCCGCACCGTCTCTTTGCCTTCAACGGTGATACGTATAACTTTGGACTTCACCTGCTGAATTGTGATTTTCCCCCACAAACAGCACAATTTGGCGCGCAGCGATTGCACGGCAGGCTGCGGTCCAACCGATGAAGCAGCGGCCCTAACTTGCCTCTGCGGAGGAAAAACCGCACCTATTGGATGTCCGACTGTCTCGGACACGGAACCTCCCCACAAAAAAAGAGAAGAGAGGAGAGGATGGGGCGCTGGGAAGACCCCGCAAAGGGAGCGGACTAAAGCAAAGGTAGGAGACTGGCGCGAAGGTAAAAGATGGAGCACAAGGCAGCCACTCCTCCTCCTTCTCCGCCCAGCAGGGGAAGGAGAATCGGCGATTCCTCGGCAGAGAAAGGGCAAGCGTCGCGATCCCTGCGGCGGCCACTCCCCCCCCCCACACACACACACCTTAGGATACCCAAAGGCGCCCTACCGTCGAAGGGCAGACGTCTTCTCCGCCTCTCGCTCCGCTAAGTCTTCTGGAGGCACCGCTCGCCACCCATGCCGGGAGAGGGGAGTGGCGGCGGCGGCGGCGGCGGCGGCGGCCGCTCCCCAGTTCGGCGACTCCACTTCCCCGGGGCACCTTGATGGAACCCGGAACACATAAAACCTTGTGTTCCGCCCGGACGTTGGTGCGCCTTCATAAGACGGGCAAGTACGCCGGGAAAGATGTCCCGCCACACACACACGTGGCGGAAATATATTTCCCACACCAACCCAACAAGCAGGACCCAGGACATAGGCCCTGTCTGTGAGGAAGCTGAGCTCAGAAGCAAAGTTTTCTTATTTTCATTACCTACAAGCCTCGGCGTGACAAACGGATTCGGAGTTCGTGGTGTTGTAGCAGTTGAGACTCCCTGCTCCCTTTCTTCTCATTGCATGGCTGGGGAATCCTGGGAGTTGCAGTTCCAAAAAAGTAACTTCTTTGGGCTCTCTCTCTCTCCCCTCCCTTCATATGTTGGACTTAGGGTCCAGCGTCAACCAAAGGCGAAAGACGGTTTCATTCATTCATTCATTCAGAGGCGGAGGAGTTCACCGTTATTTGGAGGGCAGCATCTTCCCAGCTCCTGCTAGGGGCGGGGGTAGTGGTGGTGGTAGTGGACACGGAAGGTCTTCAATGTCGTAAAGTAAAATCGGGCCAAGTTCCCATCTGCTGTCAGTAGAAGTTAGTGGACTAGGATAGCGGAACCTTGACGAGTGCCTTGAGGCGGCGCGGGGGAATGTTGTTGGTGAGACTCAACCCGGAAGTTTAGCCGTGACAGGCGAAGCGGCGGCGGCGGCGAAGTTGAGTTTGCCGTCCTCGAAGGCTTGAGAGGGCGAGGGTTTCCGCGCCGCTGTTTTCACGCGTGCTGGGGCTTCTCTCTCTTTTCCCCCATCTTCCGCTTTTCTTTATACAGGCCGGGTCTTTCTTTGCTTGCTCGCCGCCGCCGCCGCCACGATGTCCTCAGACTTCGAGGGCTACGAGCAGGACTTCTCGGTCCTCACCGCAGAGATTACGAACCGCATTGGGAAGGTGCCCAAGTTGTTAGGAGGTGAGTAAGTGCCAAAGGGGAAAACTTTCTTGTGCAGACCTAAGAAGAGCCCTCCCAGAGGGATTTCTTGAGACCAGTATGTGGTGTCACTGGTCCTTGAGAAGCCGATAAGCAAGACGAGTCGAGCACCAACAGCAATCCCCACTTGAAAGGGGTTTTCAGTAAATGGCCTTTCCTGTGGTTAATATACATGATTCAGGGGTTCTGTCTCTCTTACACTATATTCTCAGTGTGGATTGCTTAAAGGAGGATCTTGCTCCAATCTGAAATCACTGTACATCACATACAGGCTAATTCTGTGATTGTCCTGTTTAGGTGGTTGTACCAAATTAAACTGGGAGTCTCCAGTGAGATGTCTTTTCCAGCGAGATCTCCAGTGAGATGTCTTTTTGAGTTCCTCTAGCACTGCCTTCTTTAGTTTCAGGCTGCCTATCTCCATTTGAACAGATAATTATTGAACCAAGGTATACAAAAGATTTAACAATTTCAGTTTTATTGCTGCAATTAAAGTTGTGCAGTTCATATCTAGTCATGATTTTTATCTTCTTGATCTTCAGCTGCAGTCCTGCTTTTTCATTTTCTCCCAGTTTCATCAGAAGTCATTTCAAGTCATTACTTCTTTGTGCCAGTAATGTGGTATCTTAAATCATATACAGTGGTGCCTCGTATAACGAATGCCCCGTTTAACGACGAATTCGCATAGCGATGGCAAAAATGCCATCGCTTTTGCGATCATATAACGAAGGTGCCTATGGGGAAAAATTGCTTTGCGATGTTTTCCCCATAGGCACCATTTTCCCCCAGCTGAGCGGCAGGAGCCTCCAAAGGAGCGCTCCCGCCACTCAGCTGGGGGAAAATGCCTGCGGTGGCCTTCGAAGGACCCTTCCGAAGGGTCCTTCTGAGGCCACCGCGGGGGGAGGGTGGGGGGATCCGATGCCTGTCAGGCATCCTGGGCTCGGATCCCACCCGCCGCCGGTTACCCAGCCTTGGGTAACCGGCGGCGGGTGGGATCCGAGCCCAGGATGCCTCAAAGGCATCCGGATCCCCCCGCTCTCCCACTCTCCCCCCGCGGCTTGGATCGGACCCGCGGGGGCTAGCCCTGCCATGGCTGGACTCCCAAGAGTCCAGCCATGGCAGGGCTAGCCCCGGCAGATCCGATCCAAGCCGCGGGGGGAAGGTGGGGAGATCGGATGCCTGTCACGCATCCTGGGCTCGGATCCCACCCGCCGCCGGTTCCCTGCCCAGCATCTTTGGCTGATTGCCCACTGAGACAAGGAGGCAAGACAGGCAAACCCATGCTCCTTCCGGGCACAGGTTGAACAGCCGCAGAGGAAGAGAGGAGCACACTGGTGAGGAGACTGGTGAGGAGCCAGATTAGGGGAACCTATGAGGCTGCACGTACAAACTGCCATAAACCTCTGAACCAAGGTTCATGCCCATCTCTAGACGGTATTTCGATAAATTCAGTCTCTCTAGCTTGGAATAGTCCTTTCTGTACCATCTATTTCTGGTGATTTATTTCTTCCAAGTGCTTTGAAAGCATCTTTTACTCTTCTTTCTAAAATTGTAAGTTCTTCACCAAAGAGTTTATCTTCAAAAAAGAAAAAAAATTGTTGTCCTTGTATCTCTGTTCTGTATAGTTCTTCGGTATATTGTTTCCTTCTTCTCTTTATTTTTTCATGATTGAAAAACAAAACTCCTTTTGGATGCACATCTTAACATGAAGAGTGGGTTTGAGTGTCTCAGGGAAGTTGAGAGCAATGCCATCAGGAGGCTAGACTCCATTTCAGTCATGTGTTTCTAGTAGAGCCAACTGAAGCAGAATGGGGACATCTGAGACTCCAGAGTATGATGCATGCATCTCTTCAGGATTAAGGGTGTGACTACACAATGGAAATATGAATTTACTTGCATTAATTCACTGTGAAATCACACCAGGGAATTCAGGTTTCCTCAGCTGTCTCTGCATTAGCTGGCCAGAGATAGGGAGGGAAGAAGCCTTGTTTGCAGTTTGTTTGCTGCTGTATTTATATCACAGCTAGTGACATGGTTAAAAGTGAACTGCCCAATAAGGTTTAACTAAGGCTTCTTCATCTTATTAGCTTTGCCATAAGCCATTTTTTTAAAAAAAGAGGGGCCTTGCCCCTTAGCTGTTTAAAGGAAAAAGAAAATCAAATCTTGTTGATGGACATTGCTTGCCATTTCCTGTGTGCTGGCTTCCTCTGTTAGAAAAGAGAGAAAGAGAGACTTTGCTCATCCTTAGCAGTGTTTTTTTAAAAAAAGAAATAAAGAATTTTGCTAATGGTCTTCACAGTCTGTTCTCTGGAAGTGTGCTCATGTAGTGGCTTTTCTGCATCAGTTAAAGCGATCAGACCTATGAACTGATGCAAATGTGTCCATTTTTTAAAAAAACAGAACCCCCAGTGGTAGAAAAGTAAAACTACGGAGCAGGGCGGGGGCGGGGGGAAGGAGACTCTAGGCTGATTCATGTTTCTCTTTGCATAATGTGATCAACAGGAAAAAATGAATCAACCCGCCCCAAACCCTTAGTATTTCCTGCTTTCCCCTCCCCCATTGTAGTTGCACCTTAAATCATATCAGGAGGAGAGAACTAATATTTCTAGTAGTGATGGAAGTGGAGAAGTTCCTGAAGGGCTGCTACTGCAGAGTAGCAGTATTTGAAGGTGATTTTGGTGGAGGATCTTTTACAGGCGATGGTAGTGATGCTTAAGCTAACATTCATTAGTACTCCGCTGAAGAAAACAATTGTAAGCTATTTCTGAACATTTCAAATTTTGAAAACTATATAATGAGACAGTTCAAAATGACTTGTTTCATTGATTTCAGATGAGAAGAGGCAAATGGTTTCAACAGTGGAGAAACAGCTGGAAGAAGCAAGAGAGCTGGTAAGCTGTGGAATTTCTCAGTTGCTATTGCATAACAACAATAGAATTCCATTAGCTGGAGATGTGGTATGATACATTGGCTGAAATCCTAGTGCCCTAGTTGCACCATGTAAATGAAGATGATGCTATCACCTAGCAAGGGAAACTTTCAAGTTTCATAACATTTGTAACTTCCTATCCTGCCTTCAGGTTCTGAAGCTCCCTATGGATCCCTTTTGCCCTGAGGAAATCTTTGGGAGCCCTTGGTTAGGGTGAGGAGGACTTTAATATCAGAAAATCATGCCTACGATCCTGAGCAATTAAATTAAAATTTTTCTGTTGATGGGTGATGATATAATCATTCGTTTCACAGTGGAGTTGGAGTTGAACTGGATTTCAGCTATATTCAGTTGAGAGATTGCTTTGGTCATTCACAGCTTGTTTTTGAGATAATATCCAGTTTTTGTTAGGGTGAAATATTGTCTGATGGAACTCTTGGAAAGTCAGGGAATGGCCAGATGGGTAAAACAACGGAAGTGGATTGCTGCTGTCCGAGGGAAGAGAAAATAGAAAAAGAGTGCTGATGACTGTGAGAAGAGATATAAAATAGTATGATGAAGGTGTAGAAGAGAGGTTTTGCTGTCTAATTGCGTTTCTCACCAGACAACCTTTGCTAAGGTTAAAGGAAAAATGGAACAAAACCAGGAACAAGTAACATTTTAAACACTAGTATGTTTATTTCATTGTGAGCTTTTGTAGATTACAATCAACGTCTTAAGATGGATTTACACCAAGCTTGTCCAACCTGCGGCTCGAGGGCCGCATGCAGCCCAGGTCAGCTCGTAATGTGGCCCAGTGCAATTTTTTATTTTTAAAGAAATTCCAAAGTTTCAAGTTACACTTCCGGCGCTTGCGGCCAGAATGTGGCCGGGGCATGTCACAACAGTAGAGGGGGAGAGAGGGAAGGAAGGAAGGAGTGGGAGGGGAGGGGACGGGAGCTGCGTGACTGCATTGCACTGTCCCCGTCAATAGACGGACCCCCTCCCGGACCCATAAAGCCGCCGGAGTCAAAGCTGGCAGCCTCTGCTGTCTAAGATCGCAGCTGCCGGTAAGCGTGCTTGGAGGGGGGCTGTGGAGGAAGGCTAAGGCTGCCCCCCCATGCGGCCCAAACCAAATTTTCGTCTTCTAATGTGGCCCAGGGAAGGTGAAAGGTTGGACACCCCTGATCTACACTGTCCATAAAAACTCATACAAAAATAAATGTTACAGCGTTAAAGATGTTGCAATGTTTGCTAATCTGAAAAGTGTATAAAATGTTTCTGTACCCCACAGACCTCTCTGCACCACTTACTATACCTTCTCGCACATTTCACAGGTCTTCCCATATTTTATGCCTCTCTTCCTTGCTCTTTTAGTGTGATCAAGTTCTTTGAATTGCACCACAAGACACCGAGAACTCTTTTTGTATATGCCATCTGCATCACCACCTGTTACACTTTCTCTTTGCTTTCCACCAATTTCTGTTGTTCTGCTATTCTTTCTTCAATCTCTCCCTGCTCTGTTTTCTTCTTTGAGTTGCATCCCCTCCATCTGTTTTACTCATTGCTAAATTAGGTAGCAAAAGATACAGTGACTTTTTCAGTAATCCACAAACTGAGTAGAATTGTACTGGGATTTTACTCTGGAGTAAATGAAATCACATAAATTGTGGTGGTGAATTACAGCTACCGTAATTCAAAAGGTACTGGTTGTGGTATTTCTATGCCCAGTTGTATGACTGGCACACAACCAGGCAGATGGCTGACATCTTGTTAATGAACTTCAATTTGATGCTGTACACATTTTCACTTACTCCTAGGTAAAACTCACCATTGGATTTTGACCAGGGTGCAATGCAGATGGATTTTGACCAGAGTGTGATGCAGATGGATTACACAAAGTGGTTGGCTAGTTTCAAGAGCTGGCACCAATTATACCACATGTGCCAACTGTACTACCTGCCCAGGAAAAGAATAAGTAATAGTGATGTAGTTATTTCCCCCATCTCCCACCTCTGCATCTGATGGATGGGTGGGGTATAGCTTTTTTTCAGAAATGTAGTAAAGGACCAGACAATGAATATTTCTCCAGTGGAACTACCCAATTGGTTTTAATATTGTGTGGACCGAACAAGAACAAATGTTGCATTATGTAACTGTATTGCTACGTTAATTTCTCATGTGAGAGCCTTGTGGCACCGTGGTTAAACTGTGGTAGTGCAGCCAAGACTCTGCCCACGAACTGAGTTCAGTCATGACAGATTCAGGTAGCCAACGGAAGGTTAACTCAGCTTTCCATCCTTCTGAGATCAGTAAATTGAGTACCCAGTTCACAGGGTTGGGGTTGGGACAAAGTGTAGCCTGTATAATTAAATTGTGAACTGACGAGAGTACTTTAAGTGCTATAAGCACCACACTTTGCTTTCCCAGCTACTACTATAAAGCTGTCTTTAATAACTGAAGATCTTCCCCTGCCAGTAATAGAGCTTGGCAATGTCTGTTTTTGGTAATTAAAAATTTCCTTCATCTGTTCCATAGCTTCCATGTGATGAAAGGGTTTACATGGGAGTCGGAAACCTGTAGAACAGAAGTATTGTAGAAGTTTTATATTACCAAAGATTGCTTCTGCTGATGACATAAATTACTGTTTCACAGGAAGAAGTTAAGCAACAATATTTCAGCTGATAAATTAAAGCTAAATAATAAAATATATACTACATAGAACAAATAATAAAAGCAGGTGAAATGGCTGTGCACTACAGTTATGTCTAGATTTAAAATGCTTGCATAAATAAATATTTACTTGGTATGTAAAGAAAGGACAGTGTGAAACTTGTTGCATTCAATAGCTGCAACACCACAGGCAAAACATATTGATTAACCTACGTGATGCATCAGTCTGTTGAGAGTTTCATGTGTAGGATGGATGTGGATTGTGTTGATGACTTTGCCTCAGGGAAGAAAGCCCATCAAAATGCTACTACATTTATAATTTTGGGGAAATTTTAAGATGCTGAAAGTAGGATTAGAATACACATACACAAAACGATTGTTTCTTTTGTTCAAAGGAACATTGTGTGACTCTGTCTAGCTACGTTGGTTTTAGCAACCACATAGTTTTTTTTTTTTTTAAAGATTTGTTTTAGATTTGTTTAAATGTTATGCTGAACGATGTTTGGTGACGTCTGCATGGTTTTGACATTGATGAATGGCATTATAAGCAACAGTTTCATAATGTCCACAGATTTCTATCATATTTTCTGTACAGTGATACTTTCTGTTATTATACAATTTTTATTACTTGCATGTTTGAATAATCTGACAACAATTTAGTCAAGAATATTAAATACTTATGGGCACCACCTTTCAATTAAAAAGAGATTGTAAGATAGAGTTTATAATGAAAAGAATATAAGTATAAAAATAAATGGTATTAAAACAACTTAAAATAGCTGAAGGTGTATTTGCCCAGCACCAGAAGGAAACAGGATAGGTGCCAGGTGAGTCTCTTTGGGGAAGAAGACTGCCATAAGGAATTGGAATTGTTTCTACATACTTTGTAAATATATCTACCAAAGAGGCAAATCTGTATGTCAGTAGAAAGTAGTGTAGTAGAGGGTTCAACTAGGACTCAGGAGAACAGAGTTTAAATACTTGTTCAACCATGGTAACTTACCCTAGGGGCGGCAGTGGTAAAACCACGCTTTAACTATTTCACATAACCTTGAAAACCCCATTAGGGTCTCCATAAGTCAGATGTGACTTGATAATATATAATAGCAACAGCAAAAATATGCAATGTTCAGAGAGCTTTGATGCTTTCTTGTATTGGAGTTCTGGGCCTTTCATTTTGTATCTTGTGTGGCAAGCATGGACAAAGTGCATCCCTCTAAATGTTGTTGGGCCACAATTTATAATATTTCTCACATTTAGCTATGCTGGCTCCGTTTCATGAAATTTGAACCTGACAGCATTGGGAAGGCTAAGCTTTGCCCACCCTGTTGTATGGAATAACAAATCAAGCATGCATAGTTCATGGTGTAAGAAACAGAGGTCTGCTGAACCTCAAAACGAGTGTTTATTTGAGTTTTATATTGTATATATTTTTCTTTTTTTGTCTTATTGATAAAGTTCTTTTATTGGCATCTTTTAAGAATTTATGTGATTTTTTAAAAACAAACTGCTTTCTGAGAATAAATGAGATGCAATACCTTCTAGTTCTCTGTATCACATTTTGCACTCAATTGCAGAGGCGTGTGTGATGAAACTAAAAAGATTTATGAGAAGTGTTTAAAGTCTGATTATAACTAGGCACCCTATATTTGAGAGCAATAAAGTTACAATAATCAATCCCATAGCAGTGCAGTTTGGACTTTGAACTATAGTTGTGGCTGTAGCTCACACGATCTGCTACCTTTTCAAGTTGAAAATAGGTCAGGGTTATTAAATAGGGAAAATGAGTGATGAATCCTCTGGCTGTTGAGCCCTATAAGGGAGTGTTTGTCTATCATTTCCCTCTTGTGGATTCATTAAAGCAATCCACATTAAATATTCTGACCTTTGACAAATCATTTAATCTCTTCCTTAGCTTCTTTGATCAACATGTAAGGATGACAATTTCATACCTCATATAAGTGATAAAGGTAAATTATTAATTCTAAAAGGCATTGATAACTAAATAGATATAGGACAATCTCTCCTTCACCAAAGCCCTTTAAGAAGAAAGGGTCTCTGTTACTGTAATACCCCCCCCCAAAAAAAAGCCACTGTCTCTGTGGTAACATATCACTCACATCTACTTCTCTGTATAAAATAGTCCTCCATTTTTAAATGTTGGAATGAGTAGAAGTTAAGCTAACAGCTCATTATTTTTCTTCCTTCTTGTATCATAATATGAACAAAATTGGCTGACTTTTCTCCAAGATTAAAAAGAATATCCTGTTTTAACATTTCCCTCCTAATGATGATCTTCATTTAATGCACTTCGTTTTTCGTTCATGCTGTTGTTTTTAGATCTTGCAGCTAACGCTTCTAGACAGGTGCTTAATGCAATTACTGACTTTAAGCAATTACCTAACATGCTGGTGATTAATGTCAAGGCTTGCATATAAAAATCAATTTTAACAAATTGGCCAAGGAACACAACTCATTAAAAGGGTCTCTAGAACGGGATGCAGTAGAAACCTGAAATATTGCCACCCAGAGCTTGTGTCCCTTAAACACAAGGTGCTATACAATATTGGGTTTAGACACAACGTGGGCAGCCTTACACTTCAAGGACATACTTTTGTGTATGGATGCATAAGAATGTGCTGTAACTTTGTATACAAAAAGGGTGTTAAGTCCTTGTTCTTCTAAGTTAAACCAACCAGTAATTTTATTTGCTTATTTGTTGTTTCTGGAATGATTTGTGACGGTAGGCACGAAGTTCAGTAGTTACACATGTAAATTTTCCATGAAAATTTATTCTTCCCCAGATCAAACTCATGATAGTGAATTATAAGGGTTGGGCTTGCAGGTAGGATATATGTACGTAGTATAAATGATATAGGCCTACATTTGCCACAAAGAATCTTGTACTTACATGCATGGCTATCATTATTTTACTCAGAAGCAAGTTGGTAGCTTTCTTAGCCAGAATTTAATAAGGTAGCATACCTTCTGCTCCTTTGGCTAGATTTCCAGTCAGCAGGATGCAAACAAAACAGCATATTAACACTGATCAGCTAGTGGTCAGTATCTTGATGACTATCTCTGTGTGCACCATATTTTAGAAATAATTAAAGGAACTGGCACACAAGGCTCCTTGTGCAGCCTGTGATTGACATGGAAATATCTGTACTTTGTAGATATGAGAAAGCAGTCACAATATAATTGAATTATTTGTTTGAAAACTACAGTATACAGTATTTTCACCTATATCTGATCATGTTACAAAGTATTCATCGTGTTTCAACAGCAATGAAGTTAATGTTGCCACTTGAAACACTCACAAGTAAACCTATAAAGCTAGAAGAAAGCCTTCATTTATCATTTTGTCTAAATAGTTTCTGATAACTATTTGATAACTGATAATGAGTCAGGAGGTGAGGCTGAGGAGCCTGACGCTGAGGGAGGCCCAGAGGGAAAAGACACGAAGCCGGGCCTTCTCGGTGGTGGCTCCTCGCCTTTGGAACAACCTTCCTCCGGAAATTCGCGAGGCCCCAACGCTGGGTACTTTCAAATGCCAACTGAAAACATGGATGTATATCCAGGCCTTGCCTCCTGTCAACTACTGATTTCTTTGCTTTGCTATTTATTATTTATTTATTCCTATTTGTTATTGTTGTATGCTAATGTTTTTATGTTTTTTTAATTGTTTTTCATATTTTGTAAGCCGCCCAGAGTGGTAGAATATACCAGATGGGTGGGATATAAATCAAACAAACAAATAAATAAATAACTTGTTTAGCCCCTTCTTTATGCTGATAAAGCAGATATTTTTGATCATCTAACAGTTTATGTTCTAAGTTTCTTCTAACTTTTTTTTAAAGGTCTCACCATCTTAATGGCTTTCCTATAAATACACTGAAGGTCCAGAACCTTGCTTTACTATTGCTTAGAAAGCATGTACAAAATTATACAAAAAATATGCAATATGTGCTTGCTTCAATGGTTTTGGGTCACAGGCAATATTTCTTCACACAGTGTGTAGTTAATTTGTGCTAGTCACTCTGAGGCTAGTTTTCTTCTAATGAGTGTGTGGGTGTGTAACTATTCCAATTTGAATTCATTTGAAAGTGGAAGAATTGAATAAATTAACCAAACTGAAACAATCTTTCTGTGACCAAGGTAAGCCACAAGATTTGTCTGGATGAGTAGTTCCCAACCATGGGTAGCCTAGATGTTCTTGGACTGCAGTTCCCAGAAGCCTTCACCACCAAGTTGTGCTGTCTCAGGTTTCTGGGAGTTGCAGTCCAAGAACACCTGGGTTACCCAAGGTTGGGAACCACTGGTCTACATCATGTCTTTGAGAAGCTGTTTCAGATTTATGTGTCTTCAAACTGAGGAACAGTATAGTCATGAAATCAAGCAGATTACTGGGTGTTGTAATGGCCCTTTTGACTGATGGCAGCTCAGACTGAGCTACCACTCTCTCTAAGAGTCAGCTAAGGTTGTAAGTACCAACAGAAGAGGAGTCAGAATAGGGCTGCCAAAAAAAGAGAGAAAGGAGTCAATGTAATTAGGCAATCCCCATGGTTTCTCAAAGTATTATCATTTAAAAAAACCAGTGGGACCAATGTTCCCTCTAAGTAGCGCAGGTGCACAGTGCTGCATTGGCATGGCCAGAACCCTGCATGCATGGGGTGGGGCCCATGCCCAGTGCTACCAGAAAATTAGAGGGAACGTTGAGTGGAACCAAAGCAGCTTGATCAGTATACAGCATTTTTATACATGACATTTAGAATGCTACTGCCATGTTGAAAAAAATTAATTAAGAGGGAAGAAACCATGAAATGATGAAATGGAGTATCCTTGAGGTGGGTATGTGACAGGCTGGAATTTGAGTAAGAGCATTCCTTTTAGGAGGTGAAGGTATTGTCTTAGGTTGTTCAGAAAACCATTAGATCTATGAACTCTGGACATTATTTGTCTGACAGAATAGCAATATTTTTATGGGAAGACTTATAAAAGAGAGTGATAAAAGTGATAAAAGATTATTCTATATGTCTCTTCCATGGACTGCTTATGTCAATCTATGGTTGTTGTGTTTGGAAAAAAATATAGTGAAAAGGTTTTCTTATAAAATTGTCCTGCAGCAAGTTAAATCTTAGTCTGTTGAATTTATGTGACAGTAGCTTTCCAGGGTCATTAGCTGCACCCACTGAGAGAACTTGCATGTGAATCATACAGTCTTACTCTGAACCATGTCACCCCTCAGCCACATCTCACCTATAAATTGAAACTCATAAAAAGAGGGCCAAGTTGCACTAAAGACATAAAGTTCTACTGTAAGTGTATATTTGTTCCTATTCCTGATAATAGAGGGTGCTATTATATTTTCACAGGCATTTCCAGCATAACAGAACTGCTAGAAAGCTATCTTTTGAAAAACTGCTATGCAATTAAAGCAGCTGGAAGAAGATATCCAGAGAAAACAGTGTCAAAAAGGTGCCTAGGAAGAAAAGTGATAGACAGAGAAAGGTTTGAAGCAAAAGGAAAGATGGTTTGTAATTGCTTATTTACAGGAATGTATATTTGAGAATAGCATCTCAGACAATATATGTGAAGCAGAAGTTTACAGCCTGAAGGAGAGAGTTACCATATTAGTAAAGGGAGAAAGCCAGAGCCAGATTGAACTGCTTAAGCTGGAAATCACTGCCACTTCCCCTGTGTCAGTAGTAGCATTATGCATAAGAGGAAAGTGGACTGTCATATGAGCTCTCATAGGTGCACTGTCACTTGTAAGTTATGGGTACATTAAGTCACCCTATCTGAGACTCAGAAACCTTCTACGGAAAAGCTTGGAATGTTGGAAATAGAGGTTCCCTGTTGACAGAGGTCTTTTTGTGAGTCCTATGATTAAAAAACAAAACAAAACAAGCAAGCAGAACCCCCTGAAAGTATTACTACAGTATTAGCTTAGGTAATGATGCATGTTTACTTGTGTATTTAATTCCCAGTGATAGTTGGCACCATTTCCTATGCATATTGCACCATATAATATATAGTTTAGTGGGGAATCTGGGGCTAAATCTGTTTGTTACTGCTAACTAATGTATGATCCAATGGGAGTTACGCAAGTCTTGACTTAATAAATCGTGTTTATTCAGTAGGTCTGCTCTAGCTAGGACTGACATTTACATTTAACTGCTGATATTAAAACATTGATCAATGACCTGATTGTAAGTCTGATTGTTTTTGGTTTTTGTTATGTAACAATGTAGCTCCCATTTTGTACATCACGATTGAGAAATTTGTAGCCCTGTGCAACTTGTTGGACTACAAGAGCCAATGATGAAGTGGAGTGGGCAATTCAGTCCAAGAGCTGGTTCATTATCCTTCTATGGATTATTAAATAACAACTCTTGGGGAAAAGTGGGGAGTAGAGAGAGAAAATATTTACTGTATAGTTTTAGGATAAGGAAAGAATTTGTTTCATGGCAACAAAACCTTTATCTTGCAAATACTAAGAAAAACATATCGGCCAAATCACCATTCAGTCCTTAGACTTCAGCACCATGAATAATAGACAGTTAAAGTAATGCTAATAATTGTAATCTAATACATGGAGCCCTACAAAGCTTAATGAGAAAATGTAGACTTGTCAGAAACATGTCACTCCTGCGCTCAGATATTTCACTTTTAAAACAAAAGGGCATCATTCTATCTGCAGTGTTTTGATCCTACATATAGAACTTGAATTCGACTTGGAGCAGATTGATTTTCAATAAGACAACTTTCTAAGAAGTGTTGAACTTTATGTACTCTTATGTATTCTTCATTTTTAAAAAGCCACTTTCCCCCCTCAAAATAGTGATAACATTGACATGACGTTATAGCCATATATGCCAATAAAACAGCTACATGTTTGTTCAGAAAGTGCAGTTTATTAATTCTGAAAGTTATTTTTACTAAAGTGCTCTGTATTGATTTTTTTTTTTTACTGATAGCTGTGATCTACTTTAGTATGCAAATATCCTTTTGGCCAAAATTTTCATCAGAACTTATAATGTCAGAAGCTAGCGCAAGAATTTTGAATCATTCCGGGTTTTTCATGGCTTACCTGAAAGCCACCATACCTTAGCAGAACAATTTCAGAGAGGTTCCAGAGTCAACTGGCAAACTAGAATTTAACAATATAGTTGATACTATTCAGTTTGGAATTAATTGCAGCTGTGGGTTTGTTGTACCACAGAATTTGAATGCATTGTTTATTTCATTTTTTATTATTAAAATATTGTAATGTAATGAATTAAAACAAAAAGTATACACAGAACATGCATTTTCAGGACTCCACAGTCTAGACAGGTCATGATCCTACATCTCAAAGGTTTTGGTGAAGAGCAGAGTTGAAAGGAGGCCACCATTTGTGCCAGCTGGATGTTTAAAGGGAGGACATTCTACAAGGAAGAGTCCACAGCAGAGAAATATAGCCTAGTTAGAAGAGTATTATAACAAAAGAGTGACTGATGTTGTGATGGAGCAAGTCTCATCTTGTGTATCCATTTTGGCTGTGCATGGGGAAGCCTTGCATTTTATCCTCTTTTTTGGTTTCTTACAAGCTTTTTACTCATACATGTGTACATGGGTCTGCCAGCTGAAGATAAAACTTCATAAAATCTCATGCCAGAATAAATCTGTTCTTAAGATGCCATGAGAATCTTTGTTGGAATAATTAAATGTATCCGTATATAAATATATACATAAGTTTTGGAATTATGTTTAAAGGAATACTTCTTGAATAATTTAATTTCATGTACATCAAATCAACTTATCTTCTCTCTTCTCTCATTCTCCCTTCCTGTTCCTATTTTTAACACCAGCTGGAACAAATGGAGCTTGAAGTTCGAGAAATCCCTCCACAGAGCCGAGGCATGTACAGCAACAGGATGAGGAGCTACAAGCAAGAAATGGACAAACTTGAAGCAGATTTTGTGAGTTAATTCATGAATAGTATTTGGTGACAGCAAACTTGTAGTGTTTACTGTAAATAGTGAAATAATTATTCTTCCTTCAGATTAGCAGGCAGTTGCTGTAGGAGTAGTGCAAATAATTATTTTCCCTTTCCAAAAACTAATCCTATTGAAATATCATTATCTAACATATTGGTCCAAATCCTGTTGCTTCATGTAGAAGATTGCCTTAGGGAAGGCCTGTTGAATCAACAGAGATTTGGTAAATCAACTCCTTTGTATATTCTGATCTATTCTAACTGTGACTTACCATGCTAATGTAAGTCACAGTTAGAGTAGGCCCATTTGAATCAATGGAACATATAGAGGAGTTGACTCACCGAATGCCCATTGATCTACCCTAGAGCAATTTATTATATTAAGCAATAGAATTTTTTCCAGTAGCACTGAATCTCGACAGTTTTTAAGAAGGGAATGATGAACCACTTCTGAATATTCTCTATCTAGAAAACCCTTAAAAGGATTGTTATTAGTCAGAATTGATTGGACGTCACATGATTATTATTATTATGAAGATGCAAAATCATATCTTGTCAGGGTTTTCTTAAAGCTTTGTCCATTCAGAAAACATAATAAATGGTAAAACAATAATTTCGTCCATTATTGTTTTTTCTTGTTTAAGCACATTGTCTAGTTTTTATATATTTAAACTGGGAAATACACTTTTCTCACATTATTGCTATGAAAAATGTAGTTCAGCAGGAAAAGTGATTGAATCCATAAAGAAAGCCAAAACCTTGACTTTGCAAGAGCTGAATAGGATAGTTAAAGAGAGTGCATTTTGGAGGCCTTTCATTCATAGGGTTATCATAAGTTGGAAGCAACATGATTGCACATAACAGCAGCATTGTTCATGATAGGACCCTAATGATGCCAGGAAATAAAGTTAGGGCAGTAGCCATTTACATATATAGTTTTGTCTGTTCCTTGCAATTTTTGAGATGTATGCACCAGCTACCACTTATGGAGCTCAAAACAGTTTTGAAGTGCTGTGGTAAGGATAAAACACTGAGACCAAGACATGGCCAGTGATATTATTCACTTACACTCTTTGTTGTGAGCAGAACAGTAGTGTCCATTGAAGCTTCCATTAATGTCATTTGTGTTTGGCGTTTGGCAACAGCATTTCCAGAATATATCACTGCCTGCAGTATCAAATATTTTTACAGTACAGGTGATTAGTTATTAAGAAAAATTTAATCTCTACATGGACAACTAAGTGGTCACCTGAGCTAGAGATGATTTTGCATTCAACTAAAATAGGACCTCTGAATGTACTTCTTTTCAAGTCATGAAATAATTCCATTTAGTTCTCTGTTAGGATACTTACATCTAAGAACATGATAGGTGTTCTATATGGGTTTCACATATGTATTTGATGGATTAGTGTGGTAAGTAAGAAAAATTCCAAAGTGTTTTGGCTTCTAGAGGAAGTCCCCTTCAATAAATAAATGGTTAGTTCAGCTGAAAGGACATGTAAAGGGTACATGACGGAGGAGTATAAAATTGTCAAAGTAATATGGATAAAATTATTTATAATTAAAATTTGCACGAGATTGTAATCTACTCAACCATCTGGATATTGGATGATGCTGTTCATAGTAGAAGATGCCCTACTATTGAGGAGTATTACCATGCGAAGCAACGGGATTTTGGCCTTTGTTTGGCTTGGATTATATGCTGCTCTTGTATTCTGTATTCATTATAATTATGAAATGTTATGTAGTATATGTGCCAATACTCTCTAATTAGCAAGCCTTTAATAGTGATTCAGTGCTGATGCAAGCAAACTTGCTTTCAGAGTAACTTAAATTTACAGCATACCTTCAGTTGTGAAACTGATTTTTCCAAAGTTCCTTATGTGTTCCAGGACACATTCACCCTCTGAGATTGCCAGGGAAGCACTGACCATAGCACTCATTAGGAGAAGCCCTATGGTTTGTTGGGTTTTGGCAGAGAAAACTGATTATGAGACAATCAGCCCTATTAATTTATTTTACAAAATAAGACACCATTAATGACAGGAATCTTCTGAAAGATTTAAGTAATAAGTCTGTGTGGATCATTAAAATAGTTTTTAGAAGTACTGCATTTGCCTTTTGGACAGTTGTGATATATCTGACCTATTAGCTATGTTGACCAAACACAGAACATGTAAGACAATTGCTTCTATTTGATCTCAGTGTTTTAAAAAAGTTTTGGATATGCAGACTTTCAGGCTTTATAGTGAACTGTTCCAGACACTTACATTGAAGAAATGTTTTCAAAGATATTTATTCATTTATTCATTTACCTACTTACTTACTTACTTATGCCGAGGTGGGTGGTTTATGCTATATTGACTGTACTATATAAATTCACGTGGAATTCATTGTTTAGTCAAATACGTTTCAGTTATGGGTACTAGGAATATAGAAATAGTTGGTTTGACATTGTTTCATATGGACTCCTTCGTAGTTAGCTCTATCTTGTGGCCAAATGTGGAGCTGCAGTTTAGTTTCCCAGAAAAGCCTTTGAAGAACTGCTTTAAAGACTGAAATCACTATATTAATAACAACTTTTGTTGATGTACCTGTTTCTGAGAATTCAGGCATTTGCAGCTGCAGTATCATAATTGCATATAAACAACGTATCTAGCTCTATGTGCTTATTATGTGATATAAGGCAATAGTAATCTTATTGCAGCTATATAGCAGTTTGGAACTTTCAAAGACCTTGTGAGTATGCCAGCAGGCTGGCATACAGAGTCACACCAAAGAGTATCGCAACACTGGAGGGTGTTAACCTCAGTGTGCATAACAACAACATTCAGGAAAATAATATAAAATTTCCATAGTACAGTGAGTTATTGCTGCAGGGGTATCGGTACTGATAGAAGTCTTTAAAAGCTTTTGAGGACTCTTGAATTTGAATTGTACAGTAATGAAACCAGCATTTATAGACTAAAGCCTCTAAATGAAAAATAAAATAAAAGTTTTAAAGGTGCATTGAATGTCATGGTTGGACAACAGAGTTACATTCTCTGGTTTAATATCATAGGTACTATTCATAGTATGTATGTGGTACAATTACATTCTGCAGATCAGTTACAACCACAGCAGAAAAAGCACAGAGGAAGATGGAAGGTCACATGGTCCTGTCAACAAATCTGATGTTTTTAGTCCCAAAATATGATCACTGACTTGAAGAAATAATTGAGGAATGCACTTAACAGCTAGAAAATATGCAACAACTGAAACTTGTGCCCCTCTTCTCTCCCCATCCAGCCTTCCAGATATTGAATTACTTCTTTCCTGTTTTGTTGTTGTTGTTTGGTTGTTATGTCGTGTCTTACTCTTTGTGACCCCATGGACCAGAGCACACCAGGCCCTCCTGTCTTCCACTGCCTCCCAGAGTTTGGTCAAATTCATGTTGGTAGCTTCGATGACACTGTCCAAACATCTCATCCTCTGTCATTCCCTTCTCCTCTTGCCTTCACACTTTCCCAACAACAGGGTCTTTTCCAGGGAGTCTTCTCTTCTCATGATATGGCCAAAGTATTGGAGCCTCAGCTTCAGGATCTGTCCTTCCAGTGAGCACTCAGGGTTGATTTCCTTCAGAATGGATAGGTTTGTTCTCCTTGCAGTCCAGGGGACTCTCAAGAGTCTCCTCCTGCACCACAATTCAAAAGCATCAATTCTTCGGCAATCAGCTTTCTTTATCGTCCAGCTCTCACTTCCATACATCGCTACTGGAAAAACCGTAGCTTTGACTATGTGGACCTTTGTCGGCAAGGAGATGTCTCTGCTTTTTAAGATGCTGTCTAGGTTTGTCATCACTTTCCGCCCAAGAAGCAGGAGTCTTTTAATTTTGTGGCTGCTGTCACCATCTGCAATGATCATAGAGACCAAGAAGGTAAAACCTGTTGCTGCCTCCATATTCTCCCCTTCTATTTGCCAGGAGATGATGGTATCAGTGGCCATGATCTCAGGTTTTTTTTTAAATGTTGAACTTAAGACCATTTTTGTGCTCTCCTCTTTCACCCTTATTAAGAGGTTCTTTAATTTCTCCTCACTTTCTGCCATCAGAGTGGTATCATCTGCATATCTGAGGTTGTTGATATTTCTTCTGGCAATCTTAATTCCGTTTTGGGATTCTTCCAGTCCAGTCTTCTGCATGATGTATTCTGCATATAAGTTAAATATGCAGGGAGACAATATACAGCCTTGTCATACTCCTTTCTCAATTTGGAACCAATCAATTGTTCCATATCCAGTTGTAACTGTTGCTTCCTGTCCTACATATAGATTTCTCAGGAGATAGAGAAGGTGGTCAGGCACTCCCATTTCTTTAAGAACTTGCCATAGTTTGTTGTGGTCGACGCAGTCAAAGGCTTTTGCATAGTCAATGAAGCAGAAGTAGATGTTTTTCTGGAATTCTCTGGCTTTCTCCAGAATCCATCGCATGTTAGCAATTTGGTCTCTAGTTCCTCTGCCCCTTCGAAATCCAGCTTGTGCTTCAGTTCTCGGTCCACATACTGCTGAAGCCTACTTTGTAGGATTTTGAGCATAACCTTGCTGGCGTGTGAAATGAATCTTTCCTGTTTCCTCCCCTAAATTAGGACTCTGCAGTGCCTAGCAAGATCTTCACTAAGTGATCAGGAAACAGAATCTTACCAGCCATAACAATCATTTAACTTGTGCAGAATGCAGCAGTGAAGGGTGTGAAAGAAAAAAGCATGTGAAGGGTATATTCTGTTTTGAATCTTGGGGAAAACCAAGAGATATATTGCACATTACTCCAGTGTGTTGAATAATTTATTTTGCCAAGTTAATTTGTCCTAAATGGAGTGTGTGATGGTTCAATAATTATCTCACATTTTGTTTTGCTGCATGGTGATGTTTCCCATGACTAATTCACAACCAGCAAACTGCCAATAAAAGCAACTGGCCTTCTCTTTATTCTGTGAATTTATCATTGGGCTTATTTTGAAGTAAGAGTTGGGATTTTCTAGGGAGTTTTAGTGGTTGTGTGGGCTCTACCATGTAAGACAGCTGGCTAAAACTCAATGTTAATTTCATATTCCTGGAAAGTTTGTTCCTTCTTGCACTTGAAAAGGAGCACGTTAAATCTTCTGTGGTATGCATATGAGAAAACATAGAGTTATTTCTGTATTAAACAGTGAGCAAGTGATCTCTTAGAAGGGTGTGTGAAAGACAATTTTACAATCTTAATTTATAATTAACCTCCATGTCTTAATTGAGATTCCTTCGGGACTATTTCATGTTATGCTGACTTTATTTATTTTCTCATGAGCCTTTAGGATACTACTTACTGAGCCTTGTTCCATGTATGGCCCATGAACTTCACAAGAAGGGTTTTGAGAAAGAATTAGCGTAACGAGTTATAAGGGAAGAGGAAGATAGGTTGATTAAGTAATCTTCTTATTCTGTTATTCTAGCCTACTGCCATTCTTTCAAATTCAGCTAAGAGGAAGATAATTACATTGAAGATTTCAGTATCACGACCTGGTGATTCAGCACCATTAAACATTTTAGAGGTGGCAAGAGTTAACTTAGATTTACATTCTTGTGTTGTTTATGGAATACTGCGTAAAATAACAGGTAGAGGGGTGAGAAGAGGGAAATGAAACATGAAGACCTAGATGGGACTGCATCCTTTGTTGCTGCTTTGGAAAATTATTTATTGCCTTTCTGAAGTATTTATATGCTTTCCAGCTGAAAAAATGTTCTTGGAGCAGTTTATCAAAAAAAGCACAGAACAGTTAAGTCATAAGCAAAACAAATCAGTCTCTTAAATTAGTAGTATCATACTTTTAAATTAGTAGTATTTTAGGAGCCAGTAATAAACAGTAAAAATGAGAATAGAAACAGAAGTCAAAGGCTACCTGTTTCCATAAGAGAAGGGACTTAGACTAATGTCTAAATGTTATTAAGAAGGATGCATGTAGCCATCCTTGTGAGGACAGTGCGTAGATAAAAGAGCACTACTGAGAATGTTCTTTCTCTGGTAACCAACAGTTGCACAGTTGTGGAAGCCAGTGTCCAACGGAGAGCTTCCAAAACTGACCTTAATAACTTGTTAGGAGTAAAGGGAACAGCCATTCCTGCAGGTACAGTGGCTATTAGCTGTTTGGGGCTTTAAAGGCTAGCACTAACACTTTGAATCAGGAGTGAAAGCTTTACTGGTAGCCATTAGGGGGATATGTTCAAAATGATCAGTCCCTATGAGTAACTTTGATGCTTCATTCTGAACTAACTGAAAATTTCAGACTGTCCTCAAGAAGACATTGTCTTTCTACATTGTTTTAATGTGTTTTAATGTTTGTAAGCCGCCCCGAGTAGACGTTGTCTAGAGGGGCGGGATAGAAATTGAATAAATAAATAAATAAATAAATAAATAAATAAATAAATAAATAAATAAATAAATAAATAAATAAATAAATAAATAAATAAATACAAGTAGTACTGCAAATCTGAAGGAAATTAAGAGGAAGAGAATGGGTCAATCTGTAGCTCCATTTGTAACATTGCAGTAATCCAAGTAGGCTGTTACCAAAGTCTAAGTAACTGTGGCTAGAAGATCTCTGTTTAGGTAGGATTGTAGTTGGTATTATTAAGGCAGAGCTGGTAAAAAGCAAGCAATACTACTGTTTCCACCTGGGCCTCAAGTGATTCAAGTGGCTCTATGCGCGTATTCCCCATGAACTATGAGCCTCCTTTTTCCAAGGGAGTTCAGCCTGACTAAAGCAGGTGGAATCTAGCTTAGCCAGGCAGAGGTAGCATTTACTGTCAGAAGCTCTGTCTTGTCTGGATTGTATATCACTTTATTAGCCTTTATCCAGCTCCTTAGTAAGGCTACACACTGGTTTCGGATTGCATTTGTTATATGTTATCAGGTTGCTTCTTACTTATAAGGTACATGAAATGTTCAGGGAGTAGTTTACCATTGCCATGTCTCAGTGACTTTCTGTGGTTAAGCAGGGATTTGAACCCGAGTCTTCTGAGCTATAGTATAGCACTCTGTCCACTACACTACTAGTTCTCATAACTTATGATGCCATATTTGAAGATGAGGAAGATAAAATAAAGATCTTAATATTTCTGAAATTTCATCACTTTCTGATGATGCCTTAACTTTCCTTCCAGGCACCCTCTCCCAGCAGTTTCACGTGGAAGTTTAAACGCAAAGGAGACAAAATAAAGTCACAAGGTCACCAAAACTGTGTCTTTATGAAGCAAAGTAGCATCTCCTCAGAACCAGTTACTTGAAGTACCATCCAAAATGGAAGGAATATATCACAATATCATGCTTCAAATTCAGACAGTCTACCCCCCCAAAATAATCAGTGGTATGAAAAGCCAATGAGCGATCCAGAAGGACCAGGCATTCACTCCCTCTTGCCTCTGTCTCAGCAAAGATTGTTTCACAGGACATCTAGGGCAGTGTCTGTTAATTTTTAGAGGCATGTGATCTAATTATAGGATAATGCCAATTCTAGTTACCTTTCAACATTTTTTACTCAGTTAGAAGACATAGACTGAAAGGTATAAGGTCCTTTATAGAATCATATTCTGGCACTCCATCTATCTGAGATGCACAAAAGACAGTACTGTTTCAGTTTACATTTGCATATGCATATACAGAATATTTTCCTTCTTTAAGGGTGCTCTGATAATAATGCTGGATTGAGTACTATTCTTGTTATTTCTGTGTTGCTGTTGCTGGCCGAATGCTCACAGTGAAAGAGATGCCTGATGTTGCACCTCTGCCTATGTAGGACTTGGGCTAAGAGGACCAAAAGATTTAATGGCCTAGGTGTAGTTGTATTTTATTGATAGAGTATAGCCTTCACGTACAGTATGTCCTCGTGCAGTTCAGTAAAACAAAGAGAAGTGGAGATAAGTAAAAAACACTTTTATCTTTTGTCTCAGGAAATGTATCTCTGTGTTCTAGAAATACAGTAAGTGTCTATGTATAAGGCAAGTATGTTCTTGCTATCATCTTAGACTGCTTTCTCTATAGAATTATGTCTGTTTCACATACCTTCACTTTAACTCTGCCTGGTTCCCTGTCTAAGTGACATTCCAACATGGTCTCCTATAGTTTTTTGTGTGTTTTTTTGCCTTTGCTCTCCTTTTTGCTTCAGTCTCTCTCTTAACTATCCTCTAGTATATGCAGGCATTTCAGTTTACTAACCTCCAGTTGACATTGAAGCGAAATTTACCCCTTCTCTTCCTTTTCTTCCCTTCAGGTTTACAGTCCTACTTGTAACAAAACAATGTCTTCTTGACTTTATATTTTGACACATACAATACATTTATCTCATAAAAGTTTTTTAATTTCCATTCTCCCCACTTTCAAATTATGCAAAATCTCTAAGGTATAGTGAATTCCACCCCCAACTTATTATTGTGATATAATCAAAACATTCTAGTCCATAGATTATTCTTTCAAGTCTGTCTCCACAGAAATCAGTTTGGAGGAGTGGAACTCTTTGGGGGAATGCAGCCAAAAATATCTAGATCTCCCTCCTGAGAATATTTAGCAGTGGTCTTGCTCATCTCTGAAAGCAAAGGATGTGTATCTGGAGCATACTTGTCAGTGCTAATAAGTTATCAAGTGGTGACAATTTGCCTTTTACTGTTCCATTCAGTTGGTGAAACTTGTTTTCTGTCTGTTGTTTTTTAATGTGCTTATTACTTCTTTGCCCCACCAATTGTCCAAGTAATTTGGTGCTCCGGTATGACATCAGAGATGGGTAACGGTGGAAGCAATTAAAAGATAGCAATAGGTGTACAAATATTATGCCATCAGATGTCTTAAATCCCCCTTAACTTGACCTTTTGTTTCATCTTACTTTGATTACCATGGTTCAAATGCAAGTTGTTCATTCTAGGAAGAGGCAGGAAGTACTGTTAAAAGAGAGACTCATAGAACTATAAAGAAATGTGGAACATTTTTAGCCTTTTCATCTTGCTTTCCTTTAATATAAGCACTAGATGGCACTGTTTGTTTGCAAAGAAAGTTAGGATTGTGGGTTTTGTGGTTTCTTTTTTCCCCAAGCTTTGGTAGTAACTGAAATTACTGTTTCATGAATAAAATATTTCTGATGGGATTTGCATTTCTATATTGGCTGAAGACACAGTGTTGAATGTTTTATTAACCAGCCCAGTGCAACTGTCAGCCTATTAAAGAGATCCAATGGACCCTGTTTAGCTAAATAAACTAAATAAATCCGATTCTTCAAATTGTGTTCCTGGCTGTTTATTTTCCATTCTTTTGATGTACAGTTTATTTTAAGTTAGAGCCACATAGGTTTAAAAATTAATGGAAAAATAGAATTTGGTGTTTGGAACACGAGGAGACTAATTGCCATAGTCGAAAATAGCTTTTCTTTTAAGGTGAAGTTGTGTGTAGGAAATGAACTGCTATAGCATGTTCTTTTCAACAAACTGTTTTTGGAGACAAAACAGTTAAAACTTTTATCACACATGTTTTCAAAGCTACTACCAATAATTTAAGGAAGAGCTATATATTTACAACTGAAAACTGGAAAAGAACTTTTAAAAGCATCCCCACTTTATAGGGTAATTGTGTAAAAGACTTGAAAAGGAAAAATTGAATCATTTGAATTATGTAATCTCTTTATGAACATAATAATTAATTAATCTGAGGGTGATTTTTGGTTACAATTCCCATTTTATTGGTTGGAACTGATGCTTAGAAATTCCCTCTACATAGTCCTTGTGTGTGCAAGATTCATTGAACTTTTGAATTGGAGGCAGCAAATTAAGCTGTATATGCAGACTAGAATGACTGTACTTACATTATTTATTTAAAAAACAGTAATCTGTTAACTCTTGTAAATGATTATTACTGCTACACTGTCCAAAATGTTATGAGAACAATTTATTTGACATAATTACATTTTTTTTCTTTCATTGTGAGTTTTGAGTAATCCATTAAGCAAACTGTTAAGCATGGATTGATCCTGAAGTTTTCATACTAACAAAGAAATAGATTACCAAACTCCATGGTCAAGTCAATGCCAGCTTTTGGCAACCCTCATAGATTTCCAAGGTATGTGAGACATTTAAGGAGTGCTTTTACTATAGCCACACAACTCCCAAGTGAATTTCCATGGCTGAGCAGAAATTTGAACCTCAGTCTGTAAAGCTGATCCAGTCTGATGGAATAAAATGCGCAAATGTTTCCACTGCTCACACTCAGAGTGGATAAGGGAAGGAGGAAAAATTCCCTCTGCTTAAGCCAGAGTCAATGCTCTTTAGAATCTGTGCACTTTGACTGCTTACTAGCAAAGATGTAGGACTCTCCTCCAGTCAATCTGTAGTCTCATGGTTGAGGCAGAACATGGGCACAGATACATATTCATGTTTTCATCTAGTTGAAAGTAGTCCGGTCCCAGGGATCAACATCCATATTTGGACATGTGATTTAAAGGGTAAAGTGTCTGGTGGTTGTGGGATCAGTAAGAGAGGAAAATAAATAAAATGTTTTCACCTATTAATTTTAACATTCTCATACATGGGATAAGGAAAGGGATTTCCCCCTTCTTAGCTGATTGTGGTATTCCTCCTTACTGCCTTTTCCTGTAGCATGTGATACAGATTTCTTTATCGCTTCTTTCTAAGATTTTTGGCTTGTCTCATTTGTTAATGTTGTTTACTTTGGTTGTACCTTAGGAATTCACTGTAAGTATGTAGTGCAGTTAAAATTAATCAAAATCATCTTGCTTAGGGTAGTAAATCACACTTCAGTAGGCTCATTGAATCAGTGGGGATTCCATTAGTTCCACTGATTCAAACAGGCCTACTCAAATAGTGACTTCCTTTAGCATAGTAAGTCATAAAGTAGGTCCTAAATGCTTTGGGACTCTATTATTTGATAGACTGCCAGCATCCCTTTGCCCTTTTTGGGCCCTAAAGTCAACTGGGGAGGTCAAATTCTTGAAAATGCAATAAAATTGATTAGAGCAGTGGGTGCAGTTGAGAGGGTCTTTTCAGTGGCTGCCCCATCTTTATGGAATGCCCTATCATGGGATTTGCCAAATGCCTGAGTGTGAATGTACTTTATAGATACGGTTATTCCATCCTTCTTTTGATTCAATGTAGGCCCAAACTGTTCTGTATTGCAAATTTTATTGTTGCAGATTTTAAATGTTCTATAGACCATAATTGTAATTTTGTTTGATTGTTTTAAGTTTTTACTTTGTGAACCACTTTAGTTGCATCAAAAGGCAATTTAAACATGTTTTTATATAAAGGAATGGAAATATAGTGCTGTTTATTTGGATAAGGGCATCATTACATTTACTTGCCCCAAAATCAGTGGGGTTTCTGAAAACTAAGAGATTTTAATTGGCATGCACTTTCATGGACTGAAGCCCAATGCATTTAACGAAGTGGACTGCAGTTTATGAAAGCTCAGGCCAGATAGAACTAATTAGTTTGTAAGGTCCTGTTGTTAGGCTGTTGCAACAAAACAACAACATACCAACCTGGGAAATATCAGTTTCAAAGTGACTACTGCCTCTGCGTGTTCCTATGTAGTTCTAATAAAAGTAACTCCGTCCACCTGCATATTAAAAATAATGCTTAGCTTCTTGAAAAGTCCACCTCTTGCATGTTCTGTAAATACATCACAACAATGAGCTATGTAGGGTGGAGGTTATGCTTAGTTTTGCACGGAAATAATTATGGATGTACCAACAGCTAGTACAGTGGTTTATCAGGACTTCCATACTCTTCACGCTTCACAGTAAGTACTGTCAAACCAAATATACCTTACTTCCAAATACCAGTGCATACAATTGAGCTGTATTTGACAATGTGGTAATAACTACATATTACTGCATGTAGACTAACTGTCCATTTCCATACTGAAAATCATTTTCTGAAAATGAAACACAGAGACAAAAGAAAAAGCAGAAGAATCCTGTTAGCATAAGCTATGCCACACAACTCTGTTTCAGGAATATTAAAAGCTTCACACCCCACCCAGGTTTCAAGGATCCCCAGGGATCTCCTTCATCCTAGGAAGTCTTTGGCAGCTGCAGAATGGGTTCAGGAAAGCTGGAAAATGTGCCAGGCCCAACAGTAGTGTTTTTCCAGCTTTAAATCATTATCTGCCTCCATTCACTAGCTCCTGCAGGCTTCCTAAGATGTACAGAAATTGGTGGAGGAGGAATGGGAAACTTTTATTTCCCCTGAAATGGCCACAGCATTGCTGCAGCTGATGTTTCTCGAATTGTGTGGTGTAACCTACGTTTACAGGTCATTGTGGTACTTTAAAAACTATTAGGTCGGGTTATTATGGATTACAATCTACTTCCTCAGTACATGGAATGAAATAATTGGCTGCAGACCAGAATCCTGGTTATTTGTACTGTGTAAGGCAGTAGGGAATTACTGCTAGTTAACAAGCTATTGCTTGTACCTCTCATTTCACCATTACATTTGTGCTGGTGTGACTAACTGACAAGATTCTGGCCACAGATTTATACACTATATACATTGTGAGTATGGATGGAGGCTCACATTGAAATAATATTTTTAGCCTTTAAGTAACTACAGTACTTTTGTTTGTATTCTCTCACTATGACCATGTTTTGGTTTTATTTTGTTATACATGCTAAAACAGACTAATCTGACTACCTCTTAGATCGTTGTTCTTGGAGTAAAACTCCCAGAAGCTTTCACCACTAGCTGTGCTGGCCAGGATTTTGGAGAATTGTAATCCAAGAACATCTGAGGACCAAAGGTTGGGGACCTCTGTTTTAGATAAAGCCCTAGAGATAACAGAAAGAGATAAGATAGTAGATAAATGAAATGAGAATTATTTAAATAAGTGTGTCCATCACATGAAATTAGAAACAAATTCCTTACAGATATATACATTTGTTTAAGAGTAGTGCATGCCTTTCTGTTTTGTTTTGTTTTCACATTGTACTTTGACCATCATCATTTGTCTGCCAATTCAATTGTCTGCCAATTGAAGTGCTGTGCTGTTCTTTAATAATAGCCACACATGGACAAAAGTAAACATGCCAGATGTCTATGGACAAACAAGGGCTGATAAATCCAGTTTCATTCAACCTGCAAACATTTTAATAACTTTTTGACATTTTCCTGTAGTCCTTATTTACCTTATCAATAGTTGTAGTGACATCTGATTGTCAACTTCCTATATTAAACTAAACTAATAAATTATACATGTTGTGTTTGTACCTGATGAAAGCTGATGTTTTGGAGAGGTGTTAAAATATACTGACAGGTCTTGTTCATAAGCTCCTTTGGTATAAATATGTAGATGACATCTTTAGATATTGTTTGTACATAGGCTGATAGGCAGAAAGCATTGACATCGTAACAAATGCAAATGTCAACCCCACAATTTAACCTTTCTGTGTTGGAAGAGATGTTAGTTTTAAGTTACATGCTGCTTAAACTTTTCAAAGTTTTTGAAATCTCTTATCACTGCTTTTTTCATGAGCATGGAAGGTAATGCAAAAACAAGAAAGATTTGCACTTGAGACTCTCACTGGTGTTCCTACTTAAATGACTGCAGTTTGATAGGTATAGTTCTCCCTCTTGGTATTTTTTTTATTGCTTATCTGATCATCTTTTCATGTTTGACTCATTAGATGTTTACTTCTTGAGAATGTTTACTACTGGAACACATAAAATGAGGCTTTAAATAAATAAATAAATAAATGGCATGCAGTTTCTCATGTTGGAAGTAATGTACAGTGCTTGACATGTTTCCTTGACCAAATAATAATCACATCTTAATTGTGATGTAGGCATGTTGCTGGTGAACTTATTGCTATAAAAAGATGGTTGTAAATACACTTATAAGAGAACAAGATGTTCTTGTTTATCTGCTTATTTTGTAACTTTGTTGATCTCTATTATCACCACATTTCATGCCTATACTCATTTATCTTACTTCAGTTATTGGCACTCTCCTGTGCTGTGACTAATTGTATGCCTGTCCTGTGACAAGAATAAATGTTTTAACAATAGGTGCTTTCCAATCAGTTGAGCACATCTAAGTAAGGACTTCTTCAATTTCCCTGTGCAGGTTGTTCCAGCACTGAACTGTATATTTAGGTGGCCAATAACATAGTGAATGCAAAGACCAATATAAAGTGGTATTGATGCAGTGATCTGGTATCCACACTTGTGCATGAATTGCATGCAGGTAAGTGTGCAGCTGATGGACAGTGGTCTGCATGCCCCATTTTTCTTCTGTGTGCAGCATAAAAGCAGAGACTGCTGGAGGACAGAAGCCCCTTCTTGAGTGCGCAATATATAAAAAAAGCATGTGCAGCTCCTCTGCCACACTTCCACAGCTTCACAAGTATTAACACATCCCATTCACTGAATTGGTATAGGCCTATAGTTCTCAGTGAACTCACTGAGTTATGAGAACTATCTTAAATATTCAAACAAGTTTTCAGCAACAATTTTCATTAATGTAATAATTTTCATTAATAATCATCCATTCAGTGCCAGTGATGCTGCACATCTCCATGTCATTTGCTGTGGAACATGGCTGGATTATCTTTGTAGTCCCCATTGCCAAAGTTATTTTTCCTGTTGTGTCATGTCCTGCTTGTTGTCATTCCGTGGGCAACTGGTGTCATACAGTGGTATGAAAAAGATCCTAGATTGGTCTCTGTGTGTACACTGTATAGACTTAGTTAGGCTTTAGTTGGATCCATCATGACTTCTGTTATGGTCTTATGTTGTCTGTCCTATTTTGGAATCCTCAGAAAATTTTTTGCAGGAGTTGTTCAAGTCAAGCTGTTTGTATCTTTCCCCATTGTTAGTTTGGTTTTGTGTTGTAATTTCATTGCATATCAGTGTTCCATTATTCCATTTTTTAAAAAGTTGGTTGCTTAGGGTTTTTTTCTTGCATATTTATTTCTCTGCAGAATATTTGCTTAGTTAAATGATAAGAGGTTTGCATTTCCAGCAAGCTATGTATTCACTGGGGAAATTCAAATGAAATTGTAAAAATATAATTAAGAACGCAAACAATAAATTGTTTAACTTGCTGTAGGCATCTTTAGGTTGGAATGACTAGGAAAGGTTCTGGTTAATTAGAAGCAATTTGTTAGAAACCTGAGTTCTTTTTTTTATTTCCTAGATTAAAACTCTGTTCCCAGCTGGATGCTTATAGGTGCAGGAAATGTAATTGTGAGATGATTAATTGCAAAAAGGCAGATAATTAGAGTTCATATGGTATGTCAAATATAGCTCAACTAAAAGCTTGTCTGCCTGTTGAAAGAGATCAGCTGAAATGGAAGTTGCATAATACTGAACAAGGAATGTTTGTGGAGCTCTTTGTGATCCATTGGGTTGATGTCAGTAGGGTTGGTAACACGTTTGCCATGAAGTCTAGTTCTAATTTTGAATTTCTCAGGGTTTTTCCACATGAAGAAGTGGTAACTGGGTGGTAACTCTACCCTGTCTCTTAGAGGAGAAGTGCTGCTTTCTTTAAAAAAAATGCTTTTGAAGCCTTTGCTGGATTATAGTTACACCAGAGTGAAGAGTGTTCTAAAACTGCTTCTCGGGGCACAATGTGAAAAGTGTGTGTTTACAGGCAGGCATGGCTAGTGGAAATAAGTCATTTTGTCTAGGTGTTAACTCATTTTGTGTGGGATGTTAAACCTCATCTACAAATAAAAGCTGATTCTATAGTTGCACGTTTCATTTCTCTTAATCTATAGCTGCATGTTTCATTTGTCCGAATTGAATGTGTGACATTTGTCTCACTTCATTTTGCATAGTTTTCCGGCTTAGCAATTAGGAGGATACTATAATGTTTTGAAAAGTGGTATCTGCAACAGTTAAACTATGCTTCTTGTGTTTCACATTAGATCTTCTTCCAATTTTTTTAATCACACAGATGACAATGGTTAAAAGATTCCTTGCTTTATGGAAATCAGTGGCTTCTGTTTAAATTGCTTATTAGCTGCTGTAAAGTCCTCAAAAACTCTTTGGGGTTTTTTGGGGGGGAGGGGTGTGACATTTTGAGATGATGCTTTGTATTTTTGGATGCTGTGAAATCTTTGCCTTGCCCTTGCCAACCTGAAAAACATCCTGCCTTCATAAAGAGTTGCTAACCCCTGGAAATACTGCTTTACAAATTCAACTAATGACCCAAATACAGCTTGTTTTGTTGTGTTTGAGTTGTATTAAAATAACACACTGTATTTATATTGTCATTAATGATATGCTCATTTTGATAATGGAGCTGAAGTCTCTTAGCATGGAGTCCTTGGGGAGATGCTGCATTTTTTTTAACTAAGTATTGTTCTGGCTCCTTTCCTTGATTGGCCCAGAAATAGCAATCAGCTGGGGAGCAGGATGACATGCCTCTTAGCAATCCCTTTTATCTTTGAGATGAGTATCAACATTGTATGCTTCCTAATGGAAGTGTAATTTAATGAAATCTATTGGGTAAACATACTTCAGATGTTCAAAGGAGGTGACAAAATTTTTGCTGGCAGCCAGGACCTGGCTGGTTTCCAGCTTGCCTTTAGCTACTATGCATATAGCATAGAGAGAGGCATTTAAAATAGAAATACAAAGTATTATTTCCATTGTTGTCCCCTCCGCTCACATTTATTTCCCTTAATTTTATTTTTGTGTGATACTTTCTGTGCCAGTGTCTTTTCACATACAACCTTTTCTGGCATATCAGTAGACACATTTGGTGACTTTTTTTTTGGAGGGGGGAGGGTTCTTATTGTGATCAAAACCAAACACTCGTGCGCACACCACACCGGTTGATAATCTGGAACGTAGGACTGAACTCAGGGGAGGTTGCTGGCACAAAGTGTTCTGTACACATCAGAGAAGAGGGGAGAAGAAAAACTATATTGCCTTTAGTCAGTACTTCTGTGAAAAAAAACCCCACAACTTTCTCTGTAGACCAGTAAAATTAAACATACTGATCTATAGATTAGGAGAGAGTGCTTGTGTTTTATCATTAATATTTGCGGGTGCAGAACTATGTTCCCCATTACATTTACAACAGATGGCTAAATAGAAAGCAAGAGCTTAAACTGCCACAATTTCCTAAAGCACAGGATTGCTGAAAGAAGATTGTTGCCTATATCCTGATTAATCAGTCTTCTCACATCCAAATATGTTAAAAATAACCCCACAATCAGAGTTAAAATGTTGTCACCTTAAACATGCACTACATTGGACAGTTAAAAAAAGTTCTTGCTTAGAAGACTTGGGGGGAAGTATTTGAAGAGAAAAACATTAGACACCAGATATATTTGAATATAATCAATGTGTATATTAAACATGGAATTTATCTTCCAGTGTAAAGTCTAGGGCAGGTAGTCTTTTAACAAAGGCTTCTACCCTGAAAACAATGTGGATACAGGGATCTTCAATGGACAACCATTCTATCCGTTTGCTATTCTTTCAGATACTGATAAAATCTTGCATATGCCCATCCAATATTCTATTTATTTCTGCAGGAAAACCATAGCCTAATATTTATAAAACTGAATTAATTCTGCTATGTTAGCTGAACATTTGTGGCTAAGGTGTGCTGCATCACTTAATTACTTGGATTAAAAATTTATTCAAGAATTTATTCATTTTGGTTCAAAGATTTTAAAAGGGTTAGTTTTAATTTGCTACTGTTAAAAGGTAAAGATCCTGATAAATGAAGTAGTATATTTGGCACTGTTTACAGTTTGAGATCAATTTAAGTCGCAGTGGAAAACATAGTAATTGATTATTGCATTTCTATGCCAATCTTCCCTCAGAATGACAGACATGTGTTTTTCCCCAATCCTGTGGGATACCTTAGACTGTGAAGCATTAAGAGAACCTAGATTATTGGCTGAATTTCATGCTTTGAGTATAGATTTGAACCCAGTTTTGCTGGCTGATGTTCAGTTCACTAGCCATTTGTATCACACAAGTAAAATAAAAGGGAGAGCTCAGAAAACAAAATAGAAACTTTTGTACAATTACAGATGTCCTGGTGTTACTCTTGGTTTTATGTGGTATCTCTAGTTATTGTTTTATTATTTACATTTTATATCTTTTACTTTACGCTGAGAGCTCTGGTTTTTAGATGGTCTAAAAGTCCAGTATATAACATATAACATAACATAACATAACATAACATAACATAACATAACATAACATAACATAACATAACATAACATAACATAACATAATGTGGTAGTAAACTAATGGTTAAGATTACTACGTTGATTGTAAGGAAAAGATTTTGTTGTTATATAAATAAGCTTAGATTAATGCAATTTATGGTGATTGTGTGCCTCTTTAATGTCTTCTGTATTTATTAAATATGTGACAACAGCTGGTATGTGCACAAGACTCATGTAGTGTCAACTTTATCACATTGTCGCCTAAACATAAACCACTCACTATTAACTACAAGATGAACTTTGACCCTCATTAATTCTACCATGTTGTATATTGAAATATGTGTTGCACCCTGTCTCTAAGCATCATGACAGTTATAGCATACAGGAAATGACTGTATTCATGCAATCATAATTAGTCACTTGCCCATGTAACCTGTTTTGGTTAATGAAGTTGAGGAGCGGAGATTTGTTGTTCTGAAGATAGATTATCTTGCTGTCTTCATGGATTTGTAATTTACAGTGCAGTGTAAAGTATCCAGAAGTGTTTGGGTATAAGAGATGGATGATTTATAGCCTTATCCAGCTCAAATTTTCCTTTTTTAAAAAAATCCCATCTTTCTTACTCTCTCCTCCTCAGTTGATCTACAATTTCTTAATGATGCTCAAACTAGAAATACAGACAAGATCAAACCATGAACTTGAAGCTAGAAGTGTCAAGGAAGGAAAGGAAAGGAAGATAGACCTTGTCACTTGGTTTCACTCAGATAAGGCTTGCACTTGAACTATTTCATTGCAGAAATAGATTTATATAAAAAGTACATATGACATAAAATGAACTTGTTAAAGACTTTCATCTATTAATTATGGTTTTATATTCTGCTGTTATTTTAACATTTTGTGATTCCTTGGGTTAATTTTAATTTTTAAGATTCTCTTGTTTTTAGCTGTCTTGAACTCCCAAGAGTAAAGGCAAGATATTATTTTTAATATATAAAAATGCATTCTGCTACAAAGGGGCAAGGAATGTCAGAGCACTGTTGGTTTTCAGCATTGGACACAGGCAAATAATATAGTCCTAAGCTTCTCTTGGCAGAAAGATAAACGCCAACAGAATGGAGTGGCAGCGATCTCCTCACACCACTGCATCCCCCTCTGTGTATTTCCAAAATCAATTGGGGGGGGCAGGAAATGCCTTTAAATCCAGGGCCTGGGTTGCATAGTAGGGAGGCAAGAGTAAGAACATATGTGCCAATTCCCAGCGGAATGTGTGTGGGAAGAGTAGATATATTTCGTAAAGTTTCTAGGACGTTCATCTGTACATTTGGCAAACAAAAGTCTTTAGCAGTTTGAAAATCTTATTTATTTATTTAATAGGTTTATAGACTGCACTATATTGTAAGATCTCAGAGCAGATTACAAAGCTATGTAAAACAATGTTAAAACAGAAAATTTTAAAACAATTTAAAATTAAACTGTTTAAACATATAAAATTAAAACTATTGCAATAAAAAACATGCACAGGCCAAAGTGTTCTAATAAGTAAGCATTTTTTTTACTTGGTGTCAGAATGACACCAATGTTGACACTGGTCAGTCCTCCAAGGGCATTGTGCAGTTGAGGTGCTACTGTACAGCCAAGAAGGCCCTCACCCATATCTCCACATAATGAACAATTCCCCATGGTGGGACATGGAGGTGGGCCTCCCCAGCAGATTTTAGTGATCAGATAGGTTTAATCATATTTTAGTGATCAGATAGGTTGAAGAAGCAGTGCTACTTCAAACGTCCAGGTCCCAAATCATTTAGGGCTTTATAGGTCACTGCTGGATTGAAGTGTTTTGCCAGCCCGTGCAAATCCTTCAGAACCTATGTCATGAAACTCTGAAAGATGTTTCTGTTAGCACTTCAGGTGCTGCATACTGTACTTGCTGCAGCATCCATTCATCTTGAAGAGCAACCCAACATAGAGTGCATTGCAGTAGTCTAACCAGGAAGTACCAGGGGATGGACTACTCTAGCCAGGTTATTACTGTCCAGGAATGTCCATAGTCATTATTTTTTCAACTTATATATTTCTCCATAGTGCTGAAGCAGACCAGTCAAAACTTGCCACAGGCATTTGAAGCCACTGAGCTCACTTGAGTCTCTAGAGACAAGGTTGCACCCAGGAATACCCTAAACTAGACACCACCTTCTTTGTAGGGAGAGCGACTTCATCCAAACAGGTCTTCTACCCAGTTCCCAGACCTGGGAATCACAAACGCTTTGTTTTGTGGAGATTCAGCTCTAGTTTATTGGCCCTCCTCCTCAACTTCTGAAACTAATGATTTCCAGGAGAAGATGGTTACAGTCAAAAAACAAAAGAAAAAAATGTAGCAAATTAAAGAATACTATATTTTATTTGTCATAAGATAGTAGACTGAGTAGGTAGGTATGCATGCCTCGGTGGGAGAAAGATATAGAGGAACAGAACTGCAAGAAATACAGACACTGATGGCTATCTTAATAAACAATTATATGGGGCAACAGACATTCAGCATTGAAACTTTGTCAGTTCCAAGTATAAAGGGCAAGAGTTTAATTTCTAAATTAACTCTTATGGGTAGGAGTAACAGAAATAATAGAAATGCTTAAATTGCCTAAACAGTGGTAATTAAACAGACAAAAGCTGAACAGTAATGCAGACATCTCTGAATAGGCGTGTTGACTGACATGCCTAGTGAGATGAAAAGTGTTCTTGTTCAAGACATCGGACATAAAACTGAATGTCTGGACTAATTTTAGTTCACCTCTTTCCTTTTGTCTGAGAATTTCTTTTGTTCAAGGATAACCATGTTCCTATTTGCACGCATGCAGTTATTGCAGTTTTTCAGGATTAGGCTGCCCAATGTGAAGAAGAAAATGGGATGTCTGTAGATCATAGTATTGTTCTATGTGAACTAGACCTTTTATTTTCAAGTAGTTCCTATTTTTAAACCTATTTGATAATGTGGCTTATATACAATTGCTAGTCCCAATTAAAGTAGGCCCACCAAACCAGTGAATCATACATTGTTACATTGGTATTTATCCTGCAGTTCCTTCATACAATTTTAGTGTTAAGTTTTCAAAAAGAGAATAGATGACTGTGTGCAAAATTGCACCAATTCTTTTTACATCCTTTGTTATGTATGTCTGTAGTTATTTTACAGTTGGCAGAATAATGAAAAAGCTGCCAAAATGTAGCAAACAAATTTGCAGTTAATTGGAGACTCTTGAGAGTTCCCTGGACTGCAAAGAGAACAAACCTATCAATTCTAAAGGAAATCAACCGCGAGTGCTCATTGGAAGGACAGATCCTGAAGCTGAGGCTCCAGTACTTTGGCCATCTCATGAGAAGAGAAGACTCCTTGGAAAAGACTTTGATGTTGGGAAAGTGTGAAGGCAAGAGGAGAAGGGGACGACAGAGGATGAGATGGTTGGACAGTGTCATCGAAGCAACCAACATGAATTTGACACAACTCCGGGAGGCGGTGGAAGATAGGAGGGCCTGGCGTGCTCTGGTCCATGGGGTCACGAAGAGTCGGACACGACTAAACGACTGAACAAACAAACAAACAAATAGGTGTCAGCAAAGGTGTTTTTTTTAAAGTAAGTAATATTTTACTTTAAAATAAGTGAAATTAATTTGTTTATTCATGTGAATCTTATTGCAATTCCTGGATGCAATGTATGATTTTGATTTGAAAAAGTTTTTTTTTTCTGGGATCCATGAAAAAAATCCTGAATACAAAATCCAAAAATAATCTCAAGGAGACAAGAGGGAAAGTTCTGAGAAAGAGCAAGGCACAGAGGCAGGCAGCTATAAACAAGCAGCAAAAGACAAATGGTGCCAGGAACTTGCACAACACAAGGAAGAAGTGAAACAAAGAAGGAACTGTCCTAGTGGATTCCAACAAATCCAATCTCTTTTGCAGCTTCAAAATTCCTGCAGAACTCCACATTTATGATTGGTTGCTGATATCAGCTTTACTGACACTGATAGATATTCCTGGTCAGTTTGAAATACAAGGAGTGAAAAATGAAAGAGAGAAACATTAAATAACAACAATACAATAATAACAATATAAATAATAATCTTAGAACTGCACAGCTGGAAGGGGCCATATGGATCGAGTACAGTCCTTGTCAGGGAGGCACAGTGAGGAATCGAAGTCCCAGCCTCGTTAAAAGAAAGCATTCATATTTAAGAGGCTCTCTACTGGAAATTAAGGGAAGAACATAAAACGAAAGTAAAAGCCTCTTTCTATCGCCCCTGCATGTTAACTTGAAAGTTCCATTCCTAGTCTTCATTTCAAATATCAGGACTTCATATTATGTTAATACATCCTAACCTGGCATTAAAGTCCCCACAAATTAAAACTTGATAGCTAGGTATTTGAAAAGAAAACTAGCAATTATTACCCTAATTATTACATTCTTTGCACTGAGAATCAGAAAAGTATGCATTAACAAATATCAAGAGGCCAAGACTACAATTACACAGTTCTTCTACAGTAGTCACATTGTTTAGATATAGTGCCTGTGAAGCGTTCACTGTCTTTCACATCTAGGTATTGCAGCATATCATTGTGATGTTTGTGTTGTCTGAGGATGTGGACAGGATCTTTGGAGAGATGAAAGCCATCACATGTGTGCTGGACCCTTGCTCTTCCTGGCTTATAAACATAATGAGAAGGAGACTAGTTGAGTGTGTTAAGAGAGTGGTGAATGTTTCCTTTCAGCAAGATCTTAGTTTTAAAAAGCCCTCCTTGAATCACACTGTACCGGATAACCATTTCTGGGCAATGATTTGGAATGTGTGGTGGCATCTCAGCTCCAGATGTTCCTGAATGAAGTGGACTATTTAGATTTATTTCAATCTGGATTCTGGCCTGATTATAGAATAAAGATAGCTTTGGTTGCCTTGGGGAATAACCTACACCAAGGACTGGACAGAGGAAGTGTATTCTCTGTTGGTTCTGCTGGACTTCTTAGCACCTTTTCATACCATCTACCATTACAGTGGTGCCTCGCTTTATGATTGCCCGCATTACAATGAAACTGCTTAACGACGATCTTTTTGCGATCGCAAAACGATGGTCTGAATGGGGGAATTTCGCTTTGCGATGATCAGTTCCCTGCTTCGGGAACCGATTCCTCGCAAAACAATGTTTTTTGAACAGCTGATCAGCGGTTTCAAAATGGCCACCGGGTGATTAAAATGGCTCCCTGCTGTGTTTAGGGACGGATACAGGCAGCGAAAATGGCCGCCGTATGGAGGATCTTCGCTGGACAGTGAGTTTTTACCCCATTGGAACGCATTGAATGGGTTTCAATGCGTTTCAATGGGGTTTTTATTTTCGCTTTACGATGTTTCCACTTAACGGCAATTTTCCTTGAACGGATTATCGTTGTTAAGCGAGGCACCACTGTACATAGTACCATTGGTATTGTTGAGATTGTGAAATTAGACTATTGAGCAACAAAGAAAACCTACAAACAAGACTTCTCTATACTCACCTACTGGGGGTCGGGACTTCAGTTTGAATTTCATATAAATACAGTGGTGCCTCGACTTATGAACTTAATCTGTTCCAGAAGATGGGAGTAAGTTGAAATGGGCATAAGTCGAAGCACCATTTCCCATTGAAATGCATCGAAATGCAATTAATCCGTTCCGGCCAAAGGAAAAAAAATCGCATACACACAGAAATCACTGCAAGACCCGTTGGAAATGCGATTAATTCTTTCCGGCCGAAGGGGGGGGGAAGGAAAAGTAAGCAGAGCATGCAAGACAGATGGAAATGGGGGGAAAGCAATGCAAAAAGCAAGCAAAGCATGCAAGACAGATCGGAAATGGGGAAAGAGCAATACAAAAAGCAAGCGAAGCATGCAAGACAGATCAGAAATGGGGAAAAAGCAAAGCACCAACAAACAAATCCCCAAGACCCATCAGAAATGTGGCGGGGGACTCCAAAAAGCAACCAAACCCCCAAGACCCATCGGAAATGGGGAAAAACTCCAAAAAGCAACCAAACCCCCCCAAGACCCATCACAGCACAGAAACATAACCCTCCCAGCCCAAAACCATGCTGCAAAAACACCCAGAACAGTTTTTAAAAAGCAGAAAACAGCACCTTATCTTAACAGGTAGCCTCCTCTGATCGCACGCTCTCTAACTGCTGGGGCTAAGGAGCTACAAAGAAGCAGCCTCATTGCCACCTACAGTTAGCAATTTGAATTTCCCGCTTCCCCCCGCTGTAACCCTGGCAATGTGAAATGCAAGTATAACTTGGAAATTTGAACAGCAGAGGTTTCTTCAGGTTAGACATGTAATCTTCAAAATGAGAAAAAAAGAGAAAAAAAGTAATAATTCTAAGTACTGTAGCAACATACTGAATGCCCATTGGAGGTTACTGCAGAGTGATTTATGAACTCCTATCGAGTCCCATGTAACCTTCCTAGGTAGCAGAGTACAGTATATGGAAAAGTCAATTGGGTCTGCAGCTGTAGTAACTCCCATAGAGAATGCATGGCATTCTCAACTGAAGCAGAGTCAATGGGTCTGCTAGGTTAGAACAAAATGAAGATAAGGAAAAATGTTATTGTTTCCTTTTATCAGCAAACATTCACTTCTGTAGCAGAGTCTGTGAAATTTTGCATTAGCCTTCTAGTACTACACTGCTAGGGTGGAAGGAAAATACAAACAGTAGATAAGGATATATGCAGTAAATATCCATGTCTTTAAAGGGCTGGTGTAATGCAAGCAAGATGCCAGCCAGCAACAAATTACTTCAGCGAGCTGAGCTGCAACAGAGCAAAGCTGGGCCAAGAAGATGCTGGGAGTTAAAAAAAACAAACAGCAGCTGGAGACAGCAGTTCAGAGGCAACATGCAGAAATCATAGATTTTCTGCCATAGATTTTAACTGGCAGATGGATAGGTGAGCGTATAGAAAATATATTTCAAGTATGTTCAAATATGCTAAAAGGATAAGAAATGTATTCCAACTTTTATTAATTTTCACTTTTTTACAAGATGTGCTTTTAAAGGCTATAAACTTGTATTTTGGGATTGAACTAAGATTTTAATTCTTGTTTGTAACTTTTAAAGCTAAAACATATAACTGTTATATATTTGTCTGACTTAAGTATTTAAGTTTAGTCTTCATATATTTTTAAGCATTTGACCTACAGCTTTTGCTCATATGAATAGAAGCAATATTTTTATTCTCATTCTCTGAAGAAGAAATGGAGCCACATTTTTGCAAGCCAACCAGGGGATCAAACTGATTAATTAACTGCACCTTGACATTTTTGGCAGGCTAGGCAGAAGCAAGTAGATGACTGATACTGTACCTTGATACCGAGATGAACTTGGATATGATTCTCATGATTATCTAATTCACACTAGTATTTAACCATTTCAGGAATAAATGTAAGCTGTGACATACCTACAAGTACAAACTATACTAAGTTCTGTAGTGCTCTGAGGGTTTTGTTAAAAGTCCGCACCAGAACCTTAAAAAGTCTAGGAATTTAAAAAAAAGTATTTGAGTGGTGCAGAAAATAACATAAAAGTAGGTCTCAGGCAAGTCTAAGGAAGACATTCACCAATCTAGTGACTGTGTCTGTGGAGATCCTTTCCCTGATAGCCCTGTTACTGGACTTTGCTTGTTGATGACATTCAATGAAGATACATATTTATAGCTGATGAATACACTAGATTGCATTATTAGAAGAGAATTTCTAGAAGCAAGAGGACAACTGACAAATTTCTGAAGTTAACGAATAACTTCAGAACCAGATTTAGATAAAGAAATCTTAAATTAAGGGTAGAATACTTCATGTAATGAGAAACATGAACTACAGATTGTCACCTCTGAAAATACAAGAAAATAAGTGGGAAAAGAAGTTACTGACTGAAGAATTTTGGGACTGGTTTGGATGTAAGCGCCACATCATTGTTTACACTGCTGCAGCCAAAGTCTGAGTAGTCATGATGATGTCCATACCTCTGACAGGAAAAGAGTAAGTAAAGATAATTAGATATCCCAACAGCCACAAGAAAAACTCTGTATTTGAAGCACCAAGGTTTTAATGAGTGACAAAATGGCTCAGTTGTACTGTAATGTGGTTCAGAAGGAAATAGCAAAAAGAAAGCTAGATCATTGCCACAACGAAGGTAAAGAGCTTAACCCTCTATTTCAGCACTCAAATCTTTATTCCAGTTTAGAAACTGTCACCTCAGTATATCAAGTTCATGTTGTAAGGTAGGTTGCATATTAAGAAGGCTTTTTGGTGCGCTGTGCATATAATGGACGAGACCAAGCCTTTATTGATTTAGATGTATAAACAATAATTATCAGTGGCTTTGGAGCACAGGGATGCTAATTTATACTTGATCAGCACAGGTAAGTTCACTTTTAAAAATGCTTCTTCAATTGCAGCTATATTAGAAAAGTTCATATTCAGAGCATGCTTTCTTCTTGATGCAATTTAACTTGATGTTATTTGTCTCTGTATAAAAGTTCCATTTAGACAATATTTATTCATTTATTTAGTCTCATTTATAAGCCATCATAACAGGATTCAAGGTTAAAACAAGTAAAATTAAAACATAGTAAATAGCACAATTAAAAAAACAAATTATCATAATAATCAAATATGTCAAGTGATTAAAAGCATTAACTTTAAAAACCAACAAACAAGCTGAAAAGCTAAATATTTAATATTATAGTTTGGGATTACTGAAATAAGAGGACTGAATGGCAAGGATGAACTAGAGTTTGTGCATTTCTGAGGTACTCAAATTTCTCAATTGTGCATCTCAAAGATACTCAATATTCCTAATATTCTTTCATATCAAAACAAATTAGCTAATTAACTAATAAGGAAATGCATAGGCATGAAAGGTAGTCAAGTTAAAATAATGGAAAAGTACTTATTCTTCATAAAACAGTTGAGAATCCTGAACCTATTAAACACACACAAACAAGAACACCTGATAAAATTCATATTACATTTTGAAAGTCATATGTGATATGTTGACTTACTTCTCATCTTTTCACAGTATTGATTTCACTGAGTCAAGTAATTCACTAGTTCCAATTTATAATTATACCAGTGTGTGTTCTTCTAGGCCCATTCTAGAGAATAAATCTGAAAATGCATCTTTAGGCAAAAATATGTGATAATAAGGCCATAAGTGTTGCCTGTCTATGGCATGCTATAAGAAGATACTTTCAAAGTTATTAATAGTTTTGTAATATTTCTACAAATAATTTTTATGTAGACAAATAATATAGGGGCTGAAATCCTATTGTGAAGTACTTTTCCTAAGGACAGTTGCATAGGTGGCTTTCACATTTTGGCATTCAACTATCATATACCCAAGTATGCAGTGAAGTGCACAACTTGCCCATGGACATAACTTCTGTTGGTGTTGCATAACACCAATAAGCCTGCTATCAGTATATAACTGTAGACTCTGATGGTGGAACCAAATGTGTAATCATAGACAGGAATCAAATTCCACAGTAAAGACAAACTAAAGGAAAGATGCACAAGATATTCACTGCCCTGCTTCTTACTGAAGCATATTATGTACTATAATGAATGACAGACAAAATAAAAGGCATATAGCATTCAGTTGTTAGCTCCATATCTTACAAGTATAGCAGAATGTTCATTCATTCACATGCTAGTCTTGAAAGCTCTCCAAAACAGCATGAGCAAGAAAGGTTCAACTTAAATAACTGAGTGGGTTATATCTGGACTAGCTATTTAGGCTGGCAGTTTCTGGGAGTTTTAGTCATCTTACTCAAATTATCAGTGCAAGAAAGAATTTTACATGGATAGTGTCAATGCCCCTGTATTCAGTACATAAATATGTAGGTTAGATCCCAGACCACCATATAACCAGATGGATTCTAGCAGTTGCAGTCCAAAGAAGTTAGCTTGGGGATTCCCAGAGTTGCCTCAAAACAGGTGCCCTAACTTAAATGAATGCATAGGTTGTATGTCAACTAGCCATGTAGTTTCAGGGATTCTGGGAATTTTAGCATGCTTCTTAAAACAAAATGATCAGAGCTAGAAACATGAAATTTTGTTCAGATTGTACTGATTTCTCAATTAAAACAAAACTGATTAGTTAAATCTTGGTGAGCTGTGCTTGCTGGTGAGTTTTTGGAATTTTAATCCAAATATGTTACATTTCCATCCTCTTGAGTACTGGGTTGAGTATTGGCTGATTGGAGAGCGAGAAAAAAGAGCAGCATGACAAAAACAATGCTCAGATAGGAATAGAAGAGGGCAACTGAGCACTGGGGGTGGGGAGGGGAGGTGAGATTTTTCCAGTCCAGGCTAAGGAGTATAAATTCTCTACAATGTATACAAGTAGAATCACAGAATCATAGAATGGAGTTGGATTGTGCCTATAAGACCATGGAGTCCAGTCCCCTGCTTAGTACAGGAATCTGAATCAAAGTATATCTGACAAATGATTGTCTAATTTTCTCTCAGATGCTTCTAGCATTGGAGTGCTCACTAACTTCTGAAGTAAATGGTTCCATTGTCATACTGCTCTAAGAGTTAGGAAGTTTTTCCTGATATTCAACTGAAATCTAGCTTCCTGTAACATGAGCCCATTATTATGTGTCCTACACTCTGGGATGATTGAGAGCAGATCCTGCCCCTCCTTTGTATGACAGTCTTTCAAGCATTTGAAAATTATTATCATATCTCCCCTCAGTCTTCTTTTCTCAAATTCCTCCAGCTGCAAAAGCTTTCCAACTCCTGTGCCTCATAGACATTTTCTACTATTGTACTTTCCCCACTAGCCTAATAATGATTCCAATATAAAAGATTTAAAACCAAACCACTGGGTTGTCGATCGAAAGGTTGGCAGTTCAAATGTGCGTGACGGGATGAGCTCCTGTTGCTTATCCCAGGTCCTACCAACCTAGCAGTTTGAAAGCATGCAAATGTGAGTAGAGAAATAGGCATCACCTCGGTGGGACGGTAATGACCTTCCGTGTCTACTCATGCCGGCAATGTGACCACGGAAAGTGTCTATGGACACACACTGGCTCTTTGGCTTACAAACGGGAATAAGCACCAGCCCCTAGAGTTTGACAGAATTGGACTTAATTGTTAAGGGGAATCATTTACTTTTACCTATGTTCTTATTTGTGCATTTGTATCCCACCACCCTCACAGCGGGAACATGGGAGAGGGCCTTCATTGCCTCTGCTTCCAGATTCTCAAAGTCCCTCCTATAGGAGGTTGGGATGGCCCCATCTTTGCTATCTTTCCACAAGCAGAATAATATGTTTCTCTTCAGACAGGAATTCCTTTAAATGACTGGTTGATCAAGTGAATTTTTAAAGGGATCATTTTATTCTGTGTTTTACTTGTGTTTTTAATATTTTTCTTATTATGAGTTTAATATGTGAGCCATTTTGCACAGCGGGTGGCCATTTTGCGACCCGCCGATCAGCTGTTCTAAAACCATCGTAATGCGAAGAATTGGTTCCCGAAGCAGGGAATCGATCGTCATAAAGCGGATTTTCCCCATTTAAACATCGTTTTGCGATCGCAAAAGCGATCACAAAAGCCTCATCATAAAACGGATTTGTCATGGAACGGGGTAATCGTCAAGCGGGGCACCACTGTAAGGCCATATGAAATCTTAGGATCGAAGTTATGTTCATGAAACATTCAGAGCTTTAGTAATAAGCCAGTGAATGGTATGCATTCCTTCTATTTAATGGAGGTAGTAGAAACCCTCTTCATTCTCTAATGGCTGGCTTTAGATGTGGGAGCAACAGGTTTGCAACTACATCATGGGGGTAGCTTTTGCTGACCTCTTGGTCACCTATGACATTGTTCATCATTATGTATTGCTGCAAAAACATAAGCTAACAAAAGTAATAGCATCGCTTTTGCAAAATTTCAGATTTTTCATTAATTTTCAAGGACAACACAGTCAAGGGAGGACTCAAAAGAATTTTCTGTTCCATGAAAGTGCGCTGGCTGCTTGCTTGCTTGCTTGCTTGCTTCTTTTCTTTTTTTTAACCCCTTTCTCCTTAAAAAGGACTCAAGGCGTCTTATGTCCTTAAAAGACAATATTTAAAGCTGAAAACAATGAGTATACATCGGTGGTTTACATAATTAAAAGACAGTATTAAAGCTAAAATAATAAGTATGCAAATACTAAAAAGGAACAAACAAAAATTACTCTGACAGATGGTAAACACAAATAGTACTAAAGACTCACTGAGAGCAGTAATTCATAAGAACCCATTAAACAATACTCCTGTACTCATCCATGTAGCCAGTCAGTCATGTAGACAGTCACTGAGAGAAGAACAGCAAAGATGGGGCTAGTTTGGCTTCCAATGGGAGGGAGGGAGTTCCAAAGTCTGGGAGCAGCAACAGAGAAGGCTCTCTCCTGTGTCTCCATCAGATGCACCTGTGGGGGTGGTGAGACTGAGAGAAAGGCCTCACTTGATGATCTTAACACCTGAGCTGGCTCATAGTGGGAGACATGGTATTTGAGATAGCTTGGAGCCAGGCCATTTAGGGCTTTATAGGTAAAAAATAGCACTTTGAATTGTGCCCGAAAACATATTGGCAGCCAGTAGAGCTGCTGTAATAGGGAGGTTATGTGATCCCTGTAACCAGTCCCAGTTAGCAATCTGGCTGCTGCGTTTTAGAACCACAGAAGTTTCCTGACACTTTCCATCAGCAGGCCCACATAGAGGGAGTTATAGTAATCTAGTAAGGAACTAACTTGGATGCTTATGACAGTGGCCAGATCAGATCTCTCCAGAAAAGGACATAGCTGGCATACTGGTTCTAGTCATGCAAATGCACTCCTGGGCACTGCCAAAACCTGGGCATCCAGGCTCAGAGATGAATCCAGGAGCACCCCCAAGCTGCACACCTGTGTTTTCAGGTGGCGTGCAACTCTGTCCAGTACAAGCTGCATCCCTATTCCTTCACCTGCCTTTTGATTGACCAGAAGCACCTCTGTCTTGTCTGGCGTAAGTTTTAGTTTATTCACTCTCATCCAGTCCATTACTGATACTAAACACTGATCTAGAGCTGAAACAGTTCCATGGATTTAGGTGGCAAGGTACAGTTGGGTATCATCTGCATACTGGTGACCCCCAAACTCCAAAACTCTGAACAATCTCTCCCAGCGGGTTTCCTGCAGATGGACTGGAGCCACCATAAAAGAGTGCCCCCAAGTCCTATTCCAGAGAGATGGGTCAGGAGGATACTATGATCAACAGTATTGAAAGCTACTTAGAGGTCCAGCAAAACCAACAGGGACACAGACCCCTTATCAAGTTCCAAGGTGACCAGAACAGTCTTTGTCCCATAGCCAGGCCTGATGCTAAATTGAAATGGGTTTAAATAATTCATCTCATCCAGGAATCCCTGGAGCTGAGAGGCCACAACCTGCTCTAGCACCTTCCCCATGAATGGAATATTAAAAACTGGTCAGTAATCAGTATTGTGGGATCCAAAGAGGGCTTTCCTAACAATGATCTTCCTATTGCCTCCTTTAAGCATGATGAAATCCTGCCTGTTGCAATGAAGCATTCACCACTCCTACCCACTTGGCCAGTCCTTTTCTTGCAGCTTTTATGAACCAGGAATTTATTTATTTAATTTATTAGTTTTATATACTGCCCATCTAGAATGTCTCCACTCTGGGCAGTTTACATAATAAAGACCTACCTGGTCTACCAAACACTTTGTCAAGATACCAGAAGTTTTATTTCTGCTGATGATCTCACACTTGCTGCTCATTTGGTCAGGTTTCAGATTATGGAACATCTGTTATCAAACAAATGAAAAGATCCTGCTGCATATGATAGACCTAAGCCCTAGTCTATTATGACTTAAATATGTGAGCAACAAGCAGTCATCTCAGAAATATTAGGCTACCTGGAAGGTTAGATCATTATTTTCACCCAAATACTTCAGTGTTGCTTTGGGCTGTACACTGACCAAATGCTGCCAAAATACAAAGCAAAAGGTCTCCACAAGAAACAATATCCTTTGAATGCTATCAGGAACCATTTGGAACACACAATCGCAAACACTAAGAATGAAACCCTTGACCCTATGCTACTCTGCAGGCTAATACATTGCCCCACTGTGTATAGTTCAGCCCATGCAAAAGAAGTAAACATAGTACTCAAAGCAGTAGAATTATTACTGAAGCCAACCACTGTTGTTAAAATCAGTCACCAGCAGAAAGGTAGCAGCTAAAAGACTCAAAGCATCTACATCAAAAATGCACCCAGTCTTTAGACATCATCCCACTCCTCCCAAACTAAATCCAAAGAAAAGTTTTTTCAGAACATCGGTGAATCTTGGAGAAATAGCAAAGAGAGCCAGGCCAATAATGTAGAAAGAACAAACTGCTCACCTCTTAAAATGTCTGAAACCTAGGAAGTTCAGTCCCTACTCACACAGAAACCTGAGTTTTTTGGAATTCACTTAATAGGCTATAGACTGGAGTGGGCAAACCCAAAGTGAACCTAAGAAAATGGTGGATTTACACTGACACGTGTGTAGGCATCCTTCAGTCTCGAGAGACTATGGTATCGTGCTCTGTATGGAGGTCTTGGAACAGTGTCTTGTGTGGCTGAGAAGGCCAATTCGAGAGTGACAATCCCTTCCACACTGGAGACAAATCCAATCTGTCCCCTGTCCAGCTCCCTGGTTTTGCTTGTTTCGGGACTGCCTCTTTGCCTCGGTCTGCTGTACAAGTATCTCTTCAAATTGGGAGAGGCCATGATGCACCGCCTGCCTCCAGGCTGAACGCTCAGATGTCAAGGTTTCCCATCTGTTGAGGTCCATTCCTAAGGCCTTCAGATTCCGCTTGCAGATGTCCTTGTAACGCAGCTGTGGTCTCCCTCGGGGGCGGCTTCCCTTCACTAATTCTCCATACAGGAGATCTTTTGGAATCCGGCCATCAGCCATTCTCACGACGTGCCCAAGCCAACGTAGACGGCGCTGTTTCAATATTGTATACATGCTGAAAATTCCAGCTTGTTCTAGGACTACTCTATTTGGAACTTTGTCCTGCCAGGTGATACCAAAAATGCGTCGGAGACAACGCATATGGAAGGTGTTCAGCTTCCTCTCCTGCCGTGCACAAAGGGTCCAGGACTCGCTGCAGTATAGGAGTGTGCTCGGGACACAGGCTCTATAGACCTGTATTTTGGTGTATGCCGTCAACTTCTTATTAAGCCATACTCTCCTTGTGAGTCTAGAGAACATGGTAGCTGCTTTCCCAATGCATTTATCCAGCTCGACATCTAGGGAGAGAGTGTCAGAGATTGTTGAGCCAAGGTACACAAATTCATGAACAACCTCCAGTTCTTGCATAGAGATAGTACACTGACACAGTTTTTTGCAATTATAGAGAAGAACATGTGACTTCACACCAGTGTCTTCTATTTCCTTCAACATGTACTACATGACAGTTTATATTAGCTGGCCCAAATGGGAGGCAGCTATTGGCTGAAATCTGATGTATGTATTAACTGTTTTATGGTGTGTCTAACATGAATAAATGAAGAAAGTGTTATGCATTAATAGCATAGGTATGTTTGGTAGATTCTCAAAAGTGAACGCAAGCTGGCTGGAAGATGATACAAGGAAGGCTGTTTGGAGAGGAAACTAAAACTGTTGCCAAAATATGTGTAAACGTTTACACTAAGTGCAGAAAACTGATCAGTTATTGGTTTCCCTGGGAAAGAAAAATGTGTCCTCATCAGATTGGAAGAAGCAAGAATATGCCACATTTCCAGAATTGACAAGTATTTTAGCATAGCTATCGATTTTGCATGGCATGTACTTCCCAGTAGTGTTTGCCTGCTGTCTAGTTTGAAACAGAGAGAGTGGGAACTTGCTCGTCTTTTAATATGCTGTAGACTTCAAAGCCTAAATATGTCTATAAAGTTATGAAAAAATATTAAACACGGGCAGTTTATTTTTATGCATGAAAGGTAGAGAAGTTTGAGTATGTATACTCTATTTACAGAGTGAATACAACTTTTTTAATGTAATGAAATACTATGAATATATGTTGCTATGGATATGTCAGTTTAAAGTGTCTGCTTGAGGAGAAAGTATTACGTAGAACATATGGTAAGCATTTGTACCCCTTTGTGTTTTCATATCTTGGTTTGCTTGTATGAGAGGGAAATCCAGCCCTTTATTATTACAATTTTAAATAGCAGGCTTATGTGCTTATAAATGTGTTTACATTGACGGGCCTTATCTGTGTAACATCAAGATTACTAATCTGTTTGGCATAGTGAACCACAGTTTGAAAATCAAGTGCTTGTGCCATAAATCTGTAGTTGTTGCAAAAAATACAGTTTTAACAGACACGTAACACAATCCTTGAAGAGTTTTTTTATTAGTCAGTATGAAAATACAGTGGTGCCCCGCATAGCGATGATAATCCGTTCCGAAAAAATTGTTGCTATGTGGATTCGTCGCTAGGCGGGGCAAAAAGCCCATAGGAATGCATCAAAACATGTTTAATGCGTTCCTATGGGCAAAAAACTCACCGTTATGTGGAAATCCTCCATGCGGCCGCCATTTTCGCTGCCCGGTAAGCGAGGAAAGGGCGTGAAAACACAGCAGGCGGCTATTTTCTTTACCCGGTAGCCATTTTGGAACCGCCAATCAGCTGTTGGAAAAACATCGTTATGTGATCATCAGTAAGCGAAACAGCTTACCGATCATCGCAAAGCGATGTTTTCCCATTTAAAACATCGTTATGCAATCGCTTTTGCGATCGCAAAAACTCAGTCGCTATTCGTTAAACGAATTGACATTAAGCGAAGCACCACTGTACTTGCCATGCAGCGTGGTCATCAAACAAAAATAAATGGGTAGAGGAAGAATGATTGTATTTTGGCATCTGAAAATGCCATATCTGAAGGACATAAATATGCTTTAATATAACAGTAGATTAATCCCAGTATAATAGATTCAGACATGCTTCTCACTAATTTTCAAGACTTTCTAGCTGAACTTGTATTTTAAACATAAAATGTAAAATGCCATGGCTCCCTCTTCTTTAAATTAACCTTCAGGTTTTTTTTAGCTCTCATCCAGTTCATTACTGACACCACCTTCCCAACGTAATCTGGTCATGGTTCTATTACTCTCCGCTTGGTGCTACCTTGAAACTATGTAATGCTATATTCTGCTTGCATTGAAGCTTTTTGATCTGTTTCATGCAGGGTATATAACCCCCATCTACCTGAGGACCCCTGCTTGTTGTATGTTTTTATGCCAATAAAGGTGATGATGGTGATGATGATGATGATGATGATGATGATGACATCAAATATGCAATCAGAACTAAAACAGATTTGGGGCATTTAGATAGAAAAAAGAAACAGAGTTGGGTGACATCAGCATAGTGGTGGTACCAAACTCCAAAACTATGGACTGTCTTTATCAGAGGTTTCAGGTTAATAGAACAACTAAAACGGTCTCCATTCCATAGCTAGGCCTGAAAGTTGGACTGAAGTAAATCCAGACGAACCATTTCAGTTAGGAGCCTCTGAAGCTTAGAGGCTTCCACATGCTTTAGCACCTTGCCCGATTATGTAATGCTTGAAGTTGGTCCAGTCTCAGGGATGACCATTTCAATTAAAGTCTTACTACTGATACTTTTAAGCATATTGGAGTTCTGCTATGTTGCAGAGAGAAGTTCACCACTTGCTTTAATGACTTAAGCCAGTTCTATTTACTAGCCATTTAATAAGCCAGAAAGGCCACATGGCCAGCACCAATGTAATGAGGCTCACCTTTACAAGAAACTGTTCATATTGAAAAGTATCCATCATGGATTATGCAAACAGAGAAGTATCACTTATTACTGGATAAACAGGAACATTGTTGTATCACAAGAGACTGTGTATGTCTGGCCAAGAGACTACAACAGCCAAGTCATAATGGAAACAAGCAATTTTATAGGCCAGGTGTTATGCAAATCTATCATAGTGGGCTATTGAATGATTTAAATTCCTGGGTCAAAGCATAGCAGGTCTTTGCTTACTCAGAAAAGCTTCATTGGTTGACTCTGGAGAAAAATAATTAGTTTGTCACTAGCTTTGCCACTAATGCTACGTTTAGTGCCCTACACTTGTAGTATTATGCAATATGGAACTTACCAGTTTAGCACATTAAAATGACTTTAAATTCTTGCAAGCATACGGTTCAAGAGAAACTATGACGGAGTTAATGAATACTATTTTTCTGACATGTGCTCACTGTTTTGTGCCTGCTTTTTGAATACTAATTTGGTAAACTGAAGTCTTTTTGTGGTACAACAGTGGACAGTCAAATAATTTTTTCTCATTCATGAAACAGAACAAAATAATTGAAAGAGGCTGGTGACAAACTGTATGCAGGAGAGTAGTACATTGGTAACATCTTTGTAATCTGGATGCAGATCAAGGAAAATCTACAACTATTTAAATACAAAATGCATTCACCCCAGATTTATGTTTATCTTTATCAGTGGTACTGGAAATGCACAGACTTTTCTTTTCTGCCAGTGTCTTCCTTGTTACTCAGAGCAACAAAATAACTACTGATCTTATGACAAGTCCACAAATACCTGCACCTAACTTGACTGGAAATCCTGCAATTTTGAGTATGTTGCTTCAGTCTTGGCTTTCAGAATATTTGCTGTTACAGCTGTAACGGTAAGAAAATAAAAGGTAATAAATGAATGTGGCGTTCACCCTTATTATGTTAAATAAGTCATGCATTATTCATGGTTTATGCTGATGTGGTTGAGAGGTGGGGCCACTAGAGATGTTAAGAGGTGGAGCCAGGGAGGAGGAGTTAGTTCAGTTGAGTCAGAGTTAGAGAGGGAGAGATAGTTGGGAGATTTGAGGTGTGATTAGTCTGAGGAGTGTATAGAAACCTGTGAATTAAAATAGATGATTGATATAGATGATTGATGAACCTGAAGAAAATACTTATGAATTATTAATGAAACAACTGTAATCAATAAACCTGTTTTAAGAAAAAGTGAGAACTGAATGGACCTTCATCTTTCCTAAGAAAAGTACATTGATAAAGTGATCAACTGGTGGCAACATGTGAAAAGGTGTTTTTTTTATTTTTTTGGTTTGCCCTCATGAGCTCTCTGTTTTGGGGAGATAAACGGGCCACAAAGGGGCAAACATCACAATGGACTTAAATGTTTTCTTTAGATATCAACAGAATAAAACATTTGCATGTTATTAACTGAGTATCTACTCCATGAACCCTGTTAGGCAGCAAACAACCACATATTCAATTTGTAGTAAATTTTCATCCAGTATCTCCAAACTGTTCCCTGGTCCCTGGCAATCAAGAAAAACCACCCATTTATTAGCAACTCTGAATATTTTGCTAAAGCAGTCAGCAAGTCTTCTACTAAAGTTTTCTGCCAGTTCCAAATTTGTACAAAGTATTATCAAGAACTATCATTAATGTTGTTCTTGATCACCCTGAAACACTGCATCCTCAGTGTTTAACTCAGGGAGACAGCTATTTTCAAGAGAACTAGGGTCAAATATTTTCATATGTTATACAAATGATTATATTGCAGATACTGAATGCAAACACCTAGGAGGTCATATTGAGTGTGTAGGGAAAAGAAGTGGCCAGCATGCCCCAAACTGCTGCTGTAATGGGGTAGAGGCAGGGAACAGCCAATGCTGAGTGTGGTTTCATGAGTTTAGAAAACTTTAGCCCTTATGATTTGTCATTTTGTGTTGTTCTGATGTCATTTGATTCAAGACCATTGAAAACTAGAGCTTTTTTGACATCTAAATATCACATGGGCTAAATTTTGAAGATAATACATATGCCAATCGTGTACAGCAAACACCTCATCTTGGAATATTCAATCTTTCTGTATTCTATAACCACCCCATTTGTTACAATATCCTCTTAGATCCCACCTTGTTGTGGATCAATTAAAGTCAACTGGTCATTATGAATGCTGCAGAATTTAAAGAAGAAAAGATGGAAAATTAGACCAATATTGCATATAAATAAGTCTGAATTCTGTTGTACAGATGTTGGGGAAGATAATTTTCGGCTCCTTGTCCTAGGTATATCTCATTTACTAACTATGTGAAATTGGTCATGTGCCACAGAGGTTGTTTCTTTTCCCATTGCTGTTTCCATCTTTATGTCATTAATGTAGCTGTATAGGTAGCTTTTTAAGCAAAATACTATGTCCACCAGGTGTGGAAAGGAGCTGATTGTATTGTAATACCAGATTGTTGCTTAATTCATATGCAACATAGTCCAGCACATGGAAAGTATTATAAATCTATTTGCCATGTGGCTTGTCTGATGATAACATTGTATTAAATTCCCAGGTGAAGTAATTTAAGCAATTGCTTTGCCATGTGTGGACCATGGAAATTAACTTCTCATATGATTTAGTAATAGGCTAACTTCATTGTTATGCTCTGATTAGTCGTTTAGCAGAATTTGTATAGTTGTGGCTACATGTATTCTGCTACACGTGTAAAATTGCACACAGGGGTGGTGCTGCAGATCACAGCTCTTAATTAGTTTAAGCTGAATTAATTCATTTCATTTCTAATTTAACCGTGTTTGTCTGTGAATATATTCAGTTCAGCTGGGAAATGTTAAGACTTGGGTCAAGCAGACAGATTGTTTAAAGCCAAATTGCCAAACAGAACTGAGCAAGTGTATCTGTTTGAACAGGGCTTTAAGAGAATAAGTATGCAAAAATCCTGTTCCTTTACCAAGCAGTGTCTTCTTGGAATTAAATTGTTCCTTGATGTAAACTCCGGGTATTGTGGCACATTTGAAGTAGCTGTCAAAGTGACCAGCTCTGCCCTCTAGTTTTGTGTTGTTGTTTTAAGGTTATGAATTATTATAAGCCAGACTTCACGGCCTCTTTACTTTGTATTCAGAACCCTATGAGAAGAAAAACTCTGTAGCTAAGTTTATGTATGTGAAACAAACATGTTTGTAGCTGCAATATTCTTGTTAAACAATAATCATTTTATTCGCGAAGGCTTTCACGGCCAGGATCTAATGGTTGTTCTGGGTTTTTCGGGCTCTTTGGCCGTGTTCTGAAGGTTGTTCTTCCTGACGTTTCGCCAGTCTCTGTGGCCGGCATCTTCAGAAGACAGCAATCTGTACAGACTGGCGAAACGTCAGGAAGAGCAACCTTCAGAACACGGCCAAAGAGCCCGAAAAACCCAGAACAACCAATAATCATTTTATTATTGGCCAAGATCAAATTTCAGTCTTATTCTTGGCATAGTCTTAGCTTACTTTGGCTCACGCTGTAGAACAGATGAAGGTAACCATCCTAATATGACCTTCCACCATGGTGCACAATAATAATTGCAAGTGGTAAGCTGTATATTATTTGAACCAGAGTTTGGAACTAGGAAGATGCAAATAACAAATTGTGGCTTCTAATCAATTCCTGTTTCTAAGAGCAATGATATAGTTAAACTACTTTGAAGTTGTAACTTAATGAAGAATAATTTTTTGTGGTATTGCTATAATATTTTAGTTACACTTCTAGTTGTTTTTTTGCTTTGAAATGCACTTGGGATCATGTCAATTTGTTTTGCTTTTCTTCCATGTGCAGTGTGAAAACAAGAGAATGTGCTTCTAAATGTTTTTTTAATAAATGATCCCCACCTCCGACCCCTGCCCCCTCAATTTACTTTTCTCTTGTAAATGTAGAGACACATATGTCTGTGAGAAGCATAAAGTATTGTTTCAAAGAGGCTGTTTGGCAACTATTTTCTTGATGTGCTTTTTTTTGTGGGACAACTTTTGACTTCAATGCGTAGACCACTATAGCGAAAGCATGCATCCTTTATCTGCGACTTGCTCCTTTAGTATAGTGGCTATTTAGTCCATTTATGGATGAAACTATATTTATGCAAGTATAACTCCATTGGCATATATTTTGAAAGCAAATGTCTACAAGTTAGGAAATCAGCACTGTTTTTTTCTGGTTGTATGTCAAGTCACGCTATCAGCTATGGGAATGGAAAAACTTTACCAACTTAACTGGCAGCGCCTGACCAATGAAATTTACACTGATGGAGATAGCTGGGCAAGCAGACCTAACAGGATTCCAGCCAGTGAATATTTTCAGTTAGGGAGAAATGTAGTGTTGCACATGTGTGTGCACGTGCAGCCAGTTGAGCATATGGTTGTGTTGTAGCTCTGACTCTGCTTTCAAGGGTGTCCTCTCCTTCCCTCAATGAACTGGGTCTGGATTCGGATGAATAGTGAGCTAGTTTGGCTGGCATGTCTTGATCCTTCCCAACTGTTTGTCAGTTGCTATCCTGTGATTATATGAAGTAAGGTTGGAAGTGCTGCAGGTGCAAAAGGCTCTTTCCATCTATAGTTTGCTGGGGACTAGAGATGGGGACGACTCACCATTTTGGTGAGTTGTCCTGTTTCATGCATTGTCAAAAGTTGACGACTCACGAAGCATGATTGCCCCCATGAACTGATGAATAACAAATTTATTCATCAATTCATGGGAGGGGGTTACTAAATAAAACAAGCACCCCACACACACCACACCCCGCTGCCACCACCACCTCCCCTCCACCCCACTCCTCGCCACCCTGTTTGTCATCATGGCTGTGTAATATCTCACTAATCCCCATGTCAATAATTTTAAATAAAACTGGATTGGGCTACCATATTTCAGAACAAGCAGGAAAAATCATTCAGCTGTTATACATAGATGACCTAAAACTATATGCAAAAAGTTCCACAGAGATAGAATCACTGGTAAACATAGTGTGAATATTTAGTGAAGATATTCAAATGAAATTTGGAATTGACAAGTGTGCAGCTCTATCTGTACACCACAGCAAGATCCAAAAACTAGATGGAATACATAGAGTTTTAAAATGGCAATATTATAAAATCACTGTACCTTGGAATACTAGAAGCAGATAACATCCTATACACAGAAGTTAAAGAATATATCAAAAGACTGCGGAAAATCTTAAAATCAAAATTAAGTGGTGGAAATATAATCAAAGCCATAAACGTATGGGCAGTCCAAGTTATAGGGTACCCAGATGGAATAACAGGCTGGACTCAAAATGAATTAGAAGAATTCAATTTAAAGCATGGAAAGTAATGAGTATATGTCATCCACTACATCCAAAATATAACGTGGACAGATTATAGTTACCATGAAACATTGGAGGTCATGGATATCTGCAAATACATCAGGTAGTAGAGGAGGAAAAAAGAAGCCTATAAGTACAAGTAGAGAAAAATTACTTAAGGTGATGAACATGGAGAATATTTTAAAAACAACAGAAGCAGAGGCTCAAGATAAGAAACAACAATGTGAAAATAATTAAACAGTTGAAAAACAGAAGCCAATACATGGACAACACCTGAGAAATATTGATGGAAAGCAAAATAATCATTCTACATCTCCATGGCTATAACTGGGGACCATTTAGAAAGAAACCAAAGGCTTGATTTTTGCTGCAGAAGAACAAGCACTCCAAACCAATGGGATAAAAACTAAGATTCAAGGAAATAGTGCTAACAGCAAATGTCAACTCTGCCAAGAAAAACATGAAACTGTCTCACACCTCATCTAAAAATGTCCAAAGATTGTGCAAACAGATTACAAAATTAGACATGATAGAGTGGGAAAATTCGTGCCCTGGCCATTAAGGAAAAATTGTAACTTGCCAGCCTCCAAAAACTCATGCGAATATCAAGTAGAGAAGGTGTTAGAAAATGACAAAGTCAAGATCCTGTGGGATTTCCAGATCCAAACTGATAGACACATTGAACATAACACAGAGACATGGTAGTAATAGAATGAAGAAATGTCTGAATCATTGACGTTGAAATTCCAGGGAAAGTCAGAGTTTAAAATAAAGAACTAGAAAAACTGACAAAATACAGTGACCTGGAGATCGAAACATCTTGCTTGTGGATGAAATACACTTCAGTGGTCCCTGTAGTCACCAGGGCTTTGGGAACAATATCAAGAAATTTCACACAGTATTGTAAGCAGTTGCAAATTTCAGAAATAACACAATCAGAGCTACAAAACTAGCAATATTAAGAATAGCTTATATACTGTGCTGATAGTTAACAAATACTTAGGTTTTTGGTTAAAACTTGTATCTGTTATATAATACCAGTCAATGTTTTTATAGTTTTGATTTACTGTGTCTGGTATTTTTGAACAATAATGTGCCATTATGGCAACCCTTTCCAGGGTTTTCTGGGCAGAGAATATTCAGAAGTGTTTTACCATTCCCTTCTTCTGGTGGCATCCTGGAAATGTGCAGACTGCTGAAGGCCATATAAACTGGCTGTTCTGGGATGTACAGTGGAGAATTGAACTCCCAACCTCTGCTCTGTAGCCAGATACCTAACTCACTGAACTATCATTGTGATTTTACATGTCCACATTTGTATTATGTCAAAATAAATTTAAAAAATCAGTATAGGAGTGTTCAAAGTTCTTCTGGTATTTTAATGAATTTATGAACTGCTGTGGCGTTCACCTTTATTATGTAAAATAGTCATGCATTATTCATGTTGTAGGCTAATGTTGAGAGGTGGAGCTGAGAGAGAGGTAAAAAAGGCAGAGCCTGAGAGTGGACAGTCAGAGTCAGAGAAAGAGATCAGAGTGGAGTGAGAGATAGAGTGATATTTGGGAGATCTGAGTTGTGATTAGTCAGAAGAGTGTATAGTAACTGTAAGCTCAAACAAAAGATTGTTATTAATGATTGAGAAACCTGAAGAAGATACTTACGAATGATAATCAAAACATCTGTAATCAATAAACCTGTTTCATTTAAAAGAAAGTGATGAATGGACCTTCATCTTTCTTTAGAAAAGTATGTTGATTTAGTAATCAACAGGTGGCAGCGTATGAAGAGTTTGGTTTGCCTTCAGGTGCTCTGTGGTTGGAAGATAACGAAGGGAAACTAGGGGCAAATGCCACAATTGGTGGCAGCGGTGGGATACGAAGAAATCCAGTAAAGCCTGAGTTTAAAGAGATTTTTAAAGGGTACCTTTTAGACAGAGGTTTGTGGGGAAGAAGTTGGTTACCCACTAGAGCTTTTGGGAAAAGCTTAGTGGTGAGGCTTCTGAAGCCAGATCTAGGGGACTAAGATAGGGAATTACTCTGAAGAAAAAAATTCCTAGAGACTAGTAAGATCCAAGGCTCTGAGAGAAGGGAGTAGTGGTGGATAAAAGCAGAAGCCAAGGATCAGAACAGATCTGAGGGGATAGAAGAAAAAGCAGAGGCTTGAAACAGAAATTTATTTCAGTAGCTGGAATAATAAGAAAGACAGGTCCATTTTAGATTCATTACAAAAACGCTCAAGACTAAGTAGCCCAGATAAATATGCCACCTCAAAGAACTAGAAAGCCGGTAATTGTGGAAACTGATGATCCACAAGAGGCAGAAAGTTTATTACCTCAAGAAATGGAAGGAAATGGAGATCCTTTAGCTCCAGTGGAACAGTTGGAGACTGAGGAGGGTGTCTCAGAGATACAAAGGGATCTAGGCTCCCAGGATATGGAAAAATGGAAGCTAGAACAGGAGTTTAAATTAAGGGAGCTAGCTATAAGAAATCAAATAGAATTGGAGAAGGAAAAAGCTAGGGCTGAGGAAAGAGCTAAAGAACTAGAAATCAAAGCCAGAACTGAGGAGAAGGAACTACAGCTCAGGGAATTAGAGATTGAGAGGGCTGAGGCCAGACAAAAGGAAATAGATTTTGAATTAAGAGAGAGAGAAATGGCAATGGAGCAAGAGAAAAGACAAATGGAATTTCAAATAGAAATGAAAAGATTAGAATTAGCCTCTCAAAATAACAACAACAATAATAGCCCTAATGAGGGAAATTTATCAAAGAAAGATCTAAAGAAATTTCTCCAATATAGAAAAGGTGACTGCCCAGAATTGTTCCTCATTTCCTTTGAACGTGTTTGGTGGGACTTTAAAATCATAGGTGAAGACATGATGGTAGTGCTGAGGTCCCAAATAAGTGGAGATTTACTTGATATTTATTCTCAAATTCTCCTAGATCAGGCTAGAGATTTTGAAGCCTATAGAAAATTGGTGTATTCATACCTGAAGTGAAAATTCCATTCTCTTACCAAAAGGCATGAGGAATCCTGTTCACAGCTAGGAGCTAAACTGCTGCAATGTTTGGAGAAGTGGATGGAATGTGAGAATGTCACTTTTCTTGAGCTGATGAAAAATGTGATTGGGTTGGAAAATTTTACTCTATTTTACCTGGGGAATTGCGTTACTTAGTCAAGGACAAAAATCCCAAGAATCTACTAGTAGCAGGTGAAACATCAGATTACCCTGGGAAGATTTGAAACCACAGGTTCTCTGAGGTAAATTTTAACAGGCCTACTTGGAACAACAATAAGAAGCCTTTTAATAAAAATTACCTGAGCAAAACAACAGGAAAAGGCCAGGGTAGTACTTCACGTAGATTAGTCGTCAGAACCAAATAAATCTTGAGGAAAAGTTTAATAGATCTCCTCAGAATGAGGGAAGGAATTACGAATGCTACAAAAGCAGCAAGCCTGGTCATTTACAATTCAATTGTACAAATAATAAACCTAAAAATGTGGAGAATAATGGCCAGATCCAGAAAGTATACTGCTTGGGGACTGTAGAGGCCTCAGAGGGAAACCATGGCCAAGGTTCTGCCTCCATGGCAAATAAAGCAACTGAGCAAGAAGACATTCGTGTAGCCGCTATAGTCAGGTGTTTTTATGACAATAATCTTCTCAAAAACACTGGTGAAGAGATATTAGTGGGTAAACAGAAGTACATTGTTCTAAGGGACACAAGGTCTCAAATTTCTATAGCCCATCCAGATCTGATAACTCAAGATAACATAATTCCAGGCAGAACTATGACCCTAAAAGGAATTGGGAAGGAAGGAAACTGGTGTTGAAAGTGGCAGAGGTTCAATTAACTTATGGGAATTGGTCTGGAAAGTGGCAGATGGCCATTTCAGATGAAATAACAGCTGCTTTTCTCATTGGTTGGGACTTAATAGAGCATGTCAAGAGTGCTTTTGTACTTACATGCTCAAAGGGGGGCAGAATTCACCCGCTGCAGTAGGAATGGATACTGTAGCAGAGGGAAGCCTGGAGGGAGAGGTTCCCTTGGATACCCAGCTTAATAGTGGTGCTGAAGCTGATCTCATGCTTCTAAAGAGTCCCAGTAAATATAATTTTGCCCAGAAGCAGAAGGAGGATATTATCGGGGGGGGGGTTTGCTTTGAAGCAGCCAGGACACCCACTGTATTGTCTCCTGAATGGCCTGAGAGATTTTGCATGGATAAAAACCTTTTGTATAGGGAAACTTTAGCCACCCCATACAGAGGAAAAGGAGAACCCCAAAAGCAACTATTGGTCCCAAGTAAATACAGGGAGGAAATCATAAATCAAGCTCACAATAGCTTGTTTGGGGCACAGATGGGGATCACACATACCAAAAGAAGGATTTCCCAGAACGTCTTTTGGCCAAGTATGAGTAAACAGATTACATATTATTGCACAACTTGTGATGTCTGTCAGAGATGAGGGACAGGGCAGGACAGAACTAAAGCCAAATTATGTCCTTTGCCAGTCATCTCCATTCCAAAGGCTGGGGATCGATCTGGTAGGTCCTCTGCCTAAGGCCACCAGACGGGGGAATAAGTACATTTTGACCATTATGGACTTTGCCACAAGACATCCTGAGACTATTCCATTACGTAACATGGAAACTGACATGGTGGCAGATGCCTTAATCAGTTATGAGCGAATTGGGATTTGCTAGTGAAATAGTCAGTGATTTGGGAACTAGCTTCACATCCAGACTGATAAACAGGTTATGGAAGGCCTGTGGAATAACCCAAATCAACTCTTCACCGTATCATCCCGAGATTAATGGACTAATTGAAAAATTTAATGGCACTTTAGTGTGCATGATTAAGCCCTATGTGGCAGAGAACCCAAATGATTGGGACTGCAAAATATAACCCCTATTATATGCCTATAGGAGCATTCTGCAAGAAAGCACTGGATTCAGTCCTTTTGAGTTGTTAGTAGGATGGGGGGTGTGCATGGACCTTTAAATTTGCTCTGCATGAACTGGGAAGGCCATAGTGAGAGTTACCCAGAGTCAGTAATCGAGTATATGTACAAGTTGCAAAACACCCTCCAAAGGTCTCTGGAGATAGCAGGAGAGAACTTAGGGGCTGCCCAGACCAAGCAGAAGACCTGGTATGACAGAAAAGCCCGGGAAAAACTTTTGAGCCTGAAGATGAAGTTCTTTTACTTAGGTCAGCCAAGGGTCACAAGCTACAATTAGCTTGGGAGGGTCTCTATAAACTAGTGTCAAAAATTAACAACGTGAATTATGTGATTCAGAAGAAGGAGGGTCGTAAGGTTGTGCATGTCAACATGCTCAAACCCTATTATCGAAGAAATCTCTGGACCATATATGCTATTAGAGAGGACCCGGGTGATAATCAAGACCTCATGTGCTCGGAAGGGAGAGGGGAATTGCATTTTAACCCAGAGGAGGTAAATCTAGGCCACTCCCTTACCTCACAACAGAGAAAAGAAGTAGTGGAGATCATGCAGAAATACCAGACCATCTTTACTAATAAACCTGGGAAAGCCAAGGGGGTAGTCCACTGAACTGACACTGGGGATGCCAGCCCCATAGCCGTCACCCCATATAGGATCACTGGGGATTATGTCGAGAAAGTACAGTGGGAGGTTCAGGAGATGCTAAAGGCAGGGATAATCACTCCATCTGAGAGTACCTGGGCAGCACCCATAATACTCATAGACAAGCCCGATGGTAGCATTAAATTTTGTGTAGACTACCGAACACTAAACCATGTCACCAAGGCTGATGCATATCCCATGCCACGCCTGGATGACTTGATTGAGACAATAGGAGGATGCAATTTCATAACGTGCATTGATCTGACCAAGGGTTTTTGGCAAATTCAGATGCCAAGAGAAAACTGCTTTTCAGAGTCCTTGTTTGAATTCTGGGTCATGGCCTTTGGGTTAAAAAACGGTCCTGCGTCCTTCCAAAGATTAATGGACAAAACCTTATATGGCCTGGGAGATTTTACTGTCGCCTACATGGATGACATCGGCATTTTTAGTCAAATGTGGACTGAGCACAAGGAACATTTAAATCAAGTGCTGCAAAGAATCCAGTGAGCCGGTTTGACGTTAAAAGCAAATAAATGCCAAATTGGGGATTTGGAATTAATATACCTTGGACATTTAGTGGGTGGGGGAGTGATCAAACTCTTGGACTCTAAGATTGAGGCTCTCTCTAAATGGCCAAACCCCACTTCCAAAAGGCAAGTCAGATCTTTCCTAGGACTGGCGGGCTATTATCGGCGGTTCATCCCACACTTCAGTGTGGTATCTGCCCCATTGTTTTGGACCTCACCAGGAAGAAGGAGCTGGAGAACATCAGATGGACCCCTGCATGCCAGCAGTCATTTGACCGGCTGAAGGAGGCGTTAATGACTGGACCAGTCCTCAGCGCACCTGACTACAGCTGGGAGTTCACCATCTTCACGGATGCCTCGAGCATCGGCCTGGGAGTGGTGCTTTGTAAAGCAGATGGAGGAGGAACTTTACACCCGGTAACATACATCAGTAAGAAATTGCAGCCGAGAGAGAAACATCTGGCAAGTATTGAAAAAGAGTGCTTAGCGATTATTTGGTCTTTACAGAAACTCAAACCATACATCTGAGGACGGAAATTTACTCTATGTACTGACCATTTGCCGTTACTGTGGATGAGATCAATGAAAACTAACTAACAGGAGCCTCGTGGCGCAGTGGTTAAAACGTTGTACTGCAGCTAAAACTGTGCTCACGACCTGGGGTTCAAATCCCAGGTAGCCGGCTCAAGGTTGACTCAGCCTTCCATCCTTCCGAGGTCGGTAAAATGAGTACCCAGCTTGCTGGGGGGGCAATGTGTAGCCTGTATAATTAAAAATTGTAAACCGCCCGGAGAGTGCTTGTAGCGCTATGGGGCGGTATATAAGTCCAATAAATAAATAAATAAATAAATATAAACAGATGAGATGGGCTCTTTTGCTGCAGGACTTTGACTTTAATATAAAAAGTGTAAAGGGATCCCACAACATTGCCGCGGATGCACTTTCCAGTAGGCCTGGCGAATGATGCAAGAACAGTGGTGCCTCGCTTGATGACATTAATCTGTTCCAGCGAAATCGCTGTAGAGCGAAATCATCGTCAACCAGAGGAAAAAACCCATTGAAACACATTGAAAGCCACTCAATGCATTCCAGTGGGCTAAATACCTAACCGCCCAGTGAGGATCCTCCATAAGGTGGCCATTTTCCGGTGCCTCTCTTGCGAAAAATCAGTCCTAAAAACAGCGGAGACCATTTTGCACAGTGGGCGGCCATTTTGAGAGCCGACGATCAGCTGTTTTCAGACCATCGTTAAGCGAAAAATCAGTTCCTGAAGCAGGGAACTGATCATCGTTAAGCGAATTTTACCCATTAAAACATTGTTTTGCAATTGCAAAAACCTCATCATCAAGTGGATTTGTCGTTTAAAGAGGTAATCGTTAGGCGAGGCAACACTGAACTTACAAAAGAAACTGGAATGCACTATGATTTACAGGTTAATTACCATATTTTTTGTTCCATAAGATGCACTCCCCCCCCCCAAAAAAAGTGGGGGAGAAGTGTGTGTGTCTTATGGAGCGAATACTATAACCCTCCCGACCCCAACCGAAGCGGCTAGAGGTGCGCGCTGCACGGTGGCTCCCTTTCTCTCCCCCACCCCAGCCCATCCCCTCTCGCGCACTCCCTGGGCTCTGGCTGTTTGCCAGGCCTCTGGACTTTCCCCAAAATAACCAACCTGCCGCGTAAAGAGGGACTGGAGGACAGCGGACACCAGGGAGTCTTCTGCTCTGCAGGCATGTGCTTGTGCCCGAAGGTGATTGCCCTGGCACAGCTTTTCCATCCTCCCCACGGGAGAAGGAGTGGAGGAAGGAGAGGGAGAGAATATTGGTGCTGCCAAGGGTCTCCCAGTTTATTACTGGGTGGGATGGGGATATGATTTGCTTCGGGGACTTGGCCACTCTTTCCACCTCATGGCTGGGATGAATAGAAGCCAGCAGGAGCCTTTCTTGACCGGGCTGTCAAGTAGCCTTTTCCGCCCTGCCAGACCTTCTGAAAACTGTTTCTCCCTCAGTTTTTCTTCTCTGGTTCCTGCAGGGCTGCAGCCATCCTTTCCTTCACCGTCTCCCACCATTTCTCAGCACCGTGGCAGTGTTTGGTCACTTCGTTTCTTCCCGGAGCTGTGCAGGTTCAGGGACTCTAGGAGGGCTTGTCCCTCAAAAGTAACATCCCAGAGCTCTGTTTGCTCCATCCTGTTTTAGTTTATTAAATATTAAATATCCTCTAAAAATTAAGTGTGTCTTATCATCAGATGCATCTTATGGAGCGAAAAATACGGTATTTATGTAAAAGTTTCCTGATTGTGATATGTCTGTATGGTTGAAAATGTTAAATGTAATAAGTGTAAATGATACGGTAAAGTATATTATTGAAATGTAGTGAAATGTTTAGTGTGAATGGTATTGTGATTGTTATATTAAATGTGGTATTGTGATAAGTAAAGTTTCACACAATTGTGCCTGTTTGTTTGGGAGGGAAAACGCCTTTCCCCTCCCAAACAAACATGTTTAAGGGGAGAGGTATGTGGCGTTCACTCTTATTATGTTAAATAGTCATGCATTATTCATGTTGTAGGCTAATGTTGTTGAGAGGTGGAGCCAAGAGAGAGGTAAAAAAAGGTGGAGCCTGTGAATGGACAGTCAGTCAGAGTCAGAGAGAGAGATCAGTGTGGAGGGAAAGATAGAGTGATATTTGGGAGATCTGAGGTGTGGTTAGTCAGAAGAGTGTATAGTAACTGTAGGATCAAACAGGAGATTGTTATTGATGATTGAGAAACTTGAAGAAGATACTTATGAATGATAATCAAAACATCTGTAATCAATAAATCTGTTTTATTTAAAAGACAGTGATGAATGAACCTTCATCTATCTTTAGAAAAGTATGTCGATTTAGTAATCAACTGGTGGCAGCGTGTGAAGAGGACTTTGGTTTGCCTTCCGGTGCTCTGTGGTTGGAAGATAACCAAGGGGAACTAGGGGCAAATGCCACAACTGCCATCAAATTTTCTGGTTGTTCTACTATATGGGAATAAAAACCTCTATGTCACTCAGATATCCAGTACCACATGCCTTAATATTATAATCTATGTATTAATGTATGAATGGTGTGACATTTGTTCTGTCATTTTAAAAGAAGCATGATTTTGATGATTTTCTTTCTGCATGTGCACATGTGCAATATTAAAAGCCTCTGTATCTGGGGGAAAAACATTTATCCATAAGTAGTGTTAGTTTGGTTCTTTCCTTTAAAAGTGTATTGTTGCTGTGAAAAGTTGTGCTGTGTCACTGCGCTGAAAGTATAAAAGATCTATAACATCCTGGTTCTGTTCATTTGGTAGGCATTTGAGTTGCAGTTCAGAATTACCGTATTTTTCGCTCCATAAGACGCACCTTTCCATAAGACGCACCGATTTTTTAGGAGAAGAAAACAGGAAAATATAATCTGTTTTCTTCACTCCATAAGACGCACAGACTTTCCACCCCCCTGTTTTGTGGGAAAAAAGTGAGTCTTATGGTGCAAAAAATACAGTATCTACAGTGTCTCTCCACTTTGGGATGTTGATTTAAGGTGCCCTAGCTTAATATTTTATAAAATAAAAAGTGGGAGGGGGGATTAAAAAGCTGCACTCTTGCTAAGATAAATTTGTTTAGCTAAACTTTCCATTTTGCTGTACAAAAGGATACTTTTTTCTTTTATTATAACATACATATGCTTGCACTTAGTAGAGTTCAGCAGTATTTCTGCACACATTGTCTCTCGAACATACATGTAGAATGCTGGGGGGAGGAGAGCGGGTGATTTGTTTCTGACAGCCCTTTGCTGGGCAAGATCTGTATATAGGAACTCTTAAATTCATATTGTGCTGCCCAGGAAAGGCACTGGATTACAGACTCTGTAAAGCTCCTGTCTTTTCTGAAAACATACATATAAAGTAGCAGCAGACAGTGGTAACTGACAACTAAGACTAAAAATGTTGACAATTTCTTGATTTGCCTGGTTAGCTTATGTATAGAAGTCATTAACTATTTATAAAATGTATTATGAATTGGGTTCCTTCAAACTGTAGCAGTATGTGTGACATTTTCCAGCATAAACTATCATGCTTCCATTTGGCTACAGTACAAATTTATACTCAATACGGAATGGTAAAGTTAAGAAGATAAAGAACCTTTATAGCTGTTACATTAACTTACCTTTACTTACTACTCTTAATGACAATCAACTTCATTTAGGGATGTTGGTAGGATTATTGAAGTTATTATTTTACAGACAAATGAGAGTGCTATATTGATAATTTAGATAGATTCTGAGAGAACAAATGGGCACTTTAGTTCAAAAGCCTGGTCTTTCATGTGATCAGTTCATTTTAGGATGAAATTGTGATCAAAAGTAGTATCAAATTATTTATTGATGAATATGGTAGAGTTGTTCTTAATTGTAGTCAAAAGGTTCAGTTGTTCTATAACAGTCCTGCTTTTATAATTGAGAGAAATCATGGAGATAAAGGGACAGTGACAATAAATGTTAGCTGTGGTGGTGATGATGTAGATTATATTGACCTAAAACAAATCTGCAGTGATACCTAAATAGAAGACAAACTTCTGGTCATAGCAAAATGGAGAAACTTTGTGAGCAAATAAAAATTTCTGTCCAGACTTCTGTAGGTTATAGACCCAGATTTAGATTTTTAATACTCTAGGCACATGAATTTTGAACAAATATGGAGAATGGACAATTCACTTATTCCTAGTGCCATACATTCTTGTAGTATATTTGAGAGACCTTTGCTTAATTCAAAAACATTTTTGTAGCCAACAATCAACAGATTTTTGCCATGGTTTAGCGGCCAGTCACTAGTTTGGGCTGCCACCGATTTTCTGAGCAAAAACAAACATGCTAATAGGAAGGGAAAAGAGGAGTGAATCTTTCTTATTTTGACAGCCATCTCCAAAGCCAAGCACAAAGTGAGAGATTCTCAGCCATGACATTTCAGAGGTGGAGTGGTTGAATTTAGTCTTTCACAAATCCATAAAAATCACACATTGCTATGAAGTTTCATCTGAAAAATTAAGGAGGGGCTGGCAGGTAAACAGAAGACACCTTTTAAATTATATTCAGACTATGAACCATCTGGCACAATCTCCTCTGATCTTATGAGAGCGGTTTTCCAAGGCCTCAATCAATTTCTTGGGTTTTTTTTTTTACTAACTTTCTAAGCCTGACATTGAAGGTTATTTAAACTGGAAAAATGGGGAACATGGAAACTTGTGAATGGAGAATACATGCCATGCTCTAGTACTGATTTATTGGATCATTATTATTATTATTATTTTTTGGTAGGCATTGGCTAGGGGAGGTCACCACTAGCAAAACAGGACTCAGACTTGCCTTTTTTGGGACTTCCATTTATAGGAACTCAGTTACATATGGAGCTCAATTGGTTTACAAGCTTGTCATTGCTTATCACATGGAGATCTGACTTTCAAATGGGAGGGGCACTAGGGACCATATATTATGCACATTCTCACATCTGCACCATATCTAGCACTCAGGCGAATAGACTAATCACGGCTAGAATCAGTTCTATTTGAGTCACTCCATCACCGGTTGTTGCTTGTGTGAAGACTCTACATATGAATAGGATCCTCTCTTCAGCAGTCACATCTTCTTGTGGAAAAAGTGATGCTCAAGAGGGTCAGGGCTTGGCGCTCCCCTGCTTACATTTTGTGTCAATAACTGACACCTGAACAGGGCTAATGCTGGAAAACATTGTGAGAAAACCATAGAGAAGTGAAAGTCACTTGAACCTTGTTTTGTTCCTCTGCTCATCATCTTACTTTTTTGGGCAGTTTACAATTTCTGTTCTTATCAGATCTGTTGATCGTAATAAAAAAATCACAGACTTGGTAATCCCTGCTCATTTCCTCTCAACTATTAAGAAGAATTAGTTATTAAATAAGGAAAAGGGTGAAGTCAGAGAGGTGCAGCCAGCAGCTCTTCTTTCCCAGCATCTTTGCCCACAGTACCTGTAAATGTACTTGGCCTTTCTTGGGCAAAGGTTTAGAATTCTAGTTCAGGCATGGGAACCTGTGCTTATTTCATTCTCACAGAAAACAAAAAAATTCCAAAGTTTTCTGCCCACTGGGTGAAATTTCAGAATGTAAATAATTTTTTTTACATATTTCAGAAGTTTTTTGAGAAAAAATATTTTTTCCACCAAAACTTTGTGTTTGCGTTTTTGTGCAGAAAAACTTGTATTTTGTGCAAACTACGAAAACTTGTATTCTGTTTTTTAAACCTTGTATATTGTGCAAAATACAAGGTTTTAAAAAAAGAATACAAGTTTTTTATGTATAAAACCAATTTTATGTGTGAAGGTGGTTGCTTTTTGTGAAGACTCTCACATGACAACCCCATTTTTTCATTGTATCTCTTTTTGAGAATAAGAAAATTTGCAGGTATTCATTACATCCCTAATCCTTAATCTGTGCAACACATATGCCAGGACATACAAATAATTCTTCAATAGATATAGGAAGAAACTGTTGTTTTTTTCCAGACCCCTGCAGGGTGGGAAAACTAGAAAGTCAAACTACTGCCAGCTATTTAAATCTAAAGGTTTTCTCTAGTGGTGTACGTAGATCCTTGTGTTGCTGGGATGAGACCGATCTCTTGAATGACTGGTGTTATGCTGAAAAACTACACAGTTTGCCCAATAGTTTAACAGAGGCCAGGTCCATAGTCAAGGCATGTTAATGTCAGGTCATTGGAGTTGCATAGGTTTAGTAGTGCAGGTATTATGCCTGGGCAGAGCTATTTTACCATGCAGAGTTAAACTGTTAGACCATGGAAGAAGTAAAAAAAATTAAAGAGAAAATACTGGATTATGTATTGACATACATTTGTAACTTCCTTCCTTGTCTGATGTATATCAAACACAAAATAGGATAATATCATAATTGAGCAATCTACGCCAATTTGTTGGCTTTTTTGTGAAAAAAGAGAAAAACAAAACCCATCTCCATATGATATTCTTGCATACTGCAGAGTGTTTTAGTCTCCCATAGTGATGAAATGAATAATTTAAACAGGCAGCTCTGATACCAGAGCCTCTTTAAAGGTTCCCATTTCCTTTAATGCTGTAGAGACTACTTTTACTTGACTAATATGAAACTGCTGTGTCTGAGATATCCAAATAGGTTTTTTTTAAGGCTATGTCAATTAAGCATGTTTTCCATGGTTTCTATGACAGAGGCTTTAATATACATTCTCTGCTGAATATAAGTAGTTACATAATATTAAAGGTAATAAATGGCATAGGTTTTATGAAGATTTTTAAAAAGCAGTCTAAAGAGGTTTGCTGATCAATTTTGCATATTATTTAAATGTTTCCCATCTGGTTAACCTGTTAGTTGTAGGCATTGGTGTTAAATTTAACGTACATTTTACATTCAAATCTCCACATCTCTTTTATGAGGAGAGAAAAAAGCAAAATAAAAAGATGGTCAGAATAATTTGAGAATTTGAGATGTCAGAATAAAAGTTCAGGCCCCAACTTGCACCTTACTTTCAACTTTCAGTGTAGGAGTATGATCAAATATATATTTAAAAAACAATGCAGCTTTGAAGATTGACATATTGGAATGGAAGTTGATTTCAGATTCACCCCAGATCCATATTTAGAATAGCAAGAAAAGTGTGAGACTTTTCATATATTGTGCTTTGCTGGAATAGGTTCATTTGCAGCTATTGTTTTCCTAGTTAAGTTTTTGAATTTTTTATGTAATGAACCTGTCTGCTGAATGCTGTACTAATTTTTTCACCATCTCAGATGCTGGATCTGTTGTATGGAGTTCTCACTGTTAAAATTGCCCACTTGCCTCATATAACATAGGAAAAGTCTAACTGTATCAGTTTCAAATCAGGCTGGAATTTTTGTCATTTATAATTTAATTCATTGTAAATTGACTAGTATGATGTTATCATCTATGTCATGTTTGGATCTTTCATGCAGAGGAGATGATTTTATCATGAACATTTGCACCAGTTTACCAAAAGGGGGATATATTATTACTTTTTGAAACAGCAACTTACAATGATGACTTATATTTGATCTCAGTTTATATCAATGTTTTACCCCTAAAGAAGGACCAAAACAAAAAGCTAACACTTTCCACCACCCACTTTCTTCTACCCCAGCAGGTCTTCTGTTTCAGTTGGGGTAGAAATTTACAACACACTTCTGAGCAACTGGGTTGCAAAATGTTGTTGGACCTTTTGAGACTTGGCAGTTATTCTTGTCTCTTTTTTAAGATTTCTTTCTAATATACAAGATAAGTGAATGTCTGTACCTATTCAATGTGAAACTGGATTTGCTTGTTTTTATATAGATATAGATATATAGATTTGGTGGTAATGGAAATTGAAATACATGCATGCAAGGTCACTTATCTCAATCATCTGGTAAACATCCAAATGCTCCATGTAATGACAGTGGTCAGACACCATTAAGGTTATGTAAAATGACACGGGACTGCTTGGGTGGAGAGAGAGCATTCAGAAAATGCAAGTAATAGGGAACTGGGGATAGCTCGTATTGAACTTAATAGAAGACTCCTTTTCTATGTATGCTGTGCTTTGCCAAACTAATGTTCTTATAAAAGAATAATTTTTAAATCCTCCCAAAAATATTGATGATTTCTGCATTATATTTGACATCCTGGTAAAATGACTTTGTGAGAACTTCTTTAGAGATTTTTGTCAAATAGGTATCCATTAGAGGGCTCTCGAGGTTTTAAGATGATCAGCCTTGATAGTGATGGCTCCAGAGCTTTGCTTGCTCACACTTTTTTCCCTTTCCCTTTTTTGTTTTACAGAAAAGGTCACGGATTGCCTACAGTGACGAGGTGCGGAATGAGCTCCTAGGGGATGATGGGAATTCCTCCGAGATCCAGGTAGGATGCTAATCAAGAAGCCCTAGTGGGTGGCTGGAGGGTGAAGGAGGTCACTGGCACACTGGGCTTCTCAAGCTGCTCCTTAACAGCATTAGTAGCAACTCATGTGGAAGTGATACTGTTTAATGCAAAGCTGAGGTCTTAATCAACTTCAAAATGTTTCGTGGAGATCTTACAATTTAACCCTTTACCTTGTGATCACTGTCTGCTCTCTTTTTTCCTTAAAAAACCTTTTCTTTTTCTTTATTATTTGATACTTAGGAAATAACTTGAAACACAGTGTTTGGCAACAAAGTCAAGGTCTTTACCTCAAATACTTGTAAAAGCTATAAAAAATTGCATAATACAGCTTTGATAGGAATGAAGTATAATTAAATCCACACTGACAAGGAAAACAAATGAAAATGAGCTTTCAGAATCTGACTGGTTTTTTCTGTTTCTGTGTAGGTTTTCTCTGTGAACCAGATTTTTCCTTTTTTTTAAGAAAACTGCCAATTATGCCAAAAAGTGTGGAATTCTAACAGAAACAGTATAAAGTATTTGTGTTCTAGGGGATATGGAAATATTGTGTCCTGTTTATTCTTCTTCTTTGGTTTACAGTGTTCATTACACTGGAGCTAATGTTCTAGTAGAATTTTTACAGTTATTAGATGAAGTATGTTCATGACTTTATCATCCTACTTGCATGTATATAAGCATTTAGCTTAAGGTTTCTTTATTAGAACTGTTTCCGTCTTTTCCCTCTGAGTGAAACTCAGAGCTTCTTACATGAGGTTCAGTAAAATTTGACATAATGAGATATAAAGTTAGATGTCTAATAATAAAGAAACCTCTCATTTTAAGTACTTAAGCAAAGTTTTTATGCTTTTAGAACTGATTTTGTATATTACTTTCATCCATAAAATCTTTATCTCTCTAGCTTGTATATTAATTGACAGAGAGCACACTTCTGTACATGCCTTCTATACATATCACATGTTCAATATTGCATTCTTAATTAAAATTAACACCTATGACATATCCTATGCAAAATGTAAGTACTTCCATTGCACTGTGACAAACTTTGGCTTCACTCCTCCATTGTTTTCAATGAACTTTAAAGTATGTAGCTTTGTCTGGGTTGTATCATTCCATTTATAGTCTGTGGCATCTTAAGACATACATTTAGGGAAACGAAGCAGTCAGTATAAAGATTGTTCATACTTTGAATATGTTTGAAATATTTTCTTCTTAAACTGGAAGCATATTTCAGGAAAAATATGTGGCAGTCAGAGATCTTTGGCAAAATCTGATCTCTTTTTAAAACGGAAATTTATATCCCTAAAATTTGAGTTCTTTAACTTCTTTTCAGAGAAGGGACCTTGTGTGGCTCCATCCATGAAGGAAAAGTTGGGATAAAACCTTTGTTGTGATAACATAATATATAGTTTAGAGAATCAACTTTATTTTTGTCTTTGGCTCTAGGAGCAATGGATTACTTGAGTAATTAGCAAAAAAAAAGGAGTTTGTTTTGTGGCAAAAATATGTTGCTTTCATTTTTCTAAATGGCTTAATATCTTAAGGATAGCCTACATTGTTGAAACTACCAATGTTTTCCTTTACTAAAAAGCAATCTGCAGAAATGTTCCAAGTTCTGTTTTTTCTGTTATAATATAAACTATATCCTTAAGGAAAAGCATGTTAATAACTTGTATCATTGGCCAGCTGTTTTAGGGCCTAGATGTAGAACCTTTATTGGCTTCTGTGCTCAGAGTATAAATGTAAAATTGATGAATATCTGCATATATTCATATACCCAGATTTTCTTTTCTCAGACAGAAGTAAAGAACATCTTGAAGATACTTAACAAGTACTGAAACTGTCAAATTTGTCTGCTGCTTTTTGACCATTTAATCAGGTTAAGGTTAAGTTGCAGAAATGAAAGTAGTTTGTCCACTATTCTCTATTGTATTATAAATCAATACATAAATCACTGAAAAGCAGATGCTGCATAAAAATAATTGTCTTGGGCTTTAGCAAACTTAGGAGTATTGACCTCTCAACACTACCTGATAAACATCTGAGTAAATACTGGTAAAAAAAGTGAAAGGTTAGGCAGCTCCAGACTAAATGCAGTAAGAATACATGGATATAGATTTCAAAATGTGAACTCCGTAATACATGCTGGTATAAGCGAGGAAATACCTGTGGGTCTCTCTGTGTCCATTTGTGTTCTAATAGTACCATAGTACAACTCTGCTGCATCTGGTAGTTATAGACAATACACTCTCAAGTAATTTGCAGGAAATATGTATAGTTGAAAACACAGAGATTTGTGAAATATGCAAAATCCTATTTTACAGCATTCTGGTTCTTGATGAAAAAACATTGGGTTCAAGTGTTCAATCTTGACAACGTTGTCCAAGATCACTGTTCTAATCTGATGAGAACTGAAGATTGATTAAGAGAACAACTAACATATGATAGGTATATTAATGCATGTAAAAGCTGCTACACCCAACCAGAATATGTTGTGTTTCCTTTAAAACACAAATATCCTTGATGGAGATGGCCATGAGCTTCATGGTATGGATTCTTTGTTTCGTAAGATAATTTTTTGCCTTTTGTGTTCATTAATTTCCTTCCATTTCAAATCCAATCAAACATAATCAGATGCAGCACATTTTGAAGTACAAAAGCAGGAAACAAAACTGGATGGTGCATGGTTGGGTTATCACTTTCCCTCAGATGCTGCTTTATGCAGGATTTCTAAATAGTGAAATGCTTCCATTATATAGCCCACATAGGTATTTACACTGATCTGGATACCATACACATTTTGCACATTTTGATGTTTTCAAATTTGGTATTTTCAATGCTAATGAAAGATTCAGGCTCTTCAGTGAAGCAATACATTGCTAAATTACAATCCCAAATGAATATTTTCTGTTTCTTTGAGAAAGTAATGGGTATATTATTTGCAAAAGTGCATATTCAGTAAATTGTCTGCTTGCCAAAATATATTGGGTATAAATTCATGCTATTTTAAAATCTAGTGTTTTGTAATAAAATCTGTCATCTTTATCCAATTAAATTCTTATGAATGTGAAATTTTTCTTAATAATTAGAATATTACTTAACCTGTGTGAACCTAAGGAATGAAGAAAATTAATCAAGGGAGGAAAGATATTACCTATGGAAAATAGAGATTTATGGTGATATAGTTACCTTTTAAAAACACATACATACACATAGAAAATGCAGTTCTGATAGTGTAAGATTTGGACTTGCTGTGCATAAAGTGTGTCAAAACTCTAGAAACAGACTAGGGGGTGAAGTTGGTCAATTTAATTCCCCAAGATCTAAAGAAGGTTGGTATCACTTTATATAGCCCTGGCAGAGCAGATCATTACCAGTCACAAATCTGTTCGTTACATGCCGAGAGTTTATAGCAAAATAAATAGACTGTCATCACAAGTTCAGAAAATTGTGTGTTCGACCCACGATAATGTGTAAAGGGCGTTTAATAGAGTTCAGCATTTATTCGTTATCTGTATGCGGGCAGAGACGGCAGTAGCGTTATCAGCTTCTTGGGGGAAAAATTCGGTAGTTCTCCATGTCACGTGACGTGCCTCACAGACGCGCACACACTCTGCGATGCAGTTTTGATTCTACTCACAGCAGAAGGCTTAGCCACAAGAGATTCCGCTGGTTCAAACCAGCGTAAACCAGCCTTTTTTTTCAGTCTACAAAGGAACAGATTACTGCTTGTATCAATTGGGGAGGGGGTAGGAGAAGAATCTTTGTTTCAGAAATATGTTGATTATCATAATCTAAAATGGTAGCTACACATTATATTGCTGTTTGACTGAGTTTGGCAAGCTTTAAATATTGCATTTTAAAAATAGAAGTGGTAGAAATTCATCAAGTGCCATTATGGTTAAATGGAGAAAAAATCTTTTGTTAATTTGAATGAGCATCTTTCAGTCATCGTTTAAAAAAGAAAATCCCCCATTACTTAGCTTAGTTGCAAATCCTATGCAGAGCTTAAATTCAGCCATGCAGCACAAACAAGATAGAACTTTTTTTTTGTTTGAGAGCTATTGAAAAAACAAATGTGGAGCATTTTAAAATCCTCATTGACTATGGTAGGGTGTCATGCCCCAAATGGTCTCTCTTGCAGGAGAGTAGTTTTAAACTTTGGCCTCTAAAGTATCATAGCCAACTGAGGATGGATGACCTTGGGGGAGGAAATGCTGATATGGTCAACTCCCAGATCATCTCTTTTAAAGATGTTTCATGTTTGTCTTTTTTGGAAGAGAAGTGAGGGACAAGGAAGAGAATGAAGGAAAGAGTGACTGCAAAATACTTTGATTTGAGAACAGATGGGGTTGGACTGGAAAATGCGTATATATTTTTTTCTTGATATCAAATCCTTAGAAAGCCTTTTCTAAAGTACTGTTAACTACAGCATCTTATTTGCTAACAATTAGAAGCACTGTATCTAGATTGGTTTGGCAGTGGCACATGCCTTAATTTTAGATGAAAAAAAGTGAGCATAAGGGACCTATATTGTTCTTCTGTGGTTGGAAACATTGTTATAAAACAATCAAACCTTAAATGGATATCCATGTTTAAAATTAGTTCAGAAATATATGCACACGTTGATAATAGTCACTTTAACAGGTGACCACCTGAATTATCAAAAATAGGTAGCTTTAGTGAGAAAACTTGACCTCACCACACCACACACACTTAGTAACCAAGACTCTATCTGTGTTCATTGAAGAGTGAAGCAATGTGCTTCATTTCTTTGTAATCCATCATAACAGATTAATATTGTGAATAAGAAGTATTTTAAGTTTAACTGTTTTAAACGATTCAAAGGATTTTGGCTACTTTACAATTAGTGAATGTGTACAATTCTGAGAAACGGAATGGGGTTGAAATGACTATTTTTAAATAAAATAAAAGCTACAAAAACATAGGGAATGGTGTAATGTAAACTGTGTTTATTTCCATGATATTGTAGTTAATTAATTTGTTGCCTATTTATTTTTGATAGAGATAATAATAATCTACTATATAATATTGTATTGGTTTATTAATTTTTAACAGTTAATACTAGCTGAACTTTAAAAAAAACTAACTGTTATAGAAAGTGGTGCCTCTATATCCACCTCTGATATATACTCCAATTTATTTAATAAGATAGATGCATTGGGACATAAAGAGGTAGGTGTCAGTGCTAAAAAATATTAAAACATTCTGAAAACTTGTATATACAAAATCACTTCAGCTGTACTATCTTAGAAGAGAGGAATAGTAAACTTGTTTTCCTCTTTATATTATAGACTTCTATGAAGTCATTCCCCTTTATTTCATGATGGTGTCTTAGATGTGGTTTAAAAGAGAATTTCACACTATTCTCTTTGTTTAATGTGACAGTGTGAGAAAGTGATCTTTATTCGTTCAAAAAACTCTGCATGTAGTCTATGTTTAGGTTCTTTTAATGTGTTTGTCTGTGATTTTTAAATGCTAAACATGTAAACAGATAAATTGTCAATGTTAATTCTGTATCCTGTCACACAACTGATCTTTCTCTCCTGCCATTTCCTTCCTTTTTATCTTCTTTGTGCGTTCATGTTGCAGTTGATAAAATTACGTGAAGAGGTGAGTACTTCCTTGCTTTTTGTTGTCTGGCTTTTCTTTTAAAGCTGGTTTTCCAAATCTGAAGTAGATCTTTTTGGTCATTGCTGCAGGAGAATCTGTTAAAAGCAACAAATATTGATTATGTTACTTTAAAACATTACAGTTTCTTTCTTTCTTTCTTTCTTTCTTTCTTTCTTTCTTTCTTTCTTTCTCTCTCTCTTTCTCTCTTTCTCTCTCTCTCTCTTAAAACTACACACTTAAATGGGAATCCCTAGATCAAACCTTTAAAATTAACGCTCTTTGATAACATAGAGAAAAGGGATAATTTAAAGCCACTGGAAAAAAAGAAGGAAATTTACTATTTGATCTCTATTAGAATACCATGATCTAATCAGAACCTGTAATGATAGCTGCATCACTCAATCTTTGATTGAGTAAATACCTTTATGTCAGAGCAATATTAGGGAGGGTAATATATCAGTGGGGAAGAAATCTCTGAAGTAAGGATGCTATCCATCCATCATTGTGTAGACCTACTGGCATACAAAACAGTATGAAAATACTGCATGCTTGTTGAAAACAGAATCCAGGTTGATGTCTGCTCAGTGGTGCTTCCACTATTTATTATTTATTTCTGGTTATGCTGTAAAGAATGCAGATTAGAGTCCTTTTTTCTTGCATCGTAGAAAATGACCTGAAGTGGAAGCAATAATCTGAAGCACATATAAAGTCACTTGATAGTTGTTTGCTAGTATGTTGTTCAAGGTTCCTCTTCAGTCTTATTTTGTAGCACAGCAAATGTTTGCAATTTTATTTTTGTTTTTTAAAAATCTGATTCTTACACTTGGAGGTTTATTATATAAAAGTTGCTAGGGAACCAGTTTTCTTAGCTGGTTGCATAGTGACACCTAAGAGTTCCTAAAAGAGACAGAGAGAGGAGGAAAAAGTGCCTGTTACATCTTGTGCTTCATGAATGACATTGGGTATAGCCCGAACCTGTTTAATTCTAAAGGGGAAGTGAGTCAGGGGGTATTTTTAAGGACAATGCACCAGCCTTGAGGGAACTTAACCAAATTAAATAAGAGGGGCAGGATTGTTGATTTATTGATTTCCTCAATACATTAAGACTGATCAATCACGCACTTACAATTCCTCATATCTATGCAACTTGTTTTATAATAGTTGTGAAGACGTTACCATCATAAAAAGGCAACTCTAGCAAGTAATGTCCTTGAGCTGTAATATATCTTTTTATTATCAGTATAGAGTACTGTACTACACAGCATTTTACAGAATAATATAAGAAGGACAGATGTCTGTCCTGAAGAGTGTACAGTTCATTTTTCTGTGGAGAGGAGAAAGCAAACAAGGAAAAGGAAGATAACAGAGAAAAGGGAAGGGGCATAATGATTATCGAAGAGTACTTACCTACTAAATAATAATAATAATAATAATAATAATAATAATAATAATAATAATAATAATAATAATAATAATAATAATAATAATAATAATAATAATAATAATAATAATAATGTGCTATCATGTTGATTCAGACTTAGGGCAACCCTTTCCAGAGTTTTCTAGGTAGAGAGTATACAGAAGTGGTTTAGTATTCCCTTCTTCTGAGGGTGACCTGGGACTGCATTTTGCCCAAGGCCACACAGGCTGGATCTTCTCCCAGGGGGCACAGTGGGGAATTGAACCCCTCTCTGACTCCGCAGCCAGATACCTAAACCATTGAGTTACACTCAGCATGTTCTTAGGCTTTATTTGAACTGTGGTATAGTGCTGAAGGATTAATACTTCTCTAATCGATATGCCAAAGTAACCTTGAGCTGCAAACCTAATTATTTTTACCTGAGAGTAAGCCCAATTGAATTGAGTAGAGCTAATGTCTGAGTACCCATTCAGAGGATCATGCTGTTAGTAATAGGATGGTTAGAGTTCTGTTACTTCACACACTATGGTAAGCAAGTGTCATGATTTCTTACAAAGACATATCTTGAATTCATTTAATGAATTCTAAATACCAAGCCAAATTTTTTCAAGCCTTTTCATATACATATCTTTAATATTGAATATTTGTAGAAAGATACAGGAAAAGCATTCTTGAAAACAAATGTGGCAAATTTCCTAGGCTTTAATCACTGACATATTTCCACTATTATTTGGCAGCAGTAGTTTGTGCTTATTGATAAGGGTCTGATTAAATATAGGTGGTAATATATAATGTTGACAACAGATAATAATAAATATCTGAAAACAAACCAGCCTGAAGACCTGGATTTCTGCTTTATCTAATATCTGTATAGTAGATTATTTTTTCATGCTGTTTGCTTATTTTGTATGGCCTATCATTTATCATTTCCTTGCTGTAGATTACTGGGGAGGGGGGTGCTGATAGGAAATGTATGGCTAATAAAAGGATTGGAAGTCAAGATCAAAGAGTGGAATGTGAAGTGCAGTGGAAGCTTTGCTAGTGCAGTTTTTAGTTGCCATATTAGCTTTAGGATAAGCTGTAAACAGAGTGGTGTTTATTTAGTGAGTTTAAAATGCACATTAAAGCTCAAATGACGGCTAGTGCAGTGATTCACATGAGGTTCTAAACTAGTTGTATAGTAAGACATCAAGGCTTTCCCAATTACAGTTCTCCAAAGGAGGTACAATCTTAAAAGCAATTGTGATTTTTCCCTATACTGTTTGTTAGTAAAATGTACAGTTCCTCTCATTACAAGGCTTTATTCCAACACAGATGCCTTACACAGAATTCTATGGAGGCTGCACTGCTCTGTTTTCTTTCAGTTTCTGAGATCTCAGTTTGAATCCAGCCCACATGGAATGACTAAATCTCTAGCCACAGCCTGCCACTTCGCAAAACTTCTGAATGTAACTCCATAGAGAAGCTCTTTGTGAAGCTTAAAGACGGTCTGATCACCCTTACATTCCTTTGTATAAAAAAAGCAGAAGGACAGTGGGAAAATGAATTTGGTGAATTTGGTGAGGAAAAAATTGAAGGCACCTAGTGCTGATTTTAGATCCATTGTTTTTAATGGTGGAAGGGATGTTGTATCTCCCAAACGGAAAAGAAAAGCACATATCCACTTACTGAGAATGGTGGTGCAAAGCTTGCTCTAGAAGGGCTTGAGTGAAAAGGATCTGAAACCAGAAGTCTGCAGTAATGTTGTATAATGAGATTCTTCTGTGCTGTGCTCTGAAAAAGAAGCATGTCTGATTGCTAACAGTGAAGCTAGCCTAAACTTTGGCAGTTGTTTGGTAGTTTCTGAATTTTGTCTTGTCAGTTATGCTCTGAATGTCTGTCCCATACTGGTGTTAGTTATTTAGTGGTTTGCATGATCTATGTTAAAATCTTTACAAGCAAAACCAAAAGTCATTTTAAAAAAACATTTCAAAAGTATTTTTATATAGCATAGCTAGCCGTGTTTAATGGAACAGTTATTTGTTGTTTTTCCTCTCTCTAGACCCTGGAGTCTTTATCTTTAGTCTTGGAAAAATGTCCAACTTTCTGTTACCAAACATATTTGTGCATAAACTGAGATGATCAATCCTGAAATGCTACAATTGAGTATATTTGTACGTACTTCACAACCCACTTTGGAACAAAGTCTTTCCTATTTTGAAGCTATAATCTCCTATAATATAGAGCTTCTATCATTATCAAATGTTCTGTTTGAAACTCGTTTAGTGACATGTATAACAGCACATTATTTCTTGGTATCAAAATTGCTCTGCAATGCTGTTTTTATAATTTCATAACTTGTGCTGTAGCTTATAAAATGACATTAAATGTTTGTGCTTCTTTCTTCTCCTTCCCTGCCTTTGTGCCTGGACTATCCCCCTCCCCTTCCAAATGTAGAATGGATTTTTTGTGTGCAATTTACTCTTAACCTATCCACTGTGTATTAGACGAGTCTATTAATTATTATAGACTGTTATTGCAGCTTTCCTGACCTTCACATTGGGTTCTATCTGTGCTGATCTAAATGCATTGTTTTAATGATTTCTTTAAAAAAAAATTCAAGGAAAGCTTTGATGTGGCTTTAGCTGCCTCCATCGTCTGGCCGCATCTCAGAGATGTGTCACCTGTGCCGGGAGGGAATAGGGAAATCACGTTTTGAATGGTAATGATAACATACTAATCACTTCCTTTCTTTGAAGATAGAAGCGAGATATTCTGTCAGCATCCCTGGCTGCTAGAGCTTGGAGGCACTGGTCTAGGTGTATTAGCTTAAGTGTGCATGTCAATACAGCTTGCATCTCCCAAGATCCATAGGGGCTCATTAGAGCAAGGTAGATCATTTCAGCAGACAGCCACTCAGATAATATGGATGGGACCTACTTTTTAATATTATTAGAAAGCATTTCTTCAATTTTTAAATGACATCTGTCAACAAGGCAGAGTTCTAGGAATTGTTTTTTGACATGTATCCAAACTGGCTACTTTTAAATTTAATTTAATTTTGTGTTGTTTTGTTTATTTCATTTTCAGGATGGAGGAGAGGCAATGGGGACATGTGTGGTTGTGTTTAACTTTGATAGTTTGAATGTCTGTGTGGGTGGGTGTTTTTTAAATAAAAATATATAAATATAAATGTGTGTGTATGTGTGTGTTGATTAGTGTATTGTGTTCTTTTTAAAATTATAAATTTATATTGAATTAAGCCTTGTGTTCTTAAATTTCATATTGAACATTCTTGTTCAGCATATAGGCACAACAGTATTGTCTTTTTATGGAACTTGTAGCTCATGCAGTGTGAAAAACAGATATGTTAAAGTTGCTACCTGCAAAAGCTGGGATATGTTTCAATAAATTGTTCTATAGAAACAAACTTGCTTGCTTAAGGCTAAACATGGAGACCCCTCTAATAAAATACTTCTTATGCGTCATTTTTAGTATTGCCATAGTATTACTTTTGTCAGCTTGTTTGTCTAATATCAACAAAACATTTTCTTTGTATTCCACAAAACAAATGCTGGGCACAAATAATTATGAATGCTTATCCATCTCCTTCCCAGCAGTGCTTTCCATTAGGTTTCCTGTGTGTGTGTTTTTTTTAAGTAAAGAATTAAGACAAGGTAGTGTGTGTGTATAGGGAGGGGGGAGTCATAGATGGACGGCTGATTTTTCTTTCCCGTTTTCTTTTTCAGAGGGCACATCTGCTCGATAACACAGAGAGGCTGGAAAGGTCATCTCGGAGACTAGAGGCTGGATACCAAATAGCAGTGGAAACTGGTAAGAATTCTGAGAGTGAGCAAATTGTCTTGCTTATGCACAGCAGTCTTCACAACACATGACATTTCAGGGAAACTTCAAAGGCGAAGCAGAGACAGCAGCCCGAGATGTGGTTTACATATTGGGGAGACAATTGGGAGCTTATTTGCGCTTATCTTTTTTCAAGTTAAAAGGCATGACATCTACTGAAAACAGTTCCTGAGGTTTAAAAGTATACATCTGAAAAGAGATGGAATACTTTGTCTAAATTCTACATTTGTCTTAATATGCAGTTACATGTTGCCAGTTTACCCACCTGCAATGATTGGTAATACACATACTGTTGACATCAGTTTTTATAGTTCCGTTAGCTCTTAGTTGTATACATGCAATTAACATTTTAATAAATGTGTAATTTATCAGAATTACACAATGAATTTTGTAAGTTTGCCTGCATAATGTTTTACATAACCAGGTCTTCTATTGATTATTCAGCTGTTTTAATGCAGTGGCACTATAAAGCCAGCCAGATGTATCTGTAGAGTCAGGATTAATGAGAAAGGATTTCCATTCCAGAATAATTAATTATTATTGATAACTCAGAAAGTTAACTTGAAGCATATGTTTTCTATGTTTCATAGGAACAATTTTGCTACCAAATTTACAGTATCTGTATCTTTTTAATTGAAGAGGCTTATCAGCATCCTGACGAGTGCATACTAGCTGAAATTCTGTTGCGTAAAGTAATAGGTTACAACTACAGTAGGCCTATTAAATCACTGGAACTTACAGACAAATTGACTTGTGAAATCTATATTGATTTGGTAGGCCTACTCTAGTTGCAGTTTACTGTGCTGAGCAACAGGATTTTAGCCATTGTGTATATATAGATAATTTTAATTCTGGGTTTTCGTCCAGATTTCCAAGATAGCATCTTCCCATCACGCTGAACAGTCTTGGTGTCCAAAGAGGCCTTAATCACCTTGTAACTAATTGTACGAGTTTTTTAATTCTAGAACTAGTTCTAAATTACTATGAATCATGACAGTAATTTATTGTATATTCTTACCACTTTTTCACAGGAAATTGCAATGCATCTGATATTTGAAATGGTTTTCTTGCACTTTTCCTGCCTCCCCTAGTTCTCCAACATTTAAAATTGGAGCATTTAGTTCTTATCCTGTACCTCCATCTCATATAAGTTCCAGATTGATATCTGTTGCTTGGTGTGCGGACTGTGCAATACCAGTGTCAACAGCCAGATCATAGCTGCAGAGCTGAATCCCAGTAGTATCATTTGCACTAATGGAAGGATCTGTTCTACTAATTTGTAAAATTAGCACAAGTGAATAATTCAATGCAGTCTTCCAGCCCAGAACCACTTGTGCAGCAGATATGGCATACATGGTCTCGTGGGCTGAGTGCTGCAAGCTGGAGCTACATTAGATAGGATTCCATTTACCATATTTTTCGTTCCAAAAGACGCATTTTCCCCAAAAAAGTGGGGGGGAGTGTGTGTGTCTTATGGAGCGAATACTGTCCCCCCGCCACCATTGCTGCCTTCCGAGGCCTCCGGAGGCCTCAGAAGGCACTGCAGGAGTCCCCATCACCACCATTGCTGCCTTCCGAGGCCTCCGGAGGCCTCAGAAGGCACTGCAGAGGTCCCCACCACCACCATTGCTGCCTTCTGAGGTCTCTGGAGGCCTCAAAAGGCACCGAGGGGGTCCCCCCTGCCACCATCGCTGCCTTCCGAGGCCTCCAGAGGCCTGGGAAGGCAGCAGTGGCAGCGGGGGGGGGGCCTGTAGTGCCTTCTGAGGCTCCAGAGGCCTCAGAACACAGTGATGGTGGCAGGGGGGGACAGTATTCGCTCCATAAGACGCACACATTTATTTATTTATTTATTTATTTATTTATTTATTTATTTATTTATTTATTTAAAATTAGGTGTGTCTTATGGTCAGGTGCGTCTTATGGAGCAAAAAATATGGTAATCTGTATCACTGTAGATCTGTATCACAATCTCTTGGTTCAGATATTTCTTTTGTTTTATAATTTCCTCCTTTTCATTAATAAATAGAAATGAAACAATGTGTAATGTTAAAAGCATGTAGAAGTTTTCCAATGGGATAACTGCTCTGAATCATATAAATACTTAATCTTGAAATTTATGCAAGCACAGTTACTTTTGAACACTTGATTATATTCATCCATGTGTATTGTCAGAAAGTATACCACTGATAGATCAGAGTTCCCTTTTCCTGTACATGTATTCTACTCTGAATGTACTCTAGATGGGTAGTTAGATATTAGTTAGAACATGAACAAATTCTTATTCCAAAATCAGTTTGTGTATGCAGAATCTGTCTTTCAAATGCATGGATGTCTAAGCTATCTTTCTGGATGTATGCATGTAAAATGTGTTGGCTATTTCATATTAATTAGGCTTGTGTATAATTTCAAAGTATGGGAATAGTTTTAACAGTGGAGTAGTCAGGTCTCGACCTTGGGTTGAAGGTCCCACAACATGGGCTCAATCCAACCCATGGCATTCAGTTGCCAATGACAAAGGGCAAGATGGTAGTCCACGTACAGAGAAGCTCACTAGTCTGACAATTTAACCTTACTTCAATGCTGGCAGTGGGATAGGACCCTCTATCATGACTGATGACAGCAGTCTAGTTCAGGAGAGGCAGGTGAAGTGATATAGTTTTTCATAAAAGAATGAAGCTTAGTCTGAAATAAATTAGTAATTCAAAATGAACCACTGGTATTTGAGCTAAGACATGATTGATGAAGAAATAGTCTTTGCAAGTTGTATTTTTCATAAATGATCTGTTCTTGAGATGTTTTCAGTTTCTTTTCATATGTTCTCTATATAGCATTTTACATATATGTAGCAAGTAAATTAAATCCAAATGAAGTTCTCACTGTGCAGTGTTAAATTGAAAAACTTATTTATATAAGTAAACTTATTCCAACAGGATTGTGATATTTATTGCAGGTTCAATACCTCTGTGTTTTTAAAAAGTATATAGTTCAAAGTTCTGTGAATATTTTCCCCTCAGCCTGTTCTGTGGCAGGCAGAGGAAGAGCCTTGCCTCCCCCTTTTCTTCACTAAGGAAGTATCTGATATGTCTGTAAAGTCGAGAAGACACTGGACAGACTGGACTTTTCGCAATTGTTCGAACTCAAAGCCCACCATCATTATGTTGGTCTTACATTATGGTAATGTTTTATGTACTATCCACAAAGTCATAAGACTAATGCAAATAAAGAATCTACTAACTGTACTTGAAAGCTTTCATGGCTGGGATCCAATGGTTGTTGCAGGTTTTTCGGGCTGTTTGGCAATGTTCTGGAGGATTTTTTCCCTAAAGTTTCACCAGTCTCTGTGGCCGGCATCTTCAGAGGACAGCCACAGAGACTGGCAAAATGTTAGGAAGAAAAACCTCCAGAACATGGCCAAAGAACCCAAAAAACCTACAACAACTAATCTATTAACTCTCAGCCCAGGTCCTTCCAAGCCTATGGCCACAGGAAAACTAGGAACTTTTCTCCCAGTATACTTATAGCAATGGGTTTTACGGATGCCATTAAAGCAGTGAAGTTAAGGGTATGGGACATTGAACTACAGGACCATGCTGGTAGTTTAAAGACCGCTGAATGAGCCTGATCTGCTGATATCTTTGAGTCATAAGTAGCATCAGTGCTGTCATCAATAACTACCTTTCCCCTAATACTAATCCTTTCCTGGCATGTTACAAACTTCTAACATAAAAAAGAGGTTTATTTGTTTACTTTTTGCTGAATCTGTTGCCATGACATTTATATTTGGTGGTATGCTTATTATGTTAGATCATTATATGCTGTTTTCAGTTTTTTGATGCCTTTGTCATGTTCAGTCCTGGATACGAGGTGGAGGACACCTCTTCTGTAGAGACTAATGATGCAGGCAGATTATAAATAAATCTATAATGCCACAACAAACACTCATAAAACACTATGGGTAAAATCCAGCTGGGAGTCCTAACTAAAGTAGACCCATGGGATTACATAAATCTTGATTGCGTAAATGTTGAATTAACAAGTTGTCATTATTCAGTGAATTGACTCTGCTTGAACCTGCCCAAGCAAGTGTGTGTCTTCTGTACGTGTTGCCTGGGGCCATGTTTTTAAGGGGCCCCAGCACAACAGGTGCCACATACACCCACATTTTTTAATTTGTTGAAATATATCTTTGACCACTAGAAGATGCAAAAATTAATTTTCCAATTATTTTTTAGGTAAACCCATCTTTAACAATGGGTAGTAACATTTACAGTACATAAACACTGCATTTTTTTTTATAAAATACACTAATAAGCTCTTTGGCCATCCATTACCTAAGAGTGCAGCCCCTGGGGTTCTAGCAGATCCAAAAAATGTCCATTGCCCCTGCTGTGATCACTTACTTTGATATTAGACCCATATATTTTACTTTTCTGGAGAAAAACAGAGTGTGGTAATGAATATTATGTCATGAACACACTTCATGTTGGAGTCGCCCATATAGCTTCACTAACAATATCTCTATCTCTATCTCTATATATCTATATCTATATATAATAAAGACAGAGCACTATTTAAATGGGAGTAGCTCATGTGGATGTTTGGAAGTTGTGCACAAGCTTTGAAAGAGGATGTGTGTCAAACAAATGTGTGCTTCTCTGACACCGGGTGCCCCTGTATGGAACATAAATGGAGGGAATACATACCATATTTGCTGGCATTCAAGACGACTGGGTGTATAAGATGACCCCCCAACATTTCCACTCAAAATATAGAGTGGACAGCTCTGCTGCGGCAGCGGCTGCTCGGGGCTCTGCCCAGGCCCGCCCTGGAAGTTCATGGCTGGCGATGAGGAGGGTGAGGAGGAGGGGAAGCAGCCAGGTGGGCGGCGGCAGAGGAGGAGGAGGGGAAGCGGCTCTCTGGCAGCGGGCGAGCAGGCAGCTGGCTCAGCGGCACGGGGTGGCGGGCAGCCTGGCGGTGGGCTCTGGCTGCTCAGGCATGGCTGGCTCTGCTTCCCTCCCTCCGTCTGGACCGACCACCTGCATGCCCGCCTGCCTTCCTCCCTGGGTGGCGTGGCCTCGCGTCACTCACTCAACGGTGGCGGCGGTGGCGGTTCCTTCCTGGCCCAACTGAAGTGCACCTGGCGTATAAGACGACCTCCCCACTTGGAGGCATGTTTTTGGGCCAAAAAGTCATCTTATACGCCGGCAAATGCGGTACCTATATCTATATCCATATCTATAGAGACACAGCTGTATATATTTAACATTAAAATTAAGTTCCAAAGTAGAATATTATTTTGTTCATGGCAATTATTGATTATTTTTGAGAATTCTGATTAGAATTGCACAGTTGTTTTTTTCTTTAATTTTGTGATATATGGTGGTTGCCTACAAAAGAAAGCAATTAGCCACTGAAGTGCCAGAGCACTCTTTGTCAATGATGAGACCATTGTTTCCAGGTACATAAGATTCAAGTAAAAATAGACCTCCCAAGAGGCCTGTTACATTATCACGTTTTGATAGAAAAATCTCAATACTAGGAAAAATATATATATAAAGTTTAGCAAGTTGAAACTCCATGAGACCTCTGTGCTTTAAAGTAGGATTTTCAACAGTGTAAGCCTGTCCCTGACAGATTATAGCTGCATTCCTGAACGAAGTTATAATGAATTAGACCCTATTAACTGCACTGTAACATGCATCCAAGCAAACATATACAGTACAGGATTTCTCTGTAAAAGGAACAGTTGCCCAAAGTGTTGGAAAACCGTTGCACTGAACCATCGCTTGAAGTTTCTTGCTTGATATCGTCCACTAAGTAATGCCAGTATTATAATTTATGACTGCAAATAACTTTACAATAACATGTTTGTTTCTTTGTTTAAAATATTTTTATCCCATCTTTTTTCTTAAAAAATAACCTAACGCTATTCTATCCTGACACATGAGAGAATCCATTGTTTGAGGTAATGAAGAAATGACCTTTTTAAACTGTTTCCCATTTATAAAATAAAACAAATTCTGTGTGATAATACAGTGCTAGGTTAGGGCATTCAGATTATGGAATTCTCTTCCCAGGAATGTTTGTGCTCACCTGCCAACATCAGAGAAACCGGAAATAGATTTTTGGAATTCAGGCCAACTTTGGGTAGTTTGAACCTTTAAGTTTTTTATATAATGTTACTTCTGACTTTAAAAGTATCCCAGTGAGTAAGTGGAAGTAATAAAATATAAGCAGATATGCTGGGTTAACTCTGTAGAGTTTTGCTGAAATTGTTATTGACACTGGTATTATATCCAAAGATAAAGGCCAGTATCTTACTGAGCTTTGGCTGAGCAGAAAGTTCTATCCATGTATTAATGTAAGATTGTACTGCTTATGGAAACGTTGGTGTTCCACATCCAGAAATAGGGTGAGGTTTCTTTATAGAAACCACTGCTAGCACAAGCAGCACAATCAAATCTTGCTACACTCTCAGGATTTTCTAGTTAGTGGAAGCTCAATAAGATGCTAGCCAAATTCTTCTTAAAGACCTTTAATTCTTCATCACATGTAAATGTATATAGTAGGTTCATATGTTATGCATTGTGTGAGGCAGTGTTTCAGAGTTTTTATCTATTAATTAATATATTCTCAAATGGTAAATGTGATAAAAGATACTACGTACAACAATGAAAGTGTGCAGAAAAACTTTCAAATCTGTTCACTTTCTGATGAATCCCACAATATTTACTGATGAGGATATAAATGTTTAGGTATTCTATTAAATAGGTATACATACAAGACGGCAGTTTCAGACAACAGTTTATGCCACTGAAATTCCCATATGATTTAGGAATGTGCATGGCAAAGATTTTCATAGTTTTAAAAATTTGAGTTCTTTTGTGGGAAGGCCTCTACCATTTTCATTTTTTTTCTGTAGCAGCCCTTCTGTATTGTACAAAAGAGTAAGCTTCTTTCAGGCTTCCTGTTTGTGTTTTCCCATTTGGATTTTCCAGCACTTCAGAAGTCCTTGGAACTCTGTAAAACTACAGTATTCCAGAGAAACACAGGCAAGGCAACTGAGAACCAATCTATTCCAAAAGTAGGCAAGAGAGCATGAGAAAGAAAAATCATCAGACATATGCAGTCACTAGTTTTATAAATTATCACAGTGTATCATCACAGACTAATCTTGTGTCTGTCCCTTTGTCATGGTTGGATCACCACCTAATTAAATGCAACTTAATGATGGCCCTCCCCCCTCACAAGGAGCTGAGATCTAATTTAATGATCTGCACTCACAGGCTACTGGATCCTATTGGATTCCAGGATTCCATGCAAGGGATACCAATTGATCTGGCTGGCGCTTCTGTCGAAGTTCTGGTTGACGGATGGTTCACTGCCACCATCAGGGCTGTAGACACAATCACTCCTAAATGTCCTCTCTGTTGCGGAGTTCATTGCCCTGGTTTGATCAGTGGCTGAGAGCTATGAAGCAAAATAGGAGAAGACTAGAGAGCAATTGGAGGCGGGACAGGAAATAACTTAAAAGCTGTCAAGATCACGTCCAACCTTTATCTTTCTAAGATAAAGGCTGCAAAGAGAGCTTACTTCGCTGTCCAGATAAGTGAGGCTTCCAACCAGCAGGTGTAGTTATTTTGTATAGTACGCGACCTATCCGGAGTTGGTCACAGTGATTGGCCTCCCCCTAGTATTTCACCTGACCGATTTGCAGCCTTTTAAAAATCTAAAGTGGAGGCCATCCCCCTATTTGAAGCCAATAGATTGAGCAGAGACATCCAGCGCTCTGCCCTGTCCAATGAAGATCACTGACTTTCAGTCAGTCATGTCACTTGAGGTTGACAAGGTGCTTGACTGCTGTTGTGTCACCATATCCTCCCTTGACCCTTGCCCAGCCCGGCTAATCAAAGTGGTCAGGCCCGTAAGAACTGAATGGGCCACTGCTATAATAAATGGGTCTCTCCAGGGTTCCCCTTGCCCTCAAGGAGACACTCGTTAGGCCCTTTAGGAAGACTGGAGCTTGGTGGCGAACGACATTGGCAATAATAGGCCCATCGCCAATGTTTTTTTCCTTATCAAGGTAGTAGAGAGGGTGGTCGCTGATCAGCTGCAGGCTCTCTTGGATGAGACCAGTGCCCTGGATCCGTTCCAGTTGGGCTTCAGACCGTGCCATGGCATCGAAACAGCATTGGTCACCCTGCTTGATGACCTTTTGAGGGAGGCCGATAGGGGCAAAATGTCCTTGTTGGTTCTCCTTGATATCTCAGCCGCCTTTGATACCGTCAACCATGGTATCCTCCTGGGGAGGCTCTCCGAATTGGGGATTGGTGGCCTAGCTCTTGCTTGGCTCCAGTCCTTTTTGTAGGACCATTCCCAGAGAGTCCTGCTTGGAGAGAATGTATTGGCCCCATGGCTCCTCTATTGTGGGGGGCCACAGGGATCTATCATGTCTCCAATGCTGTTTAATATCTATATGAGGCCGCTGAGTGGGGTCATGAGGGGATGTGGCGCTTCATGTCACCAGTATGTTGATGACACACAGCTCTGCATCTCCTTTTTTCCAACAGCAGTGGATGCCGTTGCGTCCCTTGAGTACTGCCTGGGGACCATACAGCAATGGATGCAGGAGAACGGACTGAGGTTGAACTCGAACAAGACAGAGGTCCTGAGGGTGGCTGCCCCTTCCATCAGTGGGAAGCTCGCTCTGTTTTGGGGGACAACTCTCATGACAGGGTGAAAAGACACCAACATATTTCCCCCACTCTGGTGGCCTTACACTGGTTACCCATTCGCTTCCGCATTGATTTCAAGGTACTAATGTTTACATATAAAGCCCTAAATGGTTTAGGGCCTCAATGCTTGGCAGAGCGCTTAGCCCCACCTAGCTCTACTGGTATCACTTGATCAAGCCAGACCGGAAGGTTGAGGGGTTTAACCCCAAGAGAGGCCCAGAAGGAGAGAACAAGAAACTGCGACTTCTCAGTGGTGGCCCCTCATCTTTCGAACACCTTACCCGTGGAGATTTGACTGCCACCCTCGCTGGGAATTTTTAAAAACAAGTTGAAGACTTTGTTCTTTCGGCAAGGCTTTCACCCTCCCATTACATAGCTTTCACCCTCCCATTACATAGCTTCCTTATCACATCTTGGATCCTATTTTCTTTATTGATCTTTATTGCTTTCATGAACAAAGTTATTTGAATGCTGTTTTTATCTTTATATTTTGTAAGCCGCCCAGAGTAGTTTCCCAAATGTAGATGCACAGGGTAAAAATGGATCAAATAAATAAAAATAAATTATCATCAGACTACAGTACAAACAAGAAAGAAAATCTTCATCATGAGACCTTTATAATTACTAGTTCATAGTATCACATTCACATAGCCTAGTGGCACAGTCACAAAGTCTATCCTCTGGCCCACACATCTCCTAAACAGGAGTAAACAAACTGCTCCCTCAACACCACTAAAATGTACACATATAATGGAATAAATTATGCAGTAAATTAATAATGTATAAAATCAATCGAACAGGAAAAGCAATCTCCCCACGCATCCAGGGGAGAATAGCAGAAATTAAAAATAAAAAAGAAAGCAAAAAAGGCAAAAAAATGGAGGCACAGTGAAAGTCAAGTAGGCAGGAATCCCAGATGGAGAGCACCAGGAGCTTAGCTCACAGTAATCCCACCAACTGAAGCAAACTGTAGACCTCACTATTGCATATTCAAATCAAAATAAAATTTTCACCTCAAGTATTTGTAAATGCTGATATGCCTTTAAATAATTCTTATATGAACTCCTCTTGCTGAATGGGAACAGTTGCATATATGTCACAAAAGCATGACCACTAGATCTTTGTATCCCAAGAAGAACAATATTAAACAGCAAAAGACCTCACAAGACACATTAATAAATGCAAAATGAATATACTTTATTACCTATTTATTTGCATTGTCCAAGTTCCAAAAAAGTAATTGGTTCCAAAAGCCTTTTGGTCTCAGCCAACAAAATATGGTTGCCCAGACCCCTCTTTTTAATATTCTTTTTAGGCAGGTTCCTAGCTGGGCATGCACATTAGATATTTCTTTGTTTCCCCCTAGATATATGGTCCTTATCACTCACAGTGGTGCCTCGCTTAACAACGATAATCTGTTCCAGGAAAATCGCCGTTAAGCGAAAACATCGTAAAGCGAAATTAAAAACCCGTTCAATGCATTCCAATGGGGTAAAAACTCACCGTCCAGCGAAGATCCTCCATATGGCGGCCATTTTCACTGCCTGTATAGCGAGGAATCCGTCCCTAAGTACAGTAGGGAGCCATTTTAAGCACCCGGTGGCCATTTTGAAAACCCAACGATCAGCTGTTTCTGATAGTTCAAAACATGCAGTTCAAGAGTTAAATTTCTCACAATGAGGGCCTATAGCCAGAAAAGTCCCATAGTTCCTCTTGTTCTATTGATCTCCATCTTTATCTCCTAACTCTCTCTCTGGTTCTTCATCTTATCCAGGCCAAACATGCACGCACCTTACATACTGTGCACTATATGAAACACAAATTTGCCATCAGATGCATGCTGGAACCAGTTTTGACACCCTAAGGAAGTAGCAAAATGAAGTACTGTATAAACAGATATTTTCAAAGTATTCTAATGACAGCACATTTGAAAACAATTAAGAAATAATCCTAACATACTATTGTGCCTCTTCCAACTTTATTTTTGCATCATACGAGCATTCACTGTTTTATATCTCTAAAGATTAAATGTGCCCTCTTTTTAGCCATGCCATACTTATATATGGGCATAAAATATACTGTAAGCCAGTATCCAAAATCATTGACCCTTGAGATCTAATATTGACCTCAGTCAGTATTAACTTTTTAGATCAATAAATGCTGTTATTGACCTCAAAGAAAAGTCAATACCTACTTGTTAATTTGCAAAGTATTACTGCAAGGAAATACTACACATTTTGTTCTTCGTTATCACCTTATTCATATCTGTTTTTAACATCTTTGTTACTACAGAGAGGGCATAATGTCAAAACATTTCAATCCCAATTATAAGTAGCATTGAGGAAGAATGTTTATTGGGCATTCTGCAATGAGAAATAAGTGCTGTTGCCTTTGTGAAAACAATAGCAGTTCACTAGTGTTTGTGTTCTTTTTGTATAAAGGAAGATATCATCCATTAGAACAAAATGGCAGAAATTCAGTAGTAAATTTCATGTAGAGTATCCCTACTGAATTACTGGTGAGTCAACAACTGTGTGAATTCAACAGGCCTACTTTCATTGCAACTTACTACTAGGTTTCAGCCGTTATATTTATGGGACCAAAATAACATTTCTTTGTAAAATTGAGTGGATAAATGAGTCCCTTCTGATCTGAATGGAAATGATTCTTAAAGTTGTTAGCATAGGATACATTTTATCAGTTTACATAACAATGACAGGTGTGAAAGTGAAGATGTTAACTACAGTATACAAAAGTTAGAGAGAAATGTCATAACTCAAATTGTATTTAATTGCAGTCCTTTTTCATGTTACATCTGGTAAATAAAAATATAAGTGCTAAATTGTGCATGTCTTGATGCATATAAAATGCCTGCTGCAGTATTCAGATGTCTGAACAATAGTACTTCACATTTATCACTTTGCAATTTCAATTTTAGTACTTCATAAATGATTTATAGGCTTAGTCTAAATGCTTCTACTTCGGACCATAGTCTGTTGATTTCAGTGGCTCTTACTTCCAAAACAAATGTCGATTTCTGCAGAACCGCCTTCTACCATCTTAGGCGGATAGCCCAGCTGTGGCCCTATCTCGATGTTGGAGCGCTCACTACCTTGGTGCATGCGCTCGTAATCTCAAGATTAGACCACTGTAATGCACTCTGCGTGGGGCTGCCTTTGAGGCTGCTGCGGAAACTTCAGGTGGTGCAGAATGCAGTGGCCAGAGTTCTCAGTGGTGTGAAAAAATACCAACACATCTCACCCTCTATGGCCGCATTGCATTGGCTGCCCATCCCCTTCCGCATCAACTTCAAAGTGTTGATGCTTACATATAAAGCCCTAAACGGTTTAGGGCCTCGATACTTGGCGGAACGCCTACTCCCACCAAGATCTACCCGTGTCACTCGTGTGAGCCAGGAGGTGAGGCTGAGGAGCCTAACACCGAGGGAGGCCCAGAAGGAAAAGACAAGAAATCGTGCCTTCTCGGTGGTGGCTCCTCGCCTCTGGAATAATCTACTCCTGATATTCGTGTGGCTCCCTCGCTGGGTATTTTCAAAAATCAACTAAAAACATTGATGTTCCGGCAGGCCTTCCCCTCAGTCAATTCCTGACCTCCCCTCCTTTTCCTCTCCCTACTCTTTGTCCTACCTTGTTGAAAGTTTTCCCTTTATGTTAAATTGTTTTTATATATATTGTTGTATGTTTTGTTGTAAGCCGCCTAGAGTGGTCTTAATCGACTAGATAGGCAGGATATTAAATAAATAAATAAATAAATAAATAAATAAATAAATAAATAAATAAATAAATAAATAAATAAATAAATAAATAAATAAATAAATAAATAAATAAATAAAATAAGTGTAGCCTTAGTCCCAGTTTCAATGTGTAAGATTCTAACTGGCGCACAAGGCATGTACAAATATATTTGTTTTATAAGTAATTATTGTATAATGGATCTTGAGGAATGAATCTTGATTTTCTGCAATACTTCTGTCATCCATTAAATGTCACTAGGACAGCACAGAGGTCATATTTTAAACCAAGATATACATTTAACATAATAAAGATAGAAACATGTCCCCCTTTTTAAAGACCAATTTTCAATGATTTCTCAATGTTTGCCTTATATTTTCTCTTTATTTGGAAACTTTTACAGTGATATATAGGTATTATTTTTGTTGTTCAGTCAAGAAGTCGTGTCTGACTCTTCATGACCCCATGGAACAGAGCACGCCAGGCCCTCCTGTCTTCCACTGCCTCCCAGAGTTGGATCAAATTCATGTTGGTCGCTTTGATGACACTGTCCAACCATCTCATCCTCTGTTGTCCCCTTCTCCTCTTGCCCTCACACTTTCCTAACATCAGGGTCTCTTCTCTTCTCATGAGAGGGCCAAAGTATTGGAGCCTCATCTTCAGGTTCTGTCCTTCCAGTGAACACTCAGGGTTGATTTCCTTTAGAATGAATAGGTTTGTTCTCCTTGCAGTCCAGGGGACTCTCAAGAGTCTCCTCCAGCATCACAATTCAAAAGCATCAATTCTTCGGCGGTCTGCTTTCTTTATGGTCCAGCTCTCACTTCCATACATCACGACAGGAAAAACCATAGCTTTGACTATTCGGACTTTTGCTGGCAAGGTGAGGTTTCTTCTTTTTAAGATGCTGTCGAGGTTTGTCATCGCTTTCCTCCCAAGAAGCAGACGTCTTTTATTTTTGTGGCTGCTGTCACCATCTGCAGTGATCATGGAGCCCAAGAAAGTAAACTCTTCCACTGCCTTCATATCTTCCCCTTCTATTTTCTATTTTCCAGGAGGTGATGGGACCAGTGGCCATTATCTTAGGTTTTTTTCATGTTTTGTGCTCTCCTCTTTCACCCTCATTATGAGGTTCTTTAATTTCTCCTCACTTTCTGCCATCAGAGTGGTATCATCTGCATATCTGAGGTTGTTGATATTTCTTCCGGCAATCTTAATTCTGGTTCAGGATTCCTCCATTCCTGCCTTTCGCATGATGTATTCTGCATATAAGTTAAATAAGCCAGGGGATAATATACAGTGGTGCCTCGCTTAACGACGTTAATTGGTTCCAGCAAAATTGCTGTAGAGTGAAAACGTTGTAAAGCGAAAATAAAAAACCCATTGAAACGCATTAAAACCCGGTTAATGCGTTCCAATGGGCTAAAAACTCACCGTCCAGCGAAGATCCTCCATACAGCGGCCATTTTCGGTGCCTGTATAGTGAGGAATCCATCCCTAAGACAGTAGGGAGCCATTTTGAGCACCTGGCAGCTATTTTGAAAACCCAACGATCAGCTGTTTTGATCGTTGTAATGTGAAGAATCGGTTCCCGAAGCAGGGAACCGATCTTCGCAAAGCAAAAAAACTCCATTTAAAACATCGTCTTGCGATCACAGTTGCAATTGCAAAAACATCTTTGTGAAGCGGATTCGTCGTAATGCAGGGTAACCGTTAAGCGGGGCACGACTGTACAGCCTTATTGTACTCCTTTCCCAATTTTGAACCAATCAGTTGTTCCTAATTCAGTTCTAACTATTGCTTCCTGTCCCATGTATAGGTTTCTCAGGAGATAGATAAGGTGGTCAGGCACTCCCATTTCTTTAAGGACTTGCCATAGTTTGCTGTGGTCCAGACAGTCAAAGGCTCTTGCATAGTCAATGAAGCAGAAGTAGATGTTTTTCTGGAACTCTCTGGCTTTTTCCATAATCCAGCGCATGTTAGCAATTTGGTCTCTAGTCCCTTTGCCCCTTTGAAATCCAGCTTGTACTTCTGGGAGTTCTTGGTCCACATACTGATGAAACCTATCTTGTAGCATTTTGAGCCTAAACTTGCTAGTGTGTGAAATGAGTGCAATTGTACGGTAGTTGGAGCATTCTTTGGCACTCCCCTTCTTTCAGATTGGGGTGTAGACTGATCTTTTCCAATCCTCTGGCCATTGTTGAGTTTTCCAAACTTGCTGGCATATTGAATGTAGTACCTTTTAAGATTTTAAATAGTTCAACTGGAGTGCCATTACCTCCACTGGCCTTGTTGTTAGCCAAGAGTTCTAAGGCCCACTTGACTTCAGTCTCCAGGATGTCTGGCTCAAGGTCAGCAACCACACTATCTGGGTTGTTCTGTAACTTTCCCTATCTCTCTTGCATTTTGTTTCCCTTCTCTTCTCTGCTATTTGTAAAGCCTCGTTGGACAGTCACTTTGCTTTCTTGGATTTCCTTTTCTTTGTGATGGTTTTTGTTGCTGCCTCTTGTACAGTGTTACGAGCCTCTATCCAAAGTTCTTCAGACACTCTGTCCACCAAATCGAGTTCCTTAAATCTGTTTTTCACTTCCACTGTGTATTCATAAGGGATTTGGTTTAGATTATACCTGACTAGCCCAGTGGTTTTTCCTACTCTCTTCAGTTTTAGCTTGAATTTTGCTATGAGAAGCTGATGATCAGAGCCGCAATCAGCTCCAGGTCTTGTTTGTGCTGACTGTATAGAGCTTCTCCATCTTTGGCTGCAGAGAATATAATAAGTCTGATTTCGGTATTGCCCATCTGGTGATTTCCATGTGTAGAGTCACCTCTTGTATTGTTGGAAAAGAGTGTTTGTGATGACCAGCTTGTTCTCTTGACAAAACTCTATTCGCCTTTGCCCTGCTTCATTTTGAACTCCAAGGCCAAACTTCCCTGTTGTTCCTTTTATCTCTTGACTCCCTACTTTAGCGTTCCAATCCCCTATAATGACAAGAACATCTTTCTGTGGTGTCAGTTCTAGAAGGTGTTGTAAATCTTCATAGAATTGGTCAGTTTCAGCCTCTTCAGCAGTGGTGGTTGGTGCATAAACTTGGTTGACTGTGATGTTGAAAGGTCTGCCTTGGGTTCGTATTGAAATCATTCTATCATTTTTGAGATTATATCCCATTACAGCTTTCCCCACTCTTTTGTTGACTATGAGGGCTACTCCATTCCTTCTACGGGCTTCGTGCCCATAATAGCAGATATGGTAATCATCTGAATTGAATTTGCCCATTCCTGTCCATTTTAGTTCACTGACGCCCAGAATGTCAATGTTTATTCTTGCCATCTCCTATTTGACCACATCCAGCTTACCAAGGCTCATAGATCTTACATTCAAGGTTCCTATGCAGTATTTTTCTTTGCAGCATCAGACTTTCCTTTCCCTTCCAGGCACGTCCACAGCTGAGCGTCCTTTCGGCTTTGGCTCAACGACTTCATTAGCTCTGGAGCTACTTGTACTTATTTTCCGCTCTCTTCTCATGAGATGTCCAAAGTGCAAATTAAAATATTATAAATAAAGTGAAGGACAAAGTGAAAAAAAACACAATACATACAATTAATATAATTGATAGCATAAAATATGGCGGCATTTAAATTAGTGCATTATCGGATATACCGTTGCATCAGTAATTGTTTACTCCGGGGAAGCCTGTCTGAGCATCCAGGTCTTTAATAACTTTTTAAAGGTGCCTAGTGAGGGAGCCAGGTGAACTTCAGGAGGGTGGGTATTCCACAATTCCATAATATGCTACATGTGTTACAGGAAGCAGAAGAAACCTCTGTAACCTTTCCTGACTTTGGATCCCTAGATTACAGCAGAAGTGAAAAAGCTGAACACAGGAAGATGTGTTTAGACCACAGGTCTCTCTGGTATTGTCCATAGTGATTAGAACTAGTTATCTCGCCCCCAACTAACCTGTGCTTTCCCTCGCCCAGTCCTACTTACAGACACTGAGGATTGATTCTGGGTGATTTTAATTTCTTTTTCTATATTTTGCCATGTTTATGACCATCTTTTAAAACTTCGAATATCAAAATTTTTAAAGTGTTGTATCATAGTCACAGTATTCTTGGACTCCATTGTTTGCTTTTCTGCATAATATATATTGCAATATATATATTGCTCATTTCTCTTTTCTATTGTTTGTCCTTCACCTTTTTTTCATTCCATTGGAAGACCTACTCCACGTTGACTTACATTTCTTCAGTAACCATGTTATGCGGCATTCAGATTAGCGGTATTTGAGAAATTTGCTCTTCCTTAATATTTTGAAAACATTCTTGGTCTTAAAACATCAAAACACATTTAAAAATGCATATGCTGATAAAAATAAGATGGGGTGTGATAAGTATTGAGCCTTTTCCAAAAAAATTGAACTAGGAAGCTGTAAGTGCCACACTATTCTATATATTCCCCCAGGAAGTCAATGCACTTGCGACATCTCTCCTGCAGTTTCTTAAGTCCCTGCAAATAAAATTCTTCCATCTGCTGGTGTAACCACTCATTTGCAGCATTAGTTGCCTCCAGAACACTCCGAAATTGTTGTCCCTTTAGGTGTTTTTTGAGTTTGGGTAACAGATAATAGTCAGAAGGAGCTAGATCGAGAGAATAGGGTGGATGGGGCATCACTTGAAAGCCTAAGGATGTCAGTTTTGCCGTTGTTTCACCTGCAGTGTGTGACGAGGCATTGTCATGCAACAGGATGACACCTTTGGAGAGCTTTCCTCGACGTTTTTCCTTGATGTTTTGCCTCAACTTTGTCAATAAAGCACAGCAATATTTTGCATTAATGGGTATTGGAGGTAGTCCACCAGCAGAACTCCCTTCTTATCCCAAAAAAACTGTTGCCACTTGTTTCTGCACCGACCTTTGCACTCGGAACTTCTTTGGCCTCCATTCCTTAGACTGTTGCTTTTTCTCAGGATCATAACAGTAGATCCATGTCTCATCACCAGTTACTAGTTTGCCCAGGAAATCTGACTCATTTCTTGCAAAATGTTCCAAAACAGCCACTGATGACTTCACATGTTTCCTCTTTTGTTCGGTTGTCAAAAGCTTGGGGATCCACTTTGCTGCCAGCTTTCTCATTTCCAAGTCATTGTGGATAATGGCACCAACTCTCTCATGTGATATTCTCAGATATATAGCAATACTTTTGGCTGATATTTGGCGGTCCTCCATGATCATGTCATGGATGGCTTTCACATTTGCAGGCACAGAGACAGAAACAGGCCTTCCACTGGGTTTCTCACTTTCAACATTGAAATTGCCAGTTTTAAAATTGACAACTCAACGTTTAACTGTTGCATATGAAGGGCCACTGTCACCCATAGTTTGTGACATTTCATCATGGATCTGCTTTGCACCTTTCCCTTGGAGAAACAGGAACTTGATTATGGTCCTATGCTCTTCCACATTGAACTTTTCTGGAGATGCTGTCATGTTCATTTTGGACCTGAACATAAAAGATAAGTTAAAATCATAGGTAGTTGATTTTCCACCATTGAATACAGACAAATTGGCCAATACACCCTGCAATTTATAGCTTCCTGGGTCATTTTTTTCTGGGAAAGGCTCAATATCAACACCCCCTCATATCTCTAGAAAGAGATGTCTAAAGAAAATATCCATTTACCACATGCATTTTAAATATTGAGTAAAATGTGCATTTTAATACAGATTTAAAAGAATATCCAGATTGGTACGGAACTGGTCTGGAACACAATTATGGGGAAAACTCATACCAGCAATAAATAGACTGCGTAGATATGAAGACACAAACCAAAAATAAATGTGTAAATAAAATTGAAATAAATTAGGGGAGATCCATCTATACAAAATTTGGTATATTGTGTTTGTCTATATGCTTCTTGATACAATCTCCAAGAATTTCAAAACATTGGCAAGGAAAGATGACTGTAATGGTCCCTCGAAATATGAACGTTATGAAAGCATATAGAGGGCCATCATACTGACCCTGAATACCTGGAAAAGATACTTATCCAGCTAATGTAACCAGTGATTTGCAGATAGTTCTATATTAGTAACACTGAGCAACTCAAAACATGCCTCAGAATTGGTTTGTCTCATACACAATATGAAGAAAGCAACTAATTTAGACATTAAGTATTCCATTTTTTCTTATCAGTTGTAGTGCTATATTACAATATCCTTTTAAAATAATGTATTTTAATTTGTGCATTCTGTATTAAATTTGCATAACTATACCTAAGCTCTAATAGCTATTATTAAAATAATACTAAATAGTTAAATTGCTTCTCATTCTTTATCACCACTCTTCCATCATTATTTCAATTTTTACAGAGTCTGAAAGGCAATCTCTCAGTGTTATGTCTTGGTTCATAAAAATGTGAATCCATAGTTTCTGATAACCATGCTTAAGGGCCTGCTTGTAATAGAATTTTTAAATATAAAATCATTGACTTTTTTCTGCTTTTACTTGCTGTCTGCTCATCATGGAGGCTAAAACTAAAATTAGTCTTACCTAGAGTAGACCCATTGAAAACAACAGAACTTAAATTATTTGTGGTTAATTTGTCCTATTCATTTCAGTCTGTTCTAGGAGAGACTAAGTTCAGATTTAGCCTTCAGTTTTCTCTGTTAATTTCTGTCTTTTGATAACAATGCCAACAATGCAGCAATTTATTGAATTGAAAGAACAAACCCTGACTATGATTCCTAAACTGCAGTTTGCAAAGAAATTTCAAGCTGTGGTTTAGATCCTGGTTTCTAGGATGCACACCAATCATGGTTTGTGGACATCAAAACAAACCATGGCTTCATGGTACATTTGAACATAGACATTTTTGTCAGGTGAAATTGGAACAACAATGTAAACACAGTTTTGCACCTTCTTTTGTTTTGCCCAGTTTTCATGGCTATCTTGATAAGATTCCTACCGATACACATTTTAATAACTGACTTCAAATAAGCATAGACATTTCTCTCAAGGTACTTCAGCTTATAGAATAGTAAGTTTACTGAATAATTAGAAAGTACATTTTTAGCTTTAAGGTGGTATTCCTTTTTAATTCTTTGGCACAAGAGTTTTCAGTTGTGTTCTGTTATATAGGGGATTTTTCATTTAAGTTTCATCACTAGAAAAAATAGGATCTCTTATGAAATAACCTTAAAAAATGTCTGTGAAATAAAATTCCTCATTCGTTGTGTAGAGAAATGGTCTGTGTGCAGTAACTTCTTTGAAGCTGACAGAATGACATGTTAAGAAGGGTCAACTTATTTTCCAGAAGCATGTGACTTATACAGTACTTGCATATTCATTATTGGTAAATAGCCCATTGGTGTGGGCTTTCCCAAACCTCCAGAATTTTGCCTCCAGAATAAAGTGGCAGCATGCTGCCATCTTTTCAGACTGATCAAATTGAAAAAGCCTATTAGGAATTGATTTTAAATACTTTCCATAGGCAGAGTTTCAGTTTCAGCTGTTCAGGCTTTGGCTACTAAAAGTTCACTGTGTCCTGAGTATATCCCAGCTCCACAGGCTATCAACTTTATTAGTGTGGAGATAAGCTGATTATATCTTGTCAATCAAAGATGCCAATATCTCAATTGAGACTCTCTCTCCTCCCCTCCCTCTTTCCTTCCCTCCCTTTGGAGCCTTGGAGCAGGCAACAAAGAGAGAGATGTGGTTTGCATCCCCATGGTTGTTACCATGCAGGGTGCAAGGGTCCTGTGATGATGTGATGACTGTATTAAAGAGTACATCAATTTGTTTTAAAGTGTTTTGATTTTTTATGGTGGCATTAAGAGAGAACATTGTGGTTGCAGCTTTACTAGAAAGAAAAGAGTTCTAGAAGGGAAAAAAGTGCCTCTTTGAAGCCTACCGGGACTTTGAGTCTTGCTGTGCTCATGGGCGCTTAAGTGCTCCCATAACTGACATACTCTGATCCACCACGAACTTAGACACTATTATTCTTTCCAAATTATTCAATTATATAAAGGGGATACATGCATGCATTTTTAATCTTTCTAGAGTTTGTATTTTAAATCATGTTGTCCCTTGGCCTTTCCCCTAGTAGTACTGTGGCGACGGTTTTACTAAGTGTACAAACTGAGAAGATTCATTTTAAGGAAAGGTCTCTTTTGGTTTGGGAACTGTGGCTAAGCATCTGGAAATACATTTATGGATATAAGATATGTAGTGCCTCACAGACATATTTCTCTCTCATTCATAGGGAATATTAGCAGACTAGGACATGATACTATTCTGCACTATTTCAGCTCTAGTCTTCATCATCTAGTTAGTGAAAGATGTACAGAGACAGAGAGGAAAAAATCTGGGCTTTTGTTCTTTACATCTGTGGTTTGCTCTCACCATGTCTCCCTTATACATCAAATGCAAAAAAAAAAAAAAAAAAAAAACACCAGAAGCCCATGCCTTTCTTGTGTCTCCTTATACTCACCACCCAATGAAGACTGGAGCTCCAGTGCTACTGAACTGCATTGCCCAGTGGATTATCTCCTTACCAGCTTCACCCGACTGTATCAGTTTATCTCCTAACGAGTCACACACACCCTTTCTAAAAAATGGTCAGTGGAGACAAAACTTTAATTTTACTCACAGAAATGTTTTATGGCAATATAGTGGCATATGGATTAGTATTGCGCAACATCACATAGGTACTGCTTTGTCCTGTCTGAGTGATTTAGAGATATCCGTTTTATGAGTTAGACTTCCTCAGAGAAGACTTTTTGCCTCCTGAACTCAGTTTGTGCGAACGTCTTGCGCCCTTTTCATTGGTTGCATTATGCAGTCCTGTATGTATAAATTGGGCATTTCAATTATTTGTATCATGCTCTTCCATTTTCCAGAGGATGCGGTGGCGCTGTGGGTTAAACCGCAGAAGCCTCTGTGCTGCAGGGTCAGAAGACCAGCGGTCGTAAGATCAAATCCATGCGACAGAGTGAGCTCCCATCGCTTGTCCCAGCTCCTGCCAGCCTAGCAGTTTGAAAGCATGCAAATGCAAGTAGATAAGTAGATACCACCTCAGTGGGAAGGTAACGGCGTTCTGTGACTAGTCACGCTGGCCACGTGACCACGGAAACTGTCTACAGACAAAACGCTGGCTCTATGGCTTGGAAACGGGGATGAGCACCGCGCCCTAGAGTCAGACACAATTGGACTGAATGTCAAGGGGAACCTTTACCTTTACCTTACCTCCATTTTCCAACTGGAGGATCAGTAATATCACCTTGTAAGTCAGGGACACATGAACATTCTTCCAGAGTGTACAGCATTTTAAAGGAATTTCTTTATATCAGACTGAAACATCAGTAATTTGCATAATGCTGAAAGGTACAGCACCATAATCCTTTTCACCACACATGCAATACTTGATGCATATTTTTAATTTCTACACAGATAGTAAGTTGTGGCTCTTCCTTTTGCTGTCTCCTCTTGAATAGTTATAGTGTGGATGTGTGATGCAGTAAAAGTAGTATCAGCCTCTGACGCCTTCAGACTTACTAGATTCTCTTGAATATATCCACATGCATGCATTTTCCATTCTTCCTCCTGTGTTAGCCTTGTGAAATCTGGTACTTGGTATAAATCAAGAACAGTTGATAGCTTATCAAATAATAATATGTTCCTTCAAGGTATTTCATATATTTGAAATCACTGGGATATTTATAAAATGTTCTAAAGCCAAAAGATAACAGAAAACTTTCTCAGAAGTTAGGTTTGCCCTTTACTGATCATAACCCTTACTTCCACTGATCTTTCCCCTCCTACTTAGTTTTGTCTTGAAGTAGTTTTGTTATATTTTCGACTTATTACTTCTTTGGCTTCATGACAGTCTTGTATGCAATATGTCAGTAACAGATGTGGTGATACAGTAGGACCTCCTTATCCACAGGATCAATATCCATGGTTTCACTTATCTGCAGTTTGCCTCAGCCCTACATACTGCATACAAGACTGCATCCTGGTGACCTTAACCTTTGTATGCTATATGTAATGTTTTTCTAGTATCTGCAATTTTAGGCATCCATGTTAATTCATGGAATTGATGCCCCATGGATATGGGTCCCTATTTTAGTCAGTTATAGTCTACGAGTTTAAGACAAGGATACCAGTATGGCAATGGATAAAATGTGTTATTTCAGTGGCCAAAACCCTGTTGGATATTTATGGATGAGCAAGAGGAATTCAGGGAGTTGCCGTGCCTGGGTGTACAAACCGTTGATTAGCCAGGGCAGTTTCTGCAATTGCTCTTGCACATGCAACACATCAAGTGTTATTAAAGATATACAAGTTAGAACTCACAAAAGTTTTTTTTTTAAAAAAATGACCAGTCCTCTTATGCTGTTACACAAAAGGCATAACTTTTGGAGGCAAATTGCTTCAAGATCAGAAATCTTCATAGGCATTATCTATTACCGCTGAGTCAGACAACTCAATGTATTCACGAAGGCTTTCACGGCCGGGATCTAATGGTTGTTGTGGGTTTTTCGGGCTCTTTGGCCGTGTTCTGAAGGTGGTTCTTCCTAACGTTTCACCAGTCTCTGTGGCCGGCATCTTCAGAGGACAGCACTCTGTCAGACAACTCAGTTTTACAAGCCAAGAGGATTTTGGCTGTTATTAAATAAGTTTTCTGATCAAGAAGCAAACTGAACATTTGGATATATTTTCATGCTAGACGTTTGCACATACAATGTGCTTGTCATGGTCGATTGACTTTTTAAATGTACAGCTTTTGGTTTTGAAATGAATTGAATGTGGCTTTTTGTATCTTGAGGAAGTTGCCATTATAGAATTGGTGCGATTTCTTTTAAAATGAACTTTATTGGATACTGATAAGTAAAAGGTATTTTTATATCTGTAAGGCCAACCACACATGGTATGTGTCCTGATCTGTGAGACAATAGGGATGAAATTCCTATATTGGGGCTTCAATATAATGTAATCTCTGTTACTAGAGAAACTATGGGACCTCCTTCAGAGAGTAAGAATGAACAGTATTGGCTGTGATATACCCTCTTCCATTAGATTTACAGTACATTATAAAAAGCAATAATTTAGCAGACCATAGTTTTTATGTATGGGTTCTTAAAGACCGCCCATTATTATTATGAATGCAACATTGCTGACCCATACTGTGGTGCTTGATATTTTGTATAAATTGTTGTGAGCATGATTCTGTACATGTTTACTCAGATATATGTCCCAGTTAGTTTGATGGTGTTTGCTTCTAGGTAACTCAGTATGAGATATAGTCCCAAGCAACTTTGCATGTTAGTCTTTGATACCCATGGGCAAATGAACAAGCACATTTAAATATCACTAATATGATGTAGTAGATTCCTAGAAGGAGGCATGTTTGTTCTGGTTAGTTGTTTGTCTTTTGAATGTTCTGTGTGCTACTTTCAAACTAAGTGATAGAACCTATAGACACAATGGCCAGTGCCTGGGAATATGCAGTCTGCTAGTATATAAAGATATACCATATGTGCCACTAGAGGCCAGGTTAACTGTAGCCTCTGTGAACTACCAAAACACAGAAGCAAAGATATTTTAGCATTTTTTTCTTTAAATCAATATTTGTTTTATGTTCTTCCTTGGAGCAACAGTACATTTTCAAGCATTGGATAGCTAATGGCCATAAGCATTTATTCTGCAGTTTTTCACCTCTCTAAGCAAAAAAGGAACATAAATGCACATTGGAAAACAAGCTAGTACAGCCTTAGCTTTTCTTTTGCTCTAAAGCTTTTGGTTCCATGATATTAGGGTTGTGGGTTTTTTTAAATTATCATGTATTCTTCCCCCTCCATTTTTTTAACTTTTTACTTTTTTTTCTTTCCTTTTCCTTTTTTCTTTTTCTTTTTCTTTTTGGCTATTGTTTTACCAAGTATGGAGGGGCACTTTCAGTTCTGTAATAGTACAGCAAGATTTTTGGATCATAAGGTTTTATCATACAGATCACATGTTTCCAGTGGAATTCTTGTTTGCTCATCAATATTAACAGAGACACAATGATTTCGAGAGGAATAATGGAGGATGGGAGATTCTCCCCCACCCCCAGAAAAGAGAATGAGCATCTTTTCTAAGTTCTTCCCTGAGGCTGAAATGTTTATCACTGCACCCTCATTCGACAGAAGTGAATTTTATAATAATTTTTTCCCTAATCGGGCTCAGTCAGTGAGTTGTCTTATCATGGGGAGGAAAATGACACCGATCCTATCGAAAAACAGAGACGATGTCACTGTGTCTCCAATCACAGCTTCTCAGCTTCCATATCTACCTTCTCCACAAACACCAAGCATTGCTTTTTCTAAGAACATCAAAACCAAGCAAAGTCATTAAAATTGCACCCGCGTAGAGTTGCAGGGATCAGCCACACTGGCGCAAAATGGGATGTGGGAAAAGAGACTCTCTAAATGTGCTAATTCCATTGTCACATGTTTACAGCTTAATTTTAATCAGTTAAAAAAGCCACAGATTGCAATAAATTGGCATTATCTTCCGTGACACCAGAGGACACAGTTGGTTCAAGGATTTAGAGGGTCTCTGGCAACAGTATATAGTGCTGCAGACAAAGTATTTTTACGCTTGAACTACTGTAGCTAAGGTGCAATCCCCAGTTAAGACTGCAAACAAAGACTATAACCCACACAGTGCTAAGTTCAACATGCAGACCACCTTCAGTTTAGAATGCTAAGCCAAATACTGCTGGAGAACACTTTAAATGAATGATGGACTGAGTTTTGGTTGCTGATATTTTAGAAGAAGGAATTAAGCACAGTTCTGCTGTGTGAACCGTGGGACACATGGTCTCTAAAATGCTTTTTTCTGAGCTTTCACATTCCAATTCCAAATTGTTTTAATCTGTTGCATTGTTTTGCATGACATGCATTTTTTTATCTCTTAATTTGTATTTATGCTTTGGCACAAGGATTAAAATAATTTTGTTTACAATAATGGAAAAGAGTTGGAGATTTCATGTTTTGTAGCAGGACATGATAATCTTAGGTCATGTACAGATTACACTTGATACCATTTTTGAATTTGATTTTTACATTTTTCTTTTTCTAATCCTGCTTATTTCCTGCTATTTTTTCAAAGTAATTGATTGACATGTCGCTTTTGACTAAAAAGCTTTAGCTATGAGGTGTGTGAATATGACAGTGTGTGTAAAATCAGCATTAAAAAGACATACAAATCAGGTGAAAACATATTTCCTTTAAGCTAATGAATTGATCACACAATGGAAATAAATGACAACTATAATGTTAGAAGCAAGGAGTAAATGAAGTGAAGAACACACAGTACTGAACACACAGTACTGTTCAAATATGCCTTGTATTTACCAAGACAACACTGTCTATTTGAATTCACATTAGATTGCAAAGTATCATTTTCACAAAAAGTATTAATGTATTTAGTGCCGAGTGCAATATATCAATCATTTAGCTTCTCAAAGTGTTATTTTGACTTTGCAGTTTTAATGGTATAAAATATAATTCCAACATTTTTATCAAGTTATAAAAATGCTTAAAAATGAACAGAGATGGCTCATGCCACGGCTCAAAACCAAGCCTTTCCAAATAGATCTGGGTGGCAAAATGTGAAAACATTCTGGAGAAATCCCGATAGGGTAAATATCTTCACTACAGCTATATGGCAGTTTCTCAAATAGATACGAATTTGCTAGTTCTTTATTAGACTAGTAGCAAAAAAATACCAAATATTTATGTCTCTGTCTTAGAATACAGCATTTGAGATACAGTATTTGTTAATTTGAAACAGGTAAGCTAACAAGAAGGGTACATGATATGCTTCTCCCATCTCGCTCAATATTTGTTGGAAAGAAATGCTATGTTGTATTTAGACTGAATAGAATTTTTTAAAAAACCATTGTCTGTTGTAATATTATTCTGTTCTGTCTATCTAGAATTGTTTGCTCAGCTTTAGGAAATTTGTGGGGTCACTTTTTTAGAATAATAGAATAAAGGAATTCAGAGCAAATTTTGTTCTTTTCTGTGTCTGGATTAGGAAATTGCTCTGCATAACAAAAGATGAGACTTCTTTATAGTAATAAATTCTCTTTCTATAAAGGCTGCCATTACTTCAGCTCATGGAAGAAAATACAGAAAGTTAACTGTATAAAACATTTAGAAGAGAATATTTGCCTGACAATATCATATCTACTGAAAGAAAAAAAGTATGATGAAAATCATTTTTTATATTTCTAAAGAATTAGAATTTATTTACAAAGGATGATTTTGTATATGTATATTATTACTGAATTATTTCCAATTTACATCTCAGGAGATTGTGGCTAGAGAAATATTTTTCTCCTCTCTTGAGTTAATTATCCCTTCTTTGTTTTTAAATATAAGCTTGTTAAGACAGATGTAACTTCTAGTGATTTCATTAAAAACTACCTCAAGTTAGGTTTTTCCTAGGCTTGTTAAACTAGAAAAGCTTTTTTTTTTCAGTGAAATATCACACATAATTTATGCTCTTAAAATGACAAATTTAGGGATTTTTTACAAATCAGAAAAATTGGTTTTATGTCAGTTGTTTCCACTTTAATACTTAAATGACTTCTATCTTGGAAGTAGATTTAACTCAATACAGATTTAAATAATATTTCCTTAAGATAATGTATCATAATTGGACATACTCTTCAAGGAATCTTCAAAATGAAGGTACTGCAAAAAAAGCAGTTTAACTTTTTTTTCTTCACAAAAAAGCAGTGTCATATACTTGGAAGAAAAGTGGCATAAAATGAAGGTGAAGTGAGTTATCTTTTTGCAAAAAAATATCCCAGCACCTGATTGCTGTTTATGATAACTTGCATAGACTGGTTCTGTTTTAATTTAGGTGTTTAGTAATTTGCTGTTAAGCATTGATCACCAAGTTAGAAATTATAGTTTGAAACCATGTAGAAATATATTTATAGCCAATATCTGAGGCAACTTCACAGAAAGCAGTCTGTAGTTTTGTTGTGCTGTAATACTGAAATGACTGAGTCCCTGGAACTATTTTACATTTGATGTGTGTTCTATTTTTCTACACATAGGCTGCGCCATTGAGCCACCACTCAAATAAAATGTTTTCTTTCTGAATGTTGTTGAGATGAAGTTGAAAATGTACTTAAGGGAACTGGCTATCAGCATCTTTTTGTATTTGTTACCATAATGGAATTTGGAAGAAATGGCATATGTTTTAAGTACCTAATTGTAACTTTACTGAGTACATTATAAGTTTGACCCTATTAAGTTTTTTTCCCTAGCTGTAAATACACTATTGTTAATTTTTAGTACAATGTAGCACAGTTGTGCTTTTTGAAATGTATATCAATTTTGTATTAAGCATTTATTCATATACCAAGGATATTAATAATACATTTTATAGAAAAGGAATCTGGATTTATTTGACTAAGAGTTATGAATAAAGTGGTAATCTCAGAAAATATAGTTTAAAGGTGGTATGATGAACAGGATTTAGACTTGATTAATTTTTTTAAGCAGCTATAAATGTATTTGAAATAAATTTCGGTATGTCAAGATAATTTTTTTTCTTTTAAAGTGTGCTTTTATTTTGGTATTGAATTGTGCTGTGCGGTATCAACCAATTAACCTCGTGTATCTGTGAAAGGGATTTGTTAAAAGTCAAAGTGAATAGTATTACTGTTCATCTAATGGAAGATGTAAAATGTTCCATAAGTCCTAGAAAAAGCTGCATTGCTTCTGATTAATGTGTGATACACTTTAGTATTTGCATAAACACTAGGTACATCTGATATCAAGGTCTCTGAATTAGTGCCTTTTTTGGTATTCTCTATTTTGGATTTTCTCTGATAAATGGTAGATACATTTCCTTGTTATCATAGTAGATTATAGCACATGTAAAATAGCAGAACATATGCATAAAGTTTAAAAACATTCTAAATGGAGACGTTAGGAACATGCTTTTTAATGAACTGTTACTGCTTTACAAGGTGATTGGGAAGGGAGACAGAGTCCACATATTATAGACCTTAATAAGATGCATTCAATTAGTGGACCCTCATGGAACATACTTTATTGTTCTGGAATATTCACATTTAAAAATATTTATTTATTTATTTAAAATATATTTAGACCACCTTTCTCATTAAAAGGACCTAGAACAGCTTAATCATTTACACATGAATGTTCAAATTGCCCACTGCAGGGATTCAGATTTGGGAGCTGGAGGGGAGGTACATAGCAAATATTTTTAACTATTTTACCATTGTAATGTGTATAGGAGATATGAATGTTTTGATCTGAAATATACAAAAATATAACCTGTAATATGTTTTGTTTAGAATGATCATAACACTTAAGTTCTATCTTTAATATAACTCATAGGTTCTACAGAGGCAACCATGTTTAAGCAAACATAGCATTTGAACACATTGCCATTTAAGCTGAAAATAGTCTTAAGCATTCATTTCCAAAAGAAACATAATAGTATGTTGAAGTATCATAAAAGTGAAGTCAATTTTTTAATGATTCATGGGGGATCTTGGTTTACAGCATTGAGCTCCTTGTACTAGAGGTGTATGTCACCATACAGTGAATATATAGAGGAAGTGTACTTGGAATGGTTACTTAAATATGAACTCAGTTTGAATGGGAGACTATTCCCTCTTCCCCCTGCTTGGCTCAGCACCTACTTGACATGGTCTTCTAGGAGGCGCCTACTGGGGGGCATAGGAAATTGAAGGCAGAAGAGGAAGTAAACACCCCAGCTTCTTCCAACAGGACATTCCTTTGGCCAGAACCCAATCTAAAGGTAGTCTGAATCCAGCACCCGGTAGTGATGACTAGGTAATGATGGATATTTGTCAAGTCAGGGGCTTTAGCTTTTTAACCAGTTGGTGACTGTCTCACAGCTTACATGCTGCTCTGATCTCTTTTTCCTCCCTTTTGTTTATTATATGGATCTCCGGATTTGTTCCATAGTGTGGCTTTGAAGGGAATGTGTTATTAGCACAGTAGATAACAAAACACTGTCATTGAAGGTGAGTTAATGAACAGGAAAGACCTGCATTTCTTCTGCCAAATACACACAATTATATATATAAATAAATGCAGTATAGCTTCTTTCTATAGCTATAATACTGAGTGGGGAAGCATTCACCTGCAAGTTTAGCTTAAAGGGATTTCCTGCTCACCCCATCCCCAAATCTTTGAGCAGCTCTTGCTGATTTCCCACATCATTGTAAAATCCTCCAAGAATCTCTAGGTAACTCCCTCAGGCACTGAGAGTGTTCTGATAGTGCTTGTTTCATATGGCTGAACTTGCACTTGGTGTTTCTGTTCTCTATCTACTGAATTCTCGAAGTGCCATTCACTTAAAGAAAATCCTTTCAACAAAGCTCACTGTTTCCAGCTGAAATTTGTCATTGCAGGGTCTGAATCACATGAGGGGAGTAACTCAGTACATAAATAGTGCTGTCTTTAAAAGAGCATCACTCATTTCCCCTTTTTGAAATATGGTTTTTGCTTAAATCTAATTGTTCAGCTAGTCCTGGTGTTTCAAACCTTTAGTCTTGTAGTGGGCATCCCTTTGCTTTCCTTTGTTTTAACTTAGCTCTGTTAACTGTACTTGCTTTACCTTGGAGTGCCTCTTGAAAGCACAGTTCAGGCTACTGTTTCTTAGATCTATTCTGAAAATCTTAACTGGAAAAAAAAATTAACACCATTTATGAATTCAAGAAAGCTTGTACTTTGTTTCCTTGGAAGAGAAGGCAATTGAAGCTGGGGAAATTACTTAATAGATCATGCAATTTGGCAAGGGTTTGTTGCACAGTAAATTCTACAATCAGTTGTGTAAGCCATTGTGCAAAGGACACATCTCTAAATAGTGTGCAGCATGGACAACATGGCAATCACTTACAGGCTATTGGCAGAAGTCAATAATTTTCAAAGGGGTAACTGTTAATTTATTTCAGTATGTATAGCCAAAGAATAAGAGGAAGTCTTATGGCACCTTTTGAGACTAACAGGATTTCTGTTACTGTGAACTTCTATGGATTACAATCAATTTCTTACAGATACACTGTGTATAATTTGTAGGCCATTAATATACAGTGTACTAGGTTGTGAGGATGGGGATAGAATGAAATTGGATACAGAAGTTGACAGTAGGCAAAATGAAGCTGGGATGACTTGCACGGCCCCTCCCCTAAATATGTTTGCATACTAAAAAAAGAGGATCAATTTATGTATTAGCCTACAGATTTTTAGCATTAGTTAATGGGTTTACATAATTGACAGTTATAAAATTCATAAACAGCATCTTAAAAAGCAGAGACATCACCTTGCCAACAAAAGTCCAAATAGTCAAAGCTGTGGTTTTTCCTGTTGTGATGTATGGATGTGAGAGCTGGACCATAAAGAAAGCAGACCGCCGAAGAACTGATGCCTTTGAATTGTGGTGCTGGAGGAGGCTCTTGAGAGTCCCCTGGACTGCAAGGAGAACAAACCTATCAATTCTAAAGGAAATCAACCCTGAGTGCTCACTGGAAGGACAGATCCTGAAGCTGAGGCTCCAATACTTTGGCCATCTGATGAGAAGAGAAGACTCCTTGGAAAAGACCTTGATGTTAGGAAAGTGTGACGGCAAGAGGAGAAGGGGACGACCGAGGATGAGATGGCTGGACAGTGTCTGCGAAGCAACCAACATGAAATTGACAGACCTCCGGGAGGCAGTGGAAGATAGGAGGGCCTGGCGTGCTCTGGTCCATGGGGTCACGAAGAGTCGGACACGACTAAACGACTAAACAACAACAACAACAACAATGATAACTGTTATCATATTATTTTATTTCACTTTGTCCCTATTTGTACAACCAGGTATATTGTATATGTAAATCTTCGGTTTAATTTTGTTGTCCATGTGTATAAAGAAATAGATTGGAATTCAGATTTCATTCTAAAATAAAGCTGTTGGTCAGAAAGGTGCTGCAAGACTTTGTTTTGTTTTGGTTTGCGTTATACAAAATCAATAATTTTTGTTGTTGCCAGTAGGCAAAGTAAATCTTTAAAACCCCAAATAAGTAATTAGCAACAGTAACTTTTCAAAATTACAGTTAACTGGATAGCTTAATGGTTTAGGTATCTGGCTGCGAAACCAGAGGTTAGGGATTTAATTTGCCACTGCACATCCTTTGGGCAAGCTGCTCAGTCTCAGGGTGCATCCATAGGAAGGAAATGGTAAACCACGTTGATTAATCTCTACCTAGAAAACCCTGGAAAGGGTCACCATGAGTCGAAATTGTCTTGATGGCACATTGTTTTAAATTTACTACAGGCTAGGTTTAAGAGCTGTAAGAGCTAAAATACTTTGAAGGGCTATTACAAATTTTACCCAAATACTTGTGTAAGAGCTGTGTTTCTACCCTGCCTATAACGGTAGTTAGTTTTGATTGGAAAAGAGATTCCTGGATTTTATAAGTTGAGTGACAGACTGGAACCAAACAGCATGATTCACTGTTACAGTGGTGCCTCACATTACGATGTTAATTCGTTCCAGTGAAATCGCTGTAGAATGAAAACATCGTAATGCGAAAAGAAAAAACCCATTGAAACGCATTAAAACCCGTTTAATGCGTTCCAAAGGGCTGTAAACTCACCGTCCAGTGAAGATCCTCCATAGGGCGGCGATTTTTGCTGCCTGTGCAGCGAGGAATCTGTCCCAGAAAACAGCGGGGGGCCATTTTGTTGACCCGGCGGCCATTTTGAAACCGCCAATCAGCTGTTGGAAGATCATCGTTTTGCGAAGAATCAGTTCCCGAAGCAGGGAACCGATCATCACAAAGTGAAATTCCCCCATAGGAAACATCGTTTTGCGATCACAAAAGCGATTGCAAAAAGTTCATTGTAATCCGGTTTCGTCATTAAACGGGGCAATCGTAAAGCGAGGCACCACTGTACTTAAAGAGCTATATAGTTGATAGTTGTGTACTAATTGTAGTTTAACACTTTTCTTTTTTCTTTGTAGTTCTCACAATTATGTGCTAAGACCATGAGTAGGATAATGAGGTATTGTGATCAGGGCTTAGTTATTTGATTGTACAAAAAAGAACCAGTTAATGATTTCCATTCACTTTCAGATGGATAAATATAAACTTTATATGGTAGGCATATGTGTGAAATGTCTGAACAATTTTTCTAATAGTGGGGGGGGGGGGTACCCAAATTTGCAGGCAGTTGTAGAATGGGTGATTCAGTTCAACAGTAGATTCGACCTTTTTTAAGTGTGCAGATATCTTCAGGGGAGGAGCATGCAAGTCATCCCAGCTTCATCTTACAAAGATGTTGTTGGATTGTTGTTTTGCTCCAAATATTTTTTTCCAGACATTAACTATGAGAGAGGTTGGGGGGGGGTGTTCACTTGTTGGACAACCATGTTGAACTGATTTGGCTGCAATAGAAACAGGTTTATGTGACCTTGATAGTGATTTTTATGAACTAGGTAGGTGTTGAGGCAGGTTCTGACCAGACTTACACTTTTACTCAAAGCCTTTTAGAATACTATGCTAAAAGAGTGTAGCTGGAAGGGCTGAGTTGGCTCTTTCTAAAGTAGTGATTCTCAACCTTGGAGCTCCTGACAATGTAACTCCAATCAGCCCTGAAAAGCATTGTACAATCATAGCCTAGTTTGTATTTGTGCAAATGTTCTGGGTATTGTAGTCCAAACTTATTTATATGGCCAAGCTAGAGCTACCTAGTATAAATTTAGTTTGAAAGGGGAACATAGGTAGTTTTGAAAGGGGAACATAGGTAGAGAAAATAAGTAGATTTAGTGTACTTATAGACTATGGACTAACATTTGCCTTCTGCAGAGAATATACCAGATTAATATTTTAATTGATGTGTTAGTAATATCAAGTACAATGGTGCCTCGCATTACGACATTAATTCATTCCAGCGAAATCGCTGTAGAATGAAAACATCGTAATGCGAAAATAAAAAGCCCATTGAAATGCATTGAAACCCTTCAGTGCGTTCCATTGGGCTGGAAACTCACTGTCCAGCGAAGATCCTCCATAGGGCGGCCATTTTCGGTGCCTGTGCAGCGAGGAATCCGTCCCAGAAAACAGCGGGGAGCCATTTTATTTACCCGGTGGCCATTTTGAAACCACCAATCAGCTGGAGGAAAATCGTCGTTTTGTGAAGAATCGGTTCCCGAAGCAGGGAACCAATCATCGCAAAGCGAAAAAACCCCATTCAGACCACCGTTTTGCGATGCGTCATAATGCGGTTTTGTTGTAATATGGGGCAATCGTAAAGCGAGGCACCACTGTAATTTAAATGATTTTCATTTTCATTTTAAAATGGCAATCAGTATATGTCACAGTTTTTAATATTAAATGCTAATTAATTAATTTTGGTATACCAGATTGATCACGGGGTGAATGGATGCTAGCAAATTTGAGTTTTCAAATTGGATTTTAATATTGCTTTGTCATGTGGTTTTAGAAATATTAATAATTTCATTCAAACAAAATCAATTAGACACATATCCCTTTGACTTCAGTCACAACTAAATTACATCTCATAATTAATTTGCTACATAGATTTCAGTCTTGATTCTCCATAAAAGTTTGATTTCCTTTGGAAAATAAAAAATAATTAATTTTTCCAGGATTGTGCCCCATATTCCTGCCAAAATGTTTTCTGAAGATTTGTTAATACTATGCTTGAAAACTGACAAATGAAACTAGAATTATGTGTTGTTGTGAGGGCTATCAGGGTTGTGGCAGTCTTCAAATGGGCAGTTTGGGCACAAAAGAGAGTTTCTTTGCTATTCTAGGTAGGCCATAAATACTATAGGCTAGATGTGAATGTTTCTAGTGTCTTCAGTGATAGGATTTTTGGTGGCTGGTCTTTGTAAATGTATTGACAGAAAAAATGCAGAAAGACATAATTTTGAAACATGGTTTATTCTCCTTCCAGTATCACTTGAGCTGTACAGGAAGCATAGCATTGCCAAAAAGATGGGTCTCAAAACTTACCAATCTTACAGATGCCCCTACCACTTGACTCACCATTCCATCCCAGATGAAGTTCAGCTTACACTGGTGGAAAATTACCACCAATCTGTCTGTTGGTATGTCTTACATCAACCACAACCAACCATAATGGTTGGGAGGGGTGCATCCTGCACAGGCTGGGGCACCTACGGCTGGAATTTTACTGTCTAGGCCAAGAGACCTACATAAGAATGTCATTACCAGATCAATGTTCTTGAGCTCTTTGCCATACAGATAGCCTTCAAAGTATTCAAACCTCTCCTTGCAGACAAGGTCTTTCAAGTAGCTACAGCCAATACAATCACCATGTTTTATTTAAACAGCAGGGTGACACACATTCCCACAAACTACTCTAACTTACCATTGCCCTTTGGGACTGATGCATCAACAGGAAGATCCTCCTCATTGCACTCCACGTCACTGTGGCAGATCCTCTGAGCTGACAGTGCATGCAGACCGAAAAGCAGGAGCTCCAATAAGACATCTATGACAGCTGTCTTCATTCGTGGAGAGAATCCCAAGTGGAGCTGCTCATTTATAATCCTTGATTAAATTATAGATTCTTTCCAGTAGAACATCATAATATCATTGGTGCCTGGGAGGTCAGCAAAAGCTACCCCTGTAATCTTCCTAGTTTCAAAGCTATCTTCAATATGTTATGTTAAACGTAGGATTTGTGCTGTACAATTCCTCCCTTGTCTAAAGCCTATTATGGGATGAGGAGTGGTTCCAGTATTTCCATTAGATAGTTTGTAAAGATGACAAGTGAGATTGACTTGAATTTGAGGTCAGGTCGAGTCTGTAGGTTGTTTTCCAGGTTTCAAAATAACAATTATTTTTTTCTTTGTCCAAATTCTATAACACTTTTAAATAATGAGATGTGGTGGAGATACAGCCATACACCATCACTAGTGACACCCAGAGGTTCCCCAACCCCTGGTCCATGACCCGGCTGCGGTCCTCAACCTATCCAGGACCGGGCCGTGGATACAGATCTCCTACCCCCCCAGGTGTGTTCCATCCCCTGCGATTGCGCTATGCACATGCACATGAGCAACCCCCGCGCAAGCACATTCTGGCCCCACAAGTGTGCTGTACAAATGTTCACAAGCGCCCCTGTAAGCACGAAATGTACTTGCGTTCAAGCGAGCTCCACCCCGTGCGGGCACACCACGCCCCCCCAACCAGTCCGCAGTTGGGAAAAGGATGGGGACCACTGCCCTAGAGAACATGGAAAGAGACTCCTCAAAGAATGTGAACACATTTGGCTGTTCACATTCTGAGAAATGACAGAACCTGTGGGCTGATCTTTCCACTCCAGAAGCACCAGTGTGGTAGTAAAAACACTACTGGATGAGTTTCGATATATGGCAACTTATGATATTTGTCTTTGGTCCTAGAAAACTACTTTCCTCTTTACCATTTTGTCTGCTCAATGATTCAGGGAGATTTGTCCAGTTTACTCAGATGCTCCAATATGATCTTTTACAGGGATAATGTGGTGCTGAGACCAGATATATCCTTTCTTCCTCAGGTTGGTTTCCTCTTTCCATCTGAAACAGGACATAGTACTATTTGTCTTCCTTCAGAACAGATGGTTAGAATGTTCCCGAACATCTGGACAGTTGATAAGTGCTGACATTCTCCATATCTAGCATTGCTGCCTTCTGCCATTCTCCATGTTCTTTCTTTGCTATGTGGTTGGAACCAAAGTTTTCTAGTTCCTTCCCAAAATTTTACCCATTAGGTTATTGACTCTACTGACTTGGGTAGATTTTTTCTGAGGTCTACCTTGACATCAACTGCAGGAAATGTGGGGCTCAGATGTTTTGATACTGTTTCGCTCCGATTTTTGAAATATTTTATCCTAATTTTTCTTTTACTTACTGAAGAAACCAATGTTGAAGGAAGTACAATGTAGTAAGGGCAAATGCTGCAAACATATTTATTTTGGCTTGTCTTCATTAAGAGCAACAGAAGAGAGCAATACAATCTTACAGCAGCCAAAAGCAATAATGATTTGTAAATTTGGTTTATAGTTTGGGAAAAGGTTTTGTTGGCAAATTATGGTCTGTTTAAGGCATACAAGTGGGGAAACATATATGTAGAGTTAGAGGAATTGTTGTTTCTTGTGAGTAGTTTGAATGTATATATTATATACTTTATCACCTATGTTTTTATTTTATGTGTGTCTGTGTGCATTCAGTATGTATTTGTGTACATTTAGTGTATCAGGAATATGATACTATTCACTCTTGTTATATTCAGTGTCTTTGTTCATTCTGCATTCCATGCAGTTCAGTTTTTCATGCCCATGTAGTAACTAACCATTCAGTGCATTGCAGTATTCATGCTTGGATTATGTAATATATAATAATATATATTATTAAGGCTGTGGATGCTGTGAATAGGTCATTACAATTTGCCTATATGGTACTAGCACCTGTTAGAGGTGTGATACAAAAGGCAGTGACAAGCAGTGCAATTTAGTAATTGTAGCCATTGTACTCTATAGCTGGTCAGTTCACCAGGCAAGTACAAAGAAACTAGTGTTATGGTGGGGCAGGGGCGGGTAGGTTTAACAGAGAGAGTTAGTTGTGCACTGAAAGAGCCTGTTGGTGGAAGCCTAAACTCCCAGGGGGCAACTTAGAATAAGTTAAAAAGAATGGACAAAAACATGCGGAAAGAGAGAAAGTAAGTACAGATTTTTCGTGTTTCATTTCTTAAAGTGACAGGCAGCTTCTACTGATGGGCACTGGCTGATTGTTATTGAACTTGCTAGATGGAAACAAAGGATAATTGAAAATTCTTATCATAGTACAGTATGTCTTTAGGAAATGCATAGAATATTAGAGGTCCTGGCTTAATGTACGGTATAGTAAAGAAGATGGAAATGGTTAAAAATCAGACTTTTTTTAAAAAAAGTTTGTTTATTTGGTTTTTTAGCAGGGAGTTTCTCTTTTACATTTGTGTTTATGGCTAGATGTGTGTGATATTAATTTAAGATTATCAAGGGCAAGGAAAATAAGCCCACTGGCAAAAAACAAACAAACACCATGTCATAATATTACATTTTGATCTTCACTGCACAATGAGGAAGCTAACTATCTCACTCCAATATTCTCACTGATCACTGCCTCAGTTTCACCTGTTTTTCTGATATCATGGCAACATTTACTTAACCTTCAATAGTAACTTTTCAGTACTGACATCTCTTTGGTACCAACACTTTTAATGATAACCAGTTGCCTCAAAATCAACATCTTGTAATCAGGTGTTACACATTGTCCCTATGACTAGCACTGTGTGCCATTACTCTCAGCTGTACCACTTATGCAGTCACCAGTGCTGACTTTGGAACATTTAAATGAATTCAGTATAATGCTGATAGATGTGGTTCTTTACATAAGGTCCTAATCTGAAGGGCAAGTGAAGGAAGAGTTCCACAATGTAGTTGTGCTGCTATTCACCACAACCAAGTCTGTCTCCTAAAAGATGTTTGACAATATAGGGCAGGGTTTTTTTCTCATCCCATCTTGCATGAGGATGATTTTCCCTCATTACCATTCCTAAGGAATATAGATCTGTTTGATACCAGGAGTCATCATCAATAAAACCTGTCATTCTTCTTCATGGCCTCTGTGAATTACGCTCTGAGTGATCCACACATGTGTGGAGCCTCGTCGGAATATTCTAGAGCTTCTGCAACCAGAAAAGATACTTTAGTACAAGCACCTCCCTAGTATATGTACCTTGGCGCCTAGGTTTCTCTTCAAGCGCTGCATTGAGAGCCTTGCTTTTAGCTTCTGTGAGTTTTTTCTCTGGAAAAAGAAAGAGGTAAAAGAAAAGAAAACCCTTTATTATTATTTTAATCTGTTTCTTTACCTATTATTTGCTTCGGCCAAATTTCTCCCATTCCCCCCCCCTCCATCTTTGGTTCATGGCCTCTTCTGGCCTGTTTAAACGTTGTATGGTTAGTAATAATAAGATCCCTCTGAGTGCCTTTTTTGTCTTGGAAAGTCTCATCAAATCTCTTCCTGCCCCCACTTAAAAATTTTCAGGCATAGGGTGCTACACAGTCACCTTTCCGGGCTTAAACTTCACCTTTGGGAACAATCCCTCCAGCCAAGCAAACCTATGGTGAATGCTCCGACACTGGAGGCATTCAAGAAAACCTTGGATAATCACCCGGCAGATATGCTTTGATTGTATTCCTGCGTTGAGCAGGGGGTTGGACTTGATGGCCTTGTAGGCCCCTTCCAACTTCACTTTTCTATGATTCTATGATAAGAAGCTGCCTTGTACTGAGTCAGACCATTGATCTATCTAGCATAGTATTATCAATGATGGCTGGAAATGGCTCACCAGATCCTTGGCATCCCCTTGTGGTCTCCATTCAAGTGCTAACAAGGCCTGACCCTGCTTAGCTTCCAAAAGCAAGTAAGGTCAGTGTAGTTAGAGTGAGTGATCACAACCATGCTAGATCTGCCATTTCTGACCGAGAACATATTGAAGCAGTGGAGGTGTCCCAACGCTAGGAAAGCTACCTATAAGATGGATTCCCAGAGCTTCTTGCTTTCTGCATTGATCAAGCAACATCTGTCCATTGCTCTGATAGATTGTTCCTGTGTTATGGTGTCCTGAATAGGAGTTTGTCTGTTACTTCACAATAGTTTGAGAAGTGGACACTTAAGACCATTACAATGGCCTTAAAGTTAGCAATAAGCATACCTATTCCAAGGAGCCTTTGCAATAATTCTTCCTGGGTGGTAGTAACTTCAGCAGCCTATTTCTATGAAGTTTCTCTTCTGGATTTATGCCAGGCAGCCTTTTGACTGATCTGTTGTCTATCATCAGACATTTCCAATTAGATGAAATATGGGCAGATGCTTTCTTTGACCAGGCTGTGCTTTTCTCCTGCCTGCCGTGAAAATAACAAGTTACTTGTTACTTTAGTTCAGTAAGTGGTCATCTGTGAACTCATACAACCTACTGTCTTTCCTTCTTGATGTCTTGCTCATAGTTTTGTGTGAGACTGGGAACTAAGGGACAAATGGTGAGGGGCACTTAGGCACTGGCTCTTTTTTTTAGTGGTTCTATTTTTAATGGCATCTCTCTTCCTCTCATCTGCTACAGATTACAGTCCATGTGTATAGAGACTGTGCCATTTCACTTTCCATGGGATAGCACATGGCTCATGCTGACTTTAATACAGTATTATGTTACCAAGATGTTAAAGAAGGAAAAGTTGACAAACTGTTAAAACAGCTACGTAGCTAGTGCAGTGCTTCACTGTATCAACCATAGAAAGGCAAGTAATGGCTTAAAATACTGTAAATAAAAGAGTTTCTTCCCCTTCAGAGGAACAAGAAACTGGATCAAAGGTGACAACATCTTAACTTAAGTTCATCCTTTCCTTCACCAAGGTTTCCTAAGGACTTGAAAGCAAGGATGTGGCTGTAGACCTGATCTTGGCCACACCAGACCTCACTGGAGTCAGACTCAGTGTTTGTATACAATATTTGAAGGGTAATGAAGTTAAATGCTGCCCTCAGAAACCACAGTAATTACTTCTATTGCTGAAATAGACCTAGGCTGTGAATAAAAATATCGTTGGAAAGCTATTTCTAACACTATAGCTGCCCTTTACAGCTCGGTGGCAGCCGTCATTATTTTTTTCTAAATTATGTGTTCTTGTTTCAAGCATTTAGATGATGCAAAACAGATTTTTGTGGCAACATGTTTCTCCTAGCCAAAAAAGTATTCAAGGAAGTACTGTGTTTCTTCTAAATTGCCTTTTTATTGAGAACCCTTTGAGTTGTTTATCTTCTTTCACTCTCCTCAGAAATCAAGCAGCAGCTAGCTCCTTATTTCTTTGGTTTAACCAGCCTATTTATATTTTTGCAAAGTATGAACTTTATCATTCCATCAGTGCATTTTAAAAGGATGAAATGTACAGGTAATTCTTTTTATTTATTTGTGCAATCAGTTGGTTTGGTTTTGTTCATAGACAAACACCTTCAGAAATAAACTTTTCATTGTAACAGCAGAAATTGAGGGTGAAAAATAGTATTGCCCCACTGTAGGTCCTAACAGTATGTACTGTACTTGGATATTACTGGAGTTACTTTGAGTCTCTTTTCTAACATATACAGTTAGACAAATTTGGCCATATCTAACTTACAGATCAGCCAGCCCACTTTCCCATTTGTTTCAAAAACTTTTCTGTAATATTTCTACAGTTTGGTGCTGCTTTTAAAATTTGCTGCTTCTCCTTAGTGTTTATTGATATTTAATAAAATTTTGGCAATTAAAAAAAACCAGCTGAAGTGGGAACTGAAAAATGTTGCAGTCTTGCCTCCTTTCTAAAAAGCAATGGTTCTGTCTGAGGTACCCACAGTTCTCTCTAGAATGTCATCCCACTCCTTTCCTGTGCTTCTATTCTCCCTTACCCTACTGTCACCCTGCTATCTGTAGCTACTGATCCTGCTTGTCTCTCATTGGCCTTTTTTGTTTGTTTGTTTGGAGAGGATGGCTCCCCCAGAATATGTTTTTAAAATAAGATTATCCAGGTATGCTTATATTTTCCTCTTGTTTTGGAGTGGCTGTATTTTGGTTACAGTCCTAGCCGTGGTCACCACCTGAGGTTAGTAAAGGAAGGGGTGTAAAGAACGATTAGTGTCTCAGCAGTTACCAAAATGTAACCAAGAGCAATAACACAACAGACAGAAAAACAAAACGAAAGAAAATGGATTTCTTTAAGGCTCTGGTTTTTATGTTACAGCAGTTCCTACAGGTATCAAAATCATTTTGGATTATTATTTTGTATTTGGCACAAGTGCACTGTAAAAATACATTTCTGTTGTGTCTGAAAATGCATTTGTACCCATGAACTCAATTAGCAGTGATTTCTGGTGAATTGCAGAGATACCAAAATAAAAAGGCCTAATTTATTCATTGCTCTACTGGCACTGTGGGTGTGCAGAGAAGTGCTCTACTTCTGAAGTTACTTTGGGAATAAAATACTGCTATTACGTGCACATGTGGGAGCCAGTGTAGTGTTATAGACAGAGTGTCAGACTACAACTCAAGAGACTTGGGTTCAAATCGTTGCTCAGCCATAGAAACTCCTGGTGGGTGAGTTGAACTGTTTAAGCCACTCATCAAATACAGTATCTAACATACCTTGGAAACCCTACTAGGGTTGCCAGAAGTTGGAATCAACTTGACAGTACATAACACATGTGTACATACCAATAACTCAAAGAGTCAAGCAAAAAATGGTGGGGAAAGTATGTGTATAAAAACAGAGAACTGAAGTACAAGGACTGGTTTTCATTCTTAAAGCAACAATGAAATAATGGCGTATCTGTGAAACATTCTAAATTTTGAGTACAAGGTCCTGTGCTCTTCTATTTTGATTTTTTGCACGTAATTCAACATTGATTTTTTAGTTAAAAATACAGTATGGCACGTTGGACATACTTCACATTTCCAAATCTGGGCAGTCTACTTTGCATATTATGTAAACTATGTAGCTTTATTTGCATATGAAGTATCTTTGCTGAATGTTACATATTACACAAATTGAGCACACTGTTATTGAATCATTTTTCTAGCAATATGCCTTATCTGAAAGAGACAGTATAGTTCAGTAGAATGTTCAGACTTGGAATGGCAAGGACCAAGGTCAAATCCTGGCTTTGTCACAAAACGTACTTGATGTTTTTGGAGTAATTTGTATGTCTAAATATGTGCCTCTCTCTCTCTCTTTCTCTCTCTCTCTCTCTCTCTCTCTCTCTCTCTCTGTCCATGTGTGTGTGTGTGTGTGTGTGTGTGTGTGTGTGTGTGTGTGTGTGTGTGTGTGAGAAAGAGAGAGAGAGAGAGAGAGAGAGACTGTGTACACAGACCCTCTCAAACATGTTTTCCTCTGTATACTGACTTTTGGTCTTATGAAATAGTTGTTTATGCTACTGGTTTTTATGGATGGGAATGTCCCTCCTCATGCAGATGTTGGGAATGCCATAGGAATTCCCCATGAATCGCACATTGGCTTCCGATTTGCAGGAAAAATTCAGGGAATAGTGAGAATGGCAATTTTAATTGTATTTTAATTGTATTTTAATTATTTTATCTTTTACTGTGTTGAATTTTAATTATTGTAAGCCGCCCAGAGACCTCTGGGTAGTGTGGGCGGCATATAAATTGAAAAAAAAATGAACTGCAGAAATTATGAGAGGGAGAGAGCAAAATGTGATAACTTTTGAAGGCACAACTCATATATTTTGTTGTTACCAGGTAATCTTTTACCTTAACTTTCTTTGCCACATTGAGCTTTTCATCACTATATGTTTTCTCTCTGTGTGTTTTGTATGTGTTTCTCTTTTTCTTAAAGAAAGTGACAATCCAATGTGCTATTTTCCATAATTTTGCTTCCACTTCTCCTTAATATAAATCTGTCCTTACCTGTTGCTTTGTTTCACAAATTGCATTAAGGAAGAAGGGCAATACTAGAGCTTGAAACTTTACTCTTAGAATTACAGTACTATAACATTTCATCTAGACCAGCTACTGACTAGGTTGGTTAGGAAATCTTGGAAGGTGTAGTCTAAGAAAGTATTTATTATTTATTTATTTATTCTATTTATACCCCGTCTATCTGGTCAAAACGACCACTCTTTCAGTCTCTTCTTTGTAATAAATACAAATACACCAACTCCTATGCACATTTGCTGAAATATAAGACCTTTTAAACTTATTAGGGCATGCATCCAAGTAAGCAGTTTAAAGGGTGACAGCATAATCCCAAGACAAATACATGTAAAATTATTTCTTTAAAAGGCATTAAAATTTCCTTATCATTGTTCGAAACCTCCTTCCAGAAATGTAAGATTCAAAGCAACCAGAAGCTCACTAAACACCAACACCTCCAGCATAGGAACTTTTATCATCCTCATCCTCCTCTGTTTTTTCCTAACTCTTCTTTCTTGAGAGTTACACGCTGTACTGCAGCTAAAACTGTGCTCACGACCTGGGGTTCAAATCCCAGGTAGCCGGCTCAAGGTTGACTCAGCCTTCCATCCTTCCGAGGTCGGTAAAATGAGTACCCAGCTTGCTGGGGGGGCAATGTGTAGCCTGTATAATTAAAATTGTAAACCGCCCGGAGAGTGCTTGTAGTGCTATGGGGCGGTATATAAGTCCAAAAAAAAAAAAAATATGGAATGTTGGTTGATTATTTGTGCGAGTATTAAAAAGTAATCTTATTAAGATGCTACCATGTGAGATACTGTTCCTTTGATTTTTCTGGTGACTGTATCTCTCTTGAGATTCAACAAAGAAGTTTTGAAATAGAACAGTGACAATTCCTGTTAGTCCATGATCTTCAGTAAGGAGGTAGAGCTTTTTGAGAAGCAACTGATTGTGGATGGTATCATATGCTGGAGGACGGAGAAGGAACCTCCACAAATAATGGAAAAGTATTGTGAGTACGCTCTGGCACCTCCTGGGCAATAGCATGCAGCTGGCTAATTCTTCACTTCCAGATATTGCATTGTCTTGTAATAAAATATGTGAAAGCTAAATTATTAAAAGGCAGCTTTTACTCAGCATTTTGTGATGTGTGATATACATGTATATCATACTGTATTTGCAACCTGATTTTTACTTACTGAACTAACCATGCAAAATGATTATTTTTAGTCTTTATTAAGTGCCAGCAGCTGTCATCGTGTTTTGCATGGATACCAGTTTTGTTGCTTTATTCAACATTTACATGCATTACCCCTACATGTACTTAAGACTAAAAATCATTTAGCTTTTTGCAAATAATTGTTTCTCCCAATTCAAAGCTTCTATGTTCAGTTTTAAAGGTGAAAATTGACATTAGAAAAAGAGAACATTTGTTTTTATGGGAAGTATGCGTTTCAAGAAGTATCATGATTTATGTTTTCCTTCCTTTTTATAGACTTAATGTCTATGGTGATTGAAGAGCAAAACCGTAATCTTAGGGTGCTATTTATGTACAGATTTCTAGTGTTTGTGAAACAATATTTTTGTACACATACAAGCAAGCTCAGTGTCTGAAAGTAATTTCATGTCCCCTCTGAAATATTTAATGTCCTGTGTATTGAAGCCATCTAAAATGCTGCACTAAATATGCTTAGTAAAACTTCAACAGTCAAGAGACCAAGGTTCAAGGAGCGATTAAGGGTCATTGCATGGATGTATTGTTTGGGAAATGAGTCCAAGGCATATTTGTGTAATGAGAATCATTCATAGTGCTTATCTAGAATGACAAGCTTTGTAGAAAATGTCCATCTTCTTTGACCTACCTTCTTTCACTCCAACCTCTTTTTCAGTTGTACACTTAGAAAGCACTGGGGTTTAAAGACAGCACCATGACCCAAAAGTAACTGCAGCATGCCATGTTTTACTAAAAATACTGGTGAAATACAAAAGAATAAGAGTAATATATCTTGGTTAAGTTGCAGGGATAATTCTAGCCAATCAGCATGTTTTGTGTCCATGCAGCTGTACAATGTAAATGCAATTGTCAATTTAGCAAGGTTCATTTTAATAGACCTCCTTTTAAATAGTACTATTTCATAGATTTAATGAAAGAGATTATATTGGATATCCAAAGTGCCATTGGTGTAGTGTCTAACTCATAGTGGCAGAAGAATCAAACATTATGATCTTCTGCACGTTTTACAGAAATATTGTTGTAGGTATTCCTCAGTTTTGAGAGACTATGGTAATGTGCTTTGAACAGAGGTCTTGGGACAATGTCTAGTGTGGCTGAGAAGGCCAATTTGAGAGTGACAATCTCTTCCACACTGAAGGAAAATACAATCTGTTCCTTGTCCAGCTTCCTGATTTTGCTGCTTTCAGAACTGCCTCTTTGCCTTGGCCTGCTGAACAAGTGTCTCTTCAAATTGGGAGATTCTGTGCTGCACCACCTGCCTCCAGGCTGAAGTCTCAGATGTCCACATTTCCTGTCTGTTGAGGTCCATTCCTAAGGCCTTCAGATCTCATTTGAAGATATCCTTGTATCACAGGTGTGGTTTCCCTCCGGGGCAATTTCCCTGCACTAATTCTCCATACAGGAGCTTCCCTACAAGAGAATAGAGCAGTTATAGCAGTCACCCCTGTTGCCTTTGTTCTTATACAGTGTGACAATGTTTGCATCCTTCATGTCATATGGTATTCCACCTTCCCTCCAGCAAAGACAAAAGATTTCATACAGCTCAGTGTATTTTTATACAGCTCACTGAAATATTATTATTGGAATTTATTTTCAGCTTTTAAAAAAAAAAACTCTGAATAGTATGCATGTTTATTCATGCTTCTCAGATTAAAGTTAGACTTGTAAGGGAAAGGGCAGCAATTATGTGGTATTTTAGATTGTTGTTTATATACTTATTTCACGTATTAAGATGCAATTTTATAGCACAGTAATAAGTTCTCACACTCAAAAGAAATATCGAGCCTTTCTCTGAGCTTATAAGAGATATCTTTTGAAACTCAACTGCCAGGATTCCCAAGCCAGCATCCTTGAACTGGCATGGCCAGTGCTTCAGGTGTAATTACAAATCGTGATTTATTGCTGTGGTAATCACAGTAACTTCTAGAACATACTCTCAGTCCTTTTCCTCTCAAGCCTTTCACAGTAACTTCTGGAAATTACTGTCGCTCCTTTTCCCTCAAGGCAGTTTTGTAGTTCTTCTCTGATTTGAGGCAAAGCACAGTTTGCTATCTCATTTGAACTATTGAACTGTGGAAGATGGAAACTAGGTTTTGCATCGTGCTGAATCCAGTCAGGGCAAGTGTATATTATACATGGTTTAGACAAAACAATTTGTTTATAGTGTTTCTTAATCACTTTTCTGTGCACCAGGTCCTCTATGGACATGTATAATAAAAGCTAATTATTGATTTTATTTATTTGTAGCATTGGTAGGCCATCTTTCTCCCAGTGAGGAGACCCAAGGCTGCTCGCAATGTTAAAACAAGTCATGTTAAAACCACAATCGGTTTACAAGGTTAGAAAACAATTAAACACACAATCATAATTTGAAACTAATCAATTAAGTATACTATTCAATAATAACTGAAACATTTAAAAATATTTTTAAAAATTAGATTAGATTTAATATATTCCCTTAAAGCAGATAAAACAACTTAGAAACCCAATTTTAGAAAGGTCAAGTGGAACAGTACAATTTGGGGTATCTACTGGAAACTGAGCCAGCCTGACTTCTCTTGGGCGGCAGTTCCCCAGCTGAGGTGATATTAAAGAGAAAGCTCTGTCAAGTGTATTCACCAGGCTAGCCTGTTGAGTAATGGGGCATGCAACACAGCCTGTACTGTAAATGTCAGATTCTAGGCTGGTTTATATGAGAGGAAGCAGTTTTTTCAGATTTTTATTCTGTTTGTCTGAAAACACCTGTCATTTGGTTTTGTTAAATGATCCTGAATTCTAATGTTAAAAGAAGAAAACCTCTCTATACATTTTATGTACTGTGCATACTTATACTACTACTACTATATATATGAAAGCCCTTATTTCTTTGAACTAGTTAGAGAATATGTGTCTTCAGTTCTTCCCTTTCAATCACAAATTTTTATTTCTGTCCCAACATTTCTGTTTTCCCTTCAGTCAACATTTCAGACACAGTGCAGATCAGATAAAAGTCAAAGCAGAATCCAAACTGACTGAGTTAGTTGAATTACATGGCTAAGAGCTACATGGCAGGAGCTTCAACCTTTGCACTTAAAACCTGACCTTTATCCTGCAATGGCAGTCCGTAATGTTTTAATACACTTTTGAAACTGAAAATTACAACATGCCAACCACATTTAAAAAAACCAATTGGCACAGTATTTAAAATAATTTCAGAGTACAAAAATAAAGCATCAGTAAAACAGCAGCATCAGTAAGCCATATCAGTTAAAAGCCATTTGAAAGAAGAGGGCTTTTGAAGCATTTTTAAAACCCCTCAACTGATTAAGAGTCCAACTAGGCTGCAACATTAGCCATGTAGTGCTAGTTGTGTTGGCTAAGCTAGAGAAGGGAAGATTTCAGAAATAGGTTTTTTTATTTTTCCAACCCTCCACTAACTAAGAGTAGACCTTTGCTCTAGATTGGTTGGATAGAAATCCAATCAATCAATCAATCAATCAATCAATCAATCAATCAATTCCCCATCTAAATGACTTGGTTTTGAATTGGTCTCTGTTGTTGGTTTATAGTGGCTTCCTCAGAAGGTAATGGGAAAAATAATCTTTTTGTCATTTGTTAGAGTTTTTTCCCTGTGGTTACAGGAAGATGAAGCTTTAAACTTCATTTTGTTCACAACACCAAACCTAATCTCTTATTCCAGAGTGCTGCTATAAATTGTCAGAAACTCAACCAGGCCAATTGCCTCTTGCTGCATTTTTTTTTCTCATGCCCTTTCAGCTGGTCTGCTTAATAGCCTCTATGTCCTGGAGGCCATTGGGTACAGATCCCATTTTGGTACATGATAAACAAAACAAACAACAAACTTACCAATCAGCACATTTGTGCATATGTGGATTGTCTGAAAAGCATTATCTTAGAGTGTAATCAGACAGCAAGAAAGGATTGTGTCTGATTGCATCAGAAAGAATTGCTTTGCCAGGAGTGATCTGCCTTAAAGCGACTCTTCCATCTGTTGGATAATTATATGAAGAAAGAGTAGGCCTGCTGTTGGACCAAGGTCTAGTCTGGGCACAGATCGGGGTCAGTCTGGAGCACTGTTGCCCGTAAGACATGTGATTGCTGGCTGACTACACCACAAAATGGTCCACAATATAGGCCAAGGGGTTACATTCTTATTTTAATTTACCAATTTGCAATTGGGAACCACGGTGAAGAAAAACTGGAAGAATTTCTAAACCATCTTAACAGCATCTACCCAAATATACAATTCACCATGGAAAAAGAAATAGAGGGCCAACTCCCTTTCTTAGATGTCATGGTCATATGCAAAACTGACCTCCTATTGGGAAACAAGGTCTACAGAAAACCTACCCACACAGACCAGTACCTACACAAAAACTCCAACCATCACCCATGACAGAAAAGAGGCATAATCAAAACACTGGTAGACCATGCAAATTGGAACTGTGAAGCTCAATTTCTCAGCACCGAACTCAACCATCTGAATTGGGTGCTACAGGCAAATGGCTACTCCAAAAATGAAATCACAAGAGCCATCAAACCAAGAAGACAACACCAAACTGAAGAGGAAAAACAGCCACCCACAAATAAAGTATTTCTGCCATACTTCAAAGGGATCACCAACCGCATGGGAAAACTTTTGAGAAAACACAACCTACAAACAGTATTCAGACCCACCACAAAAATACAACAAATGTTACAGTCAGCAAAGGACAAAAGGGACCGCCTAACCACTACAGGAGTATACCGGATACCTTGCAGTTGTGGACAGGTATATATTGCAAAGCTTGCTGCTTATATACCGCCCCATAGCGCTTCAAGCACTCTCAGGGCAGTTTACAATTTAATTATGCAGGCTACACGTTGCCCCCCCCAGCAAGCTGGGTACTCATTTTACCGACCTCGCAAGGATAGAAGGCTGAGTCAACCTTGAGCCGGCTACCTGGGATTTGAACCCCAGGTCATGAGCACAGTTTTAGCTGCAGTACAGCGGTTTAACCACTGCGCTACGAGGCTCCACAAAACGCAGCATTCACACCAGAATCAAAGAACGTGAGATATACTCCAGACTAAAACAACTGGAAAAAAATCAGCAGTAGCTGAACATGCCCTGAAACAAGCTGGACATGAAATTCTATTTCAAAATACTGAAGTACTGGACAACACCAGCAATCATTATGTTAGACTGCACATTATGTTAGACCTTGAAATCCATAAACATCAGCATAGCTTCAACAAAAAAGAAAAAAGTCTGAAACTGAACAAGGCCTGGCTTCCAGCACTAGAAAATACAGCCTGCAGAAGGTCAACAAACTCTAACCAGCCAGAAGGAACAGGGATCATTGCACAAAAAAGACCAGCTAAAGACACCCATCAACCACAGTGACAGATAATCTCTCCCACTTATCACAACAATACATCCACAACGAAAACATGCTGATCACCCTGGCTCCTGAAAAGGGCAAAAGCTGTTCCCACAACTATAAATACTCAACTATCCAATGAACAGCAACAGAGCATGGGCAGAGTTCCTACTCCAGTCCTCTGAAGATGCCGGCCACAGAGACTGGCGAAACGTCAGGAAGAACAACCTTCAGAACACAGCCATAGAGCCCGAAACACCCACAACAACCATTACCAATTTTGCTCCCAAAGCAGTAGACATGCCATTTATTATGTGTGTCCATGCATGTATGATTATTATGTTTGATATGCATGTATGATAATGATGACAAGTACCGTGTTTCCCAAAAAATAAGACAGGGTCTTATATTAATTTTTGCACCAACCAAAAATGCATTAGGGCTTATTCTCAGGGGATGTTTTATTTTTTTTTCATTTACAACAATCTACATTTATTCAAATACAGTCATGTCATCTTCTTCTGGTTGCAGCACAATGATGGAGGGCAGGGTTTCACTTAACTGGGGCTTATTTTGGGGTAGGGCTTATATTACGAGCATCCTGAAAAATCATACTAGGGCTTATTTTCAGGTTAGATCGTATTTTCAGGAAAACAGGATATGAGACAGGGAGAATTACTAGCAAGTCCCTCTAGTTTCTCTCAGTCTTATTTCTCCTTATCAGTCACACTTATTTCTTGTTTATATATTCCTTCATTTTAATAATCTCACTTATCTAGTTGTCTCCAAATATCCTTTAATCTGTTTTTATACTAACTCCCTCTCTTGCTCTGGCCTCTTAGTTATCATTCATGTTCCTTCTGTGTTTGACTTCTGTACTCTCTCTGCCCACTATCTACAGCTCTTTCAGCTTGCTTCCCACCTTACACTCAATGGGATTGCCAGGTCTCAGAGCATTGACTGAAGTCTTGAAAATGTTATGCTTTTCTGGGTTTCCAAGTAGTGAGATAGATCTCAGGGTGAGCAATATTAGAAGGAGATAAAATTATTGATTTTTGTATGTCAGGTGGCATTAAAGCCAGGGCATCTATCTCCACTCATTCCCAGCTGCTGCTAGGGCTCACTGGCTCAGTGCAAAGATGCTTTTATATATATTGCTCTGGCCAGCAGAAGCATCAGGCCTGGAAAAACGTGCCATTTGTGCTGTTAGTATTGTTGTAAAAAACATAAAGCTTGCAGAGAATGACAAAATGCTGAGCAAAATTTGCTGCATGTCTGGCTATCAAAAAATGGACACACATCCCTTCCCCCATGGCTGTGGGATGCCATATTACGCTTTTTTGTTGGAATTTCCCCAAATTCTGAACATATATACTGTACCTAGATTTCCTGGAGGTTTTCAATAAAAGATTGGACAGCTATCAGTCCAATCTTTTCTTGAAAGGTCTGGGATGGTATGAGGTCTGCCTTGGGCAGGGGGTTGGACTAGAAGACCTCCAAGGTCCCTTCCAACCCTACGGTGATTCTATGATTTCAACCATGTTTGTTTTTGCTGTCATTTCCTCCCCCCATAAAGCAATTCCAACCCCTTTCAACATTGCTTGCCCCATCTCCGTGACAATAAAAGATTCTGGCCCTGTATATCACAAGTTATCTCAAGGAACAGGATTATGTTGACCATACAAATCTATCCCCTATGTTTCCCTTTTGTTGTTTGAGCAGCATGCAGTCCATCAAGGACTTGCACCTTCTAAAAAATATTGTTCCCTCCTTCCGCCCCTTATGCCACACCTACCCATTTTTAAATCATGTGGTTTCAATTCTTCGCAGTCTTCATTCTCAATTCTGTTGCCCCACTATTATGCTACACTAACTTTAGATCTGCACCACTATATAAACCACAAGAAGTTTCTAGCTGTAATTCATACATCATAGTAGATCTAAAATTCCATGTAAATTGAACACGATTTGTATATCCCTTCAAGTAAGTATTTTCAGATATTTTTCTTAAAGTGCCGAGTTTTTTTTATTTTAACATATTTCTGCTCTCTATATAGAAAAAAATTAAATGTTTGAAACCCATTAAAATAGCCCATGGGTACTTGCGGGGGAGGTTATCTTTGGGGCTGCACAAAATTAATTATGATATATTTTACTTCCATATGATTTATCATTACTAGTCCTATAAGCTCAAACATATAAGAGGAAAAATCACTTGTTTAATTTGACTGGGACCTTGTGGCATTTTAATTGTAAGCATAAGTGTGACCGAACAAATCCAAATGAATTTGGACAGTGATTAACAAGGAGCTCCTTGATATGGTAATGCAGTCTTAAAACACACACACACACACACATACACACAAACCTGATTCCTAAATTTTTTCTATCACACTTGTAGAAATAAACAATTTTATAGGCTATGCAGTTGCTGGGATTCTAGTGCTGGAACAGTGCTTAAGCCATCTAAAAGCAGGTGCCAAAATATAATATTGCAACATACATGAGTCTAATGAAAGGCATTGCCTTCATATTTTTTTTTTAAAAAAATCTTCTTCTCTGGGATTAGCATAGAGCTACCCATTGATGGAAATTTGCCTAGAAACCTATTTTCTATCACTTACCTGGATTATGAATTTTCAAATGATGAAGAGTTATCCGTTCAGCATGAAAGGAGCACACTCAGATCAGAGCTGTGTTCATGTTGAGTCCTTTCAAAGTACAAAAGAGTGTCTGGGCAGATTTAAAGTAAAGCATGCCTATTCAGGAGGAGTGAACTTGAACCCTTCGCTTTCTTACCCTACTTGGAAAAGGATTCCTTTCAGATGTTTCTCCTTGTAGCCAGGAGGTTTAGGAAGAACAGCCAAGGAATGGCTGTTGCTGATCCCTCCAACATCTGTCATCTGAGAGGTCATTGCCTTGCTCTACTTAATGGTAGACCAGACCAGGTATTCTTTTCTTACTGATAACTTGAATGGGGGGGAGGGGGAAGAGTCAGTCATGGAATCATAAAAATAGGCACAGTACAGGAATTAACAATGTCTGCTCCCTTACGACCTCCTATTGGCAGTTCAGTCTCACAGTTCTACCCATAGAAATGTTCTAATGAAAAGATGACAGACTTTATAATTTGTACTTGAGGTTTTATTGATCCTAATCATTATACATTTTAAGGAGGAATAAAAGGTGCTAGTAACTCGTACTTGCCAACAGACTAATACATTTTTCAACCATTTCCGGTCATAATTTGTCAAAGGTCTCATTCATTGCCAGGACAAAGTGCCAACTCCTGCTGTCTTTAATAAATGTGGAATATATATAACTTACTTAAAATGTTGGAACTGTTACATAACCACTTTAAATGTTATTGTTTAGTAGTATCAGATATGTATAAATTTCATATTCTATTTAAGGCAAACTATCAGCTCAAAGTTTAGCTTTCAGCGTGTCACAAATGTAATCAGGTGTTCTAGATTGTTTAGAGTTTTTGAAGTTTTCACTTTATGCTGATGTACTTTGCAAGCAAAAATACAGTTTTCAGACAATTATTTAAGCTGAGTGTTAAAGGACTTCCGTATGGTTTGAATCATACTGAAGGCTTTTCCTGCCAAATGTTCCATTTCGTAAGTGTGTAGTTTGTTACTCTGGATTCTGTAGCATCCAAACATCTTTTCACTAACTGGTATATTTGTTACATGGCTAGAAAAAGGAAGTTAAGGTATCAGTGCAGGATCCAAGTTACTTCTCAAGTTCCAGAAATGAAATTGCTCTCCCAGTCCCATCATCTGGAAATGACTTCACTGTGATAAGGCTGAGTTTGTGATATATCAACTGAAACTTCAAATGCTTACTCTAAATTAGTACAACACAAGCATAATCACTCAATTGTTTATGTTTTAAAATTGCTTTCTTATAGTCTCAGAAGCTATGAAGAAGTTCTAAGCAGCATGCCGTAGTTATCCTACCACTTTCACTTAATGTAGGGTTCTATTTATTTATTTCTCATTCACTGCATGGATTCACAGAACTCGAAGAGTCCTGCTGGATGAAATCAAAGACATATCCCATCCAGTGACCGGTTTCTCACACAGTGGCCAACCAGGAGATTCTGGGAAACCTGCAAGTAGAACATGAAGTCCATAGCTTTCTCATGTTGTTGATGCCCAGCAACTGGTATTTCTTGACATACATCTCTCAAGCCAGGAGTTGCCTATAAAATGGTCATGCTGTTAGCCATTGATAGATGCAATCTGTCTGAATTTATCTAATATTCCAGTAATGTGATCTTGCAGCAGCAGATTCTGGAAATTGTCATTCTGTTTGAATAAATACTTTCTTCTGTTCATCCCAAGTCTCCTGCTAATCAGTTTCATTAAGTGACTCTGAGTTTAGATACTATGGAATAGAAGGGAACTTTTCATTTCCTCTCCATGCTATTCCATATCTTCCCTCAGTTGCTCTTTTTAAAAACTAAACTTTGATTTTTATAGGTTTTCTCTTATATGAAATATTAAGTTGGAAACCTTAGAGATCATCTAATCCATTCCCATGATCAAATACAGAAATGCAATGTGGGGTATATCTACAATATCAGTGACAGGTAGCTTAATTGCCTCTGGAGAAGATGTCCAGTGTGCTTTAATGTCAAAGAGCTCCTTCTTTTGCACTCTTGTGTAAGTGAAATCTGCTTTGTTATTTCCATCCCTTGGTTCTAACCCTTCACTGTCAAACCTACAGTTCAATGCATTCCAATGGGGGGGGGAATTCACCAAAAATTAACGAAGACTCAGAACAAAGCCAAATTAAGTTTGCAAAGGTTTTACAGGGTGCACTAACGATTCCAAGCATTTTAAACAGTTTTTGAACATTTTAAGACACACTTAAAATAGTGAAAACGGACATCGCTAAGCGAAACAGGGGGATCCAAACTGTCATCGCTAAGTGAAGCAAGGTCCCGAACATCACTATGCAAAATTTTCCCATTGGAAACATCGCTAAACGGAGCGCAAGAGCGCTCCAAAAACTTCATCGCTAAGTGTATACATTGTTAAACGAGGCAATCGCTAAGTGAGGCACCACTGTACTTGTGATGTCATCAGTCTTCCACAGGCATAGGTTATGGAACAGGGTTTCAGCCTTTGAATAACAGCCTTTCATGTGTTCTGATATCACTATCATATATATTTTCTCTTAATCTCCTCCTACAGAAACAAACACTGTCTATCTGTTTCAAATATTCCTCTTCTTGTAATTTCCAAACCCCTCACTGTTCAACTCCCTGATCATTTTGGTAACCCCTTTATGCACTTTTCCTAGCTTTTAAATATTTGGGGATTGGAGACAAGGGAATTAAATCTGTACAGAGTACTCCAAATATGATCATATTACAGATTTATACATAGTGTGAAATTATGACATTGTGCACTTTATTAGTTTTACTGCTGTATCTGACTGTGCAGTACTTTAATTTATGTGCATTAAATTATATTTACCAGTATGTAGCCTGTGCATAATTTGGTACAGTTCTGACATAGCTTGCTTGGAGGTTTGCTTGGGTATCAGTGTTCATTCTGTAGTTGTCTCCAGTGGCACTGTAAGTGGGTAGAAGGGTACCAGAGTGTAGCTGTTTCAGAGTAGTTTCTGAAAATCTACAGAGAATGTGAGAAAGAAGGGGATTCTGGTATTTCATACAGAATGGTGCTTTTCCGGGAGCAGGCTGCTACTATGTGATGGATTTCAGAAGCTGTGTTTCTGAGAAAATTTTGCTTCTTGAAACAATTGGGCAACTTTAAATCACTAGGCTCCCCTATGATCTTCTGTGTTCACCTGACAATCATTGGCTCAGTTTTCCAGCATACTGTACAATTTAATTTAACTGATGGAAAACCAGCACTTGTGGCCTAGCCCATAAGGGAATGTATCTTGTGTTCTCATCAGAGTTAGCACTGAATGATAATGGACATGGTAATAAAATCTTCAGTTTTCAAACTGAATTGCACTAAATTTAAATGAGAAGGTGAAACAATGTTATTTGAAGATCTGGAAATGATGGTGTTCAATGATTTTATTCCAACTTTGTGACTCTCCTTTCCCCCCTTGCCAATAGGAAGGATATTTGATGTTGAAAATTGGAATTTATTTTTATAATAATGGTTACCTGTACTTCATGGTACTCTTCAGTAGTAACATTATTGTACTAATTCACCTGAGAATAACTTGTATTGGAGCATACACCATTTCTAGCTACCAGCAACTTTTAGTTAGGCATCCTTCAGTCTCGAAAAACTATGGTAACGTGCTCTGTATGGAGGACTTGGAACAGCGTCTAGTGTGGCTGAGGAGGCCAATTTGAGAGTGACAATCTCTTCCACACTGAAGACAAATCCAATCTGTCCCCTGTCCAGCTCCCTGGTTTTGCTGCTTTTGTGACTTCCTCTTTGCCTCGGCCTGCTGGACAAGGGTCTCTTCAAATTGGGAGAGGCTGTGATGCAACACCTGCCTCCAGGCTGAACGCTCAGATGTCAGGGTTTCCCATCTGTTGAGGTCTATTCCTAAGGCCTTCAGATCCCGCTTGCAGATATCCTTGTATCGCAGCTGTGGTCTCCCTCTGGGGCAATTTCCCTCCACTAATTCTCCATACAGGAGATCCTTTGGAATCCGACCATCAGCCATTCTCACGACGTGCCCAAGCCAACGTAGACGTCGCTGTTTCAGTAATGTATACATGCTAAAAATTCCAGCTCGTTCTAGGACTACTCTGTTTGGAACTTTGTCCTGCCAGGTGATACCAAAGATCCGTCGGAGGCAGTGCATATGGAAGGTGTTCAGCTTCCTCTCCTGCCATGCCCAAAGGGTCCAGGACTCACTGCAGTACAGGAGTGTGCTCAGGACACAGGCTCTATAGACCTGGATCTTGGTATGTGTCATCAGCTTCTTATTGAGCCATACTTTGTTTGTGAGTCTAGAGAACATAGTAGCTGCTTTGCCAGTGCGTTTATCCAGCTTGACATCTAGAGAGAAATGGCCCCTATCAGTGTTTTCGCGCCCTCCCCTTGCTTATGGAGGTCGCAAAAATGCTGCGGGGGGCATTTCGGGTCATCCGCGGCCATTAAAATGGCTGCGGATGGCCCGAAATGCCCCCCCGCAGCATTTTCGCGACCTCCGTAAGCAAGGGAAGGGCGCGAAAACACTGATAGGGGCCATTTTGGGTCATCCGGCGGCCATTTTGGAGCCGCCGATCAGCTGATCGGCGGCTCCAAAATGGCCGCCGGACGCGAAAACATCGCTGGAGGGGTAAGTTTCGACGCTTATTGGAACGCATTAAACTAAGTTTAATGCGTTCCAATAGGCTTTCCTTACCCGCACAGCGATGTTTTCGTATAGCGAAGGTTAATCCGGAACGGATTAACCTCGCTATACAGGGCACCACTGTATATCTTTTCATGTGACAGCACTGAAGAAATGACACTTGGCTACAATGTAAAACAGTGAGTATACAGCTTGTATAACAGTGTAAATGTGCTGTCCCCTCAAAATACAACACACAGCCATAAATGTCTGTGCAACAAAAGGGAGTACAGCCCTAAGTGACAACATCCAAATTGGGCACAAAGTGTCAAAATTTTGTGTGGCCACTATTATTTTCTAGCACCGCCTTAACCCTCTTGGGCATACCATTCACCAGAGTTTCACAGGTTGCCACTGGAGTCCTCTTCCACTCCTCCATGATGACATCACAGAGCTGGTGGATGTTAGAGACCTTGTGCACCTCCACCTTCCATTTCACAATGCCTCACAGATGCTCAATAGGTTTTAGGTCTGGAGACATGCTTGGCCAGTCCATCACCTTTACCCTCAGCTTCTTTAGCAAGGCAGTGGTCGTTTTGGAGGTGCGATTGGGGTCATTATCATGTTGGAACACTGCCCTGTGGCCCAGTCTCTGAAGGGAGGGGATCATGCTCTGCTTCAGTATGTCACAGTACATGGTGGCATTATGGTTCCCTCAATGAACTGTAGCTCCCCAGTGCCGGGAGCACTCATGTAGCCCCAGACCATGACACTCCCACCACCATGCTTGACTGTAGGCACCACACACTTGTCCTTGTACTCCTCACCTGGTTGCCACCACACACGCTTGAAACCATCTGAACCAAATAAGTTTATTTTGGTTTCATCAGACTGTTACATACAGCACTGATGTTACCTGTCTGTCATGGGTTTGGAGGGAAAGTTCCATCCTATGGGGAGTGGAAGGCGGGACATCAGGAGGAGGGGCTGTACTGTATATATATGTGATGCGTGTGTGGAGAGTGGAGAGATGCTGGGATGTGAAGAAGCAGCAGCTGGGAAGAAGAAGCTGGTGTGGGAGTCTGTGTGTCAGACAGGGTACTACTGTGTGTCAGAGTACCAACCTGATAGGTTCAGGTGTCTGTTGGTTAGCCAGAACTGATAGGTTCAGGGTCTGTGCTTCAAGTTAAGTGTTCTGTGTGAACCAAACTGTGTGCATGTATGAATGAAACTAAGCCACGTTACTATATCTTATTCACCTGATTATTTTATTTTCCCTGTGTGTTGTTTTAAATAAACCTTATTCTTTTATTTGTTGAAAATCCATCCCTGGTCTGTGTGACTTCTTACAGGGAATGGTTGGTGGCAGCTTAGTTAACGTGTGGCAGATCCCAGTAGGTCTGGGTTTGTCACATTGATTGGTGTCCAGCGTGTGGGATACGACTGGTCCAGTTGTCCAGTGATCCAGCAAAGCCTTGGCAAGTGTGCCCAGAGCAAGGGGGGTCTAGTCAGGGACAATCTGAGGCGCGTAGGTAATCTTCTAGGTGTACCTCACGGGGAGGTGCGCTTGTGGAAGAACGTGCCAACTGGGGAGACTAGATTAGGGTGCTCTGAGGCAGCCTGTTTTTGGCGGGAAAAAAGCTGAGGCAAAACTGTGAAATAGAAGTGAGCTAGCTTGCCTGCTGAGAGGCCCAGCAGAGGGGGGTAGACTCTAACTCGCTACAGTTGCAAGTAGTGCTGAAGGACAGCAGCAATCTATAGGGAAAGCTGGTTCTGAGGCAAAAGAAAAAAAAAAGTGGTCGTTTTATTTTGAGGCTTGACTTTGAAAGCAGCCTGTTCTGGGGGGGGGATTATGCCCTTGACTCGAAGCCAAATGGCAGAAATGGGTGAAGTGAAAGACCCACAGGTGGACCAAGGTTCTGAGGAGGAATTTGGCTCAGTGCAGGATGAGAGCACGGGAGAGCAGAACCCAGAACTCAGAAAAATGCTCCTAGCCCAACAGCATGAACTGAGGGTGAGGGAAATGGAAATCAGAAGAAAAGAAAGAGCTGAAATCAGTCAGGCAGAGGCAGATGCCAAGAAAAGGGGAATGGACATGAGGATCAAACAGATGGAACTGAAACTCCAAATTAGAATGGTACAATTAGAATTGAAGTTCCTAAATAAGTTTATTAACAATTTATCAGTTGAAGAAATGTCAAAGAAGGAAAAGTATGAGGCTCAGGTCAGACAAAGTGAGCAAGATCTTGAAAAATATAATCAGCAAAAAGACATTAAATTAAAAGAAATCAGAGATAAGACTGAAGAAAAAGTGAAAGAGATAAAAGCTAGGGCTGAGGAAGAAATTTTACAGATCAGGGCTGAGTTTGAGGCTAAGCAAAAGGAGCTAGAAAGGAAACCAAAATCTGTGGCCGAAGCAGCAGAGATCGCAGATTTTATTTACCAGATAAGAAAGCCCTTGGGTGAGGGGAAAGCTATGGGGAAACCTAAAGAAACCTACAGCAAGTACTCTCAGGGACCAGGGAAAAGCCAGCAAGGGGGAGGGGCCCATGGTGAAGGGAAGCCCTCAGACATGAAACCAAGACCTCAGATTTTGGAGGGAAAACCAAAACAAGATGAGAGAGAATCAAAATACACCAGAAAATGTTATTTCTGTCAGGGAAAGGGCCATCTAATCTCAGAGTGTGAGAAATTAAAGCAGCTAAAAGGAATTGTGCCTCAGGATTCGAGTGGAACCAAGCCAAAAGCTGTGTTCTGTGTCCAGAAAGAGCAAGGCTCATTGTCACTGAGGGAGCCTGTTGCCATGGCTACTCAATCTGGAACAGCTACATCTGCTGATCAGGCTGAGGAAAATGGTCCTCTTGTAGAGGTCAGGCGCTGCCTGTTGGTGAGAACAGATTCTCAGTTGTTTGAAACAGCAGGGGTGGACGTAGGAATACTTGACCGTCAGTATCGGGGGCTGCGGGACACTTGTTCTCAGGTGACCCTGTGCCATCCAGATATTATTCCTAGGGAGTATGTAATCCCAAATGAGAGCATGAAGGTGGCAGGGATTGAGGGGCAGGTGATCTCTCTGCCAGTAGCGGAGGTACCTGTGAACTTTCAAGGCTGGAGGGGAGCTTGGCGGCTAGCGATTTCATCGACTCTGCCAGCAGCCGTGCTCGTGGGAAATGACCTGGCTGAACATGTGAAACGGGTGCTAGTGATTACACGCTCACAAGCCACCACGGGGACAGTTCAGGGGGGTAATGATGAGCCCGAGACGGAAGCAGAGGGGAGTTCAGAAGCTGTGGTGGAAACCTTAACCACAGACAGCAGATTTGGACAAGAGCAAAAGGCAGACGCCACTCTCCAAAAGTGTTTTGAACAGGTGACTGACGCCCAGCTAACACCTGAAACCCCAGTGAGATTTCTGGAGAAAAAGGGGATTTTATATAGAGAGACCCTGAGGAATATCTCAAAAGGGGGAGATGGGATCAGAAGTCAGCTGGTGGTACCTGAAAAGTATCGCCCCATGATCTTACAAAGGGGGCACTCTGACATGTTTGCTGCACACTTAGGGGTGAACAAAACACAGCAGAGAATCACACAGAATTTTTACTGGCCTGACATAGGGAAGCAGATCAGGGAGTTCTGTAAACAATGTGATGTGTGTCAAAGGCAGGGGAATAGCTGCGACGGGACCAAAGCAAAGTTGTGCCCTTTGCCTGTGATTGACACTCCGTTCAAATGCATAGGGGTGGATATTGTGGAACCTTTGCCCAAGGCCACAAAGAGGGGGAACAGGTTCATTCTCACCATTGTGGACCATGCCACGAGGTACCCTGAAGCCATACCCTTGACTAACATTGAAACTAACACAGTGGCAGATGCCTTGGTGGGGTATATGTCCAGGATGGGATTTGCCTCAGAAATAATCACAGATTTGGGCGCATCGTTCACATCAAAGCTCATGAAACGCTTATGGCAAATCTGTGGAATTAAGCACAAGGAAACCACCGCCTATCATCCTGAAAGTAATGGGTTAACTGAGAAGTTCAATGGGACTCTAATGCGCATGATTAGGGCTTACTTGGCAGAGAATCCAAACAATTGGGACCAGAAGCTGCAATCCCTTTTGTTTGCTTATCGATCAGTGCCACAAGCCAGTACCGGGTTCAGTCCATTTGAACTTTTATTTGGGAGAAGGGTGAAAGGGCCCCTTGATTTGATCAAACAAAATTGGGAGCAGATCACCCAGGATGACCCACAAGACGTTGTGACAGATAGAGACTCCTTGAGGAAGGACCTAAGGAGAAACCTAGAGCTAGCAGCAGAGACCCTGCAAGCTCAAAAGGTCAGAAAGAAAGCTTGGGATGACCAGAGAGCCAGTGAGAGGCACTTTAACCCAGGGGAGGAAGTGCTTTGGCCTAGGCCTTGCAGAGGGAACAAACTGCAGCTGGGTAGCCCAGAAGTAAAGTGCTTGGGTCACATGGTAGGGGGAGGAGTGATAAAACCCCTGGAGGCCAAAATAGAAGCGGTTCGTGATTGGCCCAGACCCAACACCAAGAAAAAAGTCAAATCATTTCTTGGGTTGGTGGGCTACTACAGAAAGTTCATCCCGAGGTTTAGCGAGATTGCGGCTCCGCTGACCGATCTGACGAGGAAGAAGGCTGATGACCGCATCCCGTGGACCAGCGACTGTGAGGAGGCGTTCCAGAGGTTGAAGCAGGCGCTCATCAACTATCCAGTGCTGCGTGCTCCAGACTTCGACCGGGAGTTCATCGTCTACACCGATGCGTCTAACAGCGGGGTAGGAGCAGTTCTGTGCCAGGAGGATGAGAATGGTGACCAGCATCCAGTGTCCTACCTGAGTAGGAAACTCCAAAAAGGTGAGAGACATTTGGCAACCGTGGAGAAGGAGTGTTTGGCAATAGTCTACGCGATCCAGAAGGCCAAGCCTTACATCTGGGGAAGACATTTTATTCTGTGCACTGACCATTCACCATTGCAATGGTTAAAGACAATGAAAACCCACAATAGCAAACTTATGAGGTGGGCTTTAAACCTACAGGACTATGACTTTGAAGTGAAGGTGGTCAGAGGGTCAGTGAACTGTGTTGCTGACGCCTTGTCAAGAAGACCTGAAGAATGAAGACGGCGAAAGAAACATGGACTATGTATATATATTGATGACAAAAAGTTAAATGTACCTGTTTTTTGAACTTGGTTTGTATGAATAAAGGTAACTTGATGTAATGTATATGGTAAATGTTTAAATGCCTAATTGCTATGGTTAACTTAGAATGTAAGTATAAGTAAGTATGAGATGGTATGTATAACTGTTGTTGTGTGTTTTATCCAGGTTGTTTTTTGGGAAAAAGCACCTTAGCTTTCCCCCTACAAAACAACTTATAAAGAGGGGAGGTGTTACATACAGCACTGATGTTACCTGTCTGTCATGGGTTTGGAGGGAAAGTTCCATCCTATGGGGAGTGGAAGGCGGGACATCAGGAGGAGGGGCTGTACTGTATATATATGTGATGCGTGTGTGGAGAGTGGAGAGATGCTGGGATGTGAAGAAGCAGCAGCTGGGAAGAAGAAGCTGGTGTGGGAGTCTGTGTGTCAGACAGGGTACTACTGTGTGTCAGAGTACCAACCTGATAGGTTCAGGTGTCTGTTGGTTAGCCAGAACTGATAGGTTCAGGGTCTGTGCTTCAAGTTAAGTGTTCTGTGTGAACCAAACTGTGTGCATGTATGAATGAAACTAAGCCACGTTACTATATCTTATTCACCTGATTATTTTATTTTCCCTGTGTGTTGTTTTAAATAAACCTTATTCTTTTATTTGTTGAAAATCCATCCCTGGTCTGTGTGACTTCTTACAGGGAATGGTTGGTGGCAGCTTAGTTAACGTGTGGCAGATCCCAGTAGGTCTGGGTTTGTCACACAGACCACATGACATGGTTCCAGAAATCCATGTCCTTAGTCTGCTTGTCTGCAGCAAACCGTATGCGAGCTTTCTTGTGCATCATCGTTAGAAGAGGCTTCCTTCCTGGACGACAGGCCTGGAGACCATTTTGATGCAGTGTGCAGCGTATTGTCTGAACACTGACAGGCTGACCCCTCACCACTTCAACCTCTGCAACAATGCTGGCAGCACTCATACATCTATTTCCCGGAGCCAATCTCTGGATATGAAGCTGAGCACGGGCACTCAACTTCTTTGGTTGACCATGACAAGGCCTGTTCTAAGTAGAACCTGTCCTGTTAAACTGCTGTACAGTCTTGGCCACCGTGCTGCAGCTCAGTTTCAGGGTTTTGGCAATCTTCTTCTAGCCGAGGTCATTTTTATGTAGAGCAACAATTCATTTTTTTTCCAGATCCTCAGGTAGTTAATTACCATGAGGTGTCATGTGGAACTTCCAGTGACCAGTCTGAGAGAGTGAGAGCAGTAACACCAGCTCCCCCTTCACACCTGAGACTTGGGACACTAACGGGCCTCATGACACCAGGGAGTGTAAACGGGTACTTGGGCCCAATTTGGACATTGTCACTCAGGGGTGTACTCACTTTTGTTGCCAGCGGTTTAAACATTAATGGCTGTGTGTTGCGTTATTTTAAGGGGACAGCACATTTACATTGTTATTCAAGCTGTCTACTCACTGCTTTACATTGTAGCTAAGTGTCATTTCTTCAGTGTTGTCAAATGAAAATATATACCAAAATATTTATGAAATGTACTCTTGCATTACCACTGCCACACCATACTGTGGGTGGTCAGTCTTCTTTGCTGCTGTTGCTAGTGATCTGCCAACTTTTTTGACATTGACAGAATTTTATTTTAGGTGACTTAATTGTATGTTCTTAGTAGGAGCAGGAATAACAATGGAATGTGGTTTATAGCCTTGTCCTGTCAGTGGTGATAAGCTGAGCCATACAATCAGATTTAAAAGAAATGAACATTTCTGTCAATAGTTCTGGGCCTAGCTTTCTAAAACTTTCTTGACATGAATACCAAGAATCTTTCTCTAAACCTTCCTTTCAAGAATACTGACATGGAAAGCTGTCTTTACCCTAGCTATTTGTAACACTTGGGCCTCAGCTCAAATACAATGACAGGTGCTCACCCTGAACAGAAAACAATGGTAGAAGAATGTCAGAGTGGTTTACCACAAGTCTGGTAAAGTCAGCAATGGCCCATGAAAATGAATTCCATATGTTGAGTTAGTCAGGAATTGTTAGATTCGTGTAAAATGTTTATTTGCTAAGCTTTGTAGCCAATGTCATTACTCTTCATTTTATTCATTATTATGTCTGAACAGTAACTTGTTAAAGATTAAAGGTTCCAATTGGTTGCTCATGCCTAAGGTATGTAAATATCTTGGAATCCTGACAGTAATTGACTAGCCAGTTTTGCCCATTTCTGCAGAAAAAGAAATATTACAAACCAGGGTGTATAGTGCCCAGTACTTAGAATGACTGATACATCACGATACACATACAAATCTCATTGATGTCAGTTGCATTTATCTACTGAAAAGTCATAAGCACGTGCAGCTGATTGTAAGAGAAACTTAACCATTGTTAAAAATTAACAATTACCTTACAGTTTCTAGTATTATTATTATTATTGTAAACTCAGAGGATAGAAACTCATAGAAAGTAATATACAGAAGAGCTTATTCAGATTGTATGTTCTCAGTACATATCTGGTAAGAATGTTCCATGCTTTGCCATATTACACTGTAGTGAAAAGACACAAGCAATTTGCATTAAACTGCACGTACTCAAAACAGGATTTCTCCTACTGTCTTATTTACCTCTTCTTTTAAAAAAAAATGATCAGAGGATGCAGTGTGGCATTAGGGAGGCAAGCTGAAATGTAAATGCAAATGAGGGGAGCTCACTATCCCCTGTGAACTTAAAGCATGGTGTTGCGACATAGGAGAAAATATGCCTTCTCAAGACAATAACCTGCTCGATTTTTTTCCTTCCAAAGTATTGGCAGAATATGGCTTAGTTCCTCAATTTCACTATTAGTTTTTCCCGAAAAAGAAAAGGTAGTACATTTCTAGACTTGTAACAACAACAACAATATATTGTCAAGTCGGTTCGGTGACCCTTGCAGCATGTCTTCGGTGTAAAGTATTCAGAACTGGGTTCCCAGTCCCTTCTGCTAGTGCTCTAAGATTGTGCATTTTGCCCAAGGCTACACAGGATGGTTGTTCTCTTGGGAGGCACTGTGGGAAAGTGAACTCCTGACCCCTGGTTTAACTACTCCAGCTCACTGAGCTATTAATATCTAATAGCCATCCCTTGTTCCTAAGCTCACTGCAAACTTCTGCATAATAGAAGGACTACGAAGTTTGATAGTTCATACCTTGCTGCTTCCAGCCAGGTTCTACAAGGAGACTTGCAACTGCTAAACTTGCAAATTCTATCTAAATTATAAGTCAAGGTCACATGTGAAATATTTATAGTATGTCTCCCCACTCCTTGGAGATTAAATAATTTCCTCCTTCTGGCCTGTGAAACTGCACCAAACTTTACATGAATTGAGAAAATGTGGTACAGGTAGGGTAGCCGCCTATTTTCAGCAAGTTAAATCACAGACCAGGCATAGAAGCACAGCTTTTTAGAACTAATAAAATGAGCTTATGCCATTCATTTTATATTGGCTACAGGTGTTCACTTCTTCCTCCCTAGTTACAAAAAGTCATTCTGGACCATTTTTAAACTACTTAGAGACCAAGGGCCTCATCTATTAAACATTTATAGAGATTACAAAAATATGTGGCAATTTTCTTTTCCTCAATGATAGGGTTAAAGCAGTTAAATTTATTCCCTGAAGTATTGCTTGTAGGCAAAGTGGGTTAACATTTTATTTTTAAAGTAATACTTACAAATACCTATTCATACAACCAACAGAGTACAAAAGCACACATTTGAAATTAAGACAGTGTTTATTGGAGCTGATAGGATGTGAGGGTTTTTTAAAATTTAATTTTGTAATAATGGAAATTTATCTATTACAATTTCATAAAAGTATTTTCCACATCTATTCATGGGCTAGTAGTACTTCAGAATTTTATAGACATTATTTATATCAACTGCATGTGAATATTTTATTGTACAGCTGATATATATGTCTGATTTTTAACCACTAGCCAAAGTACAATGGCAATTAGCACAGATGTGTAACTTGAAATACCAGAATGGAGGTATTGTCATGGATATTTAACAGGATATGAAATATGACCTCCTCCTATTTTTGCCTGGATTCACTTGACTAAACAGCCAACCTTTTGATATAGTTGACAGATAAAGATTATAGAAGCGTAGAATACTAGAGTTGGAAGGGGCCTATAAGGCCATCAAGTCCAAACCCCTGCTCAATGCCGGAATACAAATCAAAGTATATTGGACATGTGATTGTCTAATTTTCTCTTAAATGCCTCCTGTGTTGTAGTGTTAATCACTCCGGAGATAATTGGTTCCATTGTTGTACTGCTCTAACATTTAGGAAGTTTTTCCTGATATTCAAATGAAATCTGGCCTTCCTATAATTTGAGCTGAATATTATGTTTCCTGCTTTCTGGGATGATTGCGAACAGATCCTGTCCCTCCTCTTTATGACAATCTTTCAGGTATTTGAAAAAGTGCTATTATACCTCCCCTCAGCCTTCTTTTCTCAAAGTTAAACTTCCTTCCTTCCTTCCTTCCTTCCTTCCTTCCTTCCTTCCTTCCTTCCTTCCTTCCTTTACATGCCAACTTTCTATACTCTCCTATTAGTGAGTTTAGCCATATTTAGTCAGGAAGCCAGTCTTACTTTCTCAGTCTTAAGAAAGATTCACAAGTCCATAAAAGTTCTCCATGTAAGCCATAATCTTGATTTCCTCACATTCTGGCTCTCATGGAAACCCTTCAGAAATTGATATCTTCTGTCTTCAAAGTTGTTGCTTTCGATTAGCAAAGTAAAATGGAGAGGGTTGGATTGGCTCACCTAGGAACTGAACAGATGAATAGAGTTTATGATGAGAATCCCCATCCAACCCCATTCACAAGTATTTTTTTCTCCTCGTCTATTACCTTTGTGGAATAGATTATTATAGTTATCCTATGGAAAAAATAAACTTTATTGAAGTAATTAATGTAATATTATTTTATAGCACTATTGTCCCTGTTTTCCCAAGAACTAAATAGCTATTGTGAATATATTTGTGCCTGGAAATAATTGTGCTTAGAAATAATTGTTGTTAGCCCAAATATATATCTTCTCTTACTCTATCATATATTTATACCGGTATTGCTTTCACCACAGCACAAGCAACATTTATATAAGAGGAGAAGCGGAGAAGCATTCCACAGTGAATCCTTTTAAGATTACTGTATATTTTTTAGATTTGGCTGTTTTAGAATTTTAGCAGAACACCTGTGTGGCTTTGATCATATAAAATTTCCATAGTTAATTTTCTCATTTAATAAAGAAAATGATGTGAGTACCTGAGTTAAGGTCTCAAAACCATGCTTTCATGATTTGAATCTTTTCTAGAAACCAAGGACCTCTCTACCCTCATAACTGTATGTGTGTGTTTTTATTATTAATTTTTTATTATGTAGGTTTATTATTTCTAGTTTTTCTGCAATTAATAAATTAACAACTCTGTTCATTTCTTATCTGTACTTGGTTAATTCTCCATTTTGTGGCTTTCCCTATTCACAAATGCCTCACATTGTTCTCTTGTAATGCATGCATACCCACAGAGCTACCAGCTTTTAGTTGTCTAACTTTAAATTGATTAGAACACATTAATTTTTAAATAAATGTCACATATCCTTAACCAAGCACTACAAGGTTGAGAAGGCTTCATGGTGTTAAAGTCTGAACCAAAACTAAGTGAGGAGAATTTTAAAAATATGGGCTGCCCTTCATTAGCCCTCATGATATCTCCTGACAGGCAATGTGCGCTGATGTTACCATGCCAGGCCAGGGCAAGACCAGCTGCCATGCACCATTTACCCTCTGTCAGCAGCTTCACTCAGTGCCTGGGCAATACTGTACACACGAGTCTGTCATGCGTCAGCCTCAATTAGGCTCAGTTTGCTGCGTTTGGGAAAAGCAACAACCCTACTGTTAACCATTTTTGTTCTCTCTGTCACTCTCATTTTCTTATTTCATTCAACTGTCTTTGCAAACTGTTTTTGAGTTGACAGTAGTATTCCTGTGGTAATTCTTGCAAATAGTAATAGTGATATAGTGTGTAGTAAATTGATGTAAAGTATCAGTAAAATTCTACAATGCTTTTTGATGCTTCCTTGCATCAGTGAAAGAATTTGCAAACATTCCTTTATGACTTGCTACATGGCAAAGATTTTCTAACATCTACTAAGATGGATTGGTCAGTGGAACTTCGAGGTGTTCCCAGAATCTAATCGGACAGCACCTGGACATGAATGGAATGGAATAATGATCTTTTTTATTGATTTTCTTAACAACATCTATGCAGAAAACTGTATTATAAATGACAGTAAATAAAGTGTTCTGAGTAAAGGAAAATTATCTCTCTAGTAATCATAGAGGCCAGCGGTGGGGAGCAGGTAGGAGATACTTGTCTGTGGGACACTTGTTTACTGCAAGGAGAGTAAACATTTAAATCTGGCTTTTGAAATAAGTTCAGCAAGTAGTTCTGGGATACATTGTACACCTCCTTCATTGACTCATCCTCATAAAATACATTTTTACCATATGTTGTTAGGCAGGTTGTTTCACCTTCCTTTCATCTCTTGCTTCCTTTTAAGGAGGAAGGCTGCTTGCTAAATGATAAACATAGGAGCTGAGTCCATGAGACTGGATCCAGAGTAAGTCATTTAAGATAGACACACTGATTTAAAAAGGATTTAAGTAACTCATGGATAGTTCAAACCAGGGATGTTGATAAATCTTTGGGAATGAGTCTCAAGTCTGAGTGGGAGTCTTGGGGCTCAAGTCCCAAACCACAAATCTGAGTTTCCAAGTCTTTGGCCCCACCCCCTGAGGCTTGAGATTCAGACTGTGCATGCATTACCCAGCTGATAGGCCAGCACATGAACAGAAAGAGCAAGTCTATGAGTTTACAGGAAGAGGTGGGGCGGAGGACCTGCGTTCAGAGTACAGTAGGCTAGAGTGTCACAATCAAGAGTCCTCAGGCTCCCTGAATGCTAGAGCATTCCTTCTATTTCAGAGGGCCAGCCTGCACTGGTGATCAGCTGGCCACTGCATGCATTGGGGGAGGCAGGCCCTTGGCTCCTGGAATAGAAGCTGGGCCTGCTTGCTTTGAAGATGGCAGTGACAGAAGGTAGGCCAGTAGAGGGGGCAGGGGGCTCATAGGGACTAGACAACGTGACTTGGACAAATAGGTCTGAGTCATGAGTCAAGTTGCAAGTCTCCCCCCAACTCCCCCCCAAAAAATCCCTGAGTTCAGTACGAGTCAAGTCACCAGTGCAACTTGAGTCAGACTTGAGAGAGAGTTGTGACTCACGAGTCCCCATTCCTGGTTGAAACCCATGACTTCAAAATTAAGTTTCCATATTTATTCAGTGGAGTAAAGGGTCTAAAGAATCCAGGTTGCTAAGAATAGTCTGTGGACTATCACTTAGTTACTGTATTTTTGGAACTTAATATAAAAACATAGAGTTGGAAAGAATCTTCGTAGGCTACATAATCTAACCTCCTGCTTGATGTAGTAAAAACAAAGCAAACATATCTGCAACAGATGGCTGTGCAGCCTGTGACTGAAAATTTTTAGTGGGAAAACCACCACCTAAGGTAATTGAATCATTATAGAACTGTATAAATATGTGGTGCCCAGAACTGAGCACAGTAGTATGACAACTGAGGTCAGAGTAGGAAAGAATAAAGTGGAAATATCATCTCAGGTGACTTGCAAATTATGGTTCTGTTAATGCAACCTAAAATTACATTAGACACATTTGAAGCTTAAAGTAACTTTTTTGCATAACACTCTTTACTCCAGCCCACTTGTGATTGATTACAGTCCCAACATCATTTTCACATTTACAAGCGCCACCAGAAGTTACCAGACTTTCTTGTTTCATTTGCCAAGTTGCAGCTTCATCACCCATTGGCCTTTTTTTCCTTTATGCTAGCTCGTTGGCAACCACTCCAAAGCCATTGCTGAGACAGCCAGTGAAATTGCCAAATTGAATTATTGGCCACCAATACAGAAAGTGGATAGCAAATTGTGAAAAATGTACCCAGCAGTGTGACCCTTGATGCCACACCAGGTGTGCTGGTAGAGTTTCTAATGGTGGTTTAATTTCATTTCTACTATTATCAGCCCAATTTTCCATCTTGAATTTTATTCTTATTTTCTGAGGATAGCTGTTCTTGACATACTTATTTGATAAGGATTTCTTCTCTACTCTGTCACTGATTTGTTAAAAATTGAAGAATATGAAATCTAGGATGGAACTCTGCAGCACCCCTCTGGAAACTACACTGCAGTTTGGAAAATAATTGTTCCTTCTAAAAGTTTTATTTATTTGAATTGAGTTAAATTTACTGCTATAAAAACATGCCCCAATGGCCAATACTTAATTCCTCATTGTGGAATCTGATTGGAAACAATAGGAGGGAATAAGGCTTAGTGATATGAAATAGTCATCATCAATGCCCATGAATTATACACACCTAACTGTTCCCAGCCCCACTCCACCTCCAAGGGTAGAACACACATGACTATTTATGTAATAAAAAGCTACTGTGCACTTTAACAGACAGGGAGACATTTTTACAGCTCTCTAGCCACAAGGGATTTATAGAGCCTTATGGACCTGGTCAGTGTGTAAAATCACACCAGCCCAAGAGACTGTTGTCAGATGTTGATAACAAGTCAGTGTTTGAAAGGAATCAAAACAATATAAATCCTGTGAGATGTGTGGCAGCAGGAAGTGTTCTAATGGGAGGGAAGATGGGGTCGACCACCGCACAAGAGAACAAGAAGAAAGTGTTTTTTTCCCCTTTCATGAGTACAGCGCCAGCAGGGGTAAACAGGTTTCTATAAAGAATCTCATCACTGGATCAATCCAGCAGAACAGATGGAGTGCATAGATATTGTACATCAGATTTCCATAGCATGTGGCAAAATAACACAATATGGCAACTGCTTAACTGCACAACTTTTAAAAATATCCATAATTATCAAGAGTTAAGAAGATTTGTGTGTATAATGATTTCCTAGCAATAACTGAGCAAGAAGGATAGTACCTTCCCCAAGGAATATATTAGCTGGAATTGCAAAGTTATTCGGCTTCTTGAGTGGAACTTTTAATACTCTAGTAATAAATGCTTAGAGTAGTGAATTTTAAAAGGCTGTTTTTCCCCATCCTCAAATATAAAACATTGCATAATTCTGTTGTTGTAGATTGCATAGGTTCGATTTGTACCAGTAGAGTATCTGAGCATGCAATTGTTAGAATGCTTCATTAATGGTTATAACTCTTTTGAGTATAAAATACTCTTATCAATTAACAGTGAAATAGAAGGACATTTTTTCTAAGGTCTTTCAACTGTACAGCTATGTTTTAGTCACATTTTTCAGTTGGATGTTATTTTTTTAAACATTGGGCAGCCAAGTGTAATATAAGTTTCTGTGACAGCAAAAATGTACTTAAATTGGATCTTCTTGTTTATTAAAAGAGGAAATTGTAAATTATAATCCAGCTGGTAACTTTAGGAATATGATAAACATTGTCTACAGCTGTCATCTTCTGTGTCATAATGTTTGTCGGAATATTTTAATAATGAAGAATAAATAGTTAATTGTTCTACTTTTAAAAGGTAAAGGTTTTAGTTACCTTTCAAAAAAAGAGAGAAGCATTTAGAAAGTAGTTTTAAGCAGATTATTAATGGATGTTATTTTTTTAAACTATTTTCTACCTTGAATTAAAAAAAAGCAAATATGAAGTGCTCAGGACAATTATGACAATCTTGCTCTAAAAGGTTATACATGTTGGGTTACGCTTTTTCAGGGCTCTTGGAGGGCTCCCTGGAAATCTGCAAATATGTTTCCTTGTATAGCCAACTGGCAAGGCATGCCTCCCCACAAGCTCCAGCACCTCTATTTAGACTGTGCCAACTTGCACCAAAATGGCCAGTGTAGATGTGCCCTTAGAGAAGTTTCAGTCACTGAGCATCAAAGACCATATACTGGCTGAATAACATAGAACCACTTCCTGGAATTCACAGTGTTTTCATAAGTCAGCCACCATGCATACATCCCACATATTGTAGATCAGTGGTTCTTAACCTTTGTTACTCGGATGTTTTTGAACTGCAACTCCCGAAACCCCAGCCAGCACAGTTGGTGGTGAAGGCTTCTGGGAGTTGCAGTCCAAAACTCCTGAGTAACCCAAGGTTAAGAACCAGTGATGTAGATTAAAAGGAGGTGCATGTCTGTATTAAAGGAACTGGAGAAGCAAAGGCTGAATAGTCAATTTTATGTGGAGAGTCAGGAGTTATCTGTTACTCAGTCTAGCCGAATTCATGGATCCGTGCAAGACTAAGATGTAACCTTGAACTCTTAGGAACGAGGAGAGGGCAAAATTTTAATAACTAATGGATCTCTGATCTGGAACGCATCACCAGTCTGGTATGGTCATGTACATAGGCTGTCAAAACTGACTAAATTATAAGATAGTGGCACAATCTAAACATGATTGCAAAATGGCCAAATGGTTTGAAACCCACAGAAAATGCAATGTTATAGAAAGTGTTCTGTGACTGTATTTCCCAATTTGTTGTTGTTGTTGTTTAGTTAAGTCATGTCCGACTCTTCGTGACCCCATGGACCAGAGCACGCCGGGCCCTCCGGTCTTCCACTACCTCCCAGAGTTGGGTCAAATTCATGTTGGTCACTTCGATGACACTGTCCAACCATCTCGTCCTCTGATGTCCCCTTCTCCTCTTGCCTTCACACTTTCCCAAAATCAGGGTCTTTTCTAGGGAGTCTTCTCTTCTCATGAGATGGCCAAAGTATTGGAGCATCAGCTTCAGGATCTGTCCTTCCAGTGAGCACTCAGGGTTGATTTCCTTCAGAATGGATAGGTTTGTTCTTTTTGCAATCCAGGGGACTCTCAAGAGTCTCCCCCAGCACCACAATTCAAAGCGCCAATTCTTCGGCAATCAGCCTTCTTTATGGCCCAACTCTCACTTCCATATGTCACTACAGCAAAAACCATAGCTTTGACTCTGCAGACCTTTGTCGGCAAGGTGATGTCTCTGCTTTTAAGATGCTATCTAGGTTTGTCATAGTTTTCCTCCCAAGAAGCAGGAGTCTTTTAATTTCGTGGCTGCTGTCACCATCTGCAGTAATCATGGAGCCCAAGAAGGTAAAATCTGTCACTGCCTCCATATCTTCCCCTTCTATTTGCCAGGAGGTGATGGGACCAGTGGCCATGATCTTCGGGTTTTTTGATGTTGAGCTTCAGACCATTGTTGCCGCTCTCCTCTTTCGCCCTAATTAAGAGATTTTTAAATTCCTCCTCACTTTCTGCCATCAGAGTGGTGTCATCTGCATATCGGAGGTGGTTGATATTTCATCCGGCAATCTTAATTCTGGCTTGGGATTCATCCAGTCCTCTCTGACTTTATCCATAATCCAGCACATGTTAGCAATTTGGTCTCTAGTTCTCTGCCAATTCGAAATCCAACTTGTACTTCTGGGAGTTCTCGGTCACTGAAGCCTACCTTGGAGGATTTTGAGCATAACCTTGCTAGCGTGTGAAATGAGTGCAATTGTATGGTAGTTGGAGCGTTTTTTGGCACTGCCGTTGTTTGGGATTGGTCTGATCTTTTCTGATCCTCTGGAAACTGCTGAGTTTTCCAAACTTGCTGGCTTATAGAGTGTAGCACCTTGACAGTGTCATCTTTTAAGATTTTAAATAGTTCACCTGGAATGCCATCACCCCCACTAGCCTTGTTGCTAGCCATGCTTTCTAAGGCCCACTTGACTTCACTCTCTAGGATGACTGGTTCGAGGACAGCAGCCACACTATCTGTATTGTCCGGGACATCCAGATCATTCTGCTATAATTCCTCTGTGTGTTCTTGCCACCTCTGATGTCTTCTGCTTCTCTTAGGTCCCTACCGTTTTTGTCCTTTTTCATGTCCATCTTTGCACGAAATGTTCCTTTAATATCTCCAATTTTCTTGAACAGATCTCTGGTTTTTCCCTTTGTATTATTTTCCTCTGTTTCTTTGCACTGTTTATTTAAGAAGGCCCTCTTGTCTTTGGAAGTCTGCATTCAGTTTTCTGTAACTTTCCCTATCTCCCTTGCATTTTCTTTCCTTTCTCTCCTTCTCTTCTCTGCTATTGGTAAGGCCTTGTTAGACTGCAACTTTTCTTTCTTGCATTTCCTTTTCTTTGGGATGGTTTTGTTTCTGCTTCCTGTACAATGTTACGAGCCTCCAGCCATAGTTCTTCAGGCACTCTGTCCACCAAATCTAGTTCCTTAAATCTGTTCTTCACTTCCACTGTGTATTCATAAGGGATTTGCTTTAGATTATACCTGACTAGCCCAGTGGTTTTTCCTACTTTTTCAGTTTAAGCTTGAGTTTTGCTATAAGAAGCTGATGATCCAAGCCACAATCAGCTCCAGGTCTTGTTTTTGCTGACTGTATAGAGCTTCTCCATATTTGGCTGCAGAGAACATAATCAATCTGAATTTGGTATTGCCCATCTGGTGATGTCCATGTGTAGTCACCTGTTCTGTTGTTGGCAAAGAGATTTTGTGATGACCATCTTGTTCTCTTCACAAAACTCTATTAGCTGTTGCCCTGCTTCATTTTGAACAAGGCCAAACTTCCCTGTTGTTCCTTTTATCTCTTGACTCCCTACTTCAGCACTCCAATCCCCTATAATGACAAGAACATCTTTCTTTGGTGTCAGTCCTAGAAAGTGTTGTAAGTCTTCACAGAAATGTGAAGGTGGTGTACGTTTTCATAGAATTGGTCAATTTCAGCCTCTTCAGCAGTGGTGGTTGGTGCATAAACTTGGATGACTGTGATGTTGAAAGGTCTGCCTTGGATTCGTATTGAAATCATTCTATCATTTTTGAGATATGTATCCCAATACAGGTCTTCCCACTCTTTTGTTGACTATGAGGGCTACTCCATTTCTTCTACGGGATTCTTGCCCACAACAGTAGATATGATAATTGTCTGAATTGAATTCGCCCATTCCCGTCCATTTTAGTTCACTGATCCCAGGATGTCAATGTTTATTCTTGCCATCTCCTGTTTGAACACATCCAGCTGACCAAGATTCATAAATCTTACATTCCAGGTTCCTATTTAATATTTTTCTTTGCAGCATCGGACTTTCCTTTCACTTCCAGGAGCATCCACAGCTGAGCGTCCTTTTGGCTTTGGCTGAACCACTTCATTAACTCTGGATCTCCTTCTACTTGCTCTCCGCTCTTCCTCAGTAGCATGTTGGATGCCTTCCAACCTGAGGGGCTCATCTTCCAGCATCATATCTTTTATCCTTTTGTTTCTGTCCATGGAGTTTTCTTGGCATAGATACTGGTGTGGCTTGCCAGTTCCTGCTGCAGGTGAATCACATTTAGTCAGAATTCTCCACTATGTCCTGTCCGTCTTAGGTGTCCCTGCACAGCATAGCCCATAGCTTCTCTGAATTACTCTAGCCCTTTCGCCATGACAAGACAGCAATCCATGAAGGGGAATTGTACGGCAGTTGGAGCATTCTTTGGCACTGCCCTTCTTTGGGATTGGGATGTAGCCTGATAATTTTTCTGTGTGTTTTTGCCACCTCTTCTTAATGTCTTCTGCTTCTGTTAGGTCCCTACCATTTTTGTCCTTTATCATGTCCATCTTTGCACGAAATGTTCCTTTAACATCTCCAATTTTCTTGAACAGACCTCTGCTTTTTCCCTTTGTGTTATCTTCCTCTGTTTCTTTGCACTGTTCATTTAAGAAAGCCCTCTTGTCCCTCCTTGCTATTCTTAGGAAGTCTGCATTCAATTTTCCGGTACTTTCCCTATCTCCCATAATTCAGTTGGGAAAAAAAAGCTTTGTACAAGACGTCTGAGAGATGGTATCATAGAAGTGAACATATGCTATAAAGGTATTTGTTTTCTACAACCCGTGAGTTTTGTAGTACAGTATTAATTCTGCATCACATAAAGAAAGAGTCTCACACATTTGCCAAAACATACAAATATTGAAAATAAACAGCACTGGAGTACCTCATGGGTAAACAAGTGTACTGTTGAATTTTTACTGAAAAGTATGTGTTAGGTATGTATGTCAGCTATTTTGGAACACATTTCCATTTTTGGAACACTATTTTTGGAATATTGTTCCATTTAACACACTGTTGGACTGATATGGCATTAGTTGCCCTGCACGATGATCTCCTGAGGGAGGCAGACAGGGTGGAATAACTGTGCTGGCCCTCCTGGATCTTTCTATGGCCTTTGATACCATCAATCACGATATCCTTCTGAGATACAAAGCTATCATATTTGGGACTTGAGGGCTTTATTATTCTGTGGTTCCAGTCATTACTCAAGGTCTGATCCGAGATGGTACAGCTTGGGGAGCTATTGTCTTCCCCTTGGGAATTCCATGAAGGCACTGTTCCCCAATGCTTTTTAGTATCTATATGAAGCTGCTGGGAGAAGTCATATGGAAATTTAAAGTTAGTTGTCATTAATACATGGGTGATATACAGCTCAATCTCCTTCTCTGTATCTGTAGGCAGTGCTGTGCAGTTCTTAAACACTGCCTGACACTGATAATGATTTTGACAAGGACCAATAAATTGAAACTGAATCTAGATAAGACAGAATCCTACTGTTGGGAGGTCATTAGACCAGTTAGAAGGCTATTACACTCCCTCTGAAGGAATAGATTCTCAACTTGGCATGATCTCTGACCCAGCTCTCTTTATGGAGGCGCAAATATCTGCTGTGGCCAAAAGTGCTTGATTGCTACATTGTGCCCCTACCTAAATAAGAAATGGTTAAAAACAGTGGTTCATTCTTTAATAAATCTCTAAAGCGATTGCCTATAACAACACTTTCTACGTAGGGCTGCCCTTGAAGTCAGTATGGAAACTTCAACAGTTTGTCCAAAATGTGATAACCAGACTGATTACAGGTATAAGCAGATATGAACACATATCCCCAATCTTGGTGTGCCTTCATTAGTTCCCTATTAGATTCTGGTCTCAATTTAATGCACTAAAAATTCTAGTGGCATGGTCTCCTCAAGTGCCATCTTCCGTGTTCGAGATAATGGGGCACTTATCAAGAGAATAGACTGGGTAATTTTGTATGCCTTTTACTTGGTTGTATCACTTGCACACTGGTTGTTCACTTAGTACAAGAATGCTGGCTTCACTAGTGTGTAATTTTCACAACCAGAGGCGACAGTAAAGGCCCATCTTTTGCAACACCTTACATCACTTTTGGTATCCTTGCTTATGAATCACTATGAAGAAAATGCTTTTTATGATTCTAGCACAGAGTATTTTAGCTGTGAATTCATAAAGGAGAGCATCTCTGTATGTTACCTGTATCTCAGTTCCATTTTGGAGGTCAGTATTCAGACGGTAAAATAGTGGGGATGTGCTTGTTTTCGATCTTCTAAGAAGCATCTGTCTGACCTCATGGATACTGTTTATTTCATTATTATGATTGGTTCATTGTTACAGTTGGTTGCTTGTGCACAAACTATTTTTACTTACATAAAACAGAAATTAATGCTGCCCTGTCTGTAGAAAACCTCTCTCTCTATATATATATTGATACTGTCAATTCTGTAGAAGGAATGAATTGTGTTCTGGTAGGTATCAAAGAATGAGCATTAGTCAAAACTTCTGTTTCAGTTCTTTTACTTCGTGCCCATTAAATAATTGGGAAAAGGAGAATAGTTGCCTCCGTATATACACATTCCAGTAATGAACTAATACTGCTAAGCTCTAATATTGAGCTCACTTATTTGTTTAGGATCTCTCTCTGTTAGTGATCACAAACTGATCACAAAGTTCAAGAAAATACCCCCAAATTTGTCAACTTTCCAGCTGTCATCATTTGGAGAGGCAAAGGGTGCTGGCAATGAATAACAAAAATATTGTTATGTGATTTGTGCAATAGTTAAGGAAAACACAGCTTTCAATAAAAAAAATCGTGGTTGAGGCAAAAGGACACAAATCCTGTGTACAAATCCACTGAGAGTGTTTAATATCACTTTGGGATTTGTATGACAAGATAATTTGTCTCTACTGCAGAACAACAGTGTAGAGGCCATATGAATTGAAGGGCAGCAGGATCATGGGTGACAATCTGTTCCAAGCCACTGATGCCACATGACCCTGGGCATGTCACTTGACTTTCTTGTGCCTCTCTCAATCCAGCTGGAAAATTGGGTAACGAAAGCAGGACCTCCCAGAAAACCAGATGCTGCCTTAGAGTTGAGCCTCTCCTGGATAAACACATTATATAGTGGTGATAATCACTGCCTTAAAACAAATGTAGGATTCTCTATCCAGGGTGAAACAAGTGAAAAATCAGCCAAGAATCTACAACTATTGAAAAATCAGTCCAGGAATCTTCAAGTAGTAATTTGTTTTGTATTCAAATACAAATTGTGTAGTACAGTATCTATAGCTATGAAAGGAAGTGAGAATATCAGTATTGGAAGACATATATTGGCATTTTTGAACAGTAGAGTTAGGGGAATAGAAAACCTGGCAATACACGCTGACACAAGATGTAATATTCCTAAATCAAAAGCACAAAAAAAGAAATAGGTATAAACTGAGCAATTTACACCATGTGTTCAAAAAGATTTTTCTCCAGGATCAGAAAGCCAAACAGTTATTCATAATGTATACTGTATCCAAATATCTAAGAAAATTTATTAAACTAAATGCCCCAAATACTTACTGAAATCCTGTTAACCAAAGATCCACGAAAGTTCATATTAAAATTGCTGTATTTTAATGTGAGCTTTCATGGATCCTTTGTTAACAGGATTTCAGTCTTTAACATGCCACAACATTTTTATTTCTTGTTTTTACTTGTTTGTCTGATACACTTGCACAGACTAGCACTCCTTCAAACACTACCAATGTTAATCTAATACCATTAAACAGGAATGTTAACAGTTGTTTAATATTTTCTCATTGTTGAGGTGGACATCTGGATGTACCTCCCATAAAAACAATATAGTGGTTCAAACCCTATTGTGGAGCTCTACAGTGATGATGTCACAGTGATGATGATTAAACGTGATTTCTGTGTGCACGTGAGTTGTACACATGTGTGAAAAAGTCTTCATCCAAGTGATTTGTCCAGAGCAGTGATTTGCCTCTAATGAACATGTTAATCACCATTTCAGCCACAAGGTTGTTTTTGTTCTTATGGAACATATATCCAAATTTTCAATTCAACAATGATGAAATATTAAGCAACTGTTAGCATTTCTCTGTAATGATATTGGATTTTGTTAACCAACATAGAGCTCAAATTCCTTTCTTCGAATATAGGGGGAAACTCACTTTAATACAAGCCAAAGATCATGATAGCAGGTGAGGAAAAATAAGGAAATGGGGAGGTACATCTTATGGGACCTTAAAGACTAACAAGTTTTGCATAATTTTGGTGGCAATCATTCATAGAAAAAGGAATATTCTTTATGTAATTGTGTTGCCTATGACATCTCTCTTTGCATCACTCTATTAATTCCCAGTTCAGGGATTATATTGAAATTTTTAAAAAATATATAAGATGTTTCACGGTCTGTTTTAAGCTGCCCTTTGGATCCATGATGGATCAAAGGTTACAATACAAATATTTTAAGTAAAGTAATTCCCTGATTTGGCAATTACTGCTCAGATCATTTCATGGGTCACTTTTTCAACATGGGGATTCAGTAGGCGGAATAGAAGTGGAAAGAAAACACACACATTTATTTAACACATAAGTAGCACAAGTATGTGCTTAGACATAAATCTATTTCTCAGGCATTCAGCTTCCCCAACCTTTTATTCATGGAGGAAACCACTTGCCACTTGTAACAAAATACACAATTCTTCTCTTATGAATTAGCTTTCGTGGTGGAAAAGTTAAGTATAGCATAGTCCTAAATGCTTTGTCTAATTAGATGGTGTGAAGTGATTTAAGGAAATGGTATAGCTCCCTCTTTCTGAGACTGTTTTGTTCTGTTGTCTGGTATTTCTGGCTTTAAATATATACTATTAATGTTGTTTTAACACCGTTCATTTTATTTATAGTAATCTCCTTTTATGAAGGAAGATGGTCATAGGCCAAAAGCAGACCAGTTATAAACACACCAAACACCTTTAAAAAAAAATCAGGGACGAATTGAAGAATGTTTGTGAAACTGAATGAAGAATGATCATGTACAAATCAAACTGAAATGGGTGGGAGGAACGAGGAGGGGAAGAAAAACAGAATATAATCACTAGATTGAGTTGATGGGGTTATAAAGTACGTGCTCTGATTGTTACCTTTACAGTTAATTTCATAATTTGACTTTCATCTTTGTGCTCCAATTGTTAGATTAGGATGTTAAACATTTGAAAATGGGCTTTGAGGAAGCTACAACAGTGTTGTTGAAATACTGTGTATGTTTTGGGGTGAGGAATAATGATTGTTTTGTGTCATGAAAAGAAAAACAAATTAAAAATACCCTGTTACCAAAAACAAATTAAGAAGTCCTGTAAAGCAGAATAATAAGAGAGGATTATAACTAAGAGCTCTGAAAATGTCAGTCACATCTATTGAATGTACATAGTGATGGCAAGCTTGTTGCTCTTAAGGTTTATAGGCAGTTTTATAAGTGTTGTATATCACTTTTAAAAGACATGATAAATTGCCACTAATGGTGTTATGTATATACATAGAGACTGTTTCTCCACTTCATTTAGGTCTAGCAAATGGATGGTACACCTGGAAAGACTTTCATTTTAATGGACCTTTTTTAGCACTTTTTTGCCTCGTATATTCTGGATTATATATGATTGATGGCTTTGAATGTAGTGGTATGGAACACATTGAGGCCTTAATGCTTTTAAGCCATTTGCTCTCCAGTCTATGTAAAAAAGAGCTTTGTGTTTAAGGGTAACTGTTTATCCTTCTGAAGTAAACACAGCACAATTCTGCAGCTTTGCCTGTTAACAGTGTAAATCCAGTCTGCTTATAGGAGAGAGTTGGGTTTAGGTTTTCTTTTCTTTTCTTTTAAAGTTCTTATAATAAATACATACTGTTTAGACTGTCAACAACCCTAATCTTTGTTCATGTACTACATTTGAGCAGTGTTTTAAAGCAGTCCAGTAGTACTGGATGCAAAAAAAGTAACTCCCAACACTCTGATATATCTTGTGTAAAGAAACTGGTCAAATATTGGTGTTCTTTTCCCCATCACAGTAAATATATTAAGTGTATATTCAATGAATTTCAATGTTTAGAGACAGGACTGCTCAAGCTGGAGACAGAGGCCTGGTTAAGATTTTTTAAAGTATTGGCTCAGAATTTTCTATACATCCAATTATGATAGCCTGGTCTATCACCTTTTATGAGAAGCAGAGCCCTCAAGGGTGATGCACCTTTTTGAAAGGAAAATTAAAACCATCGGTCTGGCTTTGAACATCTTTGGCTCACTTCATTTAGAGTGTGTGCACTACATTACTAAATGCAGACTTTTAGGTATTGAATATCAAGATTTCTTGAGTGCTGCCAAGAAGATCTCTTTGCCTTTATATGTGCAACTTCCAGTCAAATATGGATATATGGCAGGTTATTTTAATTTTGTAAAAAATCCTAACGGTAGGAAAGTCTTTTCGTTAGCCAGAAGTAATGCTACGCCCTCAAAAATGTTATATGGAAGATTTAGAGGAATTCCCGCACAGGAGAGAAACTGTGTTTGTCCACTAGGTGGAGAGGAAATCCTCCAACACATTATTTTGTATTACCCATTCTATAAGGACCTTTGCTCTGGTTTCTTAGAGAGGTCCCTTAAGAAGAGGGAGGGCTGGGCAGATCTGGAGAAAATAAGATATGTTCTCTCAGGTGTTAATGTTGATGTATCAGAGAAAGTGGAAATTTTCTTGAAATTGATTATCCAGAGAAGAAGAATGCTACCTGAATCTAGTTAACTGGGCCTTATTTGACCATTGGTTTTACAACGGAAACTGTCTTCGGACAAGCGCTGGCTCTACGGCTTGAAAACAGGATAAGCACCGCCCCTAGAGTCGGACACAACTGGACTAAAAATGTCAAGGGGAACCTTTACTTTTACTTTACACTTGTTCATGTATCCTTTTCCGTAAACTTTGACTAGCTGGATTTGATTTGTTTATTAGTTTTCCATTTACTATTTCATTTTATTTTATTATGCCAGTAAAGGTATGATGGTGGTGGTGTTTCAGTGATAAAACATTTCTGGGTTGTATAAGATAGAAACTTGTGTCAAATATCACAAATTTTTCTATGATAGAAATTCTGGATATTACATTACGTATTAGCATTTTAGAGGGCTTGCACTTGAATAGAGTACTGTTGGATCAGCAACTACTATTGTGGGATCAGCAAAGTTTTTAACTGTAAAAGACACATACAAGCCACTTGACAGGCAAGGGGTCGCACACGCATTCCACTCTCTGAGCTTGGAAAAAATGCTTTTTAAAGAATAACAACTGTTACTTGGTACTCAATTTTTCCAGTTATTACAACTCATTATTCATTATTCCATTTTCTCCTCTACCTGTTATGTTACTTGTTATTTTCTGTTGTTTTAAAAATCCACTTTAAAAGTAACAACTTGGCAGAACATGTGAAAAATGGACCTTAAAAATCTGCTCTGAAGCTCATTCCACCCCACAAAAAAATTGCAAGAGAAATGAGAATTCCTTAAATACTAGAAAGTCTTATTACTACGGCAGGAATTTCTCACAACTCCTTCAGTATACCAATTAACTTGTTTCTTTTGTTATTGGCACGGGCGATGTTATGAGTTCAGTTTGTTCAGTCACAACAGCTTGCCAGACTCACCTATCTAGAACACTAATTGACTTCTGGTGGAATATTTTGAAAATATTTTGAACCTTGAGCTTTCTAGATGCTTCTGGGTGGGTTTATGCTCTTAGCCAAAAAGGAGCTAGGCGCTTAGTTGCAAGGCAATGGAGAAGGTACTGAGTGACTGTAGGCCTTTGTCTATGGAAATGGAGAAGGATAGTTGAATATGCATCCCGTAAGTTGAAATCTTACAATAGAAGCTTATTCTGTTAGTTTTCCAATCCAGCTTTGGACTTACAGACCCAAAAATCTTGACATGTGGCCAGAAAGCTAATTTGACCTTTCTGTCTCCCCCTCCACCCTTTCTGGTGTCCAGCTTGAACAGGATTGTTGTAGGGTTCAAAAGATCACTTGTTATTCAGATTTTAAATGCCCATGTTTGTGGATTTCACATTTTATTATGTTGAATCCACTGATACTTGCTAGTATCTTATTCAGGAAACACATAGCAAAAGGACAATTGTAAAAACATTCCTTCTCCAGCAAGCTTCTTTGTGCACCCATTCTTACACTGGTTGTATTCACTCAACTAGTTGCCTGATCAGCCATGCAATGCAGGCCAGCTAAATCAGAGGAGGAGACCTATGCAGAATCCCAGTCCAAATAGGATTCTGGTCCATATACAGTGGTGCCTCGCTTAGCGATTGCTCCGTTGAGTGATGAAATTGCTTAGCAATGGAGTTTTGGCCATCGCCAGAGCGATCGCTTAGCGATGGCCCCTATGGGGAAAAATTGCTTTGCGATCGCAGGGAAGCGATCATAGCAAAGCGACCCTTTTTGCACAGCTGATCGGCGGTTCCAAAATAGCCGCTGGAAAAACAAAATGGCCGCCCGCTGTTTTGCCTCACTTTAGACACACTGAAAATGGCCGCCCCTATGGAGGATCTTCACATAAGGTCAGTTTTTAAGCCCACAGGAACGCATTAAGCACGTTTTAATGCGTTTCTATGGGCTTTTAAAAATCACTTAGCGATTAAATCGCTTAGCAACATTTTTCCTGGAACGGATTAACGTCACTAAGCGAGGCACCACTGTATTATGACTGGGTCGTAGCCCAGGCATATATTGGCGTAGCTTAAAATAACCAGATGGAGCCTGATGGATCTACATGATTTTTCTACAGGATCATCCCAAAACCACTGTCTAATCATAGGCCCCATCTTTGCCCACACATTAAAATATGGAAATAATGGGTCTCCGAGCACAAGGCTTTGCAATGGTGCAAAAACACCAATCCAAGGCACAGATGCTCATGGGTCCACATGATTTTTTACATAGTATCATTCCCAACCCACTATCAAATCATAGGACTCATCTCTATGTAGTCATAGGATTACAAAACAGAAATCATGGGCCATCCAGCACATGGCTTTGCAGTGGCACAAAAACATGGAGCTGATGCATGGATCATGGATCCACATGGTTTTTTTTTACATAGAATCATTATGAAATGGTGGTGGTGGTGGGAGGCTGGGTGACCACACTCTAGGACCTGGGACACTGAGAGAAGGGCCTCCTGGAAGATCTTAAAAAGCAGATGGGTGTCATCAGCACACTGGTGATACTAGATCACAAAATTCCTGACAGCCTTTTTCAGGTTTTCATGTATATGTGAAAGAGTATGGGGAATCATGGAACCCTGAGATACTCCACAGGCTAATGGTCAAGGTGTTGAACAGGAGTCCCGCAGCACTGCTACTGTTCACAAAGTGACACCATGCAAGGGAAAATAACAGAAGCTAACTCCTTATTTGATTATTTCACCACTTCTCACCCAAACACAAAGCAATTGTCAGGGCTCTTTTCAACAAGTGTGAATGTTAGTGAGTAGAAGAGGGTATTCTGTAGACCATATTGACTGCTGCTATTGGTGTTATCAACATTCAAGCTGCCCTTTGCTACATAAAGCTTGGCATCCTTGTTCATGCTGGCAATGTGGGCACAATATTGTGCAGTAATATTGTCCCATTTCATGGCTTTTTGAATCATGGGTACAGAAGCAGAATATCCCACATTCATAAACCGGAGGTGGGTTATTTGTAGAATTGAATTTGCAATGTCTGTTTAGCAACTGTACTTAGATACTTCATTCAGTATTCAACACAGTATTTTTATCCTGAACTTTCCAGTTTTGTGCTATCATCCTTGTCCTTGCTGAATCTATATTTTCCATCTTGAATTGCATGGCTTTAAAACTTTTTCAAAAATCTATTTTCTTCAAGTACCAGGCAGAAGGGCCTGTGTGTAATAAAGAAGCAACTTTATTTTTGCTTAAAGGATGTTTCAGGTTTTTTTTTCTAAATTCCCACTTAGCTCCCTATTGATCAAAGGATAGAGGTTTAGTCAGCATGATGGCTTAGAGGGATAAGATCTTAAAACTGTGAGATAGAATCTTGCTTCTTACTGCCTTTACTGTGGAAGCTGTAGGGGATTCCTCCTAGTGATTTTTTTAAACTTTATTTTTAGATATATAATTTGAGGAATAGTGATAGCATAGATACAGTTGGAGAAAGTGCGAGAGAGATTCAGAACTGAGCAGTGAATGCAATTCTTGGGGAAAAAGTACTTTTGGGCACATGTATTAATGCACAGGCCTTCATCTTGACTAATAGTTACATTGTTTTGGATATGTACTGACAACGGTTGAACCTTTTGTGGGTGTAGGCATCCCTGTTGTGTGATAAAATCTTTTGAGATCTGAAATCTGGCAATAAATTAGAGGAGACTCCAGTGACAGAGCCCCCATTCTTTCTGTATCCTGTAGAGCTATTCATGCTGAATAAATTTATTTGACTTGTTGAGCTGTAAGTGGTGGTTGGTAGAGACAGTACCACAAACATTGAAGTGATCTACAGATTCTTGTAAAGCATTAGAAAGCAGGCATACTGGAAAATAAAATTGATAATCCAGATTCAAAATTACCTGCCAGGAAGTTTACCCAATCCCAAAATGAGATCAGATTATTTGTTTTTTTTACAAATCCATATTGGTTTCTGATTATTATTTCACTGTTTTCAAGGTGCTTGCAGAATGACCACTTTATAGCTCAGGATTGATTTGATAGTCTGCTCCAGAATTTTCCCTGAGATTGATATCAAGCTAACTGGTCTGCAGTCCCCTGGTTCCTCTTTTTTTTTTTTTTTTGCCCTTTTTGAACATAGGGGCTACATTAGCCCCCTCCAATCCCTTGACAATTTGTCCAGTTGTGTTCGACTCTAGGGGGCGGTGCTCATCCCCGTTTCCAAGCCATAGAGCCAGCGTTTTTGTCCGAGGACAATCTTCCGTGGTCACATGGCCAGTGTGACTTAGACACGAAACGCTGTTACCTTCAGACCGAGGTGGTCCCTATTTATCTACTCGCATTTGCATGCTTTCGAACCGCTAGGATGGCGGGAGCAGGGACAAGCGATGGGCGCTCACTCCGTCGCGTGGATTCGATCTTACAGCTGCAGGTCTATAGACCTTACAGCACAGGTTTAACCTGCAGCACCACCATGTCCCTACCCTTACATTCAGCCCTTACATGCATGCAATTTTTGCTCCGCCATTTAGCTAATGATTAGAATAACGTTCTTGATGTAACTCACTTCTGGTCAAAAATAGTCTAATTATCTTATCATTAATTTGTTTTTAATTTTTTTCTATATTGCATATATGTCCATAATTTTAAATTGTGCAACACTCTGATACGGGTAAGAAAGAAAGACTAAACTATCCAGCCAGAATTCTAAAATTGGCTCTACATTGTGTGGAACAGTTTCCTTTATTGTATTTCTCTCATCTGTTAACTTAAGGATTTGGAGCCAGGACTTCTAAATCTCTTATCAATCATTACATTGTGGCATGTTGTTACATAACATCTATTTCTTCTTTAGTAATTCTTTCTTTTTCTATTGTCTTATTCGATGCTTATGTGAACAGAATAAATTTTCTGTTCATTTAGAAAACCATCTGCCTCAGTTTCCAAAGCCATGGTGAAATATAGAAAGATTCATCCTTATAGTCTTGTTCCACCTTTTGCAAGGGAAAATATAATTGAAAAATCAGGTTTTGGAAAATTAACTTTGCCTGTATCATATTTGTGTTTACATTATTCAAGAGTCTTACTTAAAACTTTCATCTTCATATATTTTATTGTTCTTGCTACCTGAGGAATGTTAAGAATATCATTAATTGAATTTGCACTGAAATGCCACTACCCACTGGAGTCTTCATCAGGTGGGAATATTCCTATGATCCAAGATACATAAAGAGTAAAATATGACAGGGAAATTCGGATAATTGTGCATCCCAAGAGATATATTCAATATCTTTCAATTGCTACACTTTGCCAATTTAGTTTAAAATATTTAGCATGAACGTTCATGTGAAGCTATTTTCTAAAATTATCATTAACGCCACCTGCAATTTCTTCTGAATGACTTTACAAAGGACAACACAGGAGCTGTTTTTTTCACAGGGTTTAGCAAGAAACATTTATTTCAGACACTGTTTACTTTTGTGATGTTTATCCAGCACCCACTAAGGGCTGTGAACTTGCTGGTTTTCCACTATAAAGCAGCTATCTATTTTTATGTTGAGTATTCATATTTCATTCTATATAAAGTGCTCCTTTATGATTTTCCCAACAAGCAAAAACAAAAAACACCCAATGAATCTGATTTTAATGCTACCTAGAATTATATATATTTCTAGGTGTGTGTGTGTGTGTGTGTGTGTGTGTGTGTGTGTGTGTGTGTGTGTGTGTGTGTGTGTGTGTGTGTGTGTGTGTACACACATATATATACACACACACACACCTAGAAATATATATAATTATAGGTAGCATTAAAATGAGATTCATTGGGTGTGTGTGTGTTTTTTTCTTTTTGGGAAAATCATAAAGGAACACATATAGCCACCATTTTGGAATTAAATATTAACCAAGACCGTCATACTATTTTTAAAATGTACGTAAATGAATGAGTTTGCATATCTATATATATTAAATCAATACTTTTAGCGGCCATGCATCACACAAAAAACTGACAGAAAAAATGGATTCATTTGAAATACGAAGGAGAGCATTATAGATCCCATAGACCAGTGGTCCCCAACCTTGGGCCTCCAGATGTTCTTGGACTTCAACTCCCAGAACTCATGGCCAGCAGAGATGGTGGTGAAGGCTTCTGGGAGTTGAAGTCCAAGAACATCTGGAGGCCCAAGGTTGGGGACCACTGCCATAGACCACCACAAAGAGGAATAAGTGAATTCAATCCTGAATTCTTTCTAAAAATAAAATTGACTAAACTGGTATTATCGTACTTTGGGAACATCATAAGAAGATGACTCTCACTGGAAAGAACAGTAATGCTGAGAAAGTGAAAGACAACAGGAAAAGAGGACTGCCATGCAGAACATAGGCTCAATAAAGCAAGCCATAGCATTGAGCTTGCAAGACCTAATAATAATAGGACCATTCAGAGGTTATTGATACATACAGCTGCCATTCATCAGAAGTGACTTGATGGTAGATAACAACAGTAACAGCAGCATATCACAAAAAAAATTCTGGTTGACTGTAATTTAGCAACATGTCTGTGAACTGGCTCTACAGCAGAGATCAGAAGGTGCTAGTTATAAGTAACATAGTTGTTTGTAACTTGTGACTGTTGGGTAATATAACTCATTGTTATGACATTCCTTTTTTAGATGCAATGTAACATGTAAGGTGGGATACCCAGTTTAGTGTAGTGGATTGAGTCATGGACTAGGATTCAGGAGGCCTGGGTTCAAATCTCCATTCAGACATGGAAACTCACTACATGTAGAACTGATCACTCAATCCACTGCATCACACTGGGTATTCATGTACATAATAACATTTAATTATAATTGTTTTACTTCCTGAAGAAAAACAATAAGTAGGAAAAAAAAAGACTGATAAGACTTCTATTCTGATCACATAAAAGAGCAAGAGCAGCTGATTTCCTGTTGGCACCAAGGCATGAAATTGGCATGGTGAAGTGGATGCTGGTATGGGACAGAGCACAGCAATCTGGGTGATAAATGATGTCCACAGTCTCTTGAAAGTTTCTAGGTGAACTGTACTCTAAATATTTAATGATTGACACATACATGCACATAATTTGATTACTCTGCACTTGGTGATGCACAGCTTGTGAGCTGATATCAGAAGAAGCATTGGTGCTTGAGGTGATATGTATAATCATCTGCGGTGTTTGATCTGTGTTGATTGCTGCCAAGTTCATTATGTGATTAATGTGAATGTATGAATAAACCTATGGTGTATTTGCATTGTCTCACTATAACTGAAGTAATCTCATTGGACAGGTATGAGATGCTGATTCCCTTTTTATTTTTAAACCATTGTTCAGAGCATAGAAGTAACTAGTTAAAAGTAACATAGTCACCTGTAATTGGTTTCTTTGGTGTATCACAAGAGTAACCAAATTACATATAAAAACCAATGTTACAAGGATATTCTTAAAGTTACTAGCAATCATATTGTTGTTTAGTCAACTCTTCTATAAGTTCAATTGATTCAAATGGGGCTGCTCTAAATCCAACTTACTATGCTAAAGTAAGTTGCATTTAGAGCAGGCCAATTTGAATCAATGGAACCTATGGAGGAGCTGACTCACTAAATCCCCATTGATTCAAAGGGCCTACTCTCGTGAAATTTGCTATACTGAGCAACAGGATTCTGGCTACTCTTTTGATGTAACAAGTATTTCAAACATTATCTTTAAAACATTTTAAAATATTTTAAAGATATTTTGACAAGAAACATTTAAGTTTTAAGTTATTCAGTATTGCCTTTGCTTAATTTTTGGTAATTTTGTATTTTTAGGATTCAGTATTAGCTTTGGGCACTAGAGGGAACCAGAGAGTATTTTCCTGATTTTTTTTTCACCTGCCAGTAACAGCAACACCATGTATTAATAACATAGCTGTAATAGATTATTCAGGACTGGAGGAATCCCAAGACGAAATTAAGACTGCCGGAAGAAATATCAACAACATCAGATATGAAGATGATACCACTCTGATGGCAGAAAGTGAGGAGGAATGAAAGAACCTCTTAATGAAAGTGAAAGAGGAGAGCGCAAAAATGGTCTGAAGCTCAACATCAAAAAAACCAAGATCATGGCCACTGGTCCCATCACCTCCTGGCAAATAGAAGGGGAAGATATGGAGGCAGTGACAGATTTTACCTTATTGGGCTCCATGATCACTGCAGATAGTGACAGCAGCCACAAAATTAAAAGACGCCTGCTTCTTGGGAGGAAAGCGATGGCAAACCTAGACAGCATCTTAAAAAGCAGAAACATCACCTTGCCGACAAAGGTCCGCATAGTCGAAGCTATGGTTTTTCCAGTAGCGATGTATGGAAGCGAGAGCTGGACCATAAAGAAAGCTGATCACTGAAGAATTTATGCTTTTGAATTGTGGTGCTGGAGGAGACTCTTGAGAGTCCCCTGGACTGCAAGGAAAACAAACCTATCCATTTTGAAGGAAATCAACCCTGAGTGCTCACTGGAAGGACGGATCCTGAATCTGAGGCTCCAATACTTTGGCCATCTGATGAGATGTTGGTAAAGTGTGAAGGCAAGAGGAGAAGGGGACAACATAGGATGAGATGGTTGGACAGTGTCATCAAAGCTACCAACATGAATTTAACCAAAACCCAGGAGGCAATGGAAGACAGGAGGGCCTGGCGTGCTCTGGTCCATGGGGTCACGAAAAGTCAGACACAACTTAACAACTTAACAACAACAAACAGATTATTACTATGGGTGGAGCAACAAAGACAATAATGCACAACTGTCTGTCTCAGAGTCATGATATTCTGGGCTGTGACATTATCCTCATAAACCTTATGTTATCCTGTGTTCTTAATCTCTTGTAAAAGATACATATTCAAATATGCAAATGTTAATATCCTCACATTAAACATTTGAAAGGTTCCAGTTGGTTTGTGTTTCCTTCTGATCTGCCATGGTCAAGTAAGAACTGAATGTTGGCTTTGAAGTGGTATTAGCAGTGGTATTGAGATTGCAAGAGATGTTACTGGCAGAAAGGCTGTTCTGTGCTTACCTGAGGTTATATTGTAGATGCTCTCAGAACAGTTGGGCTGATTATTAAAAATGCCTCCTAGTAACTTCCAGCCAAAGTTGATCGATGCTTAGTGCAAATCTTTAAATGTAAGAGAGTTATTTAAACATCAAGTGCCCCCGGGGTAACAAAGTGTGAAAAAATAATGCCAAACAAATAGGTTGAAAAATTCAAACAAAAGAGCAGAAGATTATTTCTTCTTCCTCTGTGGGAAAATAGTTGTTAAACTATAATGCACTTAAATATATAGTGTATATACCCTCAGGCACAAAATTAATGCAGTTAAATGCAGACAGGCAGAAATTTAGATGTGTCCATATGTATCCACAACTTATGTGACTTCTCTTTTCCTAGCATCTTCTGTCACTGTGGTTTATTGTTACATATTCATATAGAGTATTTCTGCATGTTCAACATGTGTCAAATGTCAGTCATAATTCTACACCATCCCTATAAAGTAGATAGGTACGAGATGGTAGTTGAAGTGGTTGGCTACTGCTACTGCTGTCCTTTCATTCTTGTGAGTCCTATGGTATTTCTTTTTTAAAGCAACAAATAATGTAATAAATTACTAGAATAAATGGAAGACCTTCATGGTAACAACTTACCCTCTCAGGGCTTTGTAAGTAGCTACATTTTTTAAAGTAACCTTCTAGGTTGGTTCTTCTCAAGGGTCACTTAATGGGAGATGGAGATTGTTCAACAGGGTTTTCACAACAGTCATTCCCACTCATTGTCTCCCACTGAGCCGAGCTCAGTGCTGGCTTCCTTGTTTTCAAGGGAGCAGTATGATGAAGCAAGTGGAACAAGAACTTGCATGCAGATAGCAGAATACTCAGCATGGGAAAGTCTAAATAAAATTATGAGGTCATTGCAGCATCTACTGCATGATGGTAGCAGTGGTGAAAGAGAAGCAGTACTTTCTCATCACTATTAGGCCATTCACTGCCATCCTAAATAGCTTTTCCAAGTGGTTTAGGACATTCTCTGTACCAGCCTGCAAAAGGATCTTAAAGGACATTGGATTTTTGATGTGGCTTTGAAGAAAGTGTGCCTCATTCATTCCTTAACATGCTTTACTGTTGGAGATGGCAAAGGCAGATTTCTGGGATGATCAGGGAACTCTATTTTTAGAAGATGGTGGTGGTAGTGGTGATGTGCCTTCAAGTCACTTCTTACTTATGAGAGGTGGTATGCAATGTATTTTGGTCCAAGCTGAACTCTTCCTAAATGATACCCGTGCAGCTTGGGAGGTGCTTTTAGATGCAGGCTTTGAATTCTATGCCAATGTGGTATCCAAGTCAATAAATGTTTTCCATTAGCTGCAATTGATGCAGGACCTGTGAGCCCTCTGAGATGGAGATGACTTAGGTACTAGTATATCTTTATTGTATTATTGTAATAAAATATTTGAATCCCAAGCTGTATCTAAAGATCTCAAGGCAAGGTACAATCCACACAACTCCACTCTGGCAACAGCCAGATTAGACTATTGCCATAAACTGACTGTCTTTGAAAACTGTTGGGAATTTCCGTTGGCCTGATAGGCAACTGCTAGGTTTTTCATTGCTCCATGTAGAAATCAAGTACTTGATCAAAATATTTATTCTCCTCTGAGGCCTTTCCATGGGTGTCCAGCCTTCTGATGTTAGGCAAGTGATGATGAGGACAAGCTCTTTTTCTGTTGCTGACATTGATATCTCATTAATGACTGCTCTCCCCAGGAGGAGTTGCGTGATGCTACATCCATATCATTCTTGCACTAGATGAAGAGTTTTCTATTTTCCAGGCCTCTTTTACTTTTGCTTTATTATTTTGCTACTGCTGTTAGTGAGATCCTCTCTTTCTCATTTTGATTCTTTTAATGCTTGCCTAGTTTTCAGTCTCAGTTTCTTTGTGTTGATAATTTTAACATCTGTTTTTGAAACTGAAAGACAGTAAGCTTATTTCTGGGTTTAAATATTGCATTTATTTTTCTTTGTTGGTATAGCAGAGGTAGCAGACATTTTAAATGTTTTACTGACTTTGACATAAGGTTTTTTTTTACTGGCACATCCCCTTCATGCCTTCTCCCAGCAGTGCATGAGCTACATTTATATATTGTCATCTCAAACTACAGGATGTGGTTCCATGATCTTGGTGGGTTGTCAAATAACATGTAGAAAACCAGCAAGGTTATAATGTAAGTACCGTGTATTGTAGATTTGTTCCCATACTGTTAGCACTTATGTGAAAAGTAGTCATGATTTCATCCCCTTTGGAACATCTCAGTGTGTATCAGATTATTTCTCTCAATTTGCTTCACTGTGCATATTATACAGTCCAACACCCTCTTCGTTTTTCTTTTTCTTTTTGTTATCCAATCATGCTTTGGAGACAGTGGTGTTATGACGTCCATTTTCTGTTTTATTGGTTGGAACACACTGGGATTTTGGAAAATATACTAGTTTTATGAATGAAGTACTGTATAGTGTTATGTGATTTTTTTTATTTTTTAATCTTTTGCAAGTAAATTATTTTGGTAGCTTATAGTTGCATTTATATGTGAATAGTAGAGTATTCTTTAAGCATAATGGAGGAGAGTATCACCATTTACGTGTGGAATTTTTTTAAAAAAATAGCTTTCCAGAATATTTGCAGTGTTTGAATATTTTCAGTAAGTGTAATGTATAGTCTTCTTATTTATCGTATCATTTGACTTCTTAAAGACTTCTTTGAAGGAAGTACACAAAGTAAGTAGATACCAAGTTGAAGAAATATTACTAAATAGCAATCATTTTGTAATGCTTAGATCAACTGCAATACCTTCAGGTAAACTTGTTTTATTCATAGCGATCTTTATGTATCCAGAATGCTGCTAAATCTGATCTTCAAACTATAAATACTCTGCAGGCGGGCAAGCTATTGAACATACAGCTGATCAATATAAACACAGTGAAAGATTCTTTTAATTAAAGCATCTCACATTAACTTCTAAGGCAAGAAGAATTGAAAGAAATTTCAATTACATAATCCCTTTCTCACAGAACTTCTAAGTGGCCCCTAACAGCAGCTTTTCATCAGTTGTGTCCAGTTCTGCAAAATACTATAGATCAGTAGTGAAATTGTTGCATGAAATAAAAATATGTGATACAGTTCTCTGATGTACTGTTGGTTGTCTCTTAACCTTCATTTGCATAATTCATATAAGCACTTTCTCTTTGTCAGGTAGGCTGTACATTAATTTGTGGATGGGAACTAATACATTGAGTTGTTGTTGTTTTGGCATTCTGCACCTACCAGAATAGCTTCATAATATTCTTGAACTCTAACCAAGGACTCAATTCGTGTTCCCTCAAATTAGTACCTTGTCACTTTGTTCTCATGTGAGCACTGTGAAAATAGCAACTTTGAAATAGCCTCTGCAAGTTAATACTATGTAGCAAAGTTTAGTATTGTTTCATTTGTTTTGGACATGTTTTATAAGGTGGATGATTGACTATATTATCATAGATTCACTAAGCAATACTTATGTTTGATAACAACCAGTTCTGGAAGCAACAAATAACGTAATACGTTACTAGAATAAATGGGAGAATTTAATGGTTAGTGAGCACTCATGACTAGACATCACAGTGGGAAAAACTAGAAGCACTAGCTTGTGGAAGCTCCAGTACTATTAATGAATACCTTTTCTTCTGTAGATCCCTTTTTCCATTTACTAGGGCTGCCAAGAATACAAGGTGTGGTGTAGTGGATAGAGTGACAGACTCAGACTCAAGAGGCCTGAGTTCAAATTTCTGCTCAGTCATGAAGGATGGAACTGGTAAAACCACTCCTTAAATATTTCACTTATCTTTAACACCCTACTGTATTAATGTCTCTATATTTGATCCGTTCTGACTTGATGGCACATAACTACAAGGTTGCCAAGGCTACAGGTTCAGCTGACAATTTCAATGTTCAACCTTGACTCCTGTGCTTTCTTTTCCACTCCTTTTCTAAAACCAGTTGTTCCCAGTGTCATGTAAGAAAGCTTTACCAACACAGAGGTTCTTCTCAAATGAACCTAAGTAAAAAGAGAGGAAAGAGAGAAAAACTATTGTTTTTGGTTGACTCCATGTTGCCATAGAGATTCTGGTGTTTCTTAACTTGTTTATAGCAAATCTTTGTAGCTTTCTACAAATTAGGAAGAATGAAACATATAGCAAGTCTGCTACTTAATCAGAGTTTGGGAAAGAAACTAAACTGGTCACTGCACATAAGCACTATTATTTAAGCAGACTGTAGTCTTAGAATCATAGATGGGAAAAGCTGCCAGAACCATTACAGATTTACTTCACTCTGTATAGTTGTGCATTTCCCTGACATCTAGCTTCCCTTATCTTATCCTTTCAAAGATTTCAAATATGCATGTTTTACCACTTTCAAGTTCTCAGTCCCATGAGAACAAAAATTGAGAATATTTTTTTTTAGGTAGGATTGCAAATATATTATGATACTACCTGTAGCTTTTAAACTATTCCAGTGGTATGTTATTCAACTACACATAATAATTCACTGTTTGGCAAAATGTAATTCTAAACATGAGTGAACAATGAACAGGTTGCAAGGTGTCCAACATGCTACTGAGGAAGAGCAGAGGACAAGTATAAGTACCTCCAGAGCCAATGATGTGGTTGGGCCAAAGCCGAAAGGATGCTCAACTGCGGATGCACCTGGAAGTGAAAGTCCAATGCTGCAAAGAAAAATACTGCATAGGAACCTGGAATGTAAGATCTGTGAACCTTGGTAAGCTGGATGTGGTCAAACAGGAGATGGCAAGAATAAACATTGAGATCCTGGGAGTCAGTGAACTATAATGGATGGGAATAGGCGAATTCAATTCAGACGATTACAATATATAGTATTGTGGGCAAGAATCCCATAGAACAAATGGAGTAGCCCTCATAGTCAACAAAAGAGTGGGAAAAGCTGTACTGGTATACAGTCTCAAAAATGATAGAATGATTTCAATACAAATCCAAGGCCAGACCTTTCAACATCACAGTCATCCAAGTTTATGCACCAACCACCACTGCTGAAGAGGCTGAAACTGACCAATTCTATGAAGACTTACAACACCTTCTAGAACTGACACCAAAGAATGATGTTCTTGTCATTATAGGGGATTGAATGCTAAAGTAGGGAGTCAAGAGATAAAAGGAAAAAAGGTACGTTTGGCCTTGGAGTTCAAAATGAAGAAGGGCAACGGCTAATAGAGTTTTGTCAAGAGAACAAGCTGGTCATCACAAACACTCTTTGTCAACAACACAAGAGGAGACTCTACACATGGACATCACCAGATGGGCAATACTGAAATCAGATTGATTGTGTTCTCTGCAAGAGATAGGGAGAAGTTACAGAAAATTGAATGCAAACTCCTAAAGAATAGCAAGGAGAGACAAGAGGGCCTTCTTATATAAACAGTGCAAAGAAATGGAGGAAAATAATGGAAAGGGAAAAACCAGAGATCTGTTCAAGAAAATTGGAGATGTTAAAAGAAAATTTTGTGCAACGATGGACAAAAATGGTAGGGACCTTAGAAAAGCAGAATACAGTGGTACCTCGCTTAACAACGAATCTGCTTTATGATCACAAAACGATGTTCCTATGGGGAAAATTTGCTTCACGATGATTGGTTCCCTGCTTCGGGAACTGATTCTTCGCATTACAATGATTTCCAAACAGCTGATCAGTGGGTCGCAAAATGGCCGCCCACTGTACAGAATGGCTCCCCGCTGTTTTTAGGACGGATTCCTCACTATACAGGCACCGGAAAATGGCCGCTGCACAATGAGGTATTTTGCTCATTGGAACACACTGAACCGGTTTTCAATGCTTTTCAATGGTTTATTTATTTATTTATTTATTTTATTTTATTTGTTTGTTTGATTTATACCCCGCCTATCTGGACTACTTTAATTTCGCTTGATGACGATTTCGCTTAACAGTGATTTGAACGGAACGGATTATCGTCGTCAAGCGAGGCACCACTGTACATCAAGAAGAGGTGACAAAAATACACAGAGTAATTATACCAGAAAGATTTGGATGTCCCAGACAACCCAGATAATGTGGTTGCTGACCTTGAGCCAGACATCCCAGAGTGAAGTCAAGTGGGCCTTAGAAAACATGGCTAACAACAAGGCCAGTGGAGGTGATGGCATTCCAGTTGAACTATTTAAAATCTTAAAAGATGATGCTGTTAAGGTGCTACACTCAATATGCCAGCAAGTTTGGAAAACTCAGCAGTGGCCAGAAGATTGGAAAAGATCAGTCTACATCCCAATCCCAAAGAAGGGCAGTGCCAAATAATGCTCCAACTATTGTACAGTTGCACTCATTATGCGTTCCAGAAAAATATCTATTTCTGCTTCATTGACTACGCAAAAGCCTTTGACAGGAATCAACAGTTAGAACTGGCTATGGAACAACTGATTGGTTCAAAATTGGGAAAGGAGTATGACAAGGCTGTATTGTCTCCTTGCTTATTTAACTTATATGCAGAATACGTCATGTGAAAGGTTGGACTGGATGAATCCCAAACCGGAATTAAGATTGCCGGATGAAATATCAACAACCTCCGATATGCAGATGATACCACTCTGATGGCAGAAATGAGGAGGAATTAAAGAGCCTCTTAATGAGGGTGAAAGGGGAAGGGCAAAAATGGTCTGAAGCTCAACATCAAAAAAACTAAGATCATGGCCACTGGTCCCATCACCTTCTTGCAAATAGAAGGGGAAGATATGGAGGCAGTGACAGATTTTACTTTCTTGGGCTCTAAGATCATTGCACATGGTGGCAGCAGCCACGAAATTAAAAGACGCCTGACTAAACAACAACATCCAGAGACAAACATGAGACGTGCATATATAAAATGCAGATGCTCAAAATGCATATCTCATTTCTTTAAATAAATCATGCAAAAGTCCTGAATCATCCAGTTTTAATGAACATCTAGATGGTTTTAGTATCTAATCTGAAACCATGGTCACCTGCAAAATCAACTTTTGACAGCCTTATGTTTCCATATTCTGTTCTGTAGATCCAAATGAAAGGTTATTTCAATCAATTTTAAATCTTGCCCAAGCTCCCTCCATTTCCTGTCAACTAATATCCAAGAGTAATGATTCATCTCTGTATATCTGTGATTGTAACTGGTCTCAATAATGGCAACTGCATCTCTTCAGTTTCTAGAACAATACTGATTTAATTGTAGATATTAAATCATTATGCTTTACCATGGACAGCATTACTGACTAAATTAACAGAAGATATTTTAATGAAGAGAAGAATTTTTAATTGGAGTTGATGTGGCATTCTTCCTTTTTTTGTCTGGGATGGACTAATGTCTCAAACTGCCGCCTATGATTCACTTTGGAAAGGGAATCAGGAGCCAGTATCTGTTTATGATTTTTATCGTAGTCTGTTTCAATGTGAAGAATACATTTCCTTGTTGTTGTTTTGAAGTATGTGCTTTTCAGAGTACACTATGCTGCCTGTGGTTAAAAAAATCTCAACACTTCTTTTATACCTCCATTGTGTTATTCACAAAATGCAGTGGTGCCCCGCATAGCGACGTTAATCCGTTCCAGGATTAACGTCGCTATATGAAAACATCGCTGAACGGAATAAAAAACTCCATAGGAACGAATTAAACCCTGTTTAATTCGTTCCTAGGGGGCAAAAACTCACCGTTCAGCGAAGATCTTCCATAGGGCTGCCATTTTCGCTGCCTCAGTAAGCGAGGCACCAAACGGGCAGCCATTTTGGAACCGCCGATCAGCTGGGCGGCGGGCTCTTGGGGAGGAGTGCGGGGACCTCCACCCTCCTTCCCAAGAGCCGGCCAGCCTTTCCCCCCAGCTGGGCGGCGGGCTCAAGCGGCAGCGGCTGCAGGGTGGGTGGGGTGTCTGGAAGGCTTCGGGACACCCCCCCACCCTGCAGCCGCCGCTGCCGCTTGAAGCCGCCCAGCCCAGCCGTTCTCGGACTTCCAGGTGTCCGAGAATGGCTGGGGTAGGTGGCGCGGGGTGGCTGCCGGCGGCGGGGCCAGCAGGTCCGAGCGGCAGTGGAGAAGCCTTCCCCCGAGGCCTCTCGGAAGCGCTGGCCGGAAGCGCTGGCAGGGTGGGAGGATCTGAGGCATCCGCAGGGGAATCCTGGGGGTGGCCTCGGAAGGACCCTTCAAAAGGGTCCTTCCGAGGCTACTGCCTGCATTTCCCCCCAGCTGAGCGGCGGGAGTGGTCCTTCGAAGGCTCCCGCCGGTCAGCTGTGGAAAATGGTGCCTATGGGGAAAAATCGCAAAGCGATTTTTCCCCATAGGCAAAATTGTAATGTGATCCGAAAAGCGATGGCAAAAAAGCCATCGCTATACGGATCCATCGTTAAACAGGGCGCTCGTTAAACGAGGCACCACTGTATAGTACTAAAGCTCCATATGTGTTAAAAAGTCTTAGAACCCAGCATAGGTGTACCAAAAAATTGTTTGATTGGTATATAGTGTTAAGTATACTATAAATGTACAGCAAAAGGAAATAGGATGGAGTTCTCCATGAATTATCTCTTTAATATCTTGTTAGTGTCCTTTAGTATATTTTTATCAAGTATTTAAATATATGTATGCATTAAATGCTGATTCTGTTGCAAAGCTAGAGATAGGGAATATGTGATTCCAGTGGTACAGCTTCACCGGTCTGTGTCTGGATACAGTCCAAACTGCTGGTGATGACCTACAAAGCCCTACAAAATTTGGGCTTTGCAAGACTGTGTTGTCTTTCATGAGCCTGCCAGGTTTTCAGATCTTTGGGAGAATTCTCTCCCTCAACCCAACCCACCCTCTGCCCGGGAATCACAACTTGAATCTAGGCTTGGAACATTGCTGTGTGATGAAAAGTTGTAGAGAGAAGGAATTTCAAGAGGCAAATATGGCAATATGGTCTAATATTATATGTGCCATTACATCTGTTGCAACTTGGTGTTTGAGTTGGGATGGAGAATTCACATTTTTACTTGTGCTGTAATAATGCTTTATAAATTAAAATAATCTTGATGTTAAGGTGCTGTTGTATTGACATAGCTAGTTGCCTTATTCAAGTTCCAGCTCTACATCAGAACCTAAGAGACACTAAACAGAGAAGATAGCTTTCATCCATGTATATGCTCGGCCTCGGTTTTTGAAAGTGGCGAACAATCTTATTTCCCTTAATTATTAGTAATAATATTTAATAAATTATTTAACATTGACAACAGGATTTATTCTTTGCTGATGAGCTTCCACAGGAAAATATTTGACCAGAAATAGCAAAAATGTGACAGTAACACAGTTGTTTAGTGTATGTGTGTACTTCACTTGGGCTATATTAGTAGTAACTCTAAGTAATTTATGTGCCTTGTGACAACTTATCACAGTTTGATAAGAAACACAGGCGCCCACTTGCTGTTTGTCATCATTATTTGCTTATTATTGCTCATGGTGATGATGATTGTTATTTTTATCATCACCCATTTATTTCACAGCATGAATTTTCAAATGTCCAGCATAATACAATCTTTCAGGTCACTCATAGGATGAAGATATAGTGAGTGTTCTAGGAAGAAAGCCTGTTCTCAAAATTAATCCAAAACCAAATTTCTTGCATTGCAAATATTATATCCATGGATTTATGCCCGAGAACTAATAAATTAGCACTTTCCCCAACTTTTTACACATGATCTCGTTTTTGGGAAAAATAATATTTTCTGCTTACTTACATTAATTTTAGGGAAAGCTGGGAATACTTAGGATTGGCCTTGAGGCAATCTAGCCTGTGTATCTCTCAGTCTAGGGAAAAGGTGACAAGAAAGCTGGTTTTCCCTTGTCTGAATGCAACAGAAAGCAGCAAATGGAAAGGAATAGATCTATTTCTCCTTTCCTTTTCTTAAGCCTTATATAAGGGCCCCAAAAGAGGGGGTGAGTCCTTAGTTGGAATCATTTTGGATACTTAAAAATTGTTTCCAGCACTTTTGTCTGAATCTTAACAGCTCAATTACTATTCTTTGAACTTTGCCAGGTGTGTATTTTCTGAGGTGTGTACATGATACATAATCTACACTCTCTGTGTTTCGTAAGGAATGGTTCACTTGACTAGCAAACAAATTATCGGCATCAGCTCTGGATTTACAGTACGTCAATGACATACTGAGTCTGCAGTTCACTATTCTTTTCAGTGAATAAGGATGTTAACATTCAGTAGCCAAAAACTATTCCTTGTTGAATGTTGCTGCCACCAATTACAGAGTCCTTGATTAGATTCTGGGTAGTTCATGAAGCCATCCACCTTGTACAGAACAAGGAAGCATGTGATAAATCAAAGCAGGGAACTCTAACAAGCAGCAACCTTTCTTGATGGTGATGCCATTTCCCCTAAACTGATGGGGAAATTGTGTTAGTTATGCAGTACGATTTTGGCTAGAATCTTCACAGTGGGGAGGTCACTACTTGGAATGGTACCTTCACCTTTCAATTCAGCATCCTTTTAGCTCCGACATGTACAGGCTGAATGCCAATGAAGGCGTTGCTTTCTAAATATTCGAGCAAAGCTGCCTTATAAAGATTTGCTAGTTTGACCAGCTCTGCTCCAGCCATGCAATCTAACATGGCAGGGTGCAAGGCATGGGTGGAACCAAATGGTACCATTCCAGAGGGGAGAGCATGAGACACGAGCCTTATGAGCTGACATAAGAAAGAGTAGCTAGCAGTCAATTAAAGTAGTGGTCCCCAACCTTTTTAACTCCACAGACTGGTTGAGGAAGGAGCGGGGGGTGCTCTCTCTCACATGCACATGCATGCACAAAGGAGTGGGGGTGCTCGTGCAGGCATGCACACACTCGTGCGCATGCACAAAGGCTGGGGGTGCTTGGGGGCACTCACGAAGGGGTGGGAGTGCTCACACACATGCACACACGCGCACATGCATAAAGGGGCTGTGGGGGGGCAGGAGTGCTTGCGAGGGGTGGGAGATCTGTCTCCATGGACTGGCACTGGGCCATGGACTGGGGGTTGGGGATCGCTGAACTAAAGGACCCGTCCATGCCACCACTTCCTCTGTTTCCTCACTTGACTCTTCCTTCCTGGTTTCCTTTGTCCCCACTGCTACTGGAAAAATCAGATCTGCAGGGATGGTCTTGAATTATTTTATAAGGAAATGTGCCACATCTACCAGCAAAAAGTAACCAATGACAGAGATGGGGTTTGCAGGAGGGCTGCAAGTTACTGGGGCATTATAAAAGAGGGTCATGACTCGAAAAAGGTTGGGAAACACTGCTCTCAATGATATTTTGCCAATGCCCTAATTTTCTCTTTATAGTACTGTAAGTCATTGTCTTATTGGGAGGGCAGGGGAATAATTTTGTCCCTATACTAGCTAGAAAATATTCCTAGGAAATGTGCTGGAGCTGTTATTGTGGCCTGCATTTACTCATCGGTTTATATATCAGTCTGTAAATTTGTCAGTTTTGTTTTGCTAAAGGAGAAATGGATAACTGTAATCACAAAGCTGATGCATGAAACTCTTTCCCATTCTACTCACAGTAATCAAAGATTATTTAATGAGATTTAAAATATTTATAATTCAAAGAGATTGTTACTCCTGAGAGCTTTGTATAAAGTATTGAAGTATGTTAGAGATAAGACAGAGATCTCTTTAGTCCTTATGTTTAATATGGCTTCATGAGAGGAAGGAATGATTATGTCAGTGGTAGTCTGCACTTTTTTACTGTGCATTTCATGGATCAGTCTAATGCTAGATGGAATTGTATGAAGCAACTCTAGGCAGTGCATCAAAATATTCTTATACATTACACGACTACATTTATATTTATACATTTGCCATACATTTATACAAACTATACTAGAACACACACAAAACACACACACACAACACACAAACGATGGGCACATTTACATTCTTATGAACCTGCCAGTTATTCATATGCAATGTGTCTTCTACTTCATAAAAAGTGGAAATGCAGTATTTCTTGTGCATTATAAGCCTAAAATATAGAGACGTATATAAGTTCTCAACATTGTCTTCATGTATAAGAAGTTGTAGCTGCAGTCACTACCCGCAGAAGCCATTTGAGCTACAGAATGTGGCAGTAGCATAAAGTGCAAGTTAGGATGTCTTCTTGCTTTCAAGACATGATGGTTGCTATTTGATTAAATGTCTGTGAATTCTGTTTGATGTCTTGTCTTTATAATTCCAAGGTGTTTCAGTGTATAAGTCTTATTTTTATATAAAGCTTTTCTGAGGATCAAACCTTAATTTCACTTCTTATATGCATGCTTTCCGAAGGCATCAGAGTTGATGTTGTTTATTGAAATATTATGATTTTGACTATTTTTATTTTCTTCCATTTGTCCTACAGATGGAAGAGATCTATGTGAAGGTGGAAAAGGTGGGGGGATTCCATTATATTTGAAGGAATTTGATAATTTTGTTGTAGTTCATTGCATGGCAGGTGGTAATAATGTCTATGCCAGCGCTGTCAAAATATGAAAATTAAAGTGACGATGGGTTTTAATGAAATCCATTTGACAAATATAATTAAGGTGTTTTAATATGAAGGCCTGTAATAAAGACTACCGGTGGACTCCCCGAGGTCCTGACTAATTGTGTAGATTGCTTTTAAGCTTTGAATAGTTTTATTGGATAATGAACTGTTAAGAAGTGTTAGATCTTTCTTAAGCAGAATTTGGTTTGAAAAAGAAGAGGAGAGACAGGCCTGAGGTGTGGCATTTTAAACATAATTAGAAGAGAGTTTTAAGTTAACATCTTTGATCTTGCTGTCAGGTTTTGATTAGAGCTGTAAATGCTTTAATCAAGTGCAATGTAGTCATTACATTTCTAACTGTTTTAAAACTGTGAAATTACTGAGATGCTGACATCAGTTTAACACATTTTGAACATTTGCAGCAAAGTTGTGTTAGTAAACTGGAGTTTGTATTACTACGGCAAAGTGAAGAAATTTTCCCAATGTATAGTAGTATGTATATCTTTTAATGAAGCAGTTGTTTGAATGACTTTTTTTAAAATTAAAGTCAACTATTGCATTTGGTCAAAATCATTCCATACATTATAACATTTGCAGTTGAAATGTACACCAAATAAATGTTGAAGCCTTTACGTGCTGCCAAAAATTATTTCCACATGCATGGAATATGGTCATGTCAATGTACTGTATTTTTTCTGGTATTCATGTGAGTGTCTTACTATTTGAGTCCCCACTTTAAAATATAAAGGCAAAAGGAGTAGCAAATTGCTAGTACCACCAGCTATTACAAGGCAGGCTGTGAGTTATTAAAGCTTCACTATGTTACTTCACACTACACAGGGGCAATAGGTATTGTGTATGGAATCAGGTTTCCTGAGAACCTGCTTGCCTCCATATGATTTTAGAAACAGGTTTAAGGCTGTTAATATAGATTAGGAAGTGTATGAATGAACTCTAGAGACCTCTAAATCTTAACAGTGAGGACAGGGAAAGAATGGGAGATGGAGATGTGAGAGGATGTAATTCAGAGCTTTTCAGAGTTCTTAGCTCAATGATTACCAAAAACAGGATACATTGTGTTGAGAAAGCATAAGTAAACATATGTAAATATGTTTTTATTCAGCTCACAACATCCTGTTTTAATTCTGTTTTGTTAGATCACCTCTAAGGGGCATATGGTTTTACTACAACTTGAATGTGACCAAATAATGCCATAAACCCATGACACTTAGATAACTTAACAAGGTGGAATCTTACAGAGTGATTTGACACTCCTGGTAGAACTAAACTAATGCTGGTGCAGAAGTCTGTGAGAGGAAAGCATCTGAGAGCTACTCAGGAATGGAAAATCAGCCACTGAAAGAATCACTACCTCCTACGACTGCCACTCCTTTTGCTCTCAACTGTACCATTCCAAACTTTGCATTAAACACTATGCCAGGTCTTTGAATAATTACTGCAAATGATTGTGTGTGCAAAAGCAATCATGGAAGCAAAGTCAGCTAATTGGCATGATGCCTGTGGCTTGCTGGTCATGTAACCGGAGGGACACACATCCAGGCATGCAATAGGCACCTCACCAGTTAGCCAGTCAGCCAGTTCTACTGCTGAAACTGCATGTAATTCAAACCTCTCCCTAATTTTTTTGATGTTGCCATTTTTCATGTTGCATTTGTGCCTGTTTATTAGTTGCGTCGTCCTGTGTAGAGTGCGATAAAACTATGCAGGTAATTGGTGACAAGTTTCATATTGGAAGATGAGCAGGTGACATATGCTGTCAATTGCTAGCAATGCACCCGTTCATTCAGCATCTCAGTCTCAAAGGAATAAATAAATGCCACCACAATTTCTCCAATCCTGTCTGACCTACACAGGTTTCCTGTACGCTTCTGTATCATTTTCAAGGAGATGGTTCTGTCTTACAAAACCCTAAACAGTTTGGAGCCTTGTTACATGGCAGAATGCCTACTCCCAGCTGGGACTGCTTGTCCTACATGTTTCTCCCAGGCTAGACAGCTGAGGGTGTTAATATCAAGGGAGGCCAGGAAGGAGAGAACTAGGTCTCAGGCATTCTCAGTAGTTGTGCCCCACCTCTAGAATGACTTACTAACTGAAATTTGCTTGGCATCCTTCAAGAAACGGTTAAAAACACATTTGTTTCATCAGGCCTTTCAACAGCTGCCAAATTAATAATTGTTGATATTCAGTCTATTATTTAACTACCGTCAATTTTTAATTTGCCTAAAATGTGTTTAATTTATTTAACGTGTTGATCATTTTGTTTTATGTCTGCAATTGTTGTGAACTATCCAGTGTAACCAATAGTTAGATGGGCAAGTATATTAATCAAATCAAATCACTCAAGCAGTCAATATGTATATGTATATCAATCTGATGAGGTAATACTTCACAGATCTAATGAAGTGGAGAATGTCAATTATAATAATCCATGTGATAGTCTCTGGTAGTTTCTGATGGAAGTTGTCAGGGCTCACATGTTAGCTTATATAGGTTGTTTGCCAGAGCTTGTAATTATTGCCAGAGCATGTAATTCTTTAATGTTACGAAGTATTACAAGTCTCTTCTTACCAGTTCAGCTTCCAGAGAAATCACAAAAAAACATTCTTGGGGAGGGGGGCACATTTTTTTTTTTGAAATGGCTATTTTTGCTACTTATTTTTTCCTAGTTGATGATGCTTACCCTCTAGTCTCTCCCTAAAGAAGGTATTGAATTTCGTCACCATAAGAAACCTGTGGTTCTTTGTGGTCCAGAAATGATTGCCAGTGGGTCTGTTGGATTATTTACATTAAATAAATCATTTGGCTGATTATCGCTGCTAAAGGTATAATTGTGCCAATGGTTGCCGGTTCAAGTAAAATATGAGTGGAAGGGCCTAACCATAATTTTTAAAAGACAGGGTTTAAATATTAGTCTTTGTAAACTAAAATATTAATCTGAATTAGCTAAAAGGCTCCTTTACCTACCTTACTGTATATTTACTTCAGCAATAAGATAACATTTTGTTAAATTATTTTTTGAAGCAGACTACTGGAGTTTTTAAGGAAGAAGTATTACATTTTCATACAGTACTGACGCTTCATGAATAATTTTGAATTCATTTTCATTCTTTTATGTTTCTACTTTTAAGAGATCATTTTTTGCTAAAGAACTTTGAACAATCTCTTTACTCAGCAGTCTTCTGCATTTTGTTTCCTCTTCTTTTTTTAACCTTAGAACTCTTGTGTCTCCAACTTTGCAATACATTTTTTATATGTGGCATTTTGTTGTCAAGCAAGTGCTCATTCTGGAAGCAGAAAATCGAAGCTACTGAAAGGACTGGCTAATTATCATTTTTCTCAGGCCAACAGAAACATGCTGTTCTGTTGGCTTTGCAGTGTTTGTAATTTATACCCATTAAATTGATGTTTTATCATCTATTACTGATTCCTAAGCTTCTGTTTGCGTTTATTGGCTGTAACAAGCATTTTGTTTTTCTACAGGAGAAAAATGGTCTCAGACAGTTCTACTGTATCTGAAATAGAGAATGGGATTTGCAAATGATAAATGGGGAAGTTGACTAGCTAACTAATAAAGATTTGTCTTAATCAAGTATGATTTGTCAGAACAGGAGCGCGTTGAGGTCAGGGCACATGCAATGAATAATACAGCATTCACAGGAGAGGAGGACCAGGCAAAAGGCCTCATAAATATGCTGTGATTACCCAGTGCTAATTCATATTCAAAGAATGAGTGGCATTGAAGCCAGCTCCTAGGTTTCTAAGCAGTTAACCTGTTGTTGTTTTCTAAGTCCTCTGGTCTTAAGAAAAGTTTAGCATATTTTCTATATGTATTGTTTTCATTGGAGCTTTCTATGTATTGGATAAACATGGGTATTTGTGACTGATACTTTGTCAAGTTTCAGTTAGTAATATACTTTGTCTTTTCTTTATTGCTTTTAATTTATATATATGTATATATAAATCATATACATATATATAAAAATTAAAACTACTGTTTTATATGTAACAGTACCTACTGGAAGAAATGTAGTAGTAAGTCACAACAAGAGTAGGCCCACTGGGCCTTATGTAAGTATTGACTTGCGTCCCCAGTGATTTAGTGGGTCTACTTTGCTTGCAATATAGCACTGGATTTCAGCTACTGTGTTTTCTTAAGTGTGTGTGCTTTGCTACACTACTTCGGAAGATTATAATCTAAAACAGAGATTGTTTGCCTATTTTACCACATTTTAGAAGTATCTGTTCAGATACAATGTTATGTTTCTAAAGTTATAGAGTGGTGCCTCACAAGACAATTTTAATTTGTTCCGCAAAAATCATCGTCTTGTGAAAAAATTTTCTTGCGAATTTCCCTATGCATCGGTTTAAAAAAAAAAGTCTTGCAAAGCATTGGTCTAAAAAAAGTCTTGCAAAGCATCGGTCTAACAAAAAAAGTCTTGCGAAGCACGGTCATAGAAAAAAACATCTTGCAAGGCACCATAGTGATTGCAAAAACCAATCGTCTTGCGGGTTTTTCATCCCGCGAGGCAATCATCTAGTGAGGCACCACTGTAAGCTAAATTGTTGTACACCATTTGTGGTGAATAAAAGTTTTTTTTTCTTTTGATCATCTATCAAGGTTTGGCCCCACATTGTTCTGCAAACATTTGGATATTCATACATCCTTACTTGATATTCACATATCCCTACTTCCCACCACATTCGTTTCTATCCACACTCTTCAAATCTTTTATGGGCGTGATCTGACTGTATAAAATTTCATCATCTGAGCTTCTGATTTATTAAATGTCTTGAGCCTGCTTAAAATAGAAATTAAAAGAAAAAAATCTCCTTGCCCACCCAATCTCACTATCTTTTAAATGGTTAATGTATCTATTTAGATTTTTACTTTACAAACCCAAAATATACTATTTTGAATATTTAGGATTCTGCTGTGGGACTTTTACATCCTGATCCTTAACATTCAAAATAGTATATAATTTATTTGCAAAATTTATGTGAATAGTAGTGTAGGTCTAAGATTATGTCCCATTATTTTGTTATGTTAGATTGGATCTAAAGGATATTGTAAAATGGTTGTTGTGGGTTTTCTGGGCTGTTTGGCCATGTTCTTGAGGTTTTTCTTCCTAACGTTTCGCCAGTCTCTGTGGCTGGCATCTTCAGAGGACAGGAGTCAGTCCTCTGAAGATGCCAGCCACAGAGACTGGCAAAACGTTAGGAATAAAAACCTTAAGAACACGGCCGAAGAGCCCGGAAAACCCACAACAACCATCAGATCCCAGCCATGAAAGCCTTCAAGAAGGTATTGTAAGAACTTCAGATCCATACCTTTGATTTGAGTAAGAATTTAAATAGACACGTTAACTACTAAATAATAATTACATTTGTATAATCCAGCAATAGCATGGAGTTCAGAGTATCTACATGTAGCAGAAGGTGAGGTTTTCTGAAATTTGCCAAGGGTGGTAAGACTGTAACTCTCTAATCTTATTGACAATTGCTTATGTAAGAGAAACGTGTATCTAGAAAGAGTTTCAGGTGTGTTATCAATACTAAGATGTACAGTAATAATTAGATCCATTTATGCTGATATCCAATTTTTTATTTCTAAATTTCTCATATACAGTACTAAAATGACTAATGGCTAATTATACATGCAACGAATGCCATATACAATGTTACAAAATCTATAATTAACCTCCCAGTTCTTTGCAAACTGCAGTGGTTTGTGTTCAACCATTCTGCATATAGAATGATACATAGTTCTGTTTCTCTACACATTCTAATCCAGGGCCTGGTTGCTGGAATGGGTTGGATGAGAGCCAGCAAACTGAGATTAATTGAACTCTATAAGTGACCAATTCTAAGGTTTGGAAATTCGTTAGTTTGCCTACTGTGGATTTTATTTGAGGAAAAAATGTTTTGTGGTTTGCACACAGACTTGGATTATTTCTGATCTTAGAATTCCACCCTTAGTGATTTTGATGGTCAGGAATGCCTATTGCCAGATTCATCTGCATGCCAACTGTTCTATTTCTTGGAGAATAGTGGCTTGACCACTGTAGTCCCTGCAGTTGTCACCTCACACTAAGGTTACTGTCTTGTGCTTTATGTGGGCTGTCCTTATGTTTGGCCCAGCAGTTAATAGTGAATAAGACAGCTGGGGTGCTGAAGGGAGTGAGGGACCATAGGCATACTATACCAATATTAAAACAATGACATTTGTGCCTGTTAGCTACTAAGTGTGTTCAACGTATTGTTGATACACAAAGCCCTGCATAATATTGGAAGAAGCTGCCTGCAGTCATTAAGCTCATCTGAGGTGGCCCTACTTGTTGGTCACTGTAACATTCATCCCTGCTCTCACCTGTCCGTCACAGCTGGGCAGTGGAACATCAGCCAATGAGGGGACAGAGGGTGGTGCTGAAGGGGGAGGAGCTGGAATATATAAAGGGGTGTGTGATGCGAGAGGGGAGGAGATTGATAGATGGAGAGTTTGAGAAGGATTGAGAGAGATTTTGTAAGAGCTAGTCAGTGAGGGAAAAGTCTGTGTGATTTAGTGAATGAGAAACTGTGATTTTACCTGTGATTTACCCATTTTCTTTTGTTAAATCAATAAACAAGCTTTGTTTTGGAAGAAACACTTGTCTTTTTGAATATTGTTTATATATTTGGTGGCAGCAGTTGAAGGAAGAGTAGTGAGCACACCTGGAGGCCTGAGTTGGTGGAGGCTTCAGAGTGGCCTGCTACAGTCACTGATCTGAAAATGCAATTTACTGGCAACCCAGAGGTGGGCCACCTTCTTCAGTATTAGGCAGGTACCAAATGTGGCATAATTTTGCCACATATTTTCACCCAGATCTTTTCAAATTCATGGTACTCTCCAGTTGTGTTGTCAACCTTTGTTTTACAATGTTTCAACCGAAAGGTATTCTAATTCATTATCTAATGTTCTGTATTTTAAATGGTTCCATTTTAGTGTTGGCCTTAATGCGTTTTAATTGTTATCATACACTGCTCTGATGTATTTTTAGATGTGGAAACAATGTAGAAATTTATTAAAACAACACAACAAACAGTAATTCAGAATTTTAAGGAGGATCTCCAATGCATTGCAAGTTCACACATTTCCCACCTCTCTACACACTGACCAGATTTGGACATGATAAATCATGATTAATTTAAAACAGTGGCAAAAGCTTCCAAACTCTTCCTTATAGTCATGCCGTAGGATGGTGGAGTTTGTAAGCAGAAGGCTCACTATGGCACATTCTTGTAATTATTGTTTTACATTATGTCCGAACCAACTAAGTATGCCACTTTTCCTTGCTTAGCTATTCTGCTTCTCAATGTAAATGTAACAATATGTAGACCACATAAATCTTATGTTTCAAGGAGCTTTTTTATTGTCCCTTAAGGGTTTTACTGAATGATGAATTTACACTTGGTGATGTGTTATCATTGCATTGCAGCATAACTTAAGAATGAGATAATTTATCTGTTGAATGTTCATGCCTTTTGTCAGGCAGCACATAAATTATACTGATGGTGTAAGTGTATTTGAACTACCTGATTCTGTATATTTTATGTATCAAAGTTAAATTCTCCTCCTTTTTTTGGAATTCTGATCAATGTTGCCTAACTTTACTATCATTGTGAAATACTAGAGAGAAACTTAGCACTTTTGGTTCCCATTGTGATAAATATATGCGTTCTGTTTTATAAAACCTAGTTTTAAAAAAAATCTTGCCCCAGAGAGTTTGTAAAGTGTGTCTGGCTTTTGTGTAAGGTTTTATATCCATACTTATGTTTATTTTGACTTCTTGTTTAAAGCATAGCCCAATGTTGGCCCCTGCAAAAGCTACTTTTGAATTATGGGGGTTTCCAGAATGACTTTTGATTTTGATTTAGCAAGAAAGGCTCACATACATTCATAGGCAGTAGTATACACCACAAGGGCCTCTTTGAACTTTGTCTTCTGTTCTGAACATGGTGGTACTTTTCATTATGCAATCTAGAGACCTGTTTACAATCAGTAGCATAAATGATTGAGCATATTTTAGGATACCAGGATTATTTTACCAACTCAGAGATAGTAGTCTAGGGAGGGAATGAATAAGTTGATATACCTATTATATGATATTATGATATTATATACTGTATTATAGTTTTTCTCAATGGAGTCAAATATAATGTATGGTGAAGTTTGTCAGTATCAAGCTTGATGACACAAAAGTGGCATCACCAAAAATGAGGAGGAAATTGAAACAAAGACTCACAGAATGTGCTGCTTTAATCAACTATAATGAGGTCTTATTAATGAATATATTGAAATGGTATTACAACCCATTGTAGCTGTGTGGAGAGGACTGTGACCCCTAGATCTTTGTTTTCAGTGTTTGCTATGGAGATGCTAATACATGACTTAGAGGTCCTTCATCTCCCTTTTGACTGCCCATTATCTTTAAACCAGTCTTAAACTGGACAGTTCTTCAAACAGGAGGAAATTTCAAACAGAACATTTCATACTACCCTGTTTTCCCCAAAATAAGACCTAACCTGAAAATGAGCCCTAGTACGATTTTTCAGGATGCTCATAATATAAGCCCTACCCCAAAAATAAGCCCCAGTTAAGTGACACCCTGCCCTCCACCATTGCGCAACAACCAGAAGAAAATGACAGGACTGTATTTGAATACATGTAGATTATTGTACATGGAAAAAAACCATCCCCTGGAAATAAGCCCTAATGCGTTTTCTGGAGCAAAAATTAATATAAGACCCTGTCTTATTTTTGGAAAAACATGGTATAAAGTAGAATTTGGGGCCAATTGCTGCATATCTTAATATGGTACCGTTACTATATGTAGTGTGCAATGGCTCATATGCATGATTTAGAAGTTTAAGCACTACAAATTGCAGAGAAACTGATTTTTTTTAAAAAAAAATTCTGAAATACACTTTAATGAGTAATGGTTTCTTTCAAATAGTTGCGCTTCACATGGGTATGTACCCACAAATGTTGTAGCACAAGTCTTCTTGCGCTATCAAGTACATATTTTCATAGTTTGTGTAAGGTAGTATCTTCACAGTTTAGACCAATTGCACCCATTTGAGTTTGGTTTGTAAAAGTCCCAGTGCTACCTCTGGAATTATTCAACATGATGATATTATCTTAGTGATTTTAGTTTCATTTCATCTTTCTACAGGAGTTAAAAAGCAATGTCAGTGATTAAAGTTTTGTCTTCCTGTTGTTTGTATATATTTGCTAGGAGGCAATGCTGAGATTTATTTTCTAGGAGACCTGTGCCAGTTTGGAATTCATGCCTGAAAGTTTCACCCCAAGTGTCATGTCAGCAATTCATTTTCTGGTATTCCAACTGACATGGTCTTCTTCCTTTATTTATTGATATCTTCAGTCATTGGCAATGAGACGAAAATACTATTTGTCAAAGTTGACAGCATTCAAGTCTTACATACTGTTGATGCCACTTTTGTGTTTAGAGCTAGGCAATATGCTTGGCCATTAGAAGGTGTCAATTGTCAACACATCCTTCTTTTTAAAAGGGCTTGTGAAGCAATTTTTGAGCTGTGTTGGCCGACTGTTACATCATATTGTTGCTATTGTTTCCTTTAGAAGCAATTTTCCTTTACCTTTCTAAAGAAAGATTTGGGGTATTCTACCATTATGTTGGGGTTTGTTTAATGTTTAAATGAGATTTTGTATATTTTCATTTTGGCTCATATCTACATCAGTATTTTACATATTTAATTATTTTGTTATGTGTGATCCTTTTCATCTTGAAAGCTTAGAATAAGTATGAAGGGGGAACAAAATTTTAAAAAATCCTGAATGAATTTTAGTGACATTTCCTTCCTATTTACAGCTTAATATTGAGCCTTAAAGAGTTCAGCTTCAGTTGTATGTTTGTAGAAAACACAGAAAGAGGCTGAAAAACAAATATGCTTCCCAATATTACTGCCTGTTTGCATATACAATAGAGCAGCTACTTCTGTTACTTTGCCATCTATATAACGCTATCTGTTCTTAACTTAGTACCTATATATCACACTACCTTTCACCTCAGGGAGGCGTTACTTACACAACTAAAAGTAATGATCCACAAGCCACAAAATATGAGATAGTGCTATGGGTGTTTCCATTCATGATCAGATATGTGAGGAAAAATTATCTTATTGAAATATTTTTATTTATTTAATAAGTGATTGCTGTTGAAACATAGGGTTTTTTTCTACATTGCACATAAAATATGCACTGTTTAAGGAGTATTGTGTTCATTTAGTCACCAAATATTACCAGGCAAGAACATTCAAGGAAATAAGCAGTTGTGCATGGCTTGTCATTTTAATCCCAGGTCTGTAAACACCAATCTTCCTAACTGTCCCTTAAGGACTCTTTTACAGTTTAAATACTAGCTGAGTATTTTTGTGTGAAAGTTGGTGCGTGGTAGTTAATGTTCTGTTAGTTATCACTGGACTATGCTGACCTCATGACAAAGAATGACGTTTCTTAACTGGGTTGGATCCAGAAATACAGGTGCACAACAGATCTGGCAGAAGCAGACTTTTATAGCACCTATTCCCCTTGGTGCCCCTCTTCTCATGCTTTGCAGGTACTTCTGCACAATTTTCAGACACCGTCCTCAGCCCCATGTGAGAAAACTCAGCTCATTCACCAGAAACGCCAGCCTCCTGTGCAGTAGACAAAAGAATGAACCATTTCCCCCCACCAAGTGGCAATTCCCATACTTTGTGAATTGCTACTCATGTGATAAAGTCCCCAACCAAATTCTGTGGGGTCTTTATCTCATGGGTGCGGCCTGGAGCCAGAAGGGGGAGCTAATACATTTCTAGGTACATGCAGAACTCTGTGTATAATAATGATCACTCTAATTTTTGTTTTGTTTTGTTCTTTGGTTTATTTTTATCTGAGGTTTTGCATCTGGTTTCAGGTTCTTGCTGGCTCTTAATTTTTCACTTTAATAATATTTAGAGACTGACCTTACTTTTCTGTTTATCATTTTCTCCATTTTCTATATCTAGGGAAGCTGTTAGACATATTTCACTGAAAAATTTATGAATGTGTTTTATAAACATATTAGTTAGAGTTTGACTTTGTCGTTTGCAATGACATTTTCTATTTTTTATGATTTGTGTTTGGTTATTTCTCTTTCTCTTCATGCAGAACAGATTGGTCAGGAAATACTGGAAAACCTCAGCCATGACAGAGAGAAGATTCAACGTGCTCGAGAAAGAGTGAGTTTATAAGAAACCATTTAACTGGAGCTCTGTATGCACTGATTGTCATCAGAACCAGTTATTGCTAATATTAATAGAAGGCAATGAGTAATACTTCAACGCTTGGCAGAGATGGTTCATGTCACATGTTTCAGACTTTTTTGTTAGGATGATATAAATAAATGTATGTATTCAAATTCATAGACAGTGATTTTCCCAGCCTGTTAACTGAAATTTTTTCAACATGAGATACCCAGAACTTAATCTTAGAATCCCCTGAATGCAAAGCATTGATTCTTTCAATGAGCTGTTGATTCTTCATAGAATAAGAATATAATTGCTTTATTTATTTATAATATTTATTTGTTGACTTTCCATCTTGAAATAGGGCTGGGAAATGTATTGTTTGACATCCTGTGGAACCACTGACAGAGTTGACAGTTTTGAGCTATTGTTCTCAGTGTAGACGGTGTCCAAACCTGGTGCCCTTCAGTTGCCTTGGACGACCATGGCCATGCTAGACAAAAGTGATGGGAGTTTTACACCAAACAACTGAAGAACACCAAGTAGGAGAAGACTGATCTAGATAGTAGCCTTCCATAGTCTGAAGGCATATCGGTTAGAAGATGGTCACAATTTGATCCTATTGGTTAGTATAAATTTTGAAAACAACTCTTCTGATCTCTTAGCTACTTTCAGTTTTCCTCATTTTATTTTATAGAGGAGCACCTCTATAAAAATGGCATTTTGGGTGTGTTGGAAATTCTTTTTCCTTTGTAGAACGAAATACAAAAAAATTAGTTAAACTAGGTACAGACAAATGCTAATACTTACATTGATTTTTGTGTGTGTTTGTTCTAAGTCGTATCTGTGCTCCATTGTGAGCCCTGGCTCTAAAGACACAATCCAAAGGCTGAAACACAAGACAATGTATTGATTTTATCTTTTGCAAACTTTTATTGTTCTTTGCAAGTTTGTCTATTTCATTGATGGCCTTCTTGGATATTCGATTTTATTTTTTTTAAAGTTGAAGTTTAAAGCTTCAGCATATTTTTACATGTAAAGAAGTAAAGATCGCCTATGAAAAGAACAAACATTTGTACATATTGGGGTATGCATTATTTCCAATTTGTTGTCTTCCTACAGCTCAGAGAAACAGATGCAAACCTGGGAAAAAGTTCAAGGATCCTTACAGGAATGTTACGAAGGTAAGGGCAAGGTAGGGATCCCTTCTCTTTCTTTCTTTCTCTTTCTTTATTTCTTTCATATAGGAGAGTTGTGGAAAAGTGTGGTCCTCTTAGTGTTGTTGGACTGCAAATGCCATCACTTCTAACTTACAGATCTACAGAGAGATGAAGGCAGGTGTAGGTCTCCAGCCCCATACAACATTGGAACTGACTTGAGCAGAGCTGAAATGTATTGAACTAGTCAGCAACAGAACTCATAGCATGGGGGGGGGGGTGAAATTAAAAAATTAAATCACAGTTTTATATCATTTGGAAATCAGTCAGGCAGATTCTGATGTATCACGTTGTAGGTCAAGGACCAGGCAGAAGAACAGGAGTTAAGGAGGGGTAAAGTAGAGACATGGAGAAAATGGCAAGAGCTACGAGGCACGTTTCTGAGCATGAACAGCTTTGCCATATGAACATAACTACACATAAACACCAGTTCTTAATCTTCTCCTGAAAATACCTAGGGTTGTGTTTTGTTTTTTTATTTCCCTGTATATTTACCTGACAAAGGTTACAATAACGACACCTCTTGCTTCCATTTCACAAACTTCTCACAATTCAAACTCTGAACCGTAACATACAAAATTCTCTGATTAAGAGTAATATGTAAATGACATGAACTAAATTCAAAATCCATGGAGAGAGGAAGCAGCAATTGAAAGAGATGGTTCAGCGGTTGTAGACAATCAAAATAATAATAAAAAAACTCAGTGGGCAAACCCATATCCTCCCCAGGAAGGCCCCTGCGACATGAGCTGTAACGAATATTCTGCATATGTCTCCATTTTGTCAAATCTCATTAAAGGGTTTTCTTGCTTTATGTCAATTGAGCTGTCCAAAAATCATTCATCATTTTTAGTGTAAAAAAAAAGTCATACACTTATTTAAATAATATCATATTAATGTTAAAGTTCAGCTGTCATTTAAGAGTATGACTTAATCAGACATAGCATTTAAGAAAAATAGTTTTTTCGAGCTTTACTTCGCTTTCAGGTTGGCAGATTCAAATAAGGATTTATGGGTTTCTAAACCAATGTTTTCCCTCCATGTTTATGCTTGATGAACCTCAGCTTTTCTTTCAGGCGAGTGCAGTCTGTTATTTTCAGTAAAATAAAATATGTTCTCATTGTGTTTGAATACATTTGCAAGTAATTTAGTGAGGGCAAAAGAAAAACATGCTGTAACCTTTGACACTATTGTGTGCTTGAGACTCGCCGTGAGGATTCCTAGTTTATAAGTGTTCCATAAGCCAAATGAAAAAAGTGACCTTTGTGAAATATTCATGGGGCCGTGTTCTCACACAAATGGATTATGTAGTAAAATGTTTAAAAGGACATGTCTTTTTGAGAATGCTTGAGAAGGGCATTTAATTTCCTCTTTTTGTGAAAAAAAGAAATCCCCTTATAGGATACAGGGGCCATTTCAACTTTCAGTTCAGCAAATGAATGCACTGCGGAAAGTCATACTGATATGTCTGTTTCTCTCCCTGTGTTGACATAGTTTATGTTGTGAGGAGATAATAGGCCAGGAAAATTACCCTCATCCCATGCAGGTACATTCGTGAAGTAACTGAAATTTGTTTTGTATACACAAGGAGAAAGCTGTGTAGCCTTTCCCCAGTCAGCAGTTTTGAATGTTTATTTGAGATCACTCAGAAAGCAGTCCTAAGGGATTTAGAAACAAAAAACAACAGCAAAGATCTAGATCAGGTACAATAGCTGGAAAATAATAATTACCAGATAGTGGCAGTTGGGTTCTTTCTGACACTGCTTACTTCTAGATACCATGCGGAAATGCACTTAATTGCTGAACTGAGTGGGGTAGAGTTTTATTTCACCCAATTACTATGTGGAAACAATGTAGATGAGATGAAGTGAGGAAAACTTGCTGTGTGTATTAAATTTGCTGATTCGTTCTGAAAGTATATAAAAGCATTTACCATGATATTCAACAGACAGTTACTAATCCAGTTACTATGGAGACTCATTTAAAAAAATCTGATAATACTAAAACCTATCTTTTACCTCAAAATGAAATTCTATCCTTCACCAGAGCTTGTAAATAACTAGTTACAAAGTAGTTACTTACAACCAAATACTTTTTTTGCAATTGTTGGGGCACAGCTGAATTAATAATTTAGGTGAGGAATACTTCACTTTTTTTGTGCCACAGCAAAACCTCGACAGTTCTGAAGGTATAGCTTCATATCACATGATACAAATGCTAGTTCATGTTGCACCTAATGCTGTGTTGTAGATTATTAAATACCAGTTACTTATTCCCTCTGCCCCAGTACAATACATACTGACAGGACAGAAATTGGAAGGGGTGGATTTGGAACTGAGAAGACAGAAATTGAGGGGGTGAGATTTGTAGCATCAGGTTTGTTTTTCTGAGGTGCAAAAGAATCTCATAACAGAGTAATAGACTAACGGTAACATGCTTTGTGTGTTGCAATAGGGAAAATATAAATGTCTGTTTTACTATGTGCTGACTAAATCAGCTATCAGTAATTGTTGGCTAACTTAAACAAGCTAGTTGTTAACATGTTTGACTGGGATATGTCCTTTGCATTCTTGCACTCATGGAGTCACAGCCAATGATTTGGAAATCATATAAGGGTTCATAGGGAAAAAAAGTCCTAAAAAACAAGCATCTTAGACATATTTCCATATATCTTAATAATACCTTTCAGTATCATTTCACAAAGTCACAGTGTGGTCCTTATCTTGTTTTTAAGTGTTTATTTGGTGTGGGGAGGGAGGGATAATACATTATAACATATCAGTCTCTGTAGAGGTTGTATGAGGTCTATAGATCTGTTAAGTGCCATATATCACTCGATGCTCACTACCAGTACAATTGCTATCAGGCCTATTGCTACAGTTATTGCCATACTTGTCCCAGTTGACAGAACTCAGTCAAAGTTCCTGACCATTTTCTTTAGCTGATAGTTCACATATACATTTATTTATTAAATAAATAAATAGATAAATAAATAAATAAATAGTGTATTACCAAAACAAGAATATTGTATTGCTCTTTTGTAGTTTACAGTTCAATTTGTCAGATGCAGAATGCTACATCTGAAGAAATGGATTATAATACAGTAAAGCTTGCAATGAAATAAATCTGTTAATCTTCAAGGTGCTACAATACCTTAGGTGGGGTCACAATATGTGCTGAAGAGACAAACAAACCTAAATATATTATAGAATTTTTAGGAATCTAAGGATTAAATAAGGGGTTTCTCCCATTTACTGCTACATAATCAGAGCCTTGACATCTTTCTGTAATGTGAGTAACTAAGAATGTTGGGATCTTCAATAAATGTTTGCTGTGTATTACTATAATTTAGCCTGGCCCCTATAAAGAAAGTGCCGTGTTTACGCTTTCCTAAATCTGCACCTCCTTCTGCAATTAGGAAGAACTGATGGAAAATGCAGTATACTATAGGTACCCATTCATAGAAACAAAAAGTTTTCATGGCTTTCATTAGTTTTGCACGAGACAATGAAAGAAAGCAAAACTACATACTTCCATTAGCAAGAGATAATGAAAGAACGCAAAATGAAAAATGTTTTGATGCATGTTATCGTTATTCATTCAGTGATATGTTCTCTTCAGTAATTTTATTTGGGAGATTTTGTAGAACCTGATGCAATGCAACTGTGAACATTTCCCTTTAGTAAAGCATCTCACTCTCTTGATAACGTTCCCTTTGATAATTCTCAGCTTGAAAATAGTTACACGCAAAGTGTTAAGAGACTGGTGAATGCATCAGCTTCTACAAAAGATGCCTTTTCAATTTTAATTTTAACCAGGATAAGGGCTGGAGCTCTGGTTGATGAAAAAAGGGCAATATGCATTCAACACGCAGGTGATAAATTGGGTGAAATGCCAACACCTTTTTGACAACGACTAATATATGCATGAATAAAGGCTGCTTTATCCAGCAATCTAGTTGGCCAAATTCCTTCTCTTATATTATTTCCAGCAATTGGTGTGAGTTTCATTCCTGCCTAGTATTCCAGAAACCATGTTTTTGTTTATACTTAGCTTTTCCACCTCACTATTATTTATATTTCCAATAAGTAGACTAATATTGTGAATGGGATTAGATGTAGGTACAGAGCAGAATATACAAGTAAATACGGGTGCATATTGCAACATAAAAATTCTTGCCTTATCTCCAAAAAACATCTGGTGGAACGAACAGATAAGGTATAGAGAGAAGAGCACAAAAATGTAAGATGCCAACTATGCAAGAGTATGAAAAAGAAAAACCTCATTGGATATTTATATTCTGATTAGGAAGCTTAGAATATTTGCAGTGTAATAAAGAAAAAAATCTTTCCTCTTTCAGTTGGTAGGTTTTTTCTTGAAATGATAGAAAAAACATCTGGACTATTTAATGTAATGTCAGTACAATTCCTAAGGGTAAACATACTTCATTATTAGGCATTCCAACCAGAAAACAAGTAAACCTTTGAGAGGGTTCAAATAAAAGTATATGGTTATGCTGGGGATTAGGGACTATATCAATTTCATTCAACAGGAAGAATTTCCTTTAAAATATGTCTTATATACTGAGTTCCATCTTCTTCGTTTAATAGAATCATTTCTTTTATATAAGTCAGATTGCTGACTAGGGTTGTTCCAGAGACCACATAAGCCCCGTGTCACAGCAGCTCCACTGGCTGACGATCTGTTTCTGGGCACAATTCGAAGTACTGGTTTTAACCTATAAAGCCTAAACAACTTCGGTTTAAGCTATCCAAGTACTGTGTCTCCTATTATAAGCTTACTCAGGTGTTATGATCATCAGGAGAAGCCTTTCTCTTGTTTCTGCCACCTTCACACATTCATGATCAGCTGGGGTCAATATGGAAAGCCTCCCTAAAAAGCAATGTCTTTAATTACCTCCTAAACATCAACAAGGAGGGGCTAGGCAAAGCTCCTTTGGAAGTTGGTTCCATAAGGTTGGAGCCACCATGAAGAAGGCCCTACCTCTTGTAGAAGATTTATGGGCCTCCCTTGGGGTAGCGATCCAGAAGAAACTCGACTGGGATGATCTTGTGGGTCAGGTGGGTGATATTAAGGAAAGATGCTCCAGCAAGTAACATGGGCCCAAACCGTGGAGGGCGTTGTATGTGTCAAAATCTTGAACCTGAACTGGGATGCAATGGGTAACCAGTGGAGGTGAGCTAGAACTGGAGTGATACAGTCAAATTTACTCGCACCCGCCACCAGTCTGGCTACCACATTCTAGACCTACTGAAGTCTCTGGATCAGGCTCAAGGGAAGCTCCATGTAAAGAGCATTGTAGTAGTCCATCTGGGAGATGACCAGGGTCTGCACCAAAGTCCTGAGGAAGTCTTCGTCTAGGTAGCGGAAGAGTTGGGGAGTTAACCTAAGCTGGTTAAATGCTGATTTGGATATGGCTGCAATCTGGGACCCCCAAGAAAGAGTTGGATCTAGAAGAATGCCCACATTGCACACTTGGTTCCTAAATGGGAGGGCAATTCCATCCAGCCTAGGGTCCAACCCCCCCAACCTATCAGAGGTTTCCCCCAGGAGCAAAATTTCTATCTTGTCTGAGTTCCATTTCAGCCTGTAAGCCCTGGTCCATTTCAGTACTCAAAATCTTCTGATGACCTCCCCCAACAGAACGGGCTGAACAGCATCAGGGATATTGCCAATTCCTGAGGAACCCCATACCTTAGGATCCAAGATGCTGACACCTCCTCCCTCAGCTGAACTCTCTGGACACAGTCCTTGAGGAAGGATCAGAGCCAGCTCAATGTTAGACCCCCATTTCTGACCTGCAAGATCTTGTCCAGAATGATACTGTGGTCAATAGTATCAAAAGCCACTGAGAGATCTAGGAGTGCCAACAAGGAGTATCTACCCAGTCAGCCTCCCTTAAAAGGTCATCCTGCAGCACAATCAGTGTCATCTCAGACCAGTGTCATCTTGTTGTGGCTTGAATCCAAACTGGAATGGGTCAAGCGAATCTGCTCCTCCAGGTAAATGTCTGCAGCTGATTTGCCACCAGCTTCTTGATCACCTTGCCCAAGAATGGTATATTAGTGCTTGGGCAGAAATTATTAAGGTTCTCCAATGCTAACTAGGGGCGTTTGATGATGGTACAGACAATGGTTTCATTTAAACAAAAGAATGCATTTGGTGAGGACACAGCAGATAGTCTTCTCTATTCCTCTCCCATACTTTGGAACTTTCTGCCCTTTCTCTTAAGCCATTCGTTCGTTCGTTTAGTTGCTTAGTCGTGTCCGACCCCATGGACCAGACCACACCAGGCCCTCCTGTCTTCCACTGCCTCCCGGAGTTGTGTCAAATTCATTCTGGTAGCTTCGATGACACTGTCCAACCATCTCATCCTCTGTCGTCCCCTTCTCCTCTTGCCTTCACACTTTCCCAACATCAAGGTCTTTTCCAAGGAGTCTTCTCTTCTCATGAGATGGCCAAAGTATTGGAGCCTCAGCTTCAGGATCTGTCCTTCCAGTGAGCACTCAGGGTTGATTTCCTTCAAAATGGATAGGTTTGTTCTCCTTGCAGTCCAGGGGACTCTCAAGAGCCTCCTCCTACACCACAATTCAAAAGCATCAATTCTTTGGCGGTCAGCTTTCTTTGTAGTCCAGCTCTCACTTCCATACATCACTACAGGAAAAAACATAGCTTTGACTATGCGGACTTTCGTTGGCAAGGTGATGTCTCTGCTTTTTAGGATGCTGTCAAGGTTTGTCATCGCTTTCCTCCCAAGAAGCAAGCGTCTTTTAATTTGGTGGCTGCTATCTCCATCTGCAGTGATCACGGAGCCCAAAAAGTAAAATTTGTCACTGCCTCCATGTCTTCCCCTTCTATTTCCCAGGAGGTGATGGGACCAGTGGCCATGATCTTAGTTTTTCTGATGTTGAGCTTCAGACCGTTTTTTGTACTCTCCTCTTTCACCCTCATTACAAGGTTGCTTAATTCCTCCTCACTTTCTGCCATCAGAGTGGTATCATCTGCATATCAGAGATTGTTGATATTTCTTCCGGCAATCTTGATTCCGGCTTGGGATTCCTCCAGTCCAGCCTTTCGCATGATGCATTCTGCATATAAGTTGAATAAGCAGGGTGACAATATACAGCCTTGTCGTACTCCTTTCCCAATTTTGAACCAGTCAGTTGTTCCATATCCAGTTCTAACTGTTGCTTCTTGTCCCACATATAGGTTTCTCAGGAGACAGATAAGGTGATGAGGCACTCCCATTTCTTTAAGGACTTGCCATAGTTTGTTGTGGTCCACACAGTCAAAGGCTTTTGCATAGTCAATGAAGCAGAAGTAGATGTTTTTCTGGAACTCTCTGGCTTTCTCTATAATCCAGCGCATGTTAGCAATTTGGTCTCTAGTTCCTCTGCCCCTTCGGAATCCAGCTTGTACCTCTGGGAGTTCTCAGTCCACATACTGCTGAAGACTACCTTGGAGGATTTTGAGCATAGCGTGGGAAATGAGTGCAATTGTACGGTAGTTGGAGCATTCTTTGGTACTGCTCTTCTTTGGGATTGGGATGTAGATTGATCTTTTATAATCTTCTGGCCACTGTTGAGTTTTCCAAACTTGTTGGCATATTGAATGTAGCACCTTAACAGCGTCATCTTTTAAGATTTTAAATAGTTCAACTGGAATGCCATCACCTCCACTGGCCTTGTTGTTAGACAAGCTTTCTAAGGCCCACTTGACTTCACTCTCCAGGATGTCTGGCTCAAGGTCTGCAACCACATTATCTGGGTTGTCTCGGATATCCAAATCTTTCTGGTATAATTCCTCTGTGTATTCTTGCCACCTCTTCTTGATGTCTTCTGCTTCTGTGAGGGCTCTCCCATTTTTGTCCTTTATCATGTTCATCTTTGCACAAAATGTTCCTATAGTATCTCCAATTTTCCTGAACAGATCTCTGGTTTTTCCTTTTCTATTATTTTCCTCTTCTTCTTTACATTTTTCATTTAAGAAGGCCCTCTTATCTCTCCTTGCTATTCTTTGGAAGTCTGCATTCAATTTTCTGTAACTTTCCCTATCTCCCTTGCATTTTGTTTCCCTTCTCCTCTCTGCTATTTCTAAGGCCTCGTTGGACTTTGCTTTCTTGCATTTCCTTTTCTTTGGGATGGTTTTTGTTGCTGCCTCCTGTACAGTGTTACGAGCCTCTATCCAAAGTTCTTCAGGCACTCTGTCCACCAAATCGAGTTCCTTAAATCTGTTCTTCACTTCCACTGTGCATTCATAAGGGATGTGGTTTATATTATACCTGACTAGCCCAGTGGTTTTTCCTACTCTCTTCCCTTAATGACTGGCTTCCTAAATGGGATTTTTAAATGAATTGTTGTGCCTTACTGCTTTGAATATGTTTTTAGTATTGCTTTTGTTTATTATTTCTTAGAATTGCATTTGTTTAATGCTCTATAATAGTTGCATACTTATTATTTTTACCTTTAAATATAGACTTTAAATGATATAAATGAACTTTTTAAGGAGAAAGGCAGGTTAGAAATATTTTAAATACATTAATTAATATAATAGTTCATGAATTAAGCAATTTTAAGTGTAATGGATCGCTTTGTCTCATATTTCGGTAAAGAGCATAAAAAGTATTTTAATTATGTTTATATGGTAGAACATTTAGTGGTAAAACATCAGGTTTAAAACCATACTGAGCTATGCCCAGTCTTGCTTCCATGGTTAAGTTTACTTCTATAGTTATTTCCAGAGAATGTTTCTTTCATTCAAAAAGAGGGACATTCTTTAAAGCAATTTTAATATATATTGCTTTAATATGTAAATCTCTGAAATGATGTAAATCTCTGAATGCCCTTTGGTCTCCTAGTTTCTAGTTTTCCAAGGAGGGCTCAGCTGAATAGCTGATTTGCAAATACATTGTGATATGTGTTTGCTGGTTGTTCACTTTTAATTTTACTTTTTGTTGTATGTTTTTAACTAGTGTTTTATTACTAGTTTATGCTCAAAACAGTAGTTAATTTTAAGGCTTGTTCTAAAAGTGTCTCGCAGAAGCAGAAAAACAGTGATATTCTTGATCAGATGTCCCCAATGGATTCTCCCAGTTCTGCCATGGCAGCCACTGCAGCCAAACACATGTTGCCCTTGAATTTTGTGATCCTAATAATTGGGCAACTCATGCAGGAGAACTTCACTTTTAACAAATTCACACTTCCCAGGATCTTAATTTTATTTAATTTTTTTAAAAATGTAATTGCTGTGTAGTGATTTTGTTGAATTCATATTACATTTATGGTGAAGTTATAAAATCTGAAGTTTGTTTGGATAGCATGCTAGATTTATTCCTAAATAATTATGATCTAAGTCAATATCTTTGTCCATTGCTTATGATTTGTTCTCCAAATGTATGTGCACTTGTTTTCTGTATATTTTTTTCATTATATATCATCTGGAATTATTTGTCCTCTTTCATCAACCTTGACCATCTGTACAGCTGGAAATACTATTAAGCAAATCACAGTTACACCCCTATAGAAGGAGCAGGGTCCCAGTGGATGCTTTCCTGTGCTAGTTCATCCAGACAATGTGCACAAAGAATGTGATATATCACACTGAGTTAAATATCATCTAACCCCTGTGGTTGCACTGTTTGTTGAGACATGCTTAGTATCATTAAGAGGTTAGAGCCTTCAAGGAGATTGTAGTTTGTGGCTTGAGCATGTCAAAATACACTGCAATATGCCAAAGTAGAAATGTACACCCCGAAGCACATCTGTGTGCGCCATAAAAATGTTCAAGCTAGCAAGGAGATGCTGCAGACTGTTGCAATATGAACAAGCAATTTATGCATAGCATAATTTGTCCAATTATTAGTTAAGTTTTGAGTCAATGATATCAAACTTGGCTGACCGGCCAGTAATTGTTACGTTTATGACAAATCTTCTTGACACTAAATTTAACATAACACCTTCTTAACTTTCAAAGAACAAGAGGTATTACATAGTTAATTTTCTGTAGATTTTCTTAAATGTCTCTCTAAGTCATGCTCTGCCATTCCAAAAATTGCATTTTGATCTCTTCCAAGAAAGGTACTTGGGGATGGTATGCAGACTAGTGACCAACATGAGATTAATTAAATATATACTGAAAGCCTTGATTTTTGTTAAACTCCAGTTAATTTGAAACAGGGCTTCAGAAAAGATTGAGTAAATTACTTCATTACTTTATCTCTGATGTGGGAACAAAATTCACCCTCATCACTGAGATACTAGGTTTATCTGATCTTTGTGTGTCATTTCTCCTTATAGATGAGAGATATTTGGTGACAGTAAAGTCTGCACATTATTAGCAACTGATGTTAAGGAAACCCTCTTAGTCTATTGAGTCTTGAATTGCTGTAATTTAATTTGGCAATTTTATATGTTTAGTTGTATCTTTATATTCTGTATATCTCTGCAATGGTTGGTGGATAATCAGTTTGTTTATCTATTTCACATTCTCATTTTTAACAAAACTGTTGTGCCCACTGTAGGAGGTTGGAGACCTCTGGCCATGTGTTCTGCTTAATCTGTGAACAATATATGTACTTTATGTGCCTTACTATTAAAGAAGCCATATTTTTGACTGAACATTTCCTCTGTAAATTGGTGCATTCACATATCAGCTTGTTTTTGTTTTAAATGCCTGCTGTGTTCATAAAATGGTACAAAGCAAGCTCAGTAACAGCTCGTATCTTATGCAGGTGGTCGAGTGAGTTGCCTCACAAATCAAAAGTCAAACTACTGTGAATCTTCCTTTGAAATAGCGGTTAGTGAGACAAGGCTGGTCTTATCTCCACAATAAAAAGAGTTATAGATATCCATCATGAACTCCTCAGAACAAAAGGCTATTTCATAATCATTCAGCATCAAAAACTGCAGGCATTTTTAAATTTTGAATACATCCTTGGAATATTCACACTGATGTATTTCATTGGGTAGAAGTGTTTCAGAATTATTACAAATGAGATGGCATATCTGAGTGAAAGAATCACTAATTTGACAGGAAGTTGCTTCTTTCATTGTGGAATAATTTGGTGTGAGGGGCACAGCTGTAAGATCCCACTCCATATTAAAATGAAGCCCTACTGTCTACCACTGAGTTTTCTGATTTCATAATCATATGGCACACTTGTCAATATAAACTGAACTGGCAGCCCACAATTGTAAAGGCACTTATAGGCAGATTCTGTGAAGCAAATCTATAGGGAAATTCTTTTGGAGCAAATGTTTATCGTCATGATGTAGATACCCTTCTTCAAATAATACTTGAATGCTGTGGTGAAACATTATCCCAAATATTGTTATACTTAATTACCATTAGGCTTCTTGTTTGTCTTTGACATGAATGACTGAAATTAAGTCATGTAAAGGGAGTGTGGTGATATCATTGGCTGCAACCAATGTACCGTCTAATTTTCACCTCTCTTGCGTGTGATGCTGCCCCTATGTACACATGTGACTCCGCCCCCCAGGGCTCCATCACAACTCGAACCTAATGCTATTGCTACGCGAGAAGGAAGACAGCTGCATGGAGGAAAGTGGAGTCGCTAGTGTGCCCAGCTTAGTGAGAACCTTGGCTGCAACCCTATTTTGTTTCCTATCCATCCCCCAAGGTTTCTAGGTTATGTTAGGATCACTTTGGTTCTGGAGAAGCCTTTGGAGGGAGTATTAGATGTTCAAAAATCATCACTGACAGGACTTCCACAGCCACCAGTACCAGTGGTAGTGATGTTTGGATATTTGAGACTCACTCACTCCTTTCTAGTCATAGGAAACAAAATATGACCATTGATATGATAAGGCTTATACAGTGGTACCTCAACTTAAGAACTTAATCCGTATTGGGACTGCGTTCTTAAGTTGAAACTGTGGCGATCGACCTTGTGGCCCCTGTTTAGTTTGGCCCTCACAAAGGCTCACACCCGTTTTCTCTTCCAGCTGCCACCAAGTATTCTCCTAATACCAATTATGTTATACACCTGTGCTGCCACAACTAAAGGTTATTGAATTTAGGAATCAGAGGTTTAATTAACACATTCTTTTATTGTCAAGTAAATCATAAAGGTAAATCACGTAGGAACTGTATCGGGTATCAACATGGATTAGATTATGTATGCAATCACTTTTATTCCAAACTACTATATACTTTTAATCAATATCTCTCTTATAGTACTTGTAACTTCATTCTTGCTTGTTCAGTATATTTTGACCTTCTCAGTACCCTCTCCTAACACTCTCAGCTCAATTCACTAACCCTCTCATTCTCTGTCCTAAACCCTAACTGCTATCTCAGATCTCCAACTGGCTCTCTGACTCTGCCCCTCCTGCCTTATCCTTGGCTCCCCTCTCTTGAGCTTCTGTGATGGACAGGCAGGAATGATGTCACCTGTAGGCATTTCGCTACAGAAACATTCTTAAGTCAAAGCAGCATTTCCTATAGGAATGCATTGAAAACCATTTAATCCGTGTCTGCTGTTTTTCATTCTTAAATCGAGGCGCTGTTCTTAAGTCGAAGCATTAGTTCTCATAGGAACTAATGCAAAGCCGCTTAATCCGTACTCTACCACTAGGAGGTGACTTTTTTTTCTTCTTTTGACCTACAATGAACTTAGGTCAAAAAAGGGCAGGAAAGGTTTTTTTTCTTCTTTTTTGGTTCTTAAGTTGAGGCTCCATTCTCAAGTCGAAGCAACGTTTTGCGAACGAAGCCGTTCTTAACTTGAATCGTTCGTATGTAGGGACGTTCTCAAGTCAAGGTACCGCTGTATAGCATCACTTTACTTTACTGGATTTCAGCCACTGTCTGTTTCCAAAAGAAACAATAGAAGGAAAGCAGATGAGCATATTTTAAGATGGGCTAATGTTAGAATATTGTACTCCTGGAGTATAAATTGAAATCTCTGATTCATCCCCACCCAGCTGCTGCCAGTGCTTCTTCTGATTCTTTCTGCTTGTACCTGTCAGAATGCATGCAGCATCTGTGTAGAAAACTCCAATTTAACTCATTTGAACAGATTCACATTCTTGTCTTCACTTTATATCTTGAGGTTGATGGGAACCATGAAACCTTTTTGTAATTGAGTGCATCTTGATTCTTGATTTGAATTAAAAAAAAAACATCTTTTGGTAGTTGGATTCCAAATCAGAGGAGAATTTTTTCCAAAACATCTCTCTTAAGTTGAAGACCTATGCTGTTGTGTTTTCATCATGTTGCCAATCAGAGACTGACATGTTTTGAGGTTAGAAGCTATTGAAAAGATTTTACATGGATGTGGGCACCAGTGTACAACCATGGCAGGTTTAGCATGGAGCTCTGTTTGCAGATGATAAAGCTTTTGAATAGAACAGGATCACAGACTAGAAAGCTTTTGTTCGAGGCAAGAGTTCTAGTTTGGTGAAGAATGTAAACTGGGCTTGCTTTTAAGAAGAAATTCAAAGAATTAAGTTAGGCTTTGCATGCCTGAAAGCTGCTACTCTGCAGCAAATTGATAAGATTTACATCTGACCTACCACCGTCCATAATTTGCTGCAGCTCTACCCAATCTCATAGCCTTGTCCTCTGCTGAAGCGCAACACCCACCACAAATATATATACTGTATCTATCTGCTTCTGGGTGTTTATCTGAGTATATCTGAGTATAAGACATTGTAAATGCTGTTAATATTTTATAGTCCTCTGAAGTGTTGAAGTATATGAAGGAAGAAAATACTTTATCAAAATAAAATCCCCAAGATAAACTCCCCTTGAGAGTAGCTTCTCTATTACAAGCATTTAGAGGACAATAGAAAGCAAAAGCTATGTGAAATGCTTAGAATTGTTCTGTACTTCCTTGTGGTTTCTGGAACTCACATGCACAGATTGTGTGCCTATACAACATTTCATTGGGTTCTAGCAAGGGTCTGTACATATGTGTAAGTACAGAGATAACTACTCAATTTTAAATGAAAACAACTGTTCCAGACCATCTTTTAAACTTGAAGATGCTACTCAAAAAAGTAACACATTGCTCATTTGCTTTATTTTTTCATTTCCACATAGCATGTTCTTTCTCAACTTTCCTTCTTGCTTATAGGTATTTGAGAAAGCAACACACTATGATGGCTTAAGTACCAATTTACTAAAAATGGACCCTCAAACCTAATTCACAATTTACAATGGCCAGAAGCCTGTTGGTGGAGGTCTGCACATATAAGAGTGTTGATGTCATCAACATTTTATCTTTAATTAAATCTTTCCTATCCCATCCCCCCACCCCCGGCAGGACTGCTATTAGCAGTTATTGGATATTAAGGGCTTTCCTCCCATATCAGAATCTTGTCCAGGTTGAAGGAGATCCCTAGGAAGCCTCCGAATGAGAGAGGGGGGATTGGGAACTTTTAAATAAAAGAAATAAGACCGTGGTTGATGACATCAGCCTTGGAACTGCACCTTCAGGATTTTGGTTATTAAGAAACAAATGTTACTCATGACGTGAAAATTATCTTGTTCATGTCTTTATAATTAAAATGTTGAAAAGTAATGTTAGGAAGTAACAGTGTTGACTTTCATTGCTTAGTAAAAGCAACACATTCTGAGTACCTTGGTTACTTTATATTTATTATTTACAAGCTCTGCTTTCCTGTATGTTCTTCCTTTGCTGCCTGAATTGTACAATCAAGACAACATTTACTAGGATTTTCTTGCTCACCTGCTTATAAAGACTGAAAGGTTTGAACCTGTAAAAAGTATGTGTTTTGATATGCTGTCTCCACTGTATATATGTGAGACATTCAATTTTGTTTTTAATAATTGATGCATTAGTGTTTAACTGCTGAAGTGGTTAAAAAGCTCAGTAATGCAAAGTCTTGGGTTGATTCCATTAATGCTGGAATACTAAGAGATATAAAGAACCAAGGACACAAACAAGTTGAATGAGGTTATAAATGTTCTTGCCTGCAAATGGTGCCTAATTGTATCTCTCTGCCTGTCCAAGCCTTAAACTTTCTTAGTTTAAAAAAGAAACAAGCAGTTGAGTGATAAAAAGCTTTGAAGGGTATCAGGTATACATTTCCCCCTCCCCCACAATAACTGAAGTTGTTTTGCGTATGAAGTGGGAAATTATGTCATGCTGAAGAAGCAATTGCTCCATTAAATTTCAAGATTTGCACATGTTTTTGTGCTGAAAACAACACAACCTCGTTGTTTCTGAACTGGCTTTATTTCTTCTTCTCCTTCTTCTTCTCTAATTTGCTTCAGTTATGTCACTCTGGGAGACAAGACAGAAGTGTCATAAACTGTATCTAAAATACCCGGGCAAACAATTTGCTTAAGAAGGTACAGAGGGGTGCATTTCATTGTGATTTAATCTGCCCTATACCTCAAAATGCTTAGGTGGAACAAAGGTTCCAAGGATAAAGTAGACTATCTGTTCTAGAAAAAAAAACTTTAGAAAAGTCACTAAAAGAAGAGAGTATTCTTGCGCCTTTCTCTTCTGTTGTAATTAATTAAGTACAACATCACTGCTATTTTTTGTAGGTGGAAAGGAATCAGAATGTTCTTCTTTTATTCTATCCAAGAAGCAGAGCCTTTTCTTAGTTCAGCCATCTAACCCATATAGTTTGCTTACACTCTTTGGTTAAAGCTATGGGATTAGTCATGTTTCATTTTAAATGTATGCTAACATTTCCATTGTACATCTGGTCCCAAGCAATGCTGACCTTGCTGTTTAGGCCGACAGTGGTACATTTTGAGGCAAACCACAGGAAATGACTTGGAGAGGTGGAAAGTATTAAGAAAATATTGTAGTCCTGTTTTGATGTAAAATGAGACACTTGACTTTTGTTTTCTTGTACAATGCTCTCAGCTGAGATTTTAATTCTTTTTTAAAAATTCAGAATTCTGTAGCAGAGCAAGCCTTAAACCCTACTGGTTTGGGCCATAATACTTTAATGAAAAGCAGAGTACAACAAGCCCATTTAAGCTTGTATACAACATACTTCACCACATTTCCTGTTTAAATATCACTAGCAAACATTTTACATAGGATATTATTTGCATCAGAAGAAAGAAGAATCTCTTCCCAAATTCTGTAGATCTTTTTAACCTCTATATAGCAAAAAAAAAAAAAAAAAAAAAGATTTGCAGCATATGGTCTGCAAATACGGACATTTAAACATATTTGACAAGAGACATTTTATATAAACAGTCTTCTGCACAAATGTTGTCAAAAAGAGCTTGAACTGTTTCCATTCTTGTTTGTATTGTGTTTTGTTTTGTTTACCAAGTACTTTCAATTTCAAAAATGACAAGGCAAATGTTCATGTCATAAGCACATTTCACTTCTGTTATTCCCAACATCTTCAGAGTAAGTGTACTAAAGAAACCAGAAACACAACTGCTGTAGAGATAATGGTGTTCTCATTAATAAAACTCTGTTCCACATTCTGTATAGGACTTTGTTTACTATGTCTATGGGATTACTTTATAATTTTGAAATTTCACACTTACAACTCATGTGTTCTTTTCCTGTATTTAATAAATATGCAGAAGGAGAGGTGAACTAACCTGTACTGCTTGAATCATCTGATACTGTTTGTTTCATTCTGGCTTGCTGCATTTCATTGGCATTGTTCATGGCATATTGTGTACTACTATACACTATGGGTTGTACAGTAGTACCTCAGTTTGCAAAATGGATCTGTTCTACATGATGTTACATACTACGGAAATTTCACAAACCAAAATGGCAATTGTTCTACAAAAGGGGTGGCGCTATAGGTGCAATGCACTCTGGGAAAACCCTTTCGCAGTGCAAAAAAGAAAAGAAAGGAAAAGAAAAGAAAATAACGTAAACCGGGACTTTATTTCTTATGGATTTTGATTTGTAAACTGAAAATTGTAAACTGAGGCATTCACAAACCAAGGTACTACTGTACTTTTTCATTCTATGACCTAATCTATTGGGATGTTTATATATGGAATATTTAGGTATCCAGTGCAGACTGTTTAACAAAATAATTTTCATTTCTCCTTCCAGCTCTACTGTTTTGAATCTTTGGTTTATGAAAAGTATATGGAAGCTTTCCTCTCTCCCCCATCATGGAAAATCTCATATAAACTGTGGTAGACAATTAAGAATAGAACAGTCAAAAATAAAGGTGTTGAAATTTATGTGTAACATACAGTAATTTTTTTCAAAGTAGCAAATTATATTTTGTACCAGTATTCTAATAATGGTCCTTGTAATAATGGTCTGTTTTAGACATTTTGACCTCAATTTTTCCTGGTCACTCCCTAGGGAACTCTGCTCAAATATAATATGGGTCAGAGAAGTAAAAATACTTAAGTGGTCACCACAGTTTAGTAGTCTTGTTTACCTGAGGATCTTACAAGTTTAACAAAAATATATCCTTTGTGGTGATAGTGCTGTCAAAGACTCAGAATTTGATGGAATAATTTCAGTTCTTAAGATTAGCTTTAATTATTTTATAGCTGGAAATTGTGTTTTTGTGGCTAACATAACAGAGTTTAACACTGTAGAAAAGCATTGTGTATGGTTTTTTGTTTGTTTTTATACTTGCAAACTGACTTGAGAACATTTGCCAGTTGGGCAATATGTAAAGTACTGAATAAAAGGAGACAAGCAGGCAGGCAGATAAATGTATGGTGAATATAGCAAAATGGAAATTGCATGTTTATCCAAAAGTGTGTTTCATAGTTCAGTGGCAATTCCTGGCAAGTAAACATACATAGGGTTGTGCAGCTGTCTGTTTATATACTTAGAAGTCGGTCTTACTGAGTTCAGTAGGACTTATTCCAAGATCGGTGTACAGAGCTTGTATTCTTAAGCACATATCATTTTGCTGTGATAGTTGTCAGGACATGTCACAATGGTGTTTTGACTACTGCCAAATAACATGTCTGTTTAACTAAAAGTGACTTCCGCATTCACTGAATGTGTGAGGAGAAACTAAGAGTGGGATTCTCTCCAGTATTAATGTACCTTTTTACCCACCCACTCCCGAGGGGCCTCACATGAACTTTTAGTGGGAAATTGCTCTTCACGTGTACAACTCTGTCTGATTTATCTAATAGTTGCAAGAAACACCTCTATCCAGATATCAATCATTTTTCTACTTATGTACATGTAACTCCAAAAGGCATGGCTGGTGGGGATATGATATTCCTGCAGTCTCTGTTCAACTTCTAATCTAGAAATACTAGATATCAGTTTGGAATCTTCTTATGTACTGAATCTCTGATATTTGAATGTTGGTGTTCGTTACTCTGATTTGGTGGACTGTGATTAACAGCCAACGAAGCATGTGACAACTTCTGTGTGATCATAGTGAATTTAGTAAGTAACTTTTGAAATTGAAAGGCCTTTCAAAAGCACTTGGTGATCTGACATCAGCAAGGCTACTTAGATGTAAACAGCTCAGAAAATGTGGCCAGAATTCCTTCAAAGCCTTCCCTCTTTGTCAGACCCCTTGTTTCCCATTTGCCTCTGCTGTGCCATATTGTTCACCAGAGGCCACCACACATGGATCCTTTTAGAGGGCAGCATCACGTGGCTCTTAGCATCACATCTGTCCTAGGTGGCCATGAACACACTGAAACAAAATCCTTCAGATTTCTGTATTTAGTTAAGCATTTATTTATGACCTTATAAAAAGCTTTGAACAAAACTCTTGGAGTGCTTCACTTCTCAATATTTTCATGATCTTGAAAAAGACATAAATAAGCCAAAACATATTTTCCCAACATTGCCAGAAATTCTGCTACTTAAGCACAATTAATAGTATAATGCCATTAACGTTAATTTCAATAGCAGATTGCTAACATCTTAATAAGTTGGCATAGGCATGTCCTATTAAACACCAATATGTAATAGAAAATGCCTACACTAAATTCTTAACTTGCAGCAATTTCGTGGTGAAAATTACAACAGTGGCATTACACCCATTAATAGGATTTTGGCCACTGTGTGATAAGCAAGCTTACTCTCAGTGAAGTCACACGCAGCAGCCAGTTGTATAGAGCACTGCAGTAATGAAAAAAAATAGGAGATGAAGTAAAAGAGAAAATGTAAAAGATGTACCTTTTTACTAAGGTGACCATGTTTAGAACTGAGGAATTCTTTTTTGAATCTTTTACATCTGGGAAAAAAGCCTAAATTGGAAGGCTCAGCTATGCCAAGTTTCATCTAAGTGTCCTGTTTCTACCCTGGTACTAGATGGGAGCTTTCCTTCTGAGGAGGGCACTGAGATGGAATTTGGCCTAGCCAAGCCTCAGCACTTTCTCCCAGGTGCATCATATTCTTGTTTTTGTGAGGTATCTGTAAGATAGGTAAAACTCACAAAATGGAGAATTATGGTATCTGTAGTTCAGAAAATCTGATCCCTCTTAAACAGTGTTACAGGTTTTACATGGGAGCCAGCATAGAGTGATAATCGATGGGGATTTGGTGAGTGAGCTCCTCTGTGGTGACTTACGTACTTTAGCATGGTAAGTTACAGCTAGAATACACCCATTTGAATCAATAGAAATTACTGGACTGAAGAGTTGACTTGTTGAATCCACGTTGATTCAATGGTCCTACTAGAGTGCAGTTTACTACCCTAAGCAAAAGAACCGTGGCCAGAGTGTTGGGCTGGGAGTCAGGAGACAGAAGTTCAAATCCCTGATTAGCCATGGAAACTCACTGGGTCTGTGTGTGACAAGGATTAAGCCCTCCTTATCTTATATGTCTTGGAACTCCATAACTTTGAAGCAACTTGATGGTAATCCACAAACACCCAGGCACAGGTTTCATCTTAGATGTGATATCATATATGTTTTAATAGTAGTAATTTGTTTCTTCACTATTTCTTTAGTTTTTGGAATTTTAGTTGGTTCACATATTCTAGCTCCCTGAATGCATTCATTCTTCCCCTCTCATTATGCTGTTGGGTTTAATAGAAACCAAATGTCATAATTTTATATTAATAATGCATGGATTAATTTGTTTATGCCATGGTATTCTTGTTTTAAATAGAGCAACTACTTACACAGGAAGCAGTAGCCCCCCCCCCCCCCCCCGGATTTCAGAATGATTTCATCTTGAGTATTTTCATTGGAAAAAGAATTACAGGCATTACTGGAAGAATCTGACTCCATTGTAACTTCAAGACAATACAGCATACAGTCATGTGAACAAGAAAGTACACTCTGTTTGAATTCTATGGTTTTACATATCAGGACATAATAAAATCATCTGGTTCTTGTTGTTGTTCTTGTTTAGTTGTTTAGTCATGTCCGACTCTTCATGACCCCATGGACCAGAGCACGCCAGGCCCTCCTGTCTTCCACTGCCTCCCGGAGTTGGGTCATATCCATGTTGGTAGCTTTGGTGATACTGTCCAAACATCTCATCCTCTGTTGTCCCCTTCTCTTCTTGCCTTCACACTTTCCTAACATCAGGCTTTTTCCAGGGAGTTTTCTCTTCTAATGAGATGGCCAAAGTATTGGAGCCTCAGCTTCAGGATCTGTTTTTCCAGTGACCACTCAGGTTGATTTCCTTTAGAATGGATAGGTTTGTTCTCCTTGCAGTCCAGGGGACTCTCAAGAGACTCTTCCAGCACCTTTTTGTCCTTAGCAGGTCTGAAAATTAGATAAATACAACCTCAGATGAACAACACATGACATGTTACACCGTGTCATGATTTGTTTTACAAAAATAAAGCCAAAATGGAGAAGCCATGTGTGAAAAACTAAGTACACCCTTACTGCTTCCATAGGAATTAAGAGGCTAAGTAGCAGCAAGGTGCTGCTAACCAAATGTCCTTGAGTAACTGATCATCAGCAAGTGTGACCACCTCTGTAAATGCCATAGTTTTAGCAGTTTCATTGTCTGAAGAGCTCAGATGTATGTTAATACAAAGCCAAGGAGGAAACACATCAGCAGTGATCGTAGAAAAGCAATTGTTGCTGTCCAACAATCTGCAAAGGGTTATAAGGCTATTTCCAAACAATTCAAAGTCCATCGTTCTACAGTGAGGAAGATTATTCACCATCTGTCTGACAGCTAAAGCTTGGCCAAAACTGGGTCATGCAACAGGACAATGTTCCCAAACACACCAGCAGATCTACAACTGAATGGCTGGAAAAGAGAATCAGGGTGTTGCAATGGCCCAGACCTCAACCTGATTGAAATACAGTGGTGCCCTGCATAGCGAGGTTAATCCGTTCCGGATTAACCTTCGCTATGGGAAGACATTGTTAAGCGGAACGGGGAAACCCATTGGAAGGCATTAAACTTCGTTTAATGCGTTCCAAATGGGCCCAAAACTCACCGTTCTCTGATGTTTTCCCATGTTCCGGCAGCCATTTTGGGTGTCCCGGCGGCCATTTTTGGTGTTCCGGCGGCCATTTTGGGTGTCCCGGTGGCCATTTTGGGTGTCCCGGTGGCCATTTTGGAACCACCAAACAGCTGTTCCCCCATTGTAATGCAAGCATGCCCTTGCATTAGCGATGGGGAAATCTGCATCGCAATGCGGATTCATCGTTCAACGGTGCGCTCGTTATGTGAGGCACCACTGTACGGTGGCGGAACCTTAAGAGAGCTGTGTATCAGCAAATTAACTGAAGCAACCTCAATGAACTGAAGCAGGGTTGTAAAGAAGAGTGGGTCAAAATTCCTCCACAATGATGTGAGAGACAGATAAATGCATACAGAAAATGATTACTTCAAGTTATCGCTGCTAAAATAGTGTGTAGTGCTACAAGCTACAGAAGTATAAGGTGAACTTAGTTTTTCACACATGGCTTCTCCATTTGTCTTTATTTTTGTAAAATAAATCATGATATGATGTAATATGTCATGGGTTGTTCCTCTGAGGTTGTATTTACTTATTTTTCAGACCTACTAAGGACAAGATGATTTTTAATATGTCCTGATATGTAAAACCATAGAATTCAAAGAGGATGTATTTTCTTCTTCATATGACTGTAGCTACAGGGAAGGAAATCTGTCTGAATCATAATAATCCCAATAGCTCAACAGAATCTAAATAAATAAATATGTTTTCCAGTTCGGCATATATGCCTGTCACTGTGCAAAATAGATGATTTTGTATTAGTTGCAAATATTTAAATATGTACAAAGAAAAATTCATCCTCTTCAATTTTGTTTAAATATGTAATCTCAAAATGATTCTGCTGTCTTGATTGTATCTGTTTTCACTTTTCACACAGGATTTGGAGCTATATAGGAATTTTAAATGGTGGTGAAACAAGGAGATTGCTGATAAGACTTATAAATATATATAATTAATAGATTCATAGTTAAATACTATTTCTTGGAGTTTTGCTCTGTGATAGCTCCTAGTAGTTCACTGGTTGTCACCGGGTGTATAAGCTTGGTACACTAGACTGTTAATGAATTGTGTGGACTATTTAACAAATAGTGATATTTTAGTCATTCTTTGGTTCTAGAGACTGTTCATTAAAAATAAAGTTAATTTCAGCGTCACCTTTTTCTAAAGAGTTTTTCAAAGTTCAAAGAAATGATTGCAGTAATGATCATTATCAATGGCCTTTAATTGAACTATGGTACTTAAAATCTGGACACTATTTCAGAGTTAATCAGTTAATCTCATAAAAAAAATATTCAGGTTGACACAATTAAACAATTGCTATATTACTTATCCTACCTAATGATGTCTCACTTACTTTTGACAAAAGATAATAAGAGTAGGTGAGTCATCTGCTTGGGAATAACTTACTGGGATTTCAGCGAGTTGAAAAAAGACCCAAATTTGTCAATGGAAGTTATTCAAGATGTGTAGTCTAGATCATTTCCAATTAGTTCTGAGGTCTTGAAGGGCCAGTCTTCACTTTTTTATTAAAATGTTCAGTTTATTAATGTATTTTTTATATATGCACAATGTGACTGCCTAGTACATCTCATGATGCAGCATAATTATCTTCCTTGTAATTTGTTTAAAACAGATCTAGTTTGTTGCTTGGAATTCAGAGCTATTTCATAGGTTAATAACTCATTAGAAAGCCATGGCATGTACTTGAGGTTATCTCAAAGGCTATTCATACTTAACAATAAATTTGAGATTATTCCTTGATTATTTGACTATCATTGACCAGTTTAAATATTTAAACTTTTAACATGACCTGCTTGCCTACATTTTAGCAACTGAAATTAGTATAGAAACTGAAATTAGTGTGTTCAGAACTGAATATCTTTTGAATCATGTTTTAATTTTTAAGGAAAGTAATTTGCATATATCTTATAGATTAGTATCACTATGCAGAATTATATTACTCTCAATCATATACTCAAATAATTGTATTACCTGCCCTTTGTAACTAAGGTCAAAAATAATTTCTACTTTAAATCTGATTTATGTTGTTGTTGTTTTTGCCCAAGCCACTTCACAATCAGTTTCCCAGCCTTGGACTGTTTTCTTCCAGTATTTCTACTTGCTGGACATGGGTTGCCACCAACATTCCCTCTAAGCTGCATGGAGACACAACACTGCATCAGAGGTGTGCAGTCAAGCCCATGTTGTTGCCTAGTTGCTTCCAGTTGCCGCTGCCAGTGCTCCAGAAAATCAGAGGGAATATTGGTTGCCACCATTATCTATAACTTAAGTGAGGTCTCAGTGCAAAATAATGTTTATGATTAATATATGGAACCATTTAAGTGTGTTGGTTTAAATATTTTGGAAACTTTCTTTTAATTGCCAACCAAAGCTAATCAGAAGTATTTAAAGCGTGTTTGGAAGAGATTTAGTTTCAAACTAGGATTATGAAGTTCAGTACTGTGGGGAAGATTTTTGTGTACAGTGCATTATGGGTGTACAGATAAAAGGTGCAGAGGAACATGATAATGAAACATTATAAAGAAAAAGGTCAACATTTTTGTTTTGACTGTACTTTTTCAATATAACAACGTATACTTAAAACCAGTGTTCCAGTCAAAGCAGATGGTTAGATGTGGAACAGTTCAAGACATTTCATCTTTATTCCTCTATGGAACTCGGATTTGTGCAGAGAGTTGGTACAGATTGGTTGTGTGTTTGTCTATTTTTTAACCTGCTATTTGAAGTTACTTCCTGACATAACAACCTAAATCAAAGATTTTTGTAGAGTAGAAGCACAAATTTAGTGAAATAAAAATGCTTTATTATATTTTTAAATTCTAATTATTATTTTTCTTTTTGTCCTTTTTTTAAAATTAAAGGTTCCCCTAACAGTGAAAAAGCTGTATTTTAGTCTTCTATTCTTGTTTTTTCTCTTACAAAATCAGAAGCATCATGATTTTCCTGTTAATGCTGATTGCAGAAAAATTGGGGATGGGCATGCTGAAATATTATAGGCTTTCTCTTCCTTTGCAATATCTATTGCCTTTGGGGAGGATCTAACATCAGTGCTCCAGAGAGGAAGCTGTGGAACCACTTACAGTCTTAGAGCCCTTGATAGTTGAAATGCTTACAGCTGCTCTTGAATATTTGTTTCAGATACTATCACTCCTTTTCCTAAGGTTTATATGTCACATATAATCAGGATCAGAATGCACACTGAAGGGCTATTAGAGGCCTAGTTATGGTATGCATTTGTACAGTCTTATAACTGTGAAATATGAGATATCTCCAAGGAAAGCTTAGGACTTCTTCATTTTCTAGTGTAAGAATCACTAAGTCCTTTATGTACCCAAGTCAGTGTGTTCAGCTGTAAAAGTTTTCTGTACAAGAATATAAGATCCTTGTTCAGTCAGAATTGATGTCTGTTTCAGCTAGCATCTTGCTCTCACAGTTATCACCAAACATCTATGAAAAACTCATAAGCAGGACGTGTGTTCTTCAGTTTTCACCAATGATTGGTTCTGAGAAGCATCCAGGCCTTGATACTAGAGATGAAGTTGGTCAACATGACTGGTAGCCATTATTAGGCAGATAACTGGAGGGGCAGCAGATAAAACCTTAGGTAGTAAATTGAATTATAGGCAAGAGCCACTTCTGGTGAAGTGAGCAAAGAAATATTTCTCCTCACCTCTGTTGTGTCAGTTATATGTTTTTCGTTTGAATTGTTTTAAATCCTTAACTATTGCATTCTGCTCCCTTTGTAATGAAGTCTTCCAAAACCCACTACAACACATTTCCAAAATGCTTTTGTGATTTTTAAAAAAATGCTTGCATCTGCTGAGCTAGACTTTTTGGTGATTGTGTTGAGATGATTGAGGCAAGAACTTTGGGGTTTTGCTGGATAAATTGCAAGTACTTTTAGCCCTAAATAGGTCATCTATGTCACTAGTTAGTCAACACCATGGACTACGGTGGCTGTCAGCTGGCTATCCTGAGCCAAATTAGGATACTGGCCCATATTATCCACCTCTTTCACCCCAGTTTACTGACGGGTGAGAAAAGCTGTTGTGAACTGGGAACTATTTTAAGGGAGAAAACATCAGTATGTAGATGTTATTCACAGCACCTAATTTTTTTAGACAAACACATATTATAAATAGATATTTAAAACATGTACTGATGCCTGTTGTGTTTTTTAGACAGTAATCTGTATCCTGGAGTCAGATAGGCAGTTAGAAAGAAAAAGTGAGCTCTCGGTAGGAAATTGTACTGAATTCTCTAAATTCCATCTCCTGATTAACTTTGGCACATGTTATTCACTGGCTGAAATCCTGTAGCACTGTTTCACATGTACAGTGGAAATGATATCATCAGTAACAGCAAATTGCCACTGATTAATGGCTTCCTTTGGTGATTTCAGGGTTCATGTGACTATACTGCATTGTATAGGAGTAATGTTCATCATCAAAGGAAGTGATTTGCTGCTGGCAATGACTTCATTCCCAATGCACACATGGAGCTATACAACAGAATTTCAGAATGTATTTTACCAAGAGTATTCGTGTTACAGATTTGGGAGTACCTTGTCCTGTCCTGCTCATCCTGTCTCTACATCCTCAGAATAGAGCAAGATCCACTTAAATATTGGGAGTTTTATTAAATACAGAAAGATTTGAAGCTGACTCCTCCTGGACCTAGATTAGCAAATTCAGCAAACTGTTTAGCAGACAATTGTTCTAGACCACATTCTCTGTATGCCTTTATTTTTCCATACTGTGAAGTTTACTTTTTTTAAAAAAAATTTTTTTTAACCAAGTAGAGGTTTTCTGTAGCCTCTGTTTTTCCCTGTATCTTCTGTTCAATCAAGTCGCATACAATTTAATTTATTAAAGCAGTAGAAGAACTAGTCAGGAGTTCCTTTCCAATGTTTGTTTTATTGTGTTGTGAACCACCCAGGGTGGCCGATATAGAAGTTGAATGAATGAATGAATGAATGAATGAATGAATGAATGAATGAATGAATGAATGAATGAATGAATCAATCAATCAATCAATCAATCAATCAATCAATCAATCAATCAATCAATCAATCAATCAATCAATCAATCAATCAATCAATCAATCTCTATCCATACCTTTATTAATCTTATGAAAAGTGTTAACAGGACTCTAGCAAACTTTCTGTGATCAGTTTGTTTTAGTGAACATGTAATTGCTATTGTGGGATGTCAAATACTTTGTATTGACATAACTACCTGGACTTAGTAGGTAGTTCATAGGTCTAGATGATCTACTGGGTTCCCCACACACACAGACACACTTATAATATTATGATATTGAAAATTCATCCTTGTCTGAATACATATTCTTCTCAGAAATTCATTGAGATGGGCAACTATATTTTCCAGATTCTACATGTTACACAAATAACAGCATTTTGTGTATTCTTAGTATTTACCCCCTTTGTAATGATTTCACAGACTATTCCTTTCCATAAATATTGTTACTCAGATTATTTTCTTTCTCTTAAGAGAAAAACTGCAGAATTTTTAAATTCCCAACATTTCTCAGTGTCAAGTAAGAATCGAATCTGTTTTTTTTCCTTAATATACAAAATTAATGGGCAAAATCTTGTTCATGCAGGCATAACTTGTATAAGTGTGCCAGGTGTTACATCCCGCATCAGGAAATTGTGCAATTCATTTGCACCCTCATAATTATACAATAGATGTTCTCATGATGTCCAAAAAGTATATCAAATTTTAAATTCTGAATGAAGTCAAAAGTTTGAAACTGCTAGAACAGAATTTTTTTTCCTGTTTTTGTTTTTGTTTTTATGTTTTGATAGGAGACTGCAATTTGTAACTGATAACATATGCAGAGGCTATAAACACTTCCCTCTGCATTGTGCTTGCACATGGAACCCAAAATTCAGGTAAAATTAAATAAATATATGTCTTTTTCTTTCTTTGGCAAATAGCAACTTATCATAATAAAATTACCATTTTAAGTAAGTCATAAAGTTTGTTGGAGCAAGTGTACTTCATTACAAAAGATAAAAGTTTCTCCTTTCGCACAATGAATACAGGTAATTTCAGAAGCTAGCAGCTCATAATTATTCACTGTTGAAAAGCTTTTAAAAGGTCTAGAGTGAATACACTGACCTCCAGTTTTCTCTGTGAATGAATGGAGGCACAAATTCTCATTTTGTTAGAATGCAAGTTGATAAGCGAGTTAAGCAAAACATGCATTTCTTCATTACACTGCAGTCTTGGGTTCATTTAAATAACAATATCTGGCATAAAAGACACAAAAGAATTATCTAACAGTTTAAATATATATAAATCTATTATTAGCATTAACAATAGAAGATGAGGTAAATATATGAATGCCTTTTCTTCGAGGCATTATTTCAGTGTATTTAACTTCAGGTAATATACAGCTATGCATGGAACACCTTGCTCAAGAGTATTAGTTTGCATAACTTTTGACCTTAAAACTGACATTTTAAAAAGTGTTTCCCCTATTTTTGTTCCACAACATAGTTATATTCTAGTCCAAGTAATATTATACATTTTGCCCTTGGAAGGTAGTTAAGAGCCAGCTTTGAATTCTACTAAGAAAGTATAGTATTAAATGTAGAAATCAATTAAACTAAGCAGTCTTGTCATAATATTAAATTACATCAGTAAATATATTATAGATTTGGAGAATTATGGATAAAGTTGCTTGTTACATAATAAAAAAGCAATTAAATATATTACGTCTAACCAGCAGCTTGTTGGTGATACCCATGAGCTTAGATGCTTCCATATAGATAGATAGAAAGATGTAGTAAAAGTACAATTTCTAAGATGTTTAAAAGCCATTACTATCACACTGAGAATGTTTTAGTACGGTTATCCAACTCAATATTTATCAATTACTCGATAGGTTTAGAAATAACAAGTTCAAACCAGAGCTTGTCTCACGTTGTGATTTTTTCTTCATTTTTCTCAGTCAAAACATGAATAAAAAGCTACATTTATTAAAACATATATTTATATATTTATTAATATATTTCTATACCATACCACAATATTCAAAAGTGGCCCATTTAAAAACAATTTCAATTTCTTTAAAAGTCAGCTGTGATGAATTAGGCTCATATCTTAGGAAATCTACAAACAAATGTTGTGAATTGTGACTGTGCCAAAAGTCCTTGGTATAATATTGTATTATAATGTAATATTTACAGTATATATTGGAAATATTGGTTTTAAAATGTTCACTAATTATTTGCTGTGATATACAAGGGTGCCTTAATATTCCTATAAAGCTGTACAAAAGACTATAAAGATGTTATAAAGGCTGACTAAGCCCATTGTCTTATTAATCAATTTGGGGTGAAAAATACCCCTCCATTACCCTTCGGTGTGTTTTTTTTTCTTTAGAAATATTTGTGGTTCACTGTTGCAAACCCTGCATAGCTCTAAATCCCAGGCAGTCACCATGTTACTCATTGTTCGCTGACTCTGGTCAGTTAATTGAAAAAACCTGACAGGTTGCCGTTATAGATCCCAATAGATTTATTTTCATATCAAATATAATATTGTTGGTTCATTCCCAATTCTTCTTCTGACAAACTTCATTACAGAATTTCTGTTTATAATAGTGTTTGAACTGATGTACATGGAATACTGTAATAGCATTTTTATTCTTTATTTTATTTTATTTTAAATTTCTGGCGCACATTGATACCTTTGATGCTTCTTTCTTGCAGATACACACACACAACTTCCATAGGAAACCTGATAGCTTTTGCTCTTGCTGTTGCAGAAAATGTGAATAGGATTCCCCCCCCCCCACAGGAAATGGGAAATGTCAGTTTTATCTCTTTCCACATATATAGTTTATTTATATATTCAGCTATGATGCAGATTGAGAAATTTCATCTCCTAGGTCAAAGGAAATATTTTGATTTGTTTAATACTTCTAGTGTTCATTCCCTTAATGTACTCTAAATGACCTATAGTGGGCACTACAATTATAAAAATCAAATCTTAAAGACATTGGTTTCAGTCCTAACCTAAGGATGTTCATGAAAGGGAATTTTTCTCTTGCCTCTTTCCCCCATACCTTTACCTACCCATTTTGCTGGGTGGTTTGGGCACCTCTTGATTAATCTGGAAGGAGTTACAGATGTTACACACACAGTCTACCCTAGGATTCAAGCCTACATGTAAAAATTGCATTGTTATTTTAAATATATACGTAGTCGTTAATCATTTTGCCAATGTAAATATTGGTGGATACTACCTATAATGCTTGTTGTTGTTTAGTTGTTAAGTTGTGTCCACTTCTTCATGACCCCATGGACCAGAGCACGCCAGGCCCTCATGTCTTCCACTGCCTCCCGGAGCTGGGTCAAATTCATGTTGGTAGCTTCGGTGACACTGTCCAACCATTTCGTCCGCTGTCATCCCCTTCTCTTGCCTTCACTCTTTCCCAACATCAGGATCTTTTCCAGGGAGTCTTCTCATGAGATGGCCAAAATATTGGAGCCTCAGCTTCAGGATCCAGTGAGCACTCAGGGTTGATTTCCTTCAGAATGGATAGGTTTGTTCTCCTTGCAGTTCAGGGGACTCTCAAGAGTCTCCTCCAACTCCACAATTCAAAAGCATCAGTTCTTTGGCAGTCAGCTTTCTTTATGGTCCAGCTCTCGCTTCCATACATCACTACAGGAAAAACCATAGCTTTGACTATGCAGACCTTTGTCGGCAAGGTGAGGTCTCTGCTTTTTAGGATGCTGTCTAGGTTTGTCATGGCTTTCCTCCCAAGAAGCAGGAGTCTTTTAATTTCATGGCTGCTGTCACCATCTGCAGTGATCATGGGGCCCGAGAAAGTCAAATCTGTCACTGCCTCCATATCTTCCCCTTCTATTTGCCAGGAGGTGATGGGATCAGTGGCCGTGATCTTAGTTTTTTTGATGTTGAGCTTCAGACCATTTTTGGCACTCTCCCCTTTCACCCTCATTAAGAGGTTCTTTAATTCCTCTTCCTTTCTGCCACTAGAGTGGCATCATCTGCATATCTGAGGTTGTTGATATTTCTTCCAGCAGTCTTAATTCTGGCTTGGGATTCCTCCAGACTAACCTTTCTCATGATGCTTATATTGTCCCCCTGCATATAAATTAAATAAGCAGGGGGACAACATACAGCCTTGTCGTACTCCTTTCCCGATTTTGAACCAAACAGTTGTTCCATATCCAGTTCTAACTGTTCCTTCCTGTCCCACATATAGATTTCTTAGGAGATAGATAAGGTGGTCAGGCACTCTCATTTCTTTAAGGACTTGCCATAGTTTGCTGTGGTCCACACAGTCAAAGGCTTTTGCGTAGTCAATGAAGAAGTAGATGTTTTTCTGGAACTCTGTGCCTTTCGCCTTAATCCACCGCATGTTAGCAATTTGGTCTCTAGTTCCTCTGCCCCTTCAGAATCCAGCTTGTACTTCTGGGGGTTCTTGGTCCACATACTGCTGAAGGCTAGCTTGTAGGATTTGGAGGATAATCTTGCTAGCGTGTGAAATGAATGCAATTGTACGGTAGTTGGAGCATTCTTTGGCACTGCCCTTCTTTGGGATTGGGATGTAGACTGATCTTTTCCTATCCTCTGGCCACTCCTGAGTTTTCCAAACTTGCTGGCATATTGAGTGTAGCACCTTAACAGCATCATCTTTTAAGATTTTAAATAGTTCAACTGGAATGCCATCACTCCACTGGCCTTGTTCTTAGCCATGCTTTCTAAGGCCCACTTGACTTCACTCTGGGATGTCTGGCTCAAGGTCAGCAACCACACTGTCTGGGTTGTCTGGGACATCCAAATCTTTCTGGTATAATTCCTCTGTGTATTCTTGCCTCTTCTTCTTGATGTCTTCTGCTTCTCTAAGGTCCCTACCATTTTTGTCCTTTATCATGTCCATCTTTGCACAAAATTTTCCTTTAACATCTCCAATTTTCTTGAACAGATCTCTGGTTTTTCTCTTTCCATTATTTTCCTCCATTTCTTTGCACTGTTTATATAAGAAGGCCCTCTTGTCTCTCCTTGGTATTCTTTAGGAGTCTGCATTCAATTTTCTGTAACTTCTCCTTATCTCTTGCAGAGAACACAATCAATCTGATTTCGGTATTGCCTATCTGGTGATGTCCATCTGTAAAGTCGCCTCTTGTGTTGTTGGAAAAGAGTGTTTGTGACGACCATCTTGTTCTCTTCACAAAACTCTATTAGCTGTTGCCCTGCTTCATTTTGAACAAGGCCAAACTTACCTGTTTTCCTTTTATCTCTTGACTCCCTACTTTAGCATTCCAATCCCCTATAATGACAAGAACATCATTCTTTGGTGTCAGTTCTAGAAGGTGCTGTAAGTCTTCATAGAATTGGTCAATTTCAGCCTCTTCAGCAGTGGTGGTTGGTGCATAAACTTGGATGACTGTGATGTTGAAAGGTTTGCCTTGGATTCGTATTGAAATCATTCTATCATTTTTGAGATCGTATACCAGTACACTTTTCCCACTCTTTTGTTGACTATGAGGGCTACTCCATATAACAAGAGCCTCGTGGCGCAGTGGTTAAAACGCTGTACTGCAGCTAAAACTGTGCTCACGACCTTGGGTTCAAAACCCAGGTAGCCGGCTCAAGGTTGACTCAGCCTTCCATCCTTCCGAAGTCGGTAAAATGAGTACCCAGCTTGCTGGGGGGGCAATGTGTAGCCTGTATAATTAAAAATTGTAAACCGCCTGGAGAGTGCTTGTAGCACTATGGGGCGGTATATAAGTCCAATAAATAAATAAATAAATATAAATAAATATCTTCTATGGGATTCTTGCCCACAATAGTAGATATTGTAATCGTCTGAATTGAATTTGCCCCTTCCCGTCCATTTTAGTTCACTGACTCCCAGGATGTCAATGTTTATTCTTTCCATCTCTGTTTGACCACAGGTTCTTATGCAGTATTTTTCTTTCTTGCATCGCAGCTGAGCGTCCTTTCGGCTTTGGCCCAACCACTTTATTAGCTCTGGATCTACTTGTACTTGTCCTCCACTCTTCCTCAGTAGCATGTTGGATGCCTTCTGACCTGAGGGGCCCATCTTCCAGCGTCATATCTTTTAGCCTTTTGTTTCTGTTCATGGGGTTTTCTTGGCAAACATACTGGAGTGGCTTACCAATTCCTTCTCCAGGTGGATCACGTTTAGTCAGAACTCTCCACTATGACCTGTCCGTCTTAGGTGTCCCTGCACGGCATAGCCCATAGCTTCTCTGAATTACTCAAGCCCCTTCGCCACGACAAGGCATCAATCCATGAAGGGGCCTATAATTCCTAGTGGTAGATATTAGGCTTTTTTCAACATATTTTCCAGTATTAGCTTGATGTTGTAAGCAACATAATAAAATTGATTGTATGAGATGTGTGCCCTTCTAATTATAACATAATAATTAAACATATTCTGGTGTTTTATTTAGTTCAGCAGTGACAATATGAACGTATTAATCACTTTTTTTCTTAATATTGTTGGATTTTCTGTATATCTTAGATCAGAGATGGAGAACTTGTGGCCTACGTTCCTGGTGTAGCCTGTAAGAGAAATCATTTGGCCCCAAAGCTCCTCCTCCATATTTCTGCCTGCGTGAGTTTTCAGCAGGTGGGGATGAATAGGGCAAAGGGAAGTCCCACTGCCACCTTCCGAGATTCCCCACCTGTTTCACTTATATTCCTAATGGGGGATGCAAGCAACATGGGAAATTTCTCTGCTTATTTGCTCTCCAACTGGAGATACTTCCAGGGTTCCTTCCTGCTGCAGTTAAGTTCACCAGTGGAAATCCCATTGCTATATTTGCTTTCCTTCTGCCCTTGCTTTCTGTACTCTAACTCCTAATGGAGAAGATGAGTAAAGAAATCCCACTGCTACCTCTAACCTGAGACTGGAGCTAACAGCAGTATTCTTTCCGCATTCACTACCCCTCACATGCCATCATCAAGCCTTGCCAATTCCCTGAAGTATTTTTCTTTTGCAGAAATCCAGACATATATTTTTGTACTCTCTTTATATAGGCAATGTCCTTGGTATCTCATATTGGAAATTCAGGTGGAGTGGGCCAAGATTACCTTTGTTGTGGTCAGTCAGAGAGAGACAGAGGGGGGAAAACCTTCTGGCCCCGTTGCTCAGCATAGCATGTTGCAAATTAGAGTATACCTGTTGAATCAATGAAACTTACACTGGAGTTGACTCACTAAATCCTCACTGATTCAATAGGCCTACTCTACTGTGATTTACTATGCGAAGCAACAGGATTTCAGCCATAGTTTCTGCTGTGCTTGGATTTGGGACTAACAATGCCTAAAAATATAGAAATTGACTTCACATGAGTTTTCATTAGTACTATTTACCTGGAAATGTTTTTTTAAAAAACAAAACAAAAACAAATAAGAGAATTCGTTGTGGCACCTTTAATAATAACAACATGTATTTTAGAGTGAACTTTCATAGGTCACAACCTATTTTTTCAGACACAAGTATCTAATTTGTGCATTTACTTCTAATGAGAGACACCATATTGTTTGGATGGAATACAAATCTAGGTGACCAAACCATGGATTTCATTGCCTTCCTGGAAAGTACTGTATAACAAAAGTGAACAGTAGAATTCTGCGGCTATAGCACTACACACTATGACTCCAGCTGCAGCTCTCCACAGCTAAACCTTTTACTTTATATTCCTATGTGTTCGTGTAAATAAATATCCAGTGCAGCTCTTGCATGCAAGTGAGGAACCACTCTTCTCAGAAGAATTTGAGAGATCACAGGTGTGATATTTTCATTACAAATTTCAAGATAATGTATGTGAGAGGTTGTCTGTACTTTATAGCAGTATGTATATGTACAGCAATCAAGATGGTCACATGGTCTCACTGTGGATACCACATTGGTCTAAAGTAACATAAGCAGACTTTGTTTTAACTACCTTGAAAGTCCCATATGGCACAATGCTACTCCTACATTTGTAACAAATTGGAGATCATTTATCCAGTAAAAATATTCTTATTCCTTGAAAATTAGGAGTGTCCTCCCATTATACGAAGGTCAAGTGCGAATATCAGTGATAGTATTTTGTATATAAAATAAAATAAAATGCCTTTCTGATTATACTAACCAGAATAATAATAATAAACCTTTGTGTTAATTTCCATTATTAGGTTATCTATTACATATATTAATATACATTACTATAAATAATTATCAATATAGCCTTTTTCTTAAAAATACTTCTTTAATTAGAAGGTAGATTTCAGTCTTTATCTTTGTAGGGAGGTGATCCAAGGCAGTTTTATGTAAATGACTTAATTAATTGGTACCCTTCAGTTGAAATAGCAACTCACAAAGGCCGTAATCCTTTTCGAGTGGCATAAGCTGTTTAAAAAAAGACAAGAAACAATACCTTTCTCAGGCACCTTGTCACACAATTAAAAGTTATTTGACAGAAGCAAGAGTAATATTGTACAGTTTCTTCCAAATTGTTTTTCAAGATAATTAAAATAACATCAGTTCTAAGACTGTACAGAAGTTAACATATAAAACTGGTCTGTCTGAGATTTAATTCAAGTACTGTATGTTGAACTTTCTGTTAGCTGATACAATATGTTGCTGACAAAGCATGATATAAATGGCTTATTTATCAAGTCTGCAATATTTTAAAAACAATTAGCTTTTTATATATGGATAAAGCTTAATTTTGTTGATATAACACCATTTAAATTCAGAAAGGTTGTCTGGTTCACGTGTCTGTGTGTAGTGTGTGTGTGTGTGCGTGTGTGTGTGTGTGTGCAGTGCATATATATGTGCACTATTCGATAGCACTCAACTAAATATATGAACGGTCTTGAGAGGAATGTTGTTGTTGGACAAGTTGAGCTGATTATTTTACAATACGTTTTAAAACATCTATTCTTTCTGAATCACTTCAAGTCTCAAATGATGAGTATGCATGTACGAACTGGCTCCTCAAAAGGGTAGAAATCTATAATCTTAATTCTGGTTTGGGATTCTTCCAGTCCAGCCTTTCGCATGATGTATTCTGCATATAAATTAAATAAGCAGGGGGACAATATACAGCCTTGTCGTACTCCTTTCCCAATTTTCAACCAATCAGTTGTTCCATATCCAGTTCTAATTGTTGCTTCCTGTCTCATGTATAGATTTCTCAGGAGATAGATAAGGTGATCAGGCACTCTCATTTCTTTAAGGACTTGCCATAGTTTGCTGTTCATGCCCTCTTGTTCTCCTTAAAAATATCACTTTTTCTGAGAATTCTAGAAGTACTTTGAAATGCACGCATTACTAACATTGCAATTAATTTGCCAACTAATATTTCAGAAATACACAAATCAGCTAGAGATGATATATCCACATTTGAAATCTAAGTATCTTTCTTAAGAACTCATTTCTGCATTAGTTCTCATCACCAAAATCTTTGCTGCCAAAATCGCTTCATCCCCCATAGGTGTTGCAAACAAGCAAATTCAATTCTTGATGTAGTTAATGGTAATATACAGGATAGGCATGAATGTCTTTCAAACTGTTTGTGTTAAAAGATAATTAATGTGACTTTTTAAAAACAGTACTATTGGAAGCTAAAAGAACCACAGCAAAAGAAAAGTAGGAAGTTAAAAGCTAAGCCATATGCCATCTTTTTGCCAACTGAGTGTAAGTGGCATTGTAACCTTTTTGGACAAACTGGCTGTTTCATCAGTGCCATATAACCTATTGCATAGTTGTTTTAACTCCAGGAATTCAGTCACCTCACCCTATTTTCATCAAATGTGGTGAACTATAGAAAATTAAATTATTGTAACAGGCTATGAAGAAGGCCTGTTACAGAGTTTAGACTAAAGAGAGGAAAAGGAGAACACTCAGCAGAGAAGTAGAAGTGGAAAGGAATAATTGGTTAGTATTGGGTAGATAGACAGTCACTCCAGCTCAGGAAGATCCTTCCCAGCTACACAAACAACAGAAAGCATGCAAGATTGTAAAAACCCCAAAACCCTTTCCAAACTCGCATGTAGTCACTGTCTTGAAGACTCATCTTGCTACACAAGTTATGGAAGCACTCTCCCGAAAAAGGCTTGGTCAGAATGCCTGCTGTCATCTCTGTGATGGAACAGTAGATCCTCTTGATGACGCCTGTTTCATTCAGGTCACACACCAAGAGGGATCTCGCACTAATGTGTTTGGTGCGCACATTCATTTCTTCACTTTGTGACAGTCACCTGGAATGCCATCTCTTCCTTTATCCCAAAGGCAACCACTTTGTTCCCTGCAGCCAAAAATGGAGAATCTCTATATAGTCAGAAAAAACAAGACCTGGAGCTGATTGTGGCTGTGATCATCAGCTTCTTACAGCAAAACTGAAGAAAGTAGGAAAAATCACTGGGCTAGTCAGGTATAATCTAAACCAAATCCCCTATGAATATACAGTGGAAGTGAAGAACAGATTTAAGGAACTAGATTTGGTGGACAGAGGGCCTGAAGAACTATGGAGGCTCGTAACATTGCACGGGAAGCAGCAACAAAAGAAAAGGAAATGCAAGAAAGCAAAGTGGCTGCCCAACGAGGCTTTACAAATAGAGAAGAAAAGGAAACAAAATGCAAGGGAGATAGGGAAAGTTACAGAAAATGGAATGCAGATTTCCAAAGAACAGCAAGGAGAGACAAGAGGGCCTTCTTAAATGAACAGTGCAAAGAAAGAAAGGAAAATAATACAAAGGGGGAAAAAGAGATTTGTTCAAGAAAATTGGAGATATTAAAGGAATATTTTAAGCACAGATGGATGTGATAATGGACAAAAATGGTGGGGACTTAACAGAAGCAGAAGACATCAAGAAGAGGTGGCAATTATAGGAATTATACCAGAAAGATCTGCATGTCCCAGACAACCCAGATAGTGTGGTTGCTGACCTTGAGCCAGACATCCTGGAGAGTGAAGTCAAGTGGGCCTTAGAAAGCCTGGCTAAAAACAAGGCCAGTGGAGGTGATTGCATTCCAGTTGAACTATTTGAAATCTAAAAAGACGACGCTGTTAAGGTCCTACACTCAATATGTCAGCAAGTTTGGAAAACTGAACTGTGGCCAGAGGATTGGAAAAGATCAGTCTACATCCCAATCTCAAAGAAGGGCAGTGCCAAAGAATGCTCCAACTACCGTACAATTGCATTCATTTCACACGCTAGCAAGATTATCCTCAAAATCCTACAAGCTAGCCTTCAGCAGTATGTGGGCCAAGAACTCCCAGAAGTACAAGCTGGATTCTGAAGGGGCAGAGGAACTAGAGACCAAATTCCTAACATGCGGTGGATTATGGAGAAAGCCACAGAGTTCCAGAAAAACATCTACTTCTTCATTGACTACGCAAAAGCCTTTGACTGTGTGGACCACAGCAAACTATGGCAAGTCCTTAAAGAAATGAGAGTGCCTGACCACCTTATCTATCTCCTAAGAAATCTATATGTGGGACAGGAAGGAACAGTTAGAACTGGATATGGAACAACTGTTTGGTTCAAACTCGGGAAAGGAGTACGACAAGGCTGTATATTGTCCCCCTGCTTATTTAATTTATATGCAGGGGGACAATATACGCATCATGAGAAAGGTTAGTCTGGAGGAATCCCAAGCCAGAATTAAGAATGCTGGAAGAAATATCAACAACCTCAGATATGCAGATGATGCCACTCTGGTGGCAGAAAGGAAAAGGAATTAAAGAACCTCTTAATGAGGGTGAAAGGGGAGAGTGCCAAAAATGGTCTGAAGCTCAACATCAAAAAAACTAAGATCACGGCCACTGATCCCATCACCTCCTGGCAAATAGAAGGGGAAGATATGGAGGCAGTGACAGATTTGACTTTCTCGGGCTCCATGATCACTACAGATGGTGACAGCAGCCATGAAATTAAAAGACTCCTGCTTCTTGGGAGGAAAGCCATGACAGACGTAGACAGCATCCTAAAAAGCAGAGACTTCACCTTGCCGACAAAGTTCTGCATAGTCAAAGCTATGGTTTTTCCTGTAGTGATGTATGGAAGTGAGAGCTGGACCATAAAGAAAGCTGATCGCTGAAGAATTGATGCTTTTGAATTGTGGAGTTGGAGGAGACTCTTGAGAGTCCCCTGAACTGCAAGGAGAACAAACCTATCAATTCTGAAGGAACTCAACCCTGAGTGCTCACTGGAAGGACAGATCCTGAAGCTAAGGCTCCAGTACTTTGGCCATCTTATGAGAAGAGAAGGCTCCCTGGAAAAGACGCTGATGTTTGGAAAGTATGAAGGCAAGAGGAGAAGGGGACAACAGAGGATGTGATGGTTGGACAGTGTCATCAAAATGAATTTGACCCAACTCCAGGGGGCAATGGAAGATAGGAGGGCCTGGCTTGCTCTGGGCCATGGGGTCATGAAGAGTCGGACATGACTTAATAACTAAACAGCAACAAAAAGTGGATTTATAATCTGTGCTATCCTATATCCAGTTTGTATTAGTGTAGCCTACAACTCCATTTGCAACTTGTTCCAGCTTAAATGCCCACTTGCAGACAATGTTTTTTTTTCCTGGTGGTAGGTTAGTCACTGTCCTTGTCTCGTTCTTGTGCACTGCTTCCATCTTGTGGCATCAGCTACTGGCATCTGCTCAGTCTCCTCCCAGATCACTGGCTCATGGCTCCACAGCAACCTTGCGAGGTAGGACAAGCAAGGAACTGGTACACCTTTGTTGGATCATGATGACCATCTGGTGGCTGGTTCCCGAGCATTTTGTGGTATAGCTACCTCTTCCAGTACAACAGCCTCAGCATCTCTCTTCGTTTCCATTTCTCTTGGAGTACGTCTGTCAGTTCATATTCCATCACCTCCCTGCTTCATATCTGGCTCAGGTTGTGGAGAGACTGACACCTTCATCTAAGAGAGGTCCAACATATTGGTCTTCTGCCTTCCTTTTATCAGTTTTCTTATCTTTATCAAAATGAACCACATCTTAAACTGACTTTACCTGCTTTTAAGTTCATCACTTTATAGTCTTTGCTGCCAGGTACATAGCCAAGCAAAATCCCATTGCCAGTCCTAATTTTTTATTATGATTTTTAAAATTATTATTATATTATCCTCTCTCCCCGCCCCCATTCCCAAGGTTTCCAAGGTTCTCAAAGGCTTCCTGTGGTCAAAAGGGAGCCTTAAGAACCTCAGAACCTGAACGTGGGGGTTGGAAGCTTCCAATTTATTGGCATTCAGTTTTACTGGCACCTGAAGATAACATCATTGGTTCCTCCTAATGAAAAATTTACACATGCTAGGGATTAAGTCAGGCAGTTGTAGCATATGAAATACCCGAAGAGCTTGTCCCAGCTCCCTCCAACCTAGCGGTTCGAAAGCATGCAAATGCGAGTAGATAAATAGGGACCACCTCGGTGGGAAGGTAACAGCGTTCCGTGTCTAAGTCGCACTGGCCATGTGACCGCGGAAGATTGTCTTCAGACAAACACTGGCTCTATGGCTTGGAAACGGGGATGAGCACCGCCCCCTAGAGTCGAACACGATTGGACAAAAATTGTCAAGGGGAACCTTTACCTTTACCTTTAGGGATTAAGTCAGGCAGTTGTAGCATATGAAATACCCGAAGAGAGAAAATTTGTGTTACAGTGATAGCAAGAGCAAAGATAACTTCTTTCTTTGCTGCTGCCATTTCATTCACTGCCATTGAGGAGTGTTTTTTTGAGTCTGAATAGCCTCCCAAATCCAGACTGTGACGACTTTGCCACTTATGTTGGAAACAAGATAAACTATATCCATAATATCTCTGGGGCCACCACTACAGATGGGCACAAACTGCCAGTTTGTCAGTTTGTGCTGGTTTGTCTTTCAGATGAACAGATGTTTGGCAACTCCCAGCCCCACCTTCTCCGATTGGTGTCCGCTAAGAGGCAGCACCCTGGTTTCCCTGCCCCATGCCCTCCAGGCCCTGCTCTGAGTGGGCACCTGCTGGAGGAGGCAGAGCTGGGAAATGCTGAACACTTGTTTTTAAAGGATGAATTGGCATGAACCGCCAAACCGATAAGAGTGCATTTGTCTAACCACCGCCTATGAGACATGTCTGTACAACTGTTGTGCTTAGCAGACAAAAAAAACATATTAATGAAGAGATGCACATACCCTGAATTTCTCATAAACTTCCCTTGCCTGCACATTGTTGATTTGACCTATCATATTAATGCTGTAGCCTGACAACACACAGTTACAGCCCAGTGCTAGGCATAATATGGGGGGTGTGAAACTTTGAAGGGTTCTGTTTAATGTATGTCCTCCCTTGTATTTAATTCATAGCATGGCGTTTGAGATATAAAGGGCTCGATTTTGTCTTGCCTCTTTCTTTTATTCAGTTCATTTTGAACATCTTATTCACTTTTCTTCCATCCTCAAGAGGCAGATGGGACTGGGACTATGCCAGTATGCACATATGATCTGGATCTATATCTGTTTTATATCTTTATTTTTATGGCTCTGTAAACCCTATTTTATATCCTATGAACTTAAACGGAGAGAAATAGGGTTGATTGATGGGTATCAAAAGGAGAGCTGCCCATTGCACAGTGGTTAAACTGCAGTTTTGTAGTTGATCCTCTGCTCATGACCTGAGTTTCATTCAAATGGGTTCAAGTAGTCAGCTCAAGGTTGACTCAGCTTTTCAAAGTGGGTAAAATGAATACCTGGCTCACTGGGGAGGGGAGCAAAGTGTTGGTTGCATAAGTATGTTATAAACCACCCAGAGAGTACTTTAGCACTATGGGGAGGCATATAAGTTGCAACAAAAACAGCAACAATTCTTTATAATCATTGGACCTCTACTTAAAAGTTAAGTCTTGGGGATAACTTCCAAATCAATTACTGGTTTTCTGCATCTTATTTTTTGGAGGAAAGAATGTTGAGTAAATTAGCTGCTCTGCAGAATTGTGTATACTTGGAATATACTGGCTGTTAGGAGCCTCACCAGACAGGTATTAGCTTTTGGTATGTCATTATAGGGACATGGTGGCACTGTGGGTTAAACCACAGAAGCCTCTGTGCTGCAAGGTTGGACAACCAGCAGTTGTAAGATCGAATCCACGCGACAGAGTGAGCTCCCGTCGCTTGTCCCAGCTCCTGCCAACCTAGCAGTTTGAAAGCATCCAAATGCGAGTAGATAAATAGGTACCACCTTGGTGGGAAGGTAACAGCATTCCGCGTCTAGCCACGCTGGCCACGTGACATGGAAACTGTCTTTGGACAGATGCTGGTTCTATGGCTTGGAAACGGGGATGAACACCGCGCCCTAGAGTCGGACACGACTAGACAGATTGTCAAGGGGGACCTTTACCTATGTCATTATAACTGTAGCTTCACTTTTTGTTTAAGGTCTTCACTTGCAACCTGCCTTTCCTACTGAATATTTGAATGTTCTTGAAGTAACATGTATATGAGATCTTGTTTGTATTTTTGACATTACTTCGGAGATTTCTATCTGTCTGTCTGTCTGTCTGTCTGTTTGTTTGTTTAACTTATATGCTGCCCACTCTACCCAAAGGTCTCTGGATGGCTTACAACAATTAAAATTCAATTAAAATACAATACATAAATACAATTTTCTTTTCTTTAAAAATATATCCTCAATTAGCCTTCCCCCATGAAAACATCTCTCCAAAAGTTTTCAGCTACTACAACTCCCATCACACTTGGATGGAGCAGATGGGAGTTACAGGCCACAATATCTGGAGTGACAGGTTGAGAAAGGTTTCCCCACAATCTGGAGAGGGATAATTGCTTGCCATTGTTTTCCCAGACACCTCTGAGTTGACTGTTGGCAATTCATTTTGAACATCTGGGATGAAGCACACTATCTGCACCATGTGCTGCCCCTTGACTTGACGTATGAGAATTTTAGCTCTTCTGTTTGGTCACTGGTGATTATAGTTATACCTAGAGCTGAACTTACCATGAATTCAGTTTGACTCTGTTAACACTGAGGTTGATAAAAATTTATTATTATTGAAACTCTGCAGAGAGAAACAGCAAAGCTAAACAATATTTTTGCCCCAAACTGTATATTGTTAAAAGGTGCAACACATTATCTGATATAGAAGATCTCTTTCATGGAGATGACAGAGCTCCTGAACAGAAGAGTTACAAGATCACATCCATAGCTTTTGAGCAAAGAAATGCATCTAGGTGGTGGTGGTGGTGGTGGTGGTCTCTCTCTCTCTCTCTCTCTCTCTGTGTGTGTGTGTGTGTGTGTGTGTGTGTGTGTTTAAAGAGGCTAATATGGGTCACAAGGGAGGTGGAGTGTAGGGGTTAAAGCATTGGATAAATGGAGTGTATGAGTCATTTTGTTCAGAGTGAAATAGATCTTTCAGCACAAAACACAATATAAAATTTTAAGGGCTTGATCCTGCCTTGGGGTGTTCTGGTACATATTGTTACATATCTTATAAAATCAGCTGCTATTATAAGTCATGTGACACTGTTCACCCTCTTAGCTGAAAACTGTGTTCTGTTTTTCTTTTATAGTCTGGATTTTTTAAACCCCCCCCCCCATAAATACTGTACCACTTGGCTCTTTTCAGAATATTGAACAGATGCAGCAAGATTTTCCTACATTACTTTCCTATTTAAAATCAAAATAAGAAGTTGGTGTGTGGTATCTTTCGATAAAGACTTCTTTAAAGGGCTACTCAATGAATGAAGCCAAATATAATGTCCCATTGTTGCCATTGCAGGTTTTGAGTTTATTTGTACATTATGTGTACTGTAGGCTACATAATAATGAAAAGCTATATGCTCTGGTCTACTGGTTCACTACACAGTCTGTGTGATTACAGATTGTTTGAATAACAGTGGCCTATTGAAAATCCATCCAGATGTGCGCGTTGCTAGCTCTGGGAATGCCCACAAAGGAGGATTATCTCTTTTGTTCCATTTCCAAGCCCTTTTAAAAAGTGAGAAAGTGAAAAGCATTGAGGCAACCAGTGTAGAAGAGATGGGTGTCCCGGAATTGAAGAGTTTCCACAATGAACTCCTAGCAAACAAATCTTATAACCCTGTAACATTTCACTTCTAAAAAGTTAAATAGTCACAGTTGAAGGCAGAGCAAGAAAGCCCAAAGAAACCAGAAAGCTATACAAGTTCTTGAATTCATAAATGTCAGCCCCCAAACCTGACTTAAGTGAGCACTTAGCACAAGCATAAGTATAAATAGAATTTGGAAAGAAATTTTATTTAGTTCTCATTTAATGAGCATAACAATTTCCCAAAAATACTTTCCTCACACAATAAACATTATTTCCTTTGAAAACATGGCAAATAGATGTGTTTGTTATTCTCATGTGGACTGTCTGAACAGGGTGAATTCTTACCTCCAGCAAAATTGTCACAGGTGATGATCACTTCAGAGTAGCCTTTTTAAAAACTTGCTTACTATTGCTGTGCTGCCTCCTGACTCAAATTATTTCAGATACGTAGCTGAAAAGCTATCTAAATACAATGCAGAGTACATTATGATTCAGAAACAAAAACTGGACACAAAAGTTCTTAGAACTGGTCTTAAAGCTATTATATGGATGACACCCAACTCTGTCTCTTTTTTCCCCATCTAATTTCAAGAAAGCTGTCTTAGTTCTAAACCAATGCCTGGGCTGGATGAGAGCAAAGAAATTGAAATGTAGTACAGACAAAGTAGAGGTGGTCTTGGTCTATCAAAAGGCAGGTGAGGGAATAAGCATGCAACCTGTGCTTGATGGGTTTATATTCCCCCTGAAAACTCATGTTCGCAGGTTGGGTGTACTGGATTCATCTGTAAGCCTTGATGCCCAGGTTTTGGCAATGGCTAGGAGTGCTTTTGCACAGTTAAAATTGATGTGCCAGCTGCACCCATTTCTTGAGCTGCCTGATTTGGCTACAGTGGCACATGCCTTAGTTACATCCAGTTTGGATTATTGTCATGCGTTCTATGTGGTGCTACCTTTAAAGATGGTTCAGAAACTTTAACTTGTTCAAAATCCAGGTGTCAGACTGCTGCCTACGACCAAGCCCTCTATATCCCCATTTTTGGGGAGCACACAAAATAATTTCCAATAATAATTCTTTATTCTTGAAAAATAAAAAACCAAGGCAAACTGTGGTGTTGTGGTATCAAAAATTAGAACATCCCTGAAGAAGAACACTAAGGTAATTAGTCATTATGTTTTTTAAACATTTATCACAGGATTTTGAAACTACTGTTTATGCAACCTAAAATAGCATTTGCGTTTTTGTAGCCACATCACACTATTGGCTCATATTTGGCTAGTGATCTATGACAATTCCAAGATCCCTCTCACTTGTACTATTGCTGAGCCAGGTATCCCCCCCCCATGTGTAACTGTGCATCTGGTTTCTTTTTCCTAAGTCCAGTACTTTACACTTATCCCTGTTATATTTCATTCTGTTGTTTTCAGCCCAGTGCTCCAGCCTATCAAGATCATTTTGAATTTTCTTTGTCTTCCAGGGTACAGTGGTGCCTCGCATTACGAGCGCACCGTATAACGACGAATCCGCATAGCGACCCCTTTTCCGGGATCACTAATGCGGAGGCATAGCGTCGGCCCCAATGGGCAAAACTCGCTTACCGATCTTCCATGTGGGGGGCCCGTCGGAAGGAGCCGCCGGATTAACCTCGCTATGCGAGGCACCACTGTATTAACTATTCCACCCAATTTTGTGCCTTCCCTGCATTCCCTCATCCAAGTCATTAATAAAAATGTTGACTTCTAGTTATTACTGCATTATTTTCTAGATGCTTGCATGGTGACCACTTTATAATCTGTTCCAGAATTTTCCCTGGAATTGATGTCAGGCTGACTGGTTTGTAGCTCCCAGGTTCCTCTTTTTTGTCCTTTTTGTAGATAGGGACAACATTAGCCCTCCTCCAATCATCTGGCACCTCATCCATAATTTCAAGAAAATAATGGACAGTGGTTCTGAGAGTTCTTCAGCCAGTTCTTTAAATACTCTTGGATGAAGTTCATCCAGCCCTGAACTCATTCAAGGTAATAAGGTATTCCTTGACTATTGTTTATCATTCTCCAGCTGCAGTCCTGTTCCACTTGTGCTTCACATTTGTCTGGAGGGTCTAAGTCTGTCCTTTGGGAAAAGACTGAACTGAAATAGGAATTGAGCACTTCTGCCTATTCTTTGTCCTATGTTATCATTTTTCATCCCCATTGAGTAGCTGAGCCACTATTTCTTTTCTTTGTCTTTTGCTACATACATACCTGAAGAATTATTTTTTTTTGTTGCTTTTAGTGTATCTAGCTAACCTCAACTCATTCTCAGCTTTTGCCCTCATAATGCCATCCCTGCAATTCCCTACTACTTGTTTGTACTCTTTCTTTGTGGCCTGGCCTTATTTCCAGTTCATGCACATGTCCTTTTTTGTTTTCATGTCCTCTGTAAGCTTTTTGTGAAGGCACACTGGCCTTTTTTGCTATCTCCCACTTTTTTTCATGTTGGAATTGTTTGTAGTTGTGCCTTTAGAATTTTTATAAACTCCCACCCTTCTTGGACTCTTTTTTTTTTGTTAGGATCTCTTGCCATGCGACCTTACTTATTCTTGTTCTGAGTTTATTAAAATTGGCTTTAAAAAAAACAATCCAGCGTATATGTATGGCTATACTCTGCTTTGGTTTCCTTTGCAATCAAGAATTCTAGTAGAACATGGTCACTCTCAGCAAGAGTTCTCTTTACTGCCACTTCCTCTACCAGGTCATCTCTATTGATTAGAATCAAGTCAAGGATAGCTAGCTCTAGTTTCTTTCTCCACTTTTTGTAGGAGAAAATTATCAGCCATATACTGTACAAGCCATACTTGGAAGGGGCATACTTGACAGAATTTGCCATCCAACATATATCAGGATAAATGCAGTCTCCCATTACTACTACATCAGTTTACACAATTACATTTATGCCATCATAAATCTGCAACAGAATTCTGGCCACAGAGTAAGAAATGCCAATGTTCAAATAGGATTCAGAAATCATATTACAAATAGATGATGGTTACTTAACAGTATCAAATAATTTCAGTAGAAAAGCTATTTGTGTATTATAGATGTTATTGTGTAGGTCATGAGAGGCTATGGTATCATTCTAAAAGAAATGAGTGTGCCCACTGTTTGATTGTCCTAGTGTGTAACCTCTACCTTTGACAAGAAGCTACTGTTAGGTAGACTATGGAAAGACAGAATGGTTTCTGATTGGTAAAGATGGTACACAAGACTATTTTTATCTCTCTTTCTGTTCATTCTGTATGTGGAACATATACAGTGGACCCTCTACTTACGGAATTAATCCATATTGGACTGGTGGCTGCAGGTCGAAAAGTCTGTAGGTTGAGTCTCCATTGACCTACAATGCATTGAAAACCAATTAATCCCGTAATCGGCCGTTTTTGTTCCATTTTTGTTCCATTTTGTTTTTTTCTGGTCTGTAGGTCGATTCTCTGGCTGCAGGTCAAACCTAAATTTTGTGGCCAGAGAAGTCTGTAACTCGAAAAATCTGTAAATTGAGCCATCTGTAAGTCGAGGTCCACTGTAGAAAAACCTGGATTAGATTCAATGGAAAATGACTGAAAATTGGTGAAATAAATCAGTCATTTAAGATATGCAAATCACAGCATATTACTGGCAGAAAACAGCAATGAATTGTTGGGGGGAGAATATTACTTCCTTACTCACTTACTTACTTATTCAGGGTTGTTAACAACAGACATAAACAATATATTGACGCACACGCCCATTCCCAACAAAAATCGCTCATACAAAAATTAGATTAAAAGACCTAAAGACAATAATAGAATATGCTTCCAGAGAACTTTGTTATCATTTGCTGCTTTTCCCGGTCCAGGTAGGAAAGGGTAAAAGAGTATATAAGAGGAAATGAGTGTTTAGGGTGTTAGACAGGGATGGTTTATGATAGAGACAAAGTTTTGAAAATAGACATTGATAGGATATGATAGGGCTTCAATTAGGAATAGGTGTGAGACAGAGCACATATGAGCTGTGTTAGATGGGCTCTCTGATGAAAAGAGTGTGGCAGATTCAAATGGGTAAATAAATAATCAGAGTTGGAATGTAATGTTTGTGAAAAGATAGTATTTAGCATAGGTAGATAATAAGTTTGCATTAAAGATCTTTAGCCGTTTTTTATTATTCTGATCCTTATTAGTTAACCTGTTATATAAATGAAAATAGAAGCAAAAGTCTTTTTATTTCCCAGTGGCAGTTATCAAATAATATACACCAGAGGTTCCCAACCCATGGTCCGCAGCCCAGTGGCGATTTGTGGCCTGATCCGGACCGGGCCGTGAAGACAGACCTGCCCCTCCCCCCGCACGGACTCACCCCGGCAGAGCTATTTTGTGCATGTGCACACGCTCCAGAGCACCTGTGCAAGCGCCACATTGCTGTTTGTGCACACGAGCATTTGAGCACCCGCAGAAGCATCACAACGCCATTTGCACATGTGCATTAGCACGTGTGCACCCACAGAAGCACCACACCACCATTTGTGCTTGCACGAGAAAAAGAGCGCTCGTTTGTGCATGCACATGAGTGTGAGGGTGCCCCGCCTTCCCCAGCTGGACCACGGGGTGAAAAAAGTTGGAGACCCCTGATATAGACCTACATTGGTTGATTCGTCATATCTCAGCAAAGAGGAAAAAGAAGTAACAAAAATATGGCTATTAAAAGGCTTCTTGTTTGGGAGCTTATGGTAAGGGTTAGCGTCCTCACAAAAAGCTAAATCAAATCCTTCCACTGGGGGAAGTAAAGGATGCAGAAGAATCCCAGGGATCCCTGGTGTTTAGACAACTGTTTGAGGGAACAGATTGGGTGTCTGAGTAGTCACATGGCAGATCAGTGGACAGGAGTCTCTGTGTATTGCTGTAAAGTTACAACCCAATTAATAGTCACACTTCATCTTACTGTGTCACACTTTGTCTTATTGACTAAAACAATCTTATACTGCATCTCCTTTCCTCCATTTGTATAAGTATCTGTCATAACAGTTGCTAGAAAACACGTGGAAAACACCAGAGAGGTGATCTCAACCGATTAATGATGAAAATATGAGAATTGGGATGAAGGCTTCCAGCTCCTTTGCAAAGCAATGCTCCTGGCACACAGACCATCCTCAGTGGCCAGATGCGCCTGTTCTGCATCTGCTCTGTGCTTGCTGGTCTTCTGCTGCTCTGCTAGCTCCTTCGTCAGCCAAACAGAGATACCAGGGAAGGTTATTGTAATGCCAAAGGTATTGATGAAATGATGCAGTAATAATCTTTTTAAGAACAATTTTTTTAAAAAAAAGCCTAAAAGGAAAAATGGTGGGCCTCTGCCACCCAAAATCCACATAGGCACAAATTAAAACAACAGCAATGTTCCTATCCCCTGCCAGCTTCACTTTGTAGCCCTTATAAATCAATTTCACCCTTGCATTGTGTGAACAATAAAATCTAAATTGATTTAAATGAGGTTTAAATGAGGTTCTTAGTGCCAGTGTGATCACAAACTCAGACAGATTTATTCCATTTCAGGGTAGGGAGAGTCTCTTTACCCAGCAAGTAGGCCCAGGGAGTCTCATGCTCTACAAAATGGCCTGGCCAAGCATTTTTGGTAGAAAAATAAATACTGGATTAATTGCTAAAACTGGCAACTACAGCTAGACATGTGAATTTGGCTTTAACTGTACTATGAACAGTTTAATTAAAAAAGAATGTTGCATTCCCTCCCCCAAGTTATTAATAAAAATTAGGGTAAAAAATGGGAACAGTAAGTTTGGCCTTCCAGATTAAAACCAAGTGCTATGTTACATCTGATTACACAATAAACTGACAAGCAGTGTTTACATTTGCTATGATTTTTGACCTCTTAAATTCATACTTTAAAAATATGTGCCATTCACCTTAAGTAAGTTTGGTTTAAATATGATGTACATTAAAGTCCAAATGGCTAAATAGGAAGTTGGGAATTTCTAGAGTAAAAATGATGCATACTCAACTTGAAAATACCCAAACAGTGTGAAAACAGGCATCGATACTTTTCTGCACAAAGTGTTAATGGTCATTTGTATGGTAATATGAGCTTTTTATTGGCCCAGGTCATTATATTCAGGTTTGTGTAATCCTTTTCTTTAGCAGGTATGAAATTATAGGACAGTGTGTAATGGTTTGCATTCACTTATTTGGAAACTAAGAGGTGTCTTGCTGAGTAAGCAAGGAGGCTTTACATTCAGTGTAAAGCCTCCTTGGGCTTTGTGATGTACATTTGAAAGGGAGAGAGAGAGAAAGGCTTTCATCTGACCTGAGTAGTTTTATTCCTGGTTGTAACCTACTAATTTTTTAAAGAACAGATATGTGAGGGAAAGACCACATAAATAAAGTTCCAAATGTTGTATAAACAAACAGTGCAAACATTAGGATTTAAAAAACATCATCAAATTACATGTGAAAACTTTCTGTAGGATCACATTTTATAAAGATGTCAGAGTAAAAGTTGCACAGGAATATCCGTACTTACCCTGTTTCCCCCAAAATAAGAGCTAACCTGAAAATAAGCTCTAGTATGATTTTTCAGGATGTTCGCAATATAAGCCCTACCCCAAAAATAAGCCCCAGTTAAGTGAAACCCCACCCTCCACCATTGTGCAGCATTGTGCAGCAACCAGAATAAAATGACAGGACTGTATTTGAATAAATGTAGATTGTTGTACATGAAAAAAATAAAACATACCCTGAAAATAAGCCCTAATGCATTTTTGGAGCAAAAATTAATATAAGACCCTGTCTTATTTTGGGGAAAACAGGGTACATATGAGCTAAAAATAGAAGTCAGGGTCCTGTACTGAATCCTAACTCATGTCAGTTTGAGAAAAATCTCTTGGTAGATTGTTCAAGATTTTGAAGGACCCATGTTAATTCTTTTTGTCTATCAAATACATGTATAAACTACAGCGGAATGTGGCAATTATTTGCATAGCAGTTAGAATATGGGTGACTGATGAAAGAAAATAATTTAAGTCCCAGTATTGTTGGAAGGTTGGGCTCTTGTAAAGTCCCAGCTTGCCTTTGGCAAAGCTGTTTTACTTTCTCTTGGATACAGGATGAGTTTCTGCTCTTCAAAGTAGAGGCTATTTTGACAAAGAAGAATGTGGCAAAGCTCGGGGTATTTATCGATTTGTTTATTTGTGTATTTATTGTCTACAAGTTTTGTATGCATCTTTTCCATAGTATCTTCAGTGTTTTAAGGAAAACCATAGAACATGTATTGTATTTTACCCCAATCATCTAGATTGCTCAGAGAGATGCTATTCCATATTTCCACATCATGACCCTGTGAGGTTGTTTTTTGGGTTTTTTTACACTAAGGATGAACAACAGTTGAAATCCTGTTGCACAGTTACACAAACTGTAACTTTTAGAGGCAATTTGCTATAAATTAAGAAATCTCTGTAAATATTATCTGTTGCATGCCAAGTCACATGTCTCAACATGGAACAGATAACATCTGTGGAGATCTTATCTTGAAGCAATTTGCCTCCAAAAACTATGTTATTTGTACAGCAGGATTTCAGCCAATAGATCCAAGGTCTTCCAATGAGTTTCTTGGGGGGAAAAACATATTCTCGTTCAATAATTTAGTATTCACTATGCCATGTTGACTCAAAATATTCCATTTGGGCCTGTGAAACTATATTCTGAAATCTTAGAACATGCACACATGGTAGTGCTTTAATGACCATAATTCAGAGGGGCAATGTGGTAAAGTGGCTAGTGTTGGACTATGATTTGGGAGACCTCTGTTCAAATTCCCACTCAGCCATTAATGTCACTGGGTGATGTTAAGCCTAGCACATTCTCTCAGTCTGAACTAGTTAGTGGGTTGTTGTCAAGATCAAGGGGGGTAGGAGTCTTATTACGTCAGGAGGAAATGTGGAGTATAAATGTAACCAATACTAAACAATGATGCTGTTAGCTTTTCACTTTTCATTCCCAACCTAGAGTTATACTTCAGTTCTTTAGGGTATTGTTATCTGTATATTTCTCCATAGGGGAAGTGGCCACAGTCCAGGAGTGTATTTTACTATTCAGCACCACTGGAAATGGTACATTCATCCCCCTTCATAGAATCACAGAATAATGAAGTTGGAAGAGGCCTATAAGGCCATCAAGTCTAACCCCCTGCTCAATGCAGCAATACAAATCAAGGAATATCTCTGGATGCATCCATTCATAGTGTCATAAAACCTCCTTCAGAGAGTTTCCCAGCCCTATAGAATAGTTTTTAGGGTGTTAAACAAGGATGAGGAGTCACCATTTATAGTCAAAGCTGTGGAATCCAGAGGAAGTACAGCACTGGGTACAGGTCAATGTATTTTACTAGATCTCCTCATTGTCAGGGACTTAGAGACTAGACTACATTTGTATTCATTTTTCAATTCATTTTTCAAAATGCCCTTAGTGGTGATGCACTTCGTGGTACCATGTTCTGAAGTTTGAGAGTAGTCTCTTCATATGTAAAAAAAATCTAAACATTGATTAAGGTGTAAAATCTATCAATCTCTTTCCAAAAATTCCCTTGAAAGGGATTTTTTTGTGTATTTGAAATGTTTGTGTATGTGTATGTGTATTTGAAATGTTTCCTTTCAGTGTACATTATTGTTACAAGGTAACTTTTGAGACTATAAAGCATGAATGAAAGTGCAGTTATAATTTAAAACTACACACATACGTACGTACATACGTACATACGTACATAAGTACATAAGTACATACGTACATACGTACATACGTACATACATACATACATACATACATACATACATACATACATACATACATACATACATACATACATACATACATACATACATAAAAAGCCATAGCAGCTAAAGATATAAAGTGAAATCTGGATTCAGGAATTTGGCTGCTTAGTGCATTATACCTGTTAATACTGAACAAACCAATCAATGTGGCAGCTGACAGCTTTTCTCCCTTTACATCAGTTCACATGAACATGTCAAAAAGAGCAAATTTTACTATTGCTAATTTTCCATAAAAGGCCCAGGATGAATGACTGTATTTTCCAAAGAACCTTTGCTTGAACAAAACATTTCTGTGAAGAATGTAGTGTAAATGTGGCCTGTTGTTCCCAGAGTGCAGGCAGCTGAAAAGAGATTATTGTGTAATACAACACTTGGTACAGTAGGAGAACTTGTCCTTTCTTTGTGATAAGTATGACATTGGAATCTACTGTTGTGGATATGTAGTGCAAATAACCAACTTAATAAGTAAGTTTGCTAAAATGACCAATGAATCGCTCAGCAAGCCAATTTATTTGAGCCAAAGGGCAGAAAGAAATATGAGAAAGAACGTTTCTCTACTAACAAGTACAAACTGATGTGCTGGACTGGTATGGGAAATGTTAGGAACCCAAAGCGCATTTATCAGGTGATATTTAGTTGTGCTGTCTGGTGATGTGAGATAGCAGTAAACCTTATTTAATTTTCTTGTTGAAGGGTCTCTTAAGGCCTACGAGCTTGATTTCCAATGAGCACATGTACAGCTGAATAGAACCAACAAGGTGTGTTACTCTGGTAACATTGGTACATTGTGGTGGTTTCTTGGTTGGTGAACTGTAGCTGTAACCATAGAACTATAGTTACTGAGATACGGCCATAGCCCATGGTTTAAGTGTCATTCCTCTGTCCTGCTGCTGCCTTGTGCACTTTCACAAGTGTTGATGTGATGAGTTAGGAGGAAGATTTCTAACAGGAATTATTTTGCTTATCTTTGATGAATTGAAAAATGTTGCTTTCAGAAAATTATATGAGAAACATTTCAGAAATTATGCCAGCAACTAGGTATTTTTCAGATCCTCAAGTTATTACTTTCACATGTCCAAACCTCTGGGATGACTGCTCAATTTATAACACAGTGCAGTGGGTTCAAATGGCATGGTGTGTCAACAAATGCACAACAGCCACTAAAAAAAGTTTGAATTAACACTTTGAAATGGCATGAACAATTAAGGAAGCTATTTTGAAAATGATGAAACTGAGACTATCATACTTGGAGCACATCCTGAAAAGGCAAGATTTTTTTAAGAAAAGAAAATAATGCTGGAAAGGTTGAAGCCAGCTGGAGAAGAGGAAGAGCAAAGAAAGAGAAAGATGGATTGAGACTTCATTAAAAAAAAGCCACAGGCTTGAGTTTACAGGAGCTGAGAAGAGCTGTTGAGGACAGTATGTTTTGGTGATTTCTCATTTGCAGGGCTACCCTAAGTCAGAGGCACATAACAACAACAACGAGAAGACAACATGTGAAATGTAGACATACCTATAAAAAGGTGTTGAATCTGACTCTCAAGGTCACTGGAGCCTAAAATGAAGGCAAATGTATAGTAGAAGTTTTTGAGACATGGTTCAAACTGGGATTTTTTTTTCTTCATCCCACTTTACCCAGCAGATTGCCATGGAACTGAAGAAAGTGATTGTAATAAGGAATGAAGGCTATCTATCTCGGACAGTAGATAATGTGAAGGATCTAGATGATGAACAATTAGTATAGTATAATCAAATTACATTTTCCAAGGAGCACAAAAAATCCTGTTTGTCAAGTCTTCTTTTATTTAAGTGCTAGGGCTGTATAACTTAGTAAAATGTAAACACTGTACTTAACTTGGTAATGGCAGTATAGTGGGTATAAACTAAGCTGTAGAGAAAGAACTCCTTTGTTCTGCAAGACCAGTACATCAGATTGTGCCTTTTTACAGGCTCTTAAAGCAAAATGTATTCCTTCATAATTTTACTTGAAGTTGTATGTTTTTACCATTTCTTTTCTAGCCTCATGATATTTTTTTACTTTAAGTGATTATTTTTTCAAAAATGAGACAAAAAGAGATGAAAATAAGTACCTGTGTGAGAGAAAAAAGAAGTATAGTAATTTGGCATCTGGAACATGTGTGTCTAATACAAGGCTACTTGGTTGTCCTTGTTTTCATCTTTCTGTGGGACAGTAGCAAAACACAGCTACAGTTACTTCACTGAATAAAGGCCTTGGGAAAAAATATGTTCTAGTGAACACACAAAGCACATCTTTGTTCCCCAAAATGGTGTTTCTAGACAGTATATCTGATTTCCATAACTCCACACCCGCTCTGTGCCAACCACAGCAGCTACACGTAACCCTCTTTAATTCCTCACTTTTTTATATGTTTCAATTTGGATGGTTGACACAAGAAGTACTTTTCCTACAGTGCTGTCCTGATTCAGCACACTACACAGTCTACTGACTCCTTTGCTAGTTAAAGGGATGAAGGGGAAAAACAGAGGTAAAAAAAATATCTTGTCCATCTATACTTGGATATTGCATTCTGGTAGTTTATCCAAGCATTTGTACTGCTATGTGTTCATTGACTTAGTATCAGCATCCAAGGTTAGAAACAACATATTGGCTTGTTGTATAGATAGCATTCTTATGTGGATCAAGTAGACCGGGTCAAAGATTCACTACTCTTCTTTTATTCATAATTGGGGAGATTGTATAAGTTTAGTAATAATAAAAAATCTCCTTTTCATACTTGCCCATCGTTCACAAATAATGTAGCAGTCAGTATTATTGAAGTCTCTGAACAGAATTAAAAATCACATACTGTGTGAAACACCTGGAGCTCCTGAATGTCCAGTTCTTCCTTATTTCAGCATACTGTTGGGGAGGTTGGACATACCAGCACACATCTGTTTTTTTCAGTAATCTTTCTGAGGTGTATGTAAAATAGAGTCAAAGTACTACCAATAGATACTTATATTGGGGTAGTAGTTTCCATTGGCCAGTCTAGAGCTGAAGCAATTTATCCAGCTGGATTAAGGCAATGACAGTCATCACAAGATTTTTATGTAGTTAATATGTTTGCACCAGTAGTTCCTTTCTAATATTGTAAGAGTAACCTGGCAAAGAGAAAACAGTAGTTTCTACACAGTAAATACTGGTCCTGATTTATGCATACGGTGCCAATTTATTATATAGCTACCTGCACCTTAAAATCTCATATGATTATTAATTTCAAAATTATGATTTTATGTGCTTGGCCATTTAAGAAGCAGAGGAAACATATATAGAGCACACATTCCAAACAACAAAATCCACATGGTCAATTTTACAATTTTTATCAGCGATTCCCCAATATAATTCTCTACAGTTTCTATTATCACTTGCTTAATGAGAGACAAAGTGTTAGGAAATTCCTGTCTGGCACTTACAAGGTGCTTCAAAAAGAGAAAAGCACAATTCAAGAGGGTGCATGGAGCAGAAGGAAACCACGAAGGGGGAAGAGGTATTTAGGAGAAATTTGAGAAAGTTTCTGGAGATAGAGAGGGCTGGCATAATGGTTAACAGCTGGCTGTGGAAAATGGAGAAAACAAAAGCACTCCAGTGTGTATCGTCTCATTTTCTAAACTCAAATTAGCAGACAAGTAGAGAAATGTAACTGAAAATATGAGTGGCAAAAGTGATGTATTCCATTAAGATGGGAAAAGTGAATGAATATCTGTTCCCAGCCAGGACATGCTAGTATTCCAGTTTCTCACCATCTTACTGTAAAGAAAGAGAGCTTCTGTTTTAAGCCATTGCTTTGAAAACAATGTCATTTGAAATAAACTATTCTGCAGTGGTAATTAGAAGTGGCCCTAGATCTCTTCATGAATTGAATTCTGGTTTTAGAACTAAAACTGAAATTAATTACTCATAATAGATTTTACAAAGTGGAGAATTGCCACCATTCCAAGGGTAGTATTTATAGAAGTCAAAAACTGGACTGCAAAAAAGTAGAAAAGTTGACTAAAGAAGAATGTGGTGCAGGTGGGACTGAGAGCTACAGAAAATGCAAGAGTTCTCTGAATTACTGAAAGATCTTCCTTGGGAACCTATGGTTTGCTTACTTTCCAACTTTTCAGCAAATATTAAAGCCAGTTAAACTAGGCTAAAGTTTGGACATCTTTCTTCATTCTGCAAATGAAATATACACATTCCTTTCTAACAATATATCAGTGCTTGGCCAGAATTAGGGATTGATCATAGCCAAGTGAATGAGGAGAGGTGACAAGTCATAAACCAAGACTGAATCTCTATTGTTTGGTCCAGCTCAGCAAAAGAAAAAGATATTCTGCCCTGTCATTTGTTAATAATACTGTACGCTTTCTGTCATGCAATTAGAAAATACATTATGGCCTGCCTCCAGGCAGTTAAGCCTTATTACATTTGCACAATTTTTCATATTTCATGTAGGCTGACCAGATAACATTAATGAATAGATTTGAGATACAGGCACTTTTAAGGGGAAATAGTAAACATACTTATATATTAACAAGTTAATTCAGTCTGGAGCCAAACAGGTAATTTTCCTGGTGGCATTTTCTTTCTTTCTTTTTTACCATTCTGCTAAGACAGGTTAAACTAGGAGTGCAGTCACCCTGTCTACAGAACTTGACTTGGCTTGCATACCAGGGGTGAATTTTCCTCAGACAGACAGCAAGATGATCTGATTGGCTTCATTCCAGAGCATGCTCACAAAGGCCCCTTTGATGAAGGGAGCCTTGGTAACCACTATACCAAAAGCTGCCTACCACCCTCCTTTCAAAATGCCCATTTACAGTAATACAGAAAGGAGATTGGGGGGTGGAGTTTCGAAAAAAGAATAATTAAGCTGCTTAAGGTAAAGATTAGGACAAAGTGGGAACGGGAAATAAACTGCTGACTGTTGAAGATGCTGCTTGGCAATAAAGCACAAGGAATGTACAATTAAGCTCATTAAAGCATCATCATCTTGCTTATCAAAGAAGGTGGAGTGAGACAGTGCATGCACAAGCTTGGGAGCCATTAGAAATAAGGAGCTGCACCTATGTATTTAGTTTGCTTTCTGAACAGTGGTATCTATTTTGCTTGCCTTCTGAATACACTCCAGCTAGCTACAGCATGCTTGATAAGCTGATTTAACTGCATCTTCTATGAGAACTAGTTGTTAGTGGCAGGTCATTACTGCTTTTACAAAAAGAAGGTGGTGTTAGCAGGGTAGAAGCAATACTGTTCTCTGTCCAGTTTTGGTTCACTTCTGTGGGTATCCTCTTTTCTCAAATGTGCTCTTCTTTCAGTCTCTTTCATTTTTTCTCATAACAAACAGTTATCAAAACTATACTTCTGAGGACCTCCTAACCTTTCTAAAAGTTAGAATTGTTAGCATTGCTTGTTCTGACCCTTGATGAACTTCAGTTTTCATCAGGGTAAGTGGAAGCCAAATATGTAGTCTCTTCAACAAGTGAAAAATGTGTTGCAGTTTTCTCCTTGGCAAGTTAGAATTAGTGAACCTGAATTTGCTTACATTGACTACTGTTTCTCTGCCTAAAGGCACTGAGACTAAGGAAGGTGTTCTAGCTCTCTTAAAATACTTGAAAGGTTGTCAGGATGTGTTCTCAGTCATTCCAGAGTGCAGGACATGTAAGAGCAGGCTCAGGTTACAGGAAGCCAGATTTCAGTTGAATGTCAGGAAAAACTTCCTTAACTGTTAAAGCGGTACAACAGTGGAAACAATCACTTCAGGAGGTTGTGAGCACTCCAAACACTGGAAGCATTCAAGAAAAAGCTAGTTGGCCATCTGTCAGATCATCTGTAACTTGAATTCCTGCATTGATCAGGGGGTTGAAGTCAGTTGCCTTAAAGGCCACTTCTGGCTCCATTATTCTATGTTTCTATAATTTATCCTGTGCTCTATCACTGAGAGGACACAACTTACATCACAAGTGACCACATTTTCAAGAGCTTAGTAAAGAAGAGGAGAAGACTTCTTGTAACTTGAGTCCATTATTGTGTGTCTGGACCCCTGAATGGCTGAGAACAGATCCTGCGTCTCTTCTATATTACAACTTTTCAAGCATTTGAAGAATATTATCATATCTCCCTCAGCTTCCTTAGGTAGAGAAACAATAGTTTATGTAAGCGAGTTCAGGTTCACTAATTATAACTTCAGGTATTTCTGTTTGCCAAGTAGAAAACTGCAATGCATTTCTTGCTTGTTAAGGAGACTGCACAGTGACTTTTACTTATCCTGATGAAGAGTAAAATTCATCAAGGGTCAGAACAAGCAATACATAGTGGCTTTCGTTCACCATATACTTGTTATGAAGGTGTGCGTGTGGGTGAAAGAATTTAAGTTTTTAAAGGTACCTCTTGTCCTTGGAACTCCCAAGATTCTTTATCCCTTGGTAGTGTGTATAAGGGAACCATACTTTATATAGGCTTCATGTTCTATATCACCGTTCATATCTTCCGATTGGTAATATAATTTCCATTTTCAGCTCCAGAAGTTTTTTGAATTAATTAGCAAGGCTTTTTTTATTTCTTCCTTTTGTTTTATTCTGTTGTCAGTAGTCTCCTGTATTAGCAAATGCTGTACATGTGGGAGATTGCATGTTTGTTTTTGAATAAATTTTACTTTAGTACATACTCAATTATTCCTTCTCTACATTTAATTAATAATACATTTTCTTTCTTTCATGTAAAAATAATTATAAGTTTGAATTCAAAGAAAAGGAAGGAAGGAAGGATTGGAAAAAATGTCAGTAAAGAATGGGCAATACAGTGCCATTACCAGACGTATATAAGCATCTGCATCCTAGTTAGTATGAATTAGCTGGTATAGTTGATACGTATAATCCATATATTAAAATATTGTATGTTTCAGAAATGTTAGCCTCCTTACCAACATTTCCTTCCCATTAAGCACTGTGTTGTCGAGTTCAAATGTTTGAATTATGAATTCCCTGAGAAGAATGCAAGGATGATAAATTGGAATGTCTGGTGGGATGTGCTGTGCAGAATTTCCTTCTTTAGATTTTAGATATTTATTTTCTTAGTTGTTGATTGGAATCCCCATTTCAAATGGTTTGGCCCTAAATTGTTGTCTGAAAACATCTCATATGTTTTCATTCCACTTCTGAAGCAAATGTTTGGTCCTGGACATTATACATGATGGAATTTTCATTATAGACAGCTGTTAAATCCAATGGCTAAAATCCCATGGGACAATAGGCACACACAATATCAACAAGCAGTTTTAGTTGTTGTTTTTGTTGTTCTTTTTAAAGATCGTTTAAGAAGTTATCTTGTATACCTTTGCATAAGTAGTTCTTCACTTTGACAGTTCTGCCTACAGGGAGAAGGTGATCACAGATCAATGGGAACTCGCAGTCAGCTTTACAGGTGCCAGAATAGCCCAGTGTTGCTGCTGCTGGAGCTTCTAAGAAGCTCTGTGATCTCTAAGAATTGGCATAAATATACTGGTGCAGCTTTCCATGCTATCAGTGTCTTGTCTGGCTAGTATAACTTTTATATAATTCTTGCAAATCATGTATGCAATTCATTCTGCTAACCTAAACATGTTAACAATAAGATAGATGGTGGAAGGATGCATATGGCAAGAGGATTTGTTCCTTGTATCTCTGTCTATATGGTTTTGTTGTTATGTGTCATCAAGTGGCCTATGACTCACGGTGACCCTATGAATGAGTGCTCTCAAAAATGTCCTGTCTTCAACCACCCTGCTCAGCTCTTGCAGACTCAAGCCCATGGTTTTTTAGGGAGTCAGTCCATCTCATATCTGGTCTCGCTCTTCACTTGCTGCCATCCATATTTCTCAACATTATTGTATTTCCCAGGGAATCCCGTTTTCTTATGATGTTCCAAAGACAGCCTCAGTTTCAGCATTTTTGCCTCCAGAGATAGTTCAGGCTTGATTTGATCTAGGATCCACTTGATTATCTTTCTGGCAATTCAGGGTATCTGCAAACCTCTCCTCCAGCACCATATTTCAAAGGAATCTTTTTTTTTCCTGTCAGCTTTCTTAACTGTTCAGCTTTCATACCCATACATGGTCAACGGAAATACAAGAGTGTGGATAATCTTTGTATTGGTCTCCAATGACACATCTTTACACTTGATGATCTTCTCTTATTCCTTCATTGCTGCCTTTCCTAGACGCATTCTTCTTCTGATTTCTTGGCTGCAATCTTTATTTGAATTGATGATTGAGCCAAGGTATATAAAATCTCTGACTATTTCAATTTTTTCACTGGCAACATTAAAGTTTCGTAGTTCTTCTGCAGTCATGACTTTTGTAGATACTATCATATTTTGGTAGATACTATCATATGGGGGGGGGGAAGGAATCATTAGATAATACTTAGCTGAGAAAATGAATCGATTTAGAAGTAACAGCTAGCTTAAGTCTATCATTTAAAAACAGACTTGAGTTTCTCTTCTCATATTATACAAAGACCTGAAGGCAAAGCAATTTCCTTTGGAAGAGTCTAATTCATTTGCACCCATGCTGAGTCACAGGGGTCATTTAAACACAGTAGCTTGAAAGCAGCTGCCTTTTTGTGCCAGTGTCTAATTTTCCACATATGTAATAGATCAAGCATTTAGATTAGGTTGAGACGCTCTTATCTTGATGAAGAAGGTTTGGAGCAAACAACATAAGGTGAAGTGGAAGATTGGACAGGTTCTCAAAGATTGCAAAGAGTTGTCAGTATAACCCATGGTTGCCACATGAAAACCAGCAGAGTGCATGGCTTTTAAACAGAAGTTTCTCTATGATTAACTATTACAGAATACTTGATGAAAATTCACCCTCACTCGCCAAGATTTTTTTAAGTTCCACTGTATGAGTTAAATGGTCTATTTTCTTATCCCAACAAGAATTTCATAAATTGAGTATTAGCATTAGAGTTGGGTGTCTGTTAAGTTGAAGGTTGGGGTGTGTCTCTCTTCTTCATTTTTTTACCTCATATTTCATAGAATCATAGAGTAGTGAAGTTGGAAGGGGCCTATAAGGCTATCAAGTCAAACCCCCCTGCTCGGTGCAGGAATACGAGTCAAAGGATATGTACCAGGTCATTGTCTGAATTTCTCTCGAATGCCCCCAGTGCTGGAGCACTCACCACCTCTCTAGGTAGTTGGTTCCACTTTCATACTGCTCTAACAATTAGGAGTTTTTTTTTCCTGATATGTCTTCTTAAAGGCTTTCACAGCCAGGATCCAATGGTTGTTGTGGGTTTTCGAGCTGTTTCGCTGTGTTCTGGAGGTTTTTCTTCCTAACATTTCACCAGTCTCTGTGGCCGGCATCTTCAGAGGACAGGAGCTAGAATTCTGTCTGTGTTCTGGATTCTCTTCTGTGTTCAGAATTCTAGCTCCTGTCCTCTGAAAATGCCAGCCACAGAGAGTGGTGAAACATTAGGAAGAAAAACCTCCAGAAGATGACCAAACAGCCCAAAAACCCTGCAACAACCATTTGTCCTGATATTCAATTGAAATTTGGCTTCCTGTAACTTGAGCCCATTGTTCTGTGTCTTGCACTCTGGGATGATCAAGAATAGATCCTATCCCTCCTCTGTATGGCAGCCTTCCAAGTATTTGAAAAGTGTTATATCACCCCTCTGTCATCTTTTCTCAAGGCTAAAAGTGCCCAATTCTTTCAGTCTTTCCTCCTAGGGCTTGGTTTCCACTCCCCCTGATCAACCGTGAAATTAGTATGACCTGCCGTGATGTATGAACACTATAGTGTCTGGGGAATTTCTGAGTGCAGTTCCTTTAAAGTTTTTCCACACTGCAGATGTGGATTTTCTCAACCATGGTACATGTAGCAGTCAAATGAATATTGCTCTTGGTAATAAAGAAGTTTGCAATTAGCCTATCTGGATAACATGGTCATTTCCACACAGCCAGTAAGACCTGAGGAAAGGCTGTCAAACACAAAGTGGATGAAATTCTGTTCATGTAGCTATGATGATGTCATCATCAGTGGCAAGTCACTGCTAATTAAAAGTTTCCTTTGAGGATTTCATGTGCATACATCTTCACTGATTTGAGTATGAATTGCATAGACCCCCAAATTACCTTTTATCAGCAGTGATTTGTCCCTAATCATGACATCTCCATCCCGCATGCCTATATAAGGTTCATATACCCATAGTTTCAGATATCCACAGTAGATCATGAAATCGATCCATCACAGATACAGAAGTCCTATTGTAGCCTGATTTTGCTACGTTATTGCCTTTAAGTAGGAAAATTAAAGGTAACATGCAGTTGAGACTGTTTTTTTACCACTAAGTAGCTTCATGCAAATTACAGTTGCACCAAGTTTTTTTTTTTAAAAAAAATAAGTTTGTAGATTATGTTAGTCCAAGGAATTTCATGAAGTGAAAAATCATTAAGATTTTCAATTACTTATTGCTGATAGTCTTGATGAAATCAAAATGGTTCTTCATTGTGTGATTAAAACACAATACCTATCTATCTACACAGTGGCTTTTTGTTGTGGAAAGTCTATATTTTTGTATGCCAAGAACACCTTTCCAGGATGGTTTTCCATCCATGGTAGGATATCATGGTGCAAATATGATGTGCATACACTGAGTCTGTTAAAATGTGCATACTTAGGTGCTTGAAGGGTAAAATCTAAAAATATAAAAATTGGACCTTTCCTATTCAACAGTTTTAGTTCCTGGAGCTTGCACAATAACTTGAAATTCTGTGGGCAATGGCTGGCGAAACTGTAAAAATACCATAAAAATAAAGGAAGAGTAACAGAGTTTCGGTAGACAGTAACTTCTTTGCCTGTTGATCCTCCTGTGTGGCTAACATCAGTGACCTCTGGAAATCATTAATTCATGTGGATGCCATAAACTGGAAGTGACTTGGTGGCATATAAGGATGACAATAGCTAACAGAAACACAATTGATTATGTTTTAGAATTTCCCAGTGATTTTATTCTAGAGCTACATTCATCAAGTTGACATCTGGAAACATGCTGCTAGCTGTATGGAAGTACTTTCAACAAGGGGAAGTGATTTCCTTCAGATGATCAAAGATTGAAGCTAGGTTTTATATCACTTAAATAGGGGCATCGTTATGGAGATGTGTGCATTTATGAAATGTTGATGGAGTAAAACATTGCAATCAACCTCTCTTGACCGATGGAATACACTATTACATGGAAGTTGCTTCATCACCAGGCAACAACTACAGTAGAACAAATTAAAGTAGAATTCCTCATAAAGTAGGACACTACATTCACTCCAGTGATGAGGGGATGGGATTCAGATGAAGAAGAGGACCATAATTGTTCTAATGGTGTAGGGAGAGATCTATATGAACAAAATGTGGCTTTGTTGTAAGTAGAGACTGCACTCTTGTAAATCCAGTGTTGTGCAAGGGGAAAAGAGCTTTGCGGGTGGGGCAATAGCTTACTATAAGGATTTTTAGAAGTATCCTGAACATTTTAAAAAAACTGTTAGAAGGGAAAATGAGTTTGATGTATAAATATTTTTGTAATGCCTTTGTCAGGGATTGCTAATAATTAAAAGAAGCACAGGTGGGCTGCTGGATCTACATGCAAACTGGCACATTCCCTAACTATGTAGGGCCAAATTCCTTGCTCTGTTCAATTTGGGACAGCATGCAAGAAGACACTGACCCCTTTGGATTTTTATACTGGAAAGAAAACCAGAGTTATTGCTTATGTGTAGAGCCTTTACAGGAGCAGAACCCTTGTCTTCTGCTTGCATTGGAAAAGTGATGGGCATGAAGTGGGCTAGCTTCTTCCCTGAAACTGCATTGATTATTTCAGATTAAAGAACAATAAAGAATACAGTTAATGTAACTGAACAGAAGCATTATGATGATGTATTCTGCCTTTGGATGCCAATTGTTGGAGGGTGCAATAAGGGGTGGTCTTATATTTCATTCCCTATTTCCCTTTGAATGTTTTGGGATTTACTTCCTAGTTTTATTGTGCTTCCAAAATAAACCACAGGTTGAACAACACTTGTCAATGTGGCTACCTCTGTAGGTAACTAATTCAGGTTGTACAAAGAGAGTGGTGATCTCTTTTAATAATGATTGATAGTTTGCTGATATTTTCAA